>NC_141103.1:15903514-16511014 GCF_041138505.1 Cibotium barometz | reverse complement strand
TCCTTTACCAAAGGGGCGAAGGGAGTGCCCAAATGCAGGCAAGAAGAGAGGATCCCTCATGATGGTTCTCTCTTTCAAAAAAAAAGTAGGAAAAAAAGAAGCTAATCCAAGAGTGAAGCCTATAATCAAACCTACTCAAGCATGCATCCATGTGGTGAAGATATTCGTAATTCGATCTTCAGTCTTTCCAAACTTGACCTTGTAGCACTTTTTCTCTAATAAAGTGATAATGTACCTCAATGTGTTTCGTACGAGCATGAAACATTGGAGTCAATTGAATGGAACTGTCACTATATATAGGTAGTGCCTCTTTTAACATTATTTCCAAGTCTGCTAAGAGTTATTGCATCCATGCAACTTCACATGCTGCTTGTGTTAAAGCCCTATATTCTGATTCTATAGTACTCATGGCTATAGTAGGTTATTTCTTTGATGGCCAAGAAATAAAACCATTTCCAATTGAGTAACATAGGTTTGTAGTGCTCCTTCTTGTTGATGGATCGCCTACCCAATCTGCATCACAAAATATATGAAACTCATCTTCGCACCAATAGTGAACTCCATGATTCACCATGTTTTTGACATAACTCAAGATCTTCTTACTGCAAGCATGTGAGTTTTTCTTAGGCTTTGCATAAATTGTCTTAGTACCACTCCAACTGCATAAGCAATATCTATGAGATAAATGAGTTTTCCCACAAGTTGTCTATATAAGGTTTCATCTTTAAATATCGATCCTTAGTCCGCTTTAAGTTTCACATTCACCTTCAAAGGTGTTGCTATGGATTTGCAATTTGTCAAATCATATTGTTCCAACATGTCCATGATATACTTTCTTGTGAAAGTATATATGCTTTTTCTCCTTTGATTATCTTAGTTCTGCCAAGTCTTTCATATTGAATTCTTCACAAAGTTGTGGTTTTGCTTTTGCATCTGTTCTTCATAATTTCCTGTCAAAATAAGATCATCCGCATAAAGCACAAAAATTATAATGTTGATTCCTTCGATGTTCACAAAGAGTGAAGGATCTGTATAACTATTGTTGAATCCAATATTTCTCAAATGAGAATCTCTCAAACTACACTCAAGGTGCTTGCTTTAATCCATATGAAGCTTTCTTTTATTTGCACACGTGTTGGATGATGTAGATCTTCATAACCTTGAGATTGTTCCATGTAAACCTCTTCCTTCAAGTAACCATTAAAAAAGGCATTCTTCACACCATTTGATGAAACATCCATCCTTGATTTTCTCCTAAAGCAATGATGGTTTTTATCATCATTTCCATCTTTGAAATGGGTGAGAAAGTTTCTTCATAGTCTACTCCATAAGTTTGTGCATAGCCTTTGTTGGCAATAAGTCTTGCCTTGAACCTATTTACACTTTCATTCGAGTTGTATTTGATCTTATAATTTGCATCCAATGGCCTTCATGTCATCTTTGTATGGTGTGAGATCCTGAGTTTGATTTTCTTAAAGAGCATCAATATCTTCATCCATAGCCACTTTCCACTCATGGCTTTGTATAACATCCTCAAACCTTTTTGGTTCTTCCAACTCTATCACCTTTGTCATATAAGCATAATGTTCAACCATTAAAGAGTCATAGGTCAACCTTTGAACCAGATGCCTTACCCTTGTAGACCCTCGAGTTTAAATTTCTTCCACATATTCACTTCTTTGATTGATTTGAGGAATTACTTATTATTGAGTATCAATAGTGCTTGATTCACTCTAGTGATGGTGTGTGAAGATCTCCTTTCCATGGAGACAACTTCTCCTCTTTTGTTTCTTTGAGTAAAGGTTGAGCCTCACTTGGCTCATATTTGACGTGATCTCTTTATGCTTGTCATACCATCCATGCATCTCATTAAAGTAAACATCTTTGCTGACATACATCTTCTTGTTTGTAAGATCATAGCATTTCTAGACACTCTTTTGTAAATCAATTCCAATGAGCACACATCTCAAGATTTTGGCTCAAGCTTTGTTTGTATCTCATCTCGCACGTGGATAACACAAGCATCCAAAGATCCTCAAGTTTGCCACACTAGGTTTTTGTCCTATGAACTTCTCTTCTGGAGTTATGTTGGAGATCAATTAATGAAGAAAATCGCATAATTACATGTCTCTGCTCAATAGTAGTCTTGCATGTTCTTATATAACATGGCTCTTGCCATCTCTACAATGTGCTGATTCTTCCTTTTTGCCACTCCATTCCTTTTATGGCGTGTATCTTAGAGTCAACTGTCTTTTGATACCTTGTTGCTTTAAGTATTTGTCAAATTTCCATGACATATACTCTCCTCCACTATCAATTCTGGCCAAGACCACTTTGCTTTTCCACTTCTTTGAATTGTTGAAACTTATCAAAAGCTTTGCTTTTAGCTTTCAAAAAAATTATCCAAACCGTCCTTTGAATAGTTATCATTGAAGGTTATATACTATCTTACTCCTTCAATGCTTATTGTGTTTGTGTTGGAACCCATATACTCGTGTGTATATCCTTCTTTGTTGAAAGGCTTTCTTGATGAGTTCTCTTTTTCACATGGTTCACATAATCCAGACAATGTTTGTCCTTTAAGAGTTGGCATTCCCTTTACCAGCTATCTCCTTAAACGAGAGATACTTATGTGACTAAGTCTTTTATGCCAAAGCTCAACCTTTGACATAGATGAGCTTCTCGTATATGCACATGCCTTTGATGTAGGCATTGCATCCAAAATAAACATTCGTCCAACTTTTTCACCTCTTGTTAGAACCATGAGTGTGTTAATCTTGCCTAACACACCCATTTGGATTCGTTGTTACTCTCATATTTTGCTCCACAATCTGTCCAACCGACACCAAGTTCTTTGTAACGCTCGGAACATGAAGAACATTGCTTAGCATTCTAAGGACCCCCAATCTACACAATTGAGAAAAATGTATGAAAAAAAAAAGATGAAAACAAGAATGGCACAAAAACCAACTTTCAATGGGTTCATGACAAAAAAAAATGCTCAAAATGTCAAGAACCACTTAAAAGCATCATATAACCATCAACAAGCAGCATGCTCAAAGATCACCTTTTTACAATTTGTTACCACTCTTGCTCACCTCACAAGTCCATGCCCATCCTTGGTGATCCAAAAATCAAGGGTCAACCCTTCAACAATAATGGCTAGGAGATGAGAAACATCATCTTTGTCTATATACTCCCTTCATTGGCGGTTGCATGGTAACCAATATTACCCTAGTATATTCCATAGACACCCATTGCTTATCCCTATCTCGAATATTGCTCTAGAGCATGGAACCAATAGTGAATTTGAGCCTTCCCTTAGCACGTGGAAGCAATGTGAAATTTTGTCAAGAGAAGAAGGAAAAGAGATGATAGAAAAGGAGCACTACAAAACTCAAATAGGTGTTGTGGATCTCAAAGGTGCTCTCTGGAGCTTCAAGGTGTTTTGCAAAAGCTTAATGAAATGATGTAGATCTCGATAAAGGGGGTGCTACAAAGCTTAAAGGGGTGTTGCAAAAGCTTAGAGGCGCTACAGGTCTTAGGGATGGGTTGAGAGATGCTCACAGCTTTAGAGGTGGGCTAAGGAGTGCACAGAGGTGAGCTGAGGGGATTGGAAAATGCTATATACAGAGCTCACAAATGGTCCACGGAATTCTCGTAGGTGAGCTAAAGGGGGTTGCTTAGCTCACATGTTGGCTAAGGGATGATGCATAACTAGAAGAATTGCCACAAAGCTCACAAACCCTCTCAAAAGTAGACGAACTTTCATAGGTAATGGAAAATAGAGAAAGAGAGAAGAGAGCTACTACCCAAGAGAGGAAGACCTGAGAGAAGGGAAAGAAAGAAACAGATGTGAGAGAATGGAGAGCTTAGGACTGGTATGATTGGAGGGGGGAATTTGGGAGGTTGGAGGAGGAGCTAAATGAGATAGGCTATGCCAAAAAACAGAGATTTACTAGGCTTGTAATGCTTCACAAGTAATATGTATAAGTTACGCTATTTTTCTATTGATTTATGTTTGAGAGAAAATCCATCCTACTATATACTCTGAAGTTACTTGGAGTCCACATGCCTCTCTCTCTCTCTCTCTCTCTCTCTCTCTCTCTCTCTCTCGTGCACACACATGCAAAAAAACAAGCCACCATGTATATTGGTCCTTTCTTTCTCATCCATAAAATAGTGTTACCTAGAAAGTCTAATGAGAACCCCAACATTCCCACAGTAATGAAAGAAATTAGAGGAGGGTGATGTGGACATTCTTCCAGCTGCTGCTTGTTCTCAATCCATTATAGTCTGCTATTACAATAAATTAAAGTCTACAGACCTCCAAAAATAACTTTTCTGGCCTTCTTTCTCTAATTTATACGCTGCTACCAGCTGAAACACATTTTGGGCACAGGGTCCCCTTGGAGACCTACCTCTAGGCTGTTTCCCACAATTATATATACATGCTCCAGAAGTGATTTATCTTTAGCCTTGAGCCACGAAAAGAATCCACTATTTTTAGGAATGCATTCCTTGATCGTATACTTTACTTGAGGGAAATGAATACTACAGAAGTAATCACAATATCGCATCCATCTTTTGCAAAAGAATTCAGATTTTTGACTGCTCAGTGGGAATTTTATTTCTCAAAGCAACAGCTACCTTAGAGGTGTTCTGGCGTCCTATCTGTTGACAGATGTACTCCCCAGTAGCTATCACTTTCATTATATCCACATTTGTCTGCACTCCAAGGCCATTTAGCATATACAGAACATCCTCCGTTGCCACATTCCCAGTGGCACCTTTTGCATATGGGCATCCACCAAGGCCTGCCACAGATGAATCCACAACATTGATGCCCATCTGAAGAAAGACCATCAGAAATCATGAGATGAATCATCAGAAGAAAGACTGTATTTACCGTCACAAGATTACATTCAAGAAAACTGGTCTAAAACAAACATGCGGGAGGGGGGGGGGGTGGTTGAAGGGGGAAAAGAGAGAGAGAGAGAGAGAGAGAGAGGAGACAACAACAACTAAAGCTCTAGGTAAGCAAAGAAATACTTTGTGTGTTCTCATCAGCACCCATAGGTAAGCAAAGAGAAACCTTATGTTCTCATCAGCACCCTTACGTAAGCAAAGAAATACGGTGTGTTCTCATCAGCACCCAAGCATAAGAAGCTGCTATCCAGGTTTCTAAAGTGGCCACCCCATACCTGAAGAGCCAAAAAAATATTGGCCAATGCTTGGCCATATGTATCATGAAAATGCACGGCAATTTTCTCAATAGGTGCAACCTCCATCACAGCTTCCAACATAGGCAACACGTTCCCTGCAGTGACGTTTTCTTCCATGAGAAACCTTTGAGGAGAATAAAATACCTGCACTTCTTAGAATAAGCTGACAAAATGGCCCTTGAACTTAAGCTCGAGTAAACTTTTATGATAACATTTTCAAAATCTAGAATACCAGGAGTTCCAGCACCAATAGTATCACCAAGGGAGATCTCATAGCAGCCCATGTCCAACAGCTTCTTTGCAACAAACGCCACCTTTGATGGAGAGATGGGCCCTTCATCTGGACATGCCACGACGCAAGAAACATACCTGTTCACAGCAAAAAAGATTATTAACTTAAAAAATCATACGCCACTTTGGCCTTCAACCGAAGTAAATTGAACTCTCTCTCCATTGGGAGAGCATTCCAGATGCAGAGGGCCAGACGACCGAGAGGTAGCAATTGGTTTCAATTGGTTTCAATTGGTTCCATTGTCTGGAGAGCTTGCCCAGTGCAGCATTGTTATGGTGGGGCAACTACTTGAAGCACCCAAGGATTCTGACATGGGATGACTGCCGTCGGGCAGGCATAAAGGAGTTCAACCCTGTTGATTACGGGCAACGGTTGCAGCTTCCTTGCGGACTAGTATGTATTCACGCCTCTTCGGTAAGGTATCCTCAAACTGGACAGTTTTCCTGCATCCGGTGCGAACTGGCACTTTCACCTGACCCACTTTGGAAGCTGTTTCACATGCTCCATAAGTCCATTTTGCCATCAACGTGGATGGATGGCCTGAAGCCATCTTTGCACACATTCATTTGTGTGCATCAGCCCCGAAATATCTTTGACACATTTTTTATTGCAACAAAACTCGAGATTCCAAAAGATGCAAAGCCAAACACAACACCAGCAACACAAGGGCAAGGAATCTTCCAAGGAAGGAGTTGTTAAGGCCACAGAGAGGGTAAGCACAGTTCTAGTTGGGGAGTCATGAAAGATCAGTGGCCTCATAAGGAAACTCATTTGTAGATTCCTGTTAATAAGGCGAGGACAGAATGTTAGCTTCACAGCAGGACATGAAGTCGTCTGACAGTGCTCAGGACACCCAGTTTCTTGGGTGACCCCCGATTGGAGTTATCATATTTTATGTGGGCCACCAACATGGGTACTGTACAGCTGAGAAGAACAACTTTGTGGGGGGGGGGATGCGGCACACCCATAGGACAGTAAGTCACCAGAGGTGTAGATCAGCAGCATGGACAATTCTCCAGTAAATTGGGGCCGGACAGTCGGGCAAAGGTAGGTTGGGCTGCATAAATGTGGTGGTGGAACAGGTCGAACCAGCTTACCAGCATACAAGAGGTGTAAATTGTAGGGACTTCCATTTTTTAACCACTTCCAATATTTCCGTTTTTAGTATTTCTGACTCAACTAAGTACCTTGAATGTTCTCATGTTTGTACTTGGTCTCATAGGTTGTTTTGGCCTCCAGTCATTGTGGCCTCCAGCTAACATTAATAAAGGTCTCTCTCTCTCTCTCTCTCTCTCTCTCTCTCTCTCTCTCATAGGACATGATGTAACCTTTTGGTCTCATAGGTCATTTTGGCCTTTTGTAGACGTTAATACAACTTTCTTTCTTTCTTTCTCTCTCTCTCTCTCTCTCTCTCACACACACAAAATGCAGATCTGCATTGAGCTACTAGGAGAGCGTTAAATACTATCAAGAGAAGACAACACCAGGTCCACTCAAATCATCATGACACAGGCAAAGGTAAGAGTGAGTGGGAAAATCTGGCCAAATACTTAAGGCAAGAAGTTGGTAGACTTCATCTTGCAAATTATAAATAACCACGCAAAACACTCTAGTTAAAGGAGGGTGCAGGATCCATGCCTAAGTTTGGTGCTCTTGGCCTCGGTTCCGCACTCTTGCTGAACCCTCCCTCAACAGAGAGAGGTGAGGCACGCCCTTTTAAAAATATGTAAAGCCCCTGACCTCCAAGGTATCAAGACTACTCAAATGGACCAGCGAGACATAGCCAATTGGTGCATTCCCCAAATGTTTAATTTGGCTTTGTAAGTCTAAATCCTTTCGAACTGGTGTAATATGCGGAAGCTTCGGAGAAGGATCGGTACTTCAAAACTCAGAAATCAGCACTCTTTTCACGACGGAATTAACGCACAAACTGAAAGGAGATGTGCAGAAAATAGAGAGACAAGGGGGAGATGGAGAGGACACAGTATTGGGTCCCAATTACCCTCTGTAGGGCCCCTACCACGGATGGTGTATTTGCTTTATTAGAATGATGTAAATCTGAAAACAAATACAGAAACTTGACCTTTTCTTGGCTGGAGAATCCTGCCCTTGACCTTCAATCCTTCACCCCTTTGTGTTAGCAACTTCTTGGCTGTCCTGGCCCTTGTTTGCTTGGAGCACTCGGTGAATTATGAGATGCCTTCATTGATTCTTGGCTGGAGTATTTATACTCCCCCTTTCATGCAGTCGGCCAGCTTTATTACAGCCCCACGACTAGGTCTTTAGAAATTATGTGCTTTCACACTATGCAATAAGCTGGCCACACTGCGCATGCCTGCCAGAACAGTACCCGGCTGCTGGGCACTCTGCGCATGGGTGTGGGACTGCCCCTACACCTGGCCGACCTGCTGGGTAGGGTTTCTAACCCTGTCGGCTGCCTGTCCAGCAGCATTAAAGCTGGCCGACAGCCCTTCCAGCCCATGCCATGGCTGGTGGGCACAGCTTGGGCCCTCCTGGCCCCTTGGGGGTGGTTCTACACCTCCCCCATGCCCACACTACAAGTGCAAACCTTCGCACTGGGGTAGCCCTATGGGCTGGCCCCATCTCTACATGCAAACCTATATGCCCACAGAGGTCTGGCATCCAGTTGCAAACTAGACACACAGAACATCTGACATCATTCCAGAGGGAGACTCACAGCGCGGACTGGCACTGTTTCATGTGCAGGACAGTGCACACCTGACCTTGGACTCATGTGCAGGACAATGCACACCTGACCTCGGACGACTGAGATGGATCCCTCGCTGACTCGTCCCGGACTGGGCTCACATGGGACCAGTTCACCATCCCAGGTCCTGCACCTTCTGTACAGAAATATCTACATGGCATCCAAGTGCGGGATGCACGTGACATCCCCTTCTGCTTAACTTGACGGAAGCTGCATAGCCTCCAAATAATCCGTCAATAATGTCGGATAGTCTTCAAAAAATTCTTTGTCGAGCCATACCGCTTCATGAGTTCCTCGGTCCTGAAACTTCGTGAGAAACTATCGTAGTCTTCGGCCTGAGCCATGCTTGAAACAGTGCAGAAGGATTTGTTCTGGAACCATTACTTCTGCTTCATCAATAATGTCTGGTTCCGCTTCGTCTTTAACCTCTGAAGGGGGTGGACCTGCATATGGCTTTAACCAACTGACATGAAATACATCGTGCATAGTCCAACTCGGAGGTAGCTTTAACTGCATAGACACCTCATTAATCTTTTTCCGGATGGGAAGTGGTCCGAAGCTCCTGAAAGACAACTTTGGGCATCGCTTGCCCACCTGCTTCAATCTTTGCTTCATAATCCGAAGATACACCCAATCCCCTCATGTCCCTTCGGTCTTTATTGGCCTGTCGAGTGTAGGCCTCTTGCGCTTTAGCCAATCTGTCTTTAACGGACTCTAGGATCTCCTGGTAAGACTCCGTCACTCTGTTCGCCTCCGATACTGAAGACGAAGTCCTGGTTAACAACGACTGGAAAGGCCTTCCAAACGCTGCCTCATATGGAGTCCTGCCAATAGCTGAAGAAAAAGAGTCATTCAAAACAGCTTGAACTAAAGGCAAAAACGATTCCCACTTACCTTGCTGATCGTGGACATAACACTTCAGCACATCAAAGGCCAACTGGTTGTATATCTCTGTCTGGCCATCTGTCTGTGGGTGGAATGCACTGGAAAAATTCAACTTAGTACCAAAATTATCAAACAATGCCCTCCAAAAATGACTGGTAAACTTGGCATCTCGGTCTGACACTATGGTCCTAGGAATCCCGCCAATCGGGTACCAATGCCGAATAAATAACTGGGCAACATCCTCGGCGGTCACATTGGCCCTGCAAGGAATAAGCATAACAAATTTGCTAAACCTATCAACAATAGTTAAGCACCGCGTATTACGCTTACTCAGACTAGGAGACAGATTTGTGACAAAGTCCATCGAAATGTCCTAGAAAGGACCCTCAGGAATTGGCAAAGGCTGTAACAACCCTATCTTCTTTCCACGAGGAGCTTTCACCTTTTGACAAATGTCACAGCGTTGTACATATGTAAACACATCACGCCTCATCTTTGGCCAATAGTATTGCCGTTCTAATTTCTCCAGAGTCGAATTCATGCCTCTATGACCACCTGTAATGGCGTCATGGACATCATGGAGAAGAGCTGCCCGGAATGATTTCATGACACATAGTCGGTCTTTGTAGAAAAGCCAACCATCGCGTATCAGAAAATGGCATGGTCCTGTGGCATCCAATGCCTGTTCCCACTGTGTACCGAATTCCTCGGAATCCGCGTACGTGTGCTTCATGTCTTCTAGTCCTGTACCAACAAGGTCAAGTCTAGTGGTCTGAATCGCAGATACTTGTCCCTTCCTGCTCAAAGCATCGGCCACTGGATTGGCCTTTCCTGGAAGGTACTCAATCATACCACCGAACTGCTGAAATATCTGACTCTAGCGGTGTTGTTGATCACTCCACTGTGCACTTGGCATCGTCTGAATCCAGCGCAATGCCTGATGGTCAGTGCGAACCTCGAAGTCACGGCCATACAGGAAATGTTTCCAATGTTTCAAGGCCTGTATAACTGCTAGGAGTTCACGATCATAGACTGAGTAGTTCTTCTCGACGGGCAGTAACTTACGAGACATGTAAGCTACCGGATGACCATTCTGTTGCAATACACCAATTGCGATGTTACTCGCATCGGTGATCACTTGAAATGGTTCGTCCCACGAGGCAAGGGCTAAACAAGGCGCTTCTGACAAAGCCACCTTGAGGTTCTGAAATGCCTCCAACGCTCGTGGAGTCATTCGAATCTTTTGCCTTCGTGTTTTCACTCCCTTTAGGAGATCGGTGAGATCTGCCGAGAGATCAGAAAACTTATCAATGTGGGTGGAATATGCCTGGCATATACCCACAAATGATCTAATGTCATAAGCTGTCTGAGGTACTTCCCAGTTAACAATCTCGGCCACTTTAGCCGGATCAAGTCGAATGCCTTCGGCACTAATTATATATCCCAAGTAATGTACCTGGAACAGATAAAATTCTGACTTCTTTTCATTGACATAGAGCTCGTTGCTTTCCAACAACTTAAGGACTTTCTCCACATCAATGTCATGCTGCTCAACTGTAGCTGAAAATATGAGTATGTCGTCTAGAAATATGAACACACACTCTCCAATCAACTCCCGGAAAATACGCATCATCATGCGGTTAAATGTAGCGGGGGCGTTCGTCAATCCAAATGGCATGACCACAAATTCATAGTGGGCCCGTTCTGTACGGAAGGCTGTTTTGGGGATGTCCCCCTCTACGATCCGTACCTGGTGGTACCCACTCTTTAAATCCAGTTTGGAGAACACCTTAGCTCCATTCAGCCTCTCCAGAAAATAGTCAATTCGAGGCATCGGGAATCTGCTCTTGATAGTCAGCTTGTTGAGTGCACGATAATCGACACACAACCGAGAAGACCCATCTTTCTTCTTGACAAACAAGATCGGTGCTGCAAATGGCGACACGCTGGGGCGGATGAAGCCAACTTGCAACAATTCTTGGAGTTGGCGGTCCAACTCCGATTCCATTGCCTTAGAAAGGCGATACGAAAACTTGCTCGGGGGTTCCAAGCCTGGGAGGAGGTCAATCTTGTGATCCTCCGGTCTAAACGGGGGGAGCTGGGGAGGGAGACTGTCCCGAAGAAAAATCTTCTGAAACTTTTCATGGAGAACCGAGTACTTCTCGGAAGCACTGGCCACCGTCTGGGCTGTCTGGATGTAAATCATCGCACATTGTGCGCCTTTCTTGACTGCTTGCTTAGCCTGCAAGTGGCTTATGAGCGGAAAGTTGGGAATGCCTGGCTCACACTTAATGGTCACCGGGGTGTTTGACACATTCCGATCGATCTGGAACGTGTACTTGTCCCACTTGACATCAGAAAGAAACTTGTGAAACCACTGGATACCCAAAATTATGTCTGCTCCTACAAGAGGGGCAACCATAAAGTCACGCACAAACTCTATGCCCTGAATCACTAACTTAGCACCTAGAGCTTCATACTTGACGCTCGTTGTCATACCTGTGCTAAAACCCTCAACTTGTTTGTCCACCGGAGTCAGCTCGAAACAGACACGCTTAGCAGCCTGTTCCGTGATCACATCCTCCGTGCTGCCGCTGTCAAACAAGACAACGACTCTCTGGCCACCTATGTAGCCAAAGGACTTGAGCAATTCGTTGCGCTCATACTCCTGGTCATGGGCAACCTTTTGCTTATCTTCGAGCTCCCGGCTAATAATTGCTCCAACTGAAGCACCGGGGGTTGAAGAACTAGGGGTGGTCATGGGCAACCTTCTGCTTATCTTCGAGCTCCCGGCTAATAATTGCTCCAACTGAAGCACCGGGGGTTGAAGAACTAGGGGTGGCCGCTGGGGTCTGTGTGGGAGCTGTGCTCACCACGGAAGCTGTGGAGACGGCGGCGGCCTTTGGAGGCTTCTTCGGACAATCCCGAGAAGTATGTCCTTTTGTGTGACAAAAGAAACATCTACCCTCCTTCCTGTACTGAGAAAGCTCCTCAGCACTCAACTTGCCTGTCTTGCCTGCCTCCGCTTTCTGGTCTGGAGTAAGCTTAGACGCATTGTTCGAGTTCTTGGAGCCAGAGGCTCCCGGGCTCTGTCCTGGGGAAGACCCCGTCTGGTTCTGGCTTTTGCCCCCCGAGGCGTTAGCCTTGGGAGAAGCCGGCTGGGAAATCTTGGGCTTGCCACCATTGTGTTTCATTTCTGCACTCTGCGCAAGCGAGAGTGCGTCCTCAAAGGTGGCTGGCCTAAACATACGCACCTCCCATTGGATTTGTGTGTCCAGGCCATATAAAAACTGCCCTTTCTTGTCCGTATCAGATAAGCCTAATTGCAGACACAAGGTCGAAATTTTATTGGCAAACTGAAGGACTGGTTGAGCGTTCTGACGCGCTCCCCTGAACTCGTCTTCGAGTCGCTCAAGATAGTGGGGCGGTAGAAACCGCTGCTTAAGGTCGCGGACGAACTCGTCCCACACATAAGCTGCCATACCTGCTCTGGTGTGGGCATGAGCCCACTGAGTCCACCAAGGAATGGCCTCACCTTCCAAGTACCAACTAGCTAAGATCACTTTGTCAGTATCTGTTTTCCTAACTGCGGCAAAGTAAGCTTCAAATTGATGTAACCATGAATAAAGAGTAGTGGGATCGAGTTTACCATTATACTTACTGAAATTCATTTTCTCGGGAAAATGATTCGAGGGCGCCGCCGGTGTCAATCTGGCGTCCAAAGCTCTGAGGTAACGCTCGTGTTTCACTCGTCGCATGGCGTCGTCTTCTCGTTGTCGAATCTCCAATGCACGCATCTGCATCTCAAGCAAGGAGCTTGGCTGCGGCTGTGACCCCGTGAGAGGGTCCCTGTGACGAGGATCTGGTATCTGGGATACGGAAGGAGAGGGAGGAGGAGATGGAAAACACGACGCTGGAGAGCGAGAACGCTCCTCCAGAGCCAAAATCCGCGCCTTCTGCTCATCCAACTTGGTTGTCTAGTCTGCGATTGCTCGCATCATCTGCTGGAACATGTCTGTGACACTCACGCCGGGTGCCCTAGCTGGGCTGCCTGGTGCACTCTTGTCCCATGGTTCTGGTTCTCTCTCGTCGCCAAAACTCGCCATGGCGGGAAAATGCAATTCCTTTCCGGAACGCAATATGACCATCCACTATCTATGTGGGAGACTTCCGGAGGCTTCCGGAGGCTAAAAACCAACCGTCCTTCGAGGGACAGGAGTCACTCCGAAAGGGGTAGTCCACCGGCGTCTAAAAACCAACCACACGAGCGAAAAAATTTTCTGGTTTTCTTTGCTGAATCTTTGTCCTTGAAGTAGGCTCTGATACCACTGTAATATGCGGAAGCTTCGGAGAAGGATCGGTACTTCAAAACTCAGAAATCAGCACTCTTTTCACGACGGAATTAACGCACAAACTGAAAGGAGATGTGCAGAAAATAGAGAGACAAGGGGGAGATGGAGAGGACACAGTATTGGGTTCCAATTACCCTCTGTAGGGCCCCCACCACGGATGGTGTATTTGCTTTATTAGAATGATGTAAATCTGAAAACAAATACAGAAACTTGACCTTTTCTTGGCTGGAGAATCCTGCCCTTGACCTTCAGTCCTTCATCCCTTTGCGTTAGCAACTTCTTGGCTGTCCTGGCCCTTGTTTGCTTGGAGCACTCGGTGAATTATGAGATGCCTTCATTGATTCTTGGCTGGAGTATTTATACTCCCCCTTTCATCCAGTCGGCCAGCTTTATTACAGCCCCACGACTAGGTCTTTAGAAATTATGTGCTTTCACACTATGCAATAAGCTGGCCACACTGCGCATGCCTGCTAGAACAGTACCCGGCTGCTGGGCACTCTGCGCATGGGTGTGGGACTGCCCCTACACCTGGCCGACCTGCTGGGTAGGGTTTCTAACCCTGTTGGCTGCCTGTCCAGCAGCATTAAAGCTGGCCGACAGCCCTTCCAACCCATGCCATGGCTAGTGGGCACAGCTTGGGCCCTCCTGGCCCCTTGGGGGTGGTTCTACACCTCCCCCATGCCCACACTACAAGTGCAAACCTTCGCACTGGGGTAGCCCTATGGGCTGGCCCCATCTCTACATGCAAACCTATATGCCCACAGAGGTCTGGCATCCAGTTGCAAACTAGACACACAGAACATCTGACATCATTCCAGAGGGAGACTCACAGCGCGGACTGGCACTGTTTCATGTGCAGGACAGTGCACACCTGACCTTGGACTCATGTGCAGGACAATGCACACCTGACCTCGGACGACTGAGATGGATCCCTCGCTGACTCGTCCCGGACTGGGCTCACATGGGACCAGTTCACCATCCCAGGTCCTGCACCTTCTGTACAGAAATGTCTACGTGGCATCCAAGTGCGGGATGCACGTGACAACTGGACACTGAATTAGATCAAAGAGGAAAGGAAGAATGAACTTTGGAAATGACCGCACTATCATGGTCAATTCAACACAATGGCCAAGTAAAAGCCACATTACTCTCACTCGTGGCACATAATGTTAGCACTAGATATACCTCGCCCACCATGCCTCCTAGGGGTTACATTGGAGAGGGCACTCCAGTTATAGTGTCCCAGATGAACCGCAACCACCCTTTGCACAACAACTCAAGATCCGAGAGACCCCTTAAAAGACACAGGAGTGCTCCACCACAGGCACAAGATGTAGACAGTTTGTATGAGATCAAATGCGGAGGAGACACATTGATCCTTATTGGCACAAATTAGGGCTTGTACCTAAGATGTTGGGTCCTCCTTTCTTTTAGCTGGGAACTTTTTCTCACGACATATTTTGGCTACGGTCATAGTTGCATGAAACAGAAATGACAAGAAACTTGTACAAACCTTTGAGAAAATCAAAACTTAGTAGAAAATTTTGCTCGGAAACAACAACCGGGTACATTCTAACATTGTCATACTCATGGATGTTTTTATTTTTCTAGCCAGATTGTGTTACCTTTATTCCATCACAAAATTGTATTGTAACACTTTTGGTCCCACAGACCCGTTGGCCTTGTGTAAACACTAATACAACTCTCTCTCTCTCTCTCTCTCTCTCTCTCTCTCTCTCACACACACACACACAATACAGATTCAGTAAAGCCACGTTACCCTCTGACTGGTAGTGATTGTCTTTTTGCTGCATCCATGACATCCTCGTAGCGTCTTAGGCTATCTTGAATACTGCAGTTTATATTCTTCTTAGAGAAAATCTCTGAAGCAGATGCAAATATAGCAACTTCTTGTGCACCTGAAGCAATAGCAGCTTCAAAGCCCTGCAAGTCATCAAAAAACTTTCCATTATGCAGCATGGTAATGGTAGCTTTTCTTTTAACGCTAGCATTGCAGTAGCATCATTATACATAATAGAAACAGATGGTGTGAGCACTTACTCTGAGATTTGGAGTGAGAACAGGGAATTGGGCACCCTTGAGTGACCTAACCCTGGCCATGACCTCCTTGGCATCTGCAAGCTGTAGCAAATGGCACAAAATAGAAGTATCTCTTAATTACTTTGGAAACTTTGCCTACAATTGCATACGTAGGTTACTGCTTACAAGATATGAACAATTAAAAGATAAATTTGAATGGTGATTCACAATCTCTCTTTGCAGCTGAGCATCTATAACTATATATAATAAAAGTAGGGTAGGTGAGACCACACATTTGATCCCTGCTATTGGATGGTCAAGAACAAGATCTAAATTCTGATAGTAGGATACCAGGTGAAAACAGCATATGTACATAAAATTTAACACACTAAAAAGTAGGGTAGATAAAACCGTAAGTTTGATCCCTATCATCGCATGGTGGTGGAAAAAAGGGTCACCAGTAGGGACACTATAATCTGGTAAGAGGATTTAATGTCTCGTCTAGAAATGAGACTAGAGAATGGACAATTGGATACAATGCTTTGTAAGATGGGAAATCTGTGTGTGTGTGTGTGTGAGCATTGCAAAGAGATCTTCATTGTCATTGATTCGTGCATGATAGTGAGTTGTAAATTGGAATCTAGCTGCCCATGGATATTGCCTAAAATTATTGGTTGTGATTTCATTTCTAGAAGGGACTGACCATCCTTGGCACCCGAAACTTATGAGTAATAATGTGTGCAAAAGCTAATAAATTGATAGTATTTTATACAATAAGTAAGATTGTAAGTATAAGCTTTCTGTTTTTCATGCTTCTTGAAAAGTGGTCAGCCTCCCACATACATCACAAACTTGCACCCTTGCAAGCATCTGGCACCATTGCCAGCAATCAGCCCTCCCCTCAGCAGCACCCTCAGCACTCAAGGCCTGCAGTTCTATGGACCGCCCTGGCACAGGCACGTCTATATGGTGAGAAAACAGCAGCACAGCTGAGCAGCTGTACGTTTTAGAATTAGTGCATCTCAGTGTTATGGGGTTGTCCCTATTTATTGGGGATTTATCTATTTTCTCCTTGTGTTATGAGTCGTGAGCAGGTCGGCCTGTTCCAGAGGCAGTTGGCCAGGTTCACATCCTCAGAGACCCTTTCGATGAACATGAAGATTAGTTAGACTGAAAGACCTTCCCGGAACAATAAAGGAAGGTCTCTGATTAGTTCTATCTCCGCAGAGGACCTTATCCCAGCGAATATACCCGAATCCCATGAGTGAATGGGAGGTTGAATCCCCATGAGATCTCACCTGAATGGCCTCATCTATCTATTCCTGGAGAGTAGTTTGGTCCTAAGACCCAGTCTTGTCAAGAATGGCCGTGATACTCCTGCATCATACGGCTCCGTCTCGAGATAGCTGATGAGTCCGCCCTTGCCATTCCTTCACGACAACTGTTTCCGCCCCAAACTTTATTTCATTGGCATGGATATCATGGTGGTGTTCAGCGGTCAAAAAACTCTTTGGAAGTAGCTATTACTAGGACAAACGTTACTAATCCTCTGGGAGTTAATGGACGTTTACGCCTAATGGCTCTACGAAGATTTTATTGGGAGTGTAGATTGTTAAGAGTTGGAATATGGAGCTGTCGTGGATTCCACCGGTATTTCTCAAATAGTTTCACTTCCTATGTAAGGGATCATTCAGTATCCAGAAATATCCAAAACTTTATGCCTAAAACCCCATGAGAATCGTTTGAGCCGGATGGTAGCAATAATTTAGATGAGTAGTCGTTGGAAAAAATGAACACGAATTGGAGCCTTGTGAAACGGAAGTGGCAGTTTATGGTAAAGGTGGGATTGACAAGTCAATAACTAGCTATATAAGGAGCCTCCCCATTATTCACTTCATCATCCAATCCCGTGCGCATTGTTCATCATCTCTTGCTGGCTATTGCCATTGTAAAGCTGTTTGCTATTATAAAAGGTGAACTTGTCCACAAGATCTCTCTACTCTCTCTCATGTTCAGTTTATGCTTCCTCCTGTGCATTCTCCAACATGGTATCATTCTCTTAGGTTCTGGCTGCTCCATGTCTGCAATCTGCTCGCTGTTTTATTCAACTGTGCTCTGCGTTTTGCTTCCATAGCTTCTCCTGGCTGCAGATCAGTCTCCTATAGTGGCTGCGTTTCAGTACCTTGCTGTGTTTTGTGGTCCAGCCACATTCTTCTTGCTGTCGGCCAGCCCTCAAGGCTGCGTTTTGCTCTACAGAGGCAGGTTGTGAAGTTTTTTGGCTGCGTTTTCTGCTTCAGCATCTCTTGGTGGTGAGTTTCTTGCATGAGGCGTTGCCAGACAAGTGTACATCTTCTTCCTCTTCCACGAGTCCCTGCTGTTCTGGTAGGAGGTTCCCAATGGTTCTAGGACTGTTTTGCTGCTGTCTAGCCTCTTTCTCTCTCAGGTTTGAGAGGGGGTTGATTGGTCCTGGTGCCTCACTTCGTTGGAAAGCACTCGAGAGGAGTTTTGGAGAGCTGAGATTTGTGTACTTTGTTGCTGTGGATATGGCTCCCCCCTGTACGCACAAGGATGACAAGTTGAACGGACCCAACTATGCTCATTGGAAGCTGCAAATGCGGAACTGGTTCATCCACAAGGTTTTGTGGGATATTGTTCAACGCAGTGAGAAGAAGCCCAAGCATCCTTAGAACTCTAGGATGTGGACTCAGGATCAAGAGGATGAATTCCTTGCAGAATTGCAAGACTAGGAGAATCGCGATTTGAAGGCGCATTCAGTGCTTGTGCGGACCATCACACAGTCTTAGGACACTCCCAAGAAGTATGTCCTTTTGTGTGACAAAAGAAACATCTTCCCTCCTTGTACTGAGAAAGCTCCTTAGCACTCAACTTGCCACCTGTCTTGCCTGCCTCCGCTTTCTGGTCTGGAGCAAGCTTAGACGCATTGTTCAAGTTCTTGGAGCCAGAGGCTCCCGAGCTCTGTCTTGGGGAAGACCCCGTCTGGTTCTGGCCTTTTCCCCCCGAGGCGGTAGCCTTGGGAGTAGCCGGCTAGGAAGTCTTGGGCTTGCCACCATTATGCTTCATTTGTGCACTCTGTGCAAGCGAGAGTGCGTCTTCAAAGGTGGCTGGCCTAAACATACTCACCGCCCACTAGATTTGCATGTCCAGGCCATACAAAAACTGCCCTTTCTTGTCCGCATCAGATAAGCCTAATTGCAGACATAAAGTCGAAATTCTATTGGCAAACTGAAGGACTGGTTGCGCGTTCTGACACACTCCCCTGAACTCGTCTTCGAGTCGCTCAAGGTAGTGGGGCGGTAGAAACCGCTGCTTAAGGTCGCAGACAAACTCGTCCCACACATAAGCTGCCATATCTAATCTGGTGTGCGCATGAGCCCATTGAGTCCACCAAGGAATGGCCTCACCTTCCAAGTACCAACAGGCTAAGATCACTCTGTCAGTATCTATCTTTCTAACTGCCGCAAAGTAAGCTTCAAACTAATGCAACCATGAATATAGAGTTGTGGGATCAAGTTTACCATTATACTTACTGAAATTCATTTTCTCGGGAAAATGATTCGAGGGCACCGCTGGTGTCAATCTGGCGTCCAAAGCTTGAAGGTAACGCTCATGTTCCACGCCTCACATGGCTTCGTCTTCACGTTGTCGGATCTCCAATGCACGCATCTGCAACTCAAGCAAAGAGCTCGGCTGCGGTCGTGACCCCGCGAGAGGGTCCCTGTGTCGAGGATCTGGAATCTGGGATACGGAAGGAGAGGGAGGAGCAGATGGAAAACGCGACGCTAGAAAACGGGTACGTTCTTCTAGAGCTTAAATCTGCGCCTTTTGCTCTTCCAACTTGGTTGTCTGGTCTACGATTGCTCGCATCATCTGCTGGAACATATCTGTAACACTCAAGCCTGGTGCCCTAGCTAGGCTGCCCGGTGCACTCTGGTCCCAAGGTTCTTGGTCTCTCTCATCGTCGAAGCTCGCCATAGCAAGAAAACGCACTTCCTTTCCGGAGCACAATCTGACCATCCACTGTGTGTGTAGGAGAGGTCCGAAGGCTTCCGGAGGCTGAAAACCAACCGTCCTTCGAGGGACAGGAGTCACTCCGAAAGGGGTAGTCCACCGACGTCTGAAAACCAATCACATTCTGGTTTCTTTGCTGAATGCTCTGATACCAATGTTGCATGCACGGAAGCCTTACTGCTAAATCCCTAAGCCTGATTAAGAACAAGATGCTAAATAAACATGATTAAGACAAAGGAGAGAAAAGAAGAGAGAGATTGGGTGTCAGGGTTTTCTCTATTTATATATGGCACAAAAAGGTTGATAAATGCTTGTACATGGTTTAAGCCTTGGTCAGCCCCATAAGGGTTGAACACTAGCCCTTCTACATAATTTCTATTGATGCTATAGAAGAATGAAAATGCTGCATGAACTTAATCAATGCTGAAATCTGATTTATGCTGAAATCTGATTTATGCTTATATATATGTTGGAGGATGCAATCGGTTAGCTGTCCCTACTGCTGTTGGCCAGTTATGCTGGACAAATATTCAGATTTGCTTCTCTTTAATGTTGTGCTGCTGCTGACAGGGTTCCATACCCCCAAATGTTGGTGATGATGGTGATGATGAAGATAATGATGCTATTGATGCTGCCAATGATGATGTTAATGATGTTGATGATGATGTGGCTGCTTATCTGATAATGATGATAAGGATTCTATTGCTGTTATGCTATTGATGGTGACCTAAATGTTTATCCTAACTGCTAAACTAATCAAGGATTAACACTGTTCATGCCATGGCACGGGCGTGCACGTGACAAAGCTGATGCTGATGCTAATACTGCTGATGGCTATGGCACGGGCGTGCACGTGACAAGGGGGGGATGGTAAAGTCCTTGAAAAATCCCATAATTGGCCTAAAAACATTCTAAATTTGCCATGCACGTATAGAACAAGTAAAATTTTCTGATCTTTGCCATTTTCGATCATAAAACCAAACATTTGCTTTGTAAAACCTGATTCAAGATTTTCAATTCTCAATGAAGATTTGAGTAAAGTTTCAAAAAATAAAATAAATTTGCAGCTGAAAAAATGGCTATGTAACACATGAAACCCTAAGTCAGGTAAGTGAGACCGCAAATTTGATCCCTGCACAATGAATGGTAGTCAAAAAGCAAGATTTCACCCTGACTATTGAACTGTGGGGGGAAAACGCATTTATACTAATAATTAAAAGAACATATTTAATTATGATTATAAATATTGACCTTGTCCAAATCCACGTTTTATTGGACCAGCTTATAGCAACAAGTCTACAAAAACATGTTCCAAAGTTCTATAAGCAACATAAGGAAGTCACTTAAGCTACCTGAGGAACCCATTTGGGTGACACAAAACTTGTGGCTTCTACCACCATCAAGCCTGCATCGGCCAGTCTTTTGATGAGCTCAACCTTCACATCAGTGGGAACTGCAGTCTTTTCATTTTGTAGACCATCTCTTGGCCCAACCTCCACAATCTTTACAAACTTAGGAATACCCCTAGTGACCTGCACACAAAGAATAAGATTTTAATTACCATTGCTGAATTGTAACCTTGATCATGGGAAAAAAGAAAATGTTTATCATTGAATCAAAGACAACCTTTCGAGCTAGATGTTTCAACCCCGCTTCATTGACTCCTGAAATATCAGATGAACCATTGGAATTGTCCCGCATATGCCCAGAGTCAAGCTCCAAGTAGTTCCTTTTCACTTTACACGCCATCCTCGGACTTGGAGTACAGATGAAAGAAGACTTCCATGTTTGCTGCCTCCCATTCTCCACTGTTGAAAAAAAACAACTACCAATCGCAAGAGGACAAACGTGCTACCATTAGGCATCCTGCATTTTTATCAATTCACTGCATCTGTTCATACACCTATAAAAGAAATGTGACCTGGATTCCCAGAAAGACAGATTATTTGTAAAACACTTCAATTGTTACAAAAATTTTCTATTAGAAAAATTTAAAAACTAAAATAACACCAAAAAACAATGTTTCGTATTAAGACATGAGTTGTAATGTGCCTACACACTTTTTGTACCATACACTCTACAGTGTAGGTGGAAACATATATTCAGTAGCAGGGTTGACAAAACCTTAAAAAACGTGCGAACAGCAGGAGTTTCGAAAGTTTCGATCCCCAAAGGCAAGGTACTGTATGCTTGTACATATATACATACATACAAACATTCATATTAGCATGCATACATACATACATACATACACATACAATATGTGCTATATGTATGTATGTATGTATGTATGTACTATGTACACATGCATGCATACATCACATACATACAAACATTCATACATGCATGCATGCATGCATGCATACATACACACATACAATATGTACTATATGTACGTATGTATGTATGCATGTATGTGTGTATATGTGAGTGGAAAAATGCCAAGTTTCTAAGGTATTATACTTTAGAAACGATACGGGTTGTACCATAAGTCTCACCTCATTTGGGACGAGTTTTAAACCAACTACGTTCAATAGTCTCTCTCACTCCATCGAAGCAAAAAGGAAGCAAACTTACTAAAGTTCAAGCTGCACGTAAAGAAGGCAAATGTGTTGTTTTCTGCAATGGAAAAGCCCTCGTTCGAATTTTCACAATCCAAAATCACCTACTCGTCCAATTGCACTTGCTGTTGACATAGTCTCACTAACATCTGACAACCTCCAATCTAGCATTGCTGTAAATGCTGCATCGCCTAGTGCCATAGAAGATGAACACTAGGACTTCTTTTTTTGCTTGACTTGATGTTTCTTCTCTCAGACCAGAAATGAACTCACAAATGAAGTTCTTACAATATTGGCCCACTCAGCCCCCCATGTACGAGGCAACCTTTAGGGACAAGATCTGGAGAGAGAAAGGGCACACTCACCTGAGTGCGACGTGGACATGCCTCTACCCATTGGCCAACTTAGACGTCGAGAATGCGGCCGGATTTATGTGTTTTTAAGGGCTATTGTGCTAGATATTTGTAATATTGTCTAGGTGCCCAATAAGCAACTCAGTGTGGACAAAGTTATTGGGTTATTGTGTGAATACACTTAGTTGGACATTATTATTAGGGTTGACAGCCAACTCACCAATACTACAAGTGAGTATCTCTATTCAGATGAAACCGATCCCGTCAAGTGGGAAAGACTCAGTTGGACACCTACACGTTTAATAGCACAACTTTTAAAACCACAAATATGAAATGGACAACTTAAAACAACTTGAAATTTAAATGAACAGAAATGGAAAGATGGACACCAGCACTGGGGCCGGAACGGGCCGACCCCCCCCTCAATATATGATATATTTATTGGGAGTATTTAAAGAATACAATGCTCCATGGGTTCTGAGAACCAGATGATGTCCATGTACATATGAAAACAGTATTAAACAAATAACTCGAATTTCGATGTAGAAAAACTCGGAGCAGAACGACCACTAGTGTGGTCCAATCACTACGGTCCTGTGCTTTCACTGGACTCCGCGGAGAGCACCACACTGGTGTTCCGAGGCCACGCACAGACAGGCGCTCTCGTACTAACGCCTGGCTCTCCCGATCTCAGCACCTTTGGACCGAGGTTCGCCCATATAGCTTGGACAACCCGGCACCGAATGGGTGTAGGCCGAGCGGGACGACTCTTTTACCAGATTTAAACATTAAATGCTTTACTCAAATCTGAAAATCACTTACTTGTTGTGGATGACAGGAGGAAGTCCAATACCCGAGGTATTTGTGAAGAAGAAACAGCCTCCCTATGATGAAAGGAGATGCCGCCTATGTAAAGGAGGCACAACCGCTTGCAGAGGAGAAAACAACTATCTCTGTGCAGAACACAGCCGCCTGCTGTGGAGGAGGAGGCGTAGCCGCCTGTGGAGAGAACGAGCAGCCCACTGGAGATGGAGTGCACAGCCGCCTGCAAGTAATGATGCTGTGCACAGCCGCCTGCAAGGGGCAAATATGCAGCCTGAATAGTGGCGGTCAGTCGCCTGCAGAGGAGGTACAGCCGTTCAGAGAGAGCCGCCTGCTGTAGGTGGTACAGCCGTACAGAGAGAGCCGCCTGCTGTAGGTGGTACAGCCGTACAGAGGGAGTTGCCTGCAGGGCAGTAGCAGCCAGCAGCAACAATTCTCAATCGCCTGTAGAGGGGCAGGTACAGCAGACGCCTGGGGTAGTAGGCGCAGCAGCAACAGGTTCAGCCGCCTGTACTGCTGTGCAGTTCGCAGCCAGCCTGTAATAAGAGTGAAAGCAGCCGAGTAGGAGGTGGTTGCCAGCACTCAGCCGCCTGCAGCAAGCTAGTCGCCAGCCGGAAGAGCAGCCAGCGCCGGTTGATGAAAATCCACGCCAAAGAGAAAAAAACGATTTGATGCTACGCTTGAAGGAGGCCCTTTCTTTTTAATAAAATTAATGTGGAGTATAACTCCACGTTTGCATGAGGGTGGGGGAGTTTGGGTAGGTGCCTTTGCCCACCCCCACACTCACTTAAATGGGGCTCCCCACCTTGGCCCCAAAGTGGGTGCCCAAAGTGGTGCCCACATTTAAATGAATGTGAACACTTCACCTTATAAATCAAAGGGTTAGTATTAAAAACATTTAACACAACATGTACCATATACTTACCACCTGTTCACATGCACTGAAACTTGTCAGAATACAGGGCACACTTCACGACTCACTGGCAGGCGTCCCCGCTCAGTAAGTAACTCGTCAGGCAGGCAAACACACGAATACATGTCATGCGAAAACAGTTTCAAACATGCAAAATATGTGTGCATGTGCAAAAGTAACATGGACATATCTCCCGTTCATGGAACATGTACAAAATATTTGTCGGCACAAAACTGGCACGACATTTATTACATAAAAACCTGGTCTTCCTATGGAGTGACAGTCCCATAGGTAAGACACAGTTCCAGGCACGAGTTTCCCTAGGTGTGACAGTCCCATAGGTAAAACACGGCACGAATACTGGCTCTTCCATGGCGTGACAGTCCCATGGATCGAACACAGTCCAGGTCATACACGGGTGGCACTGATCTGGCTCCCGTCCATACGACACCATCCTGCTAACACACGGGTGGCACCAGTCTGGCTCCCGTCCATGTCAGCAAAATACTGGCCTCTTCACACGAGACACTGGCCTGGCCTCAAGTGAACGAGACGCAAAAATGTGGGAATGGACCAAATGGTCGGCCAATTGGTGACATCCCCCCGGGCTTCTAAAGAGTTGACCTCAACTTAAAAGCCTCAAGATATGCCTGCAACAATTGCGGATAATCTGCAAAATAATCCTCATTTACCGACTTGGCATCAATAGGCAAATAATTCTTAAACTTCACAAGGTATCTCCTGGAAAGCTTTCCTGCAGGTAGCTTTCTCTCCTTGTGAAAAACAATCTGAAAATGAAACATGGAAAGAAAATTCGCCATTCTCATTTGCTTCTCTGAAAGCTTGGTTTGAGATAGAAAGTATCTCAAACTTTGATGATCTGTCTTGACCACAAATTCAGCCCCAAGAAGGTAGTGTTTCCAAATCTTTAAGGCGTGAATTACAGCCAAGAGCTCTTTCTCATAGATATCCATATGAAGCTCAGCATCATGCAAACGACGACTCTCGTATGCAACTGCATGCCCTTCTTGATTTAGGACAGCTCCTATGCAATCACCACAAGCATCACATTCAACCACGAATGACTTGTGCAAGTCAGGAACTATCAATACTGGACCACATATGATCGCATGCTTGAGCTGCAAGAAAGCATCCTGTTCCTTTGAAGTCCATTTGAAAACAGTTTTCTTCTTCGTGAGATCATGTAGAGGAGTGGCAATCATAGCAAAATGCCTTATGAAACGCCTGTAGTACGAACATAATCCCAGAAAACTTCGTACTTGATGTACGTTTTGCAGTTCGGGCCAATTCCGAATAGTCTCTATCTTTGCAGGATCCATTGTAACTCCATCCTTGGATACAATATGTCCTAGATAATGAATCTCTGAAAGGAAAAACTCACTTTTCTTGGCATTGACGAAAAGTTTATGCTTCCGCAACTCTTCGAACACTGTGACCAAATGAGTTCTGTGTTCCTGCTCATTCTTGGAGAAAACCAAGATATCATCAAAGAAGACTCCTGTAAACTTACGATGGGATCGGAATATCCTATCCATCATACGATTAAAAGTAGCAGGAGCATTGGTGAGACCAAAAGGCATTACCAAGAATTCATATAATCCGAAGGCTGTCCTGAATGCAGTCTTATGGACATCTTGTGGCACCACGCGTATCTGGTGATAACCACTCTTCAAATCAAGTCTGCTAAAGCAAGCTGAGCCATCAAGCTTATCCAAGATATCATCAATACGTGGAATAGGAAATCTGTTCTTGATGGTAAGCTTGTTCAAAGCTCTATAGTCTACACACATACGGAATGATCCGTCCTTCTTTTGAACAAGAAGCACAGGAGAGCAGTAAGGTGAGGAACTGGGCTGAACCAAACCTTTCTCTAAAAGCTCGTTAACCTGCTTCATAATTTCTTCTTGTTGTGCAGCACTCACTCGGTATGCGGGTTTGTTAGGTGGAGAACTACCTGGCACAAGATCTATGCAATGATCTTCGGGCCTTTGGGGAGGTAATTCACCTGGCAATGAGTCAGCAAAGCAGTCTTTGAATGTATTAAGAAAATTCAGCCTATCATTAGACATAGCATCCACACTTTGATGATTTGGCACAAGACTATCACGCACAAAAACCAAGTACGCTGAAAGACTCTTTTTCATTGCTTTATTAATTTGGATGTGTGATACAACTGGGATAGAATCCCCTTCTTTGCCAGCATCAATAAAGTGCATGCGGCCTTTATGCATAAAAGAAATCATATTGGACTTGTAGTCTTTGCGGGGCTCAAGCCTATGATGCCACGGCTTGCCCAACAATGCATCACATCCATTCAAAGGAGCAACTAAGAAATGCTCATTGTCAAGGTAGCCCTGTATATGAATACGCAACTTCCCAATCAAAGGGGTAACCTGCACCTCTTTACCAATGAATGCAGCTTCGGCTTCAATCTGAGGTCCCATGCTTTCAACCTCAATACCCAATGCAGCTGCCATTTGCATAGAGATGAAATTGTCAGTTGCACAGTCATCAAACATGAATAGTGCGGGCTGATCCTTAACTTGCCCCCATGCCTTGCAAACCATTCTCTCTTTAGCATCATGACCTGTATTACCTTGCACATCAGGAACTGCATGAACATTTGCTTTAGTATGCTTGTCCTCGTGCTTTGGTTTGCGATCTGGGCATTGCCGGAACATGTGGTCTTTGCTACCACAAGAAAAGCATTTTCCATCCTTAGCATATTGCTCTCTTTGCTCCGGGGTTAATCCAAATTTGTTCTTTCTTGGGCCCTGTTCTTTATTTTCAGCTTTACCACCCTTGTAAGGCTCCCGGAAGTTCTTTTTAGGTGGCTGTCCACCCTTTTGCTGATTTGGGGCAGCCTTGTCCTTTGCCTTGGAACCTCCTTGATCTTGCTTGATCTTGAGCACCAATTGCTCTGTAGCAAGGGCAGAAGCTGTGAGTTGCTGCAACGTATGTTTTGGGTGCAATTCAATACCTGATCTATAAGCAGGTTGCAATCCAGAACGAAACTTCCTCTTTCTTTCCTCCTCAGAGATTAGCATGAAGGGAGTCACTTCCAGCAACACTTTCCAGAATTTGTTCACATACTGTTGCACACTCTCATTATCTTTTTGTTCCAGCCTGTCCCACTTTTGAGTGAGAGTTTGCTCTGCATTGGGTGGCAGGAACTGAGCATAAAATCTGTCTTTGAATTCCTTCCAAGTAGAGATGGGATCCTTGGTGATCTTTTCGGTGATCCACCAATGAGCAGCAGTGCCTTTCAGAAACATACTAGCATGGCGCACCTTCGATTTTTCTGTAAAGTCTTCATCGCTAAAAGCAATGTCGAACTGTGCCACAAACGCTAGCACCTTAGAAGCATCATGTTCACCATGAAAGACATCAAATTTGACAGATTTATCACCTGCTTTGAACTCCTTGAGCTTCCTGGCATGAGGCTCATGGTCCTCTCTTTTTCTTTTCCCCTTATCCAACGGGGTAGCCCTGTCTGCATGGGCTCCATGGGCCGTCATAGAAGCTTCATGGGGCACGGTGGCATGTGCTCCACGAACTCGAAGCTCAGATGCATGTGACTTACCTGCATATGGCATGGTCTCTCCATGAGACAACTCAGAAGGCAAAATTTTTCTGGAAGCAGACCTGTCACCATGAGATACATATCTTGCATGCATGTGACTTTCGTGCCCTCCATGAGCACTGGCATATATTTCTGTCAGGCTTAGTGCCTTGGGGAGAGGATGCATGACGAGAGGTGACAGTCACCTCTTCCTTTTGCATAAAAGATTTCAGCCTCTGGGATGCAGGATCTCCATGCTTTAAACGAGGTGGATTTCTGAATTTTAACTCTCCGTCATCCCCCTCTTTGATATCACCTTTGCGAAGGAGATAGGCAAGTGCCAACTCCCTTGGTTTCTTGCCCACTTCACGAGCCATTGATTCAAAGGTTACATCAACCATAGCATCAGCCTTCCTGGCTTCAATAGCACTTTGCAGATGAGGATCTTCATGCAAAAACTTCAATTCTTGCTCTTGAGCCTGCAAAAGTTTTCTCATATGTTCCATTTCGGCCCTCGTAGCATCAGGGTCTTGTTCAAGCATAACTGTCTTTCCTGGAGACAGTTGACCTTTGGATTCACTATCCAGAACCCTTTCAAGAGGCTTGTGTCTACCTCGCAGGGCATCAGACCCACGAGAAGCACTAGAGAGACCCCTCGAATTTGGTACTTCCAAAGGGTTGCCTTGGCTGTCCATTGTGTTCAAAGTTTGCTAAAAGCGGGATGTCCAATACACAGGTTCGTTTCCCCACTAGGAAGAGAGAAACAACCGTGCTCTGATACCAATGAAACCGATCCCGTCAAGTGGGAAAGACTCAGTTGGACACCTACACGTTTAATAGCACAACTTTTAAAACCACAAATATGAAATGGACAACTTAAAACAACTTGAAATTTAAATGAACAGAAATGGAAAGATGGACACCAGCACTGGGGCCGGAACGGGCCGACCCCCCCCTCAATATATGATATATTTATTGGGAGTATTTAAAGAATACAATGCTCCATGGGTTCTGAGAACCAGATGATGTCCATGTACATATGAAAACAGTATTAAACAAATAACTCGAATTTCGATGTAGAAAAACTCGGAGCAGAACGACCACTAGTGTGGTCCAATCACTACGGTCCTGTGCTTTCACTGGACTCCGCGGAGAGCACCACACTGGTGTTCCGAGACCACGCACAGACAGGCGCTCTCGTACTAACGCCTGGCTCTCCCGATCTCAGCACCTTTGGACCGAGGTTCGCCCATATAGCTTGGACAACCCGGCACCGAACGGGTGTAGGCCGAGCGGGACGACTCTTTTACCAGATTTAAACATTAAATGCTTTACTCAAATCTGAAAATCACTTACTTGTTGTGGATGACAGGAGGAAGTCCAATACCCGAGGTATTTGTGAAGAAGAAACAGCCTCCCTATGATGAAAGGAGATGCCGCCTATGTAAAGGAGGCACAACAGCTTGCAGAGGAGAAAACAACTATCTCTGTGCAGAACACAGCCGCCTGCTGTGGAGGAGGAGGCGTAGCCGCCTGTGGAGAGAACGAGCAGCCCACTGGAGATGGAGTGCACAGCCGCCTGCAAGTAATGATGCTGTGCACAGCCGCCTGCAAGGGGCAAATATGCAGCCTGAATAGTGGCGGTCAGTCGCCTGCAGAGGAGGTACAGCCGTTCAGAGAGAGCCGCCTGCTGTAGGTGGTACAGCCGTACAGAGAGAGCCGCCTGCTGTAGGTGGTACAGCCGTACAGAGGGAGTCGCCTGCAGGGCAGTAGCAGCCAGCAGCAACAATTCTCAATCGCCTGTAGAGGGGCAGGTACAGCAGACGCCTGGGGTAGTAGGCGCAGCAGCAACAGGTTCAGCCGCCTGTACTGCTGTGCAGTTCGCAGCCAGCCTGTGATAAGAGTGAAAGCAGCCGAGTAGGAGGTGGTTGCCAGCACTCAGCCGCCTGCAGCAAGCTAGTCGCCAGCCGGAAGAGCAGCCAGCGCCGGTTGATGAAAATCCACGCCAAAGAGAAAAAAACGATTTGATGCTACGCTTGAAGGAGGCCCTTTCTTTTTAATAAAATTAATGTGGAGTATAACTCCACGTTTGCATGAGGGTGGGGGAGTTTGGGTAGGTGCCTTTGCCCACCCCCACACTCACTTAAATGGGGCTCCCCACCTTGGCCCCAAAGTGGGTGCCCAAAGTGGTGCCCACATTTAAATGAATGTGAACACTTCACCTTATAAATCAAAGGGTTAGTATTAAAAACATTTAACACAACATGTACCATATACTTACCACCTGTTCACATGCACTGAAACTTGTCAGAATACAGGGCACACTTCACGACTCACTGGCAGGCGTCCCCGCTCAGTAAGTAACTCGTCAGGCAGGCAAACACACGAATACATGTCATGCGAAAACAGTTTCAAACATGCAAAATATGTGTGCATGTGCAAAAGTAACATGGACATATCTCCCGTTCATGGAACATGTACAAAATATTTGTCGGCACAAAACTGGCACGACATTTATTACATAAAAACCTGGTCTTCCTATGGAGTGACAGTCCCATAGGTAAGACACAGTTCCAGGCACGAGTTTCCCTAGGTGTGACAGTCCCATAGGTAAAACACGGCACGAATACTGGCTCTTCCATGGCGTGACAGTCCCATGGATCGAACACAGTCCAGGTCATACACGGGTGGCACTGATCTGGCTCCCGTCCATACGACACCATCCTGCAACACACGGGTGGCACCAGTCTGGCTCCCGTCCATGTCAGCAAAATACTGGCCTCTTCACACGAGACACTGGCCTGGCCTCAAGTGAACGAGACGCAAAAATGTGGGAATGGACCAAATGGTCGGCCAATTGGTGACATCAGAATTGTACATGTTTCATGTAAGTAATACATGGTAGCTTAGGTCATCTCTCTCTACTGTGTATTGAGCACGAAGAAGCAATTTGTGCATGGACTTAAGTCTTTGATCGCATTCAATTAATTCATAATCAACTTGACAGCTTGGCAGGCTGCGTTCAAATGCAGAAAGAACATTGCAAGTACTCAAACCTTTTACATGCAATCAATGGTCACTATCAGTCAACTAGTCTGAAAGCATTCACATGAACAAAATTCAGAGTCCCTCAAAGTCAACAGTCTTCCAAGTCAGAAAAGGTTAGACAAGGTACTATATTTGGGGTGTCAATCTTTTACTCGGCGATATAATCTTCCAGGCAGTGATCAACCTACATAGTTTTGAGAAGTAGTATTTAACAACTTCTGATTTTTGCATGTTTTGCTCCTAATTTCTTGAGGTGTTTTTCTGCTTGTTGCCTGATTAGTAAACATACACTATAAGCTTCAACTGCCATTGTATGAGAATGAGGAAAAGACCTTGGCCCACCTTGTCCTGTTCTGCACACTGTGTTCCATTAATACACATCACTTGGATTGCATGTAGAAAGAGGTCAAAACATGGGAATTGATGATGGAACATTAAGAGCTGCTGGTATACACATCAACATACGAACATGCCATAATCAATGGTTCATCATACCTTAAAACATAGGAGCTCAAACCTACACCCCCCCCCTCTCTCTCTCTCTCTCTTTCTCTCTTTGTGTGCATGCATGCGTGTGTGCGTGTGCATGCGTGCTGTTTGAACATGTACATAATACCCTCCTATCTCACAAAATATATACACGATGGCAGACACATGCGCAGAAATTACTAACCTGTCATTCAGGCCCTCACATGAGGGGCCATGGTCCCTTTCAGCCAAAACAAAATTCGCGCAATTGTTGTCACGATGGCTGGGAGTGCACTTGTCAACAAATTGTGGTGCTAATCTGCCATCATACACTCGTCTTTCACCTGCTTCTACTATCCCATTGTTAAAAGAGGCTGATTTGCCAAAGTTTGACAAGAGAGTAATGGCCTTCCCCAAATGTGAGGTTCTGGGCATACGCTCGAATGTTACAGGCTCCTCTAGGCTTGACATCTTTGTGCTCTGCAGCAGGTTCGAGGCTTTGAAAGCCTTTGCTGCAGAGCCAAGACGCAACCTGTGTCTGCAAGCCTTTGCAATCAACATTCACTTCAGATATCCGGAATCTGTAACCCTCTGTTACATACAATGCAATGGGACGGAATTTAGGAAGGCTTTCTTGGTGAAAAAAATGCAGAAGACAGAAAAGCTTTGTGGAAAAAAATGATCAAATTTGTGTTAGCAGTAACTAGTACTGCTAGTCAGTGACAAGGAACCTTTGAAAACACACACACACACACACCCTTGATTGAAACTGTTAAATTGATCAAGATACTAAGTTACAGATCAGGTTTATGCTATGGCAACCTTATATACAGGTTTTGATGATCTTCTCTCAATTCAAGCCAAAAAAAAAAATATCAGGCAGCGAAGCAAAAACACCCTTAATCACAAAGAAATCCTCTTTTTAAATAAAATAAGAAAAGCATAGAAATCAATCTAAGAAAATAAGGAAAAGCAGAAACAAATCTGCAACCAAAAACAATAAAAATCAGAGAAGCATAGGAATAAATCTGTAAAAATAAGAAAGGCAGAGAAAAAATCCAGGGTTTGTTACCTTGGTTGGTGTGGCCAAGACCGAGGCGGAGGTGGGAGAAAAGCTGGGTTGTAAGGTAGATGGAAGCAGGTAAGAAGAAATCAATGAAAATAATGGCCTGCTACTTAGAATTTAGAAAACAGTGAAAAAAGAAGGTCATGGGTCGCCCTCTCTCGTGCACGTCAATGGCGTGTGGCTCGCCCCTTCGCTACACTCGGGCATAAAGTTTTTGCTTGTATGCATATGTCAATGTGTATGCATGTATGTATGTGTATGTGTGTGCAAGCGTGTGTATACTTATGTATTTTTATGTGTGGTGTGTGTTTGTATATATACGCTGCGTGCATGTGTGTATCATGTGTTATCATGTGTATGTGTATATGTGTACGTGTAAGTGTTCATGCATGTGTATATGTGAGACTCTCTTACATAGACATATATCTATGTGTCTCTCTCTCTCATAAGTTCTCTTTTCTTTATGTCTCTGTCACATGCAAAGACACAACCCTCTTACACCCATCTTGCATACACACTCTCACACACATAGAAACTCTCTCTCTCTAACACACACACACACACACACACACGCCCTCCACACGCACATGTGTGGCTGTGTGTGTGTTGATATATAATATTATTATATATTTACTATGATTTTTATATCATTATTATTATATATTTACTATATATATATACATAATTTTCTTATTTACACTTACTATTATATATAAAGCATTATATTATAATATATTAATATAGATTTAATATACAAACTTATTTAATATCCTTACTTGTTATATGTTTACATATTGTTATTATTATTATTATATATATATGGGACATCTCCCTTCATGAGTGCTTGATTAGTTACTCTCAAGTGGTCAGGTGTGTTTATATTTGCATCACTTCCCCTAGGTGCTCTCTAGCTACTCTTAAGTGGTAAAGCGAGCTTACAAACACATAGATTTGCCTACTCATTTGGTGGATTAACATTTGGATTTGGACATGGGACATCTCCCTTCATGAGTGCTTGATTAGTTACTCTCAAGTGGTCAGGTGTGTTTATATTTGCATCACTTCCCCTAGGTGCTCTCTAGCTACTCTTAAGTGGTAAAGCGAGCTTACAAACACATAGATTTGCCTACTCATTTGGTGGCTTAGAACATATCAATTGATTAGGTTAGGGTAGTCGTCGTTGGTAACTCCTTTCTTGGATCTTAGGCTTGACTCTTGGCTCTCTAATTGCTTGTCCTTGCTTGTCTTTGTGTCCACATTTTGGCGGTCTTCTTCATTGTGCCTTTGGTGTAGACTTTATCTCTGATGCCACTTGATGCTTCTGCTTGTTGCTTTGATGCTTTGTTCTTGATTTCCTTATGTGTCTTTGATGCATTTAACTAGTATTGCACCCGCGCGTTGCTGCGACGGCCGACCAATGTTGATTAGGAGGCTACGCTCCAAAAAAATTATGGTTTTTGAGCCTTAGATGCGTTTGTTTGTTATGTGTTAGATTTTGATTTGGAGTTTATTTTGCATTAGGGTATTTTGTGTTCATCTATTGGTAGAGCAAAACCCTAGTTTGTTGATGATTTGCATGAAATTGGAGGCCAAGAGACTTAGATTTCATATTTTGATCCAAGAATTAGCTTAGAAATTATGGTTAGGAGTGGAATCCACTATGAAAACATGAGCATTGAGCTCCATTAGGTTGAATTAGGGTGGAGTTGTCAATTTTTATTCATGCAGTTCATAATTTTTCAAAATATGTTCATACATTATGGAGTTGGTAGAGTAGAAGCATGCTAAATCATCTAAAAACAACCAAAAAACTGTAAGAGAACACAATGTGCAGTGTTATACAAGAGAACACTCACAAGAAGTAATATCTTTCACATTGACCACTTGCTCTAACACTAGCTCTAGTTCAATCTATAGCTTCCTCACAACTAGTTCAACATGTACCTTCCTCACAATCTTTTGGGATTGTTTCATTCTCTCTAGTTCAATCTTTATCTTCCTCACAAGTAGTTTAGCCCATACCTTCCTCATAATCTGTTAGGATTGTTTCATTCTCTCTTTCTCCCAACATCGACGAGTAGGGGCACTCCTTGAGTTTCTTTGGAAGGTTTTATAGCCAATCGGTTTCTTCTCTTTGAGAAGAGCGGGTTTGAGTAGGAGATCAATGTTGATGTCTCCACAAGGGAGGCATCTTCAAAGCTATTGTTTGAACCACTTTTAATGGTCATGACATTGTTGCCTGTTGACAATTGATCGTGCATTGTGCTTACATGTTCTCTTTGAGGTCTTCTTCTTTTGGATCTCTGGTTTTGGATCATTGGCCTTTTCAGGGGCTAGTGTAGCTTTTAGGGCTTGCACCTCTGGCTCTTTAGCTTCTTGCTTTGAAGTTGAAACCCAAGCTTTCTACTTATTAGAAGCCTTGGTGTGCTACCAATGTTACCACCCTTGTTCTGGCTTGGAGCCTTCTAACTGTATTAAGGGAGAATGTGTGAATGAGTCCTCCTTGCATGCTTATTAACAGGTTTCTACTTATTAGAAGCCTTGGTGTGCTACCAATGTTACCACCCTTGTTCTGGCTTGGAGCCTTCTAACTGTATTAAGGGAGAATGTGTGAATGAGTCCTCCTTGCATGCTTATTAACAGGTTAAGGCTCATCAAAGTGAAGGCATAAGCTTCTGCTGAGGAGATTGTCACTCTATTGGGATAATCTTTATAAGCATGATCAAATACACACTTATAGCATGTGCCCCCATACGGAATTACATTGGGGTTGGGCACGGGATTTGGAGTGCTAGGAGCACTTAGGAGATTTGATGCAAGGCCTTTGTGAGGGCACTCTATAATACGGTGTGGGCCTTTGCATTAGAAACATTGCATCTATTGCCTACATACCATATTGTTAAGGTCTCTTGCTCTTTGTTACTCCATGGCCTCAAACAACAGAGAGAGTTGAAGCCTATGGGTGAACCTTGGTCAGGATACGATAAGGATTGTACTGTATGGATGAACCTTGGTCAGGATACCATAGGGATTGTACTATTTCTGCTCATATGGGTTTGGTTAGTCACATAAGACTCATAGCTCTCTTGTTCTTGGGTTTTTGTCTCAACAACGAGCTCTCCACAGGGCATGGTCACTTAGTACTATTATACCCATGCGGTTCTTAGAGAAACCAGATGGGGTGGTAGTACTACCCGAGGTAGATATGGCAATTGGGGTGATCTCGTAATAAAGGGTTTTGATATGTAGGCATTGAAGCTTGTGCATGCTAAGGGGTGACTGGTGGGGCTTGTAAGGCCAATGGTTATCTTAACATATGGAGAAATTATCGTTGTGCAAGAGTCCACCCAGTTGGGTTTCCTCGGTAGTACCAACAATGAGCTATGTCATGGTTCTCGTGGCACTGGCAATGAGCATAAAATTATTGTTGTCTTGGCCTTATCAATGGACAGTCTATACTTGTATGATTCTTGCTATAAATTTTGTACCAAAACATCTCTCTTCATGGGAATAGATGTGGGTGTCCTGCTTGAGGTGCTAGTAGCTGTGGCCTTGTTGGGGCTGTTCCTACACCAATGCTACTAGCCTAAACTATTGAGGAAATTTTTTGTCACCTTCTCCATGCTCATGTCCTTAACTAGGACTCTAGCTAGTGTTAGTTGGGCACCCTTGGCTAAAAATGAGGCTTTGGATTATGCATCCCCTATATCTTGGTTCGGGTGGATGACACTGAGGCTTTGGATGATGCATCCCCTATGTCTTGCTTTGGGTGGATGACTTGTCTTTGGTTGGGTACCCTTGGTCAGCAAAGAGGTTTTGGATGATGCATCACCTATCTTTTGGTTCGGATGGATGACTTGTTTTTTGCCCCCAATATGAGTCTCTAGTAGGTGCTATGTTGGTAGCAACACCCTTCCCATTTTTAATACCATCCTTAGCATGTCTTTATGTATTCATGTGGGAGTGGAACATAAGGAGGTGGTTGCATGAGACCCTCTATTTTAGGGTACGGGATATCTTGCCCTATTTGGGGTTGGGCTGCATAGTTTTCCAATGGTGCTTGTCCTCCCCCGTTGACCTGGCGGGGGAGGACATGTTCTCCCCTTGCCAACTTGGCAGGATCTCTTGCACTATATGGGGTTGGTGGGCTGCATAGTTTCCAATGGCACTTGTCCTCCTTGTTAACCTAGCTTTGAGGTTATAGGCTCGCTTGCAGAACTAACGACACGTTCTATAAAAGCACTTGTGGATCTGTTAGATTACTGTAAGATTTTTATTGAATGGTTCCTGACCAAATGGAACTGACGCTCTGATACCAATGTTAGATTACCGTAGCACCACTACGGACGCTACCACAGGAGGGGATGGCCTGGCTCACCACCCAGCCCCCACAGAGGAAGAATGAGGATTGCACCTCATCCCCCAGGCTATATAGTGTGTGGCATGCCGTCCACACTAGCTTGGCCGCCCATGACTCCACATGGGCGTCCTCTCCCACTGAACCCCGGATGGCCACGTCCTTACTGCTTCGACCGAGGCGTTGACGCTAAAGCCCCGTCTGGCCATCTGGTCTGCCGTCGGACAGCCTACGTGACAGGATCCCTTTGTAATCCCTAACATTAGCTCTTTATCCTTCCCCGTGTTCCATGTTCCTCGTCCAAACTAAGAAACTTAGAAGAACTAGAACTTTGGTTCTGTGGTGGTAAAGTCACTTCTATAGTGGGCTCTTGTGGAGAGCAGGACATCTTTGGCAATGTGTGCACTTACTGTTGTGTTATTGTGGAACATTTGTCCATGGTTGTACGATAAAGGAGAAATGTCCCGTTTGCCATAACTGCAGTTGTTGGGCTATTTGTTGGTCATAGTCTTCTTAGGATAAACCCACATCCAATTATAGAACCAGTAAGGGATCCTCAAAATTTTCCCAAGGTTTCACAGACTTGTATCCATTCTTAAGTGGCCACAAATAGAACCAGTTCCAGATCCTCTGTATCTAGATCCAATTCAATCAAGCTCCACATTGCTAGATGCAGTGAGGGAGGAAATGAAAGTTGAAGGGTCACCATAGCCAGTGTAACATCTTTTCTGAGGTGATTTTGGCGATGACTTTATCTCATCCCTTTAGAAGAATTGCTTCCTGGGAAGGATCACTATACATACCTTACACATTAGCAGGTCGTCCTAGCCCAAGTGAGTGCAAGCTTAGTGAGTGTGCCAGTATCACACCCGCTGGTGGGACATAGCAACAAGCCTCACAACCTTCTTATTCTTTGAGGTATAAGTTCTGGTAAGTTCTCTTTTACAAGAAAGTTGTGAACTTTAGAGAGACTTATTCGACTAGACGAATGGGAATTTAAACTGCTTTAAAAGCGATGAGATGAGAATCGTGTTATGTGTCATTTATAAAGTCACGATGGTCTCAGTAATCTTGGATGGTGGTGTTGGTGTCAACATAACCATGGATTGCTGGGAGGCCTGGAGAAGCCTATTACTTGTAGCACAAGCCTTGTGGTCAAGCTTGCTGACAGGAACATAACCAAACCTTAAGGCATCTTGAGAGAAATTTTAAAAGATTAAAAAACTACTTTGATAACTGAGGATCTTTATAAAATTCCCCCCCTTCAAGTTTAGAAAGCACATAGATTTTCTCAAAATCATAAAGCATGCTTTTTGTTAAATATCACTTCATAACTTTATTCCTATCAGGTATCCTTATGTAAGAGCTTGTTCTCATACATTCTAACTTCTCTCGATCTTGCACTCTTTAACACTTTCCCTCAAGCTCAAGTTGAGGTGACGTTCATGTCTAACTCCAAGTAGTCATTGAAACTTTTCAAACTTTTCTCTTGCCAATGCTTTGGTGAAGATACCCGCAATTTGATCTTTAGTGCTCAAAAATATTAGATCAACTTGACCTTTTCTCTTGTAGTAACTTTTCTCTTACAAAGTGATAATGTATTTCAATGTGTCTCGACAAGCATGAAACACTGGATTCTTTGCCAAGTGAATGGAACTCATGTTGTCACTATATATAGGTACCGCCTCTTTCAAGGTTATCTCCAAGTCTGCTAAGAGTTATTACATCCATACAAATTCACATGCCGCTTGTGTTGAAGCTCTATATTCCACTTCTGTAGTACTCAAGGCTTCCATGGGTTGTTTCTTTGATGTCCAAGAAACAAAACCATTCCCGATTAACACATGTATGTGGTGCTTCTTGTTGTTGCCCACTTTTGTTATACTTGGGCGTGGACCTGTTAATTTTGCTGCACGTGAATTAGCCCTTGGGATTCTTTATGTATTTTGCCTTTAGTGGTTTAGATAGAAAGAATTTATCTAAGCTTTTGGTAAAGGCAACTCCTATTTTTGTAAAGGGCAAGCCCATGCATAAGCGTGCAACTATTTTTGGCATGTGGGCTATTTTTATAAATAAAGACATAAATACCCAAGAAGTGGGAGGATGCTGACACTTCTTGGGGGGATATTGCACCCAATATTGTGGTGAAGGTGATGTCTATTCTATCTTTTGTTTTTATTTTAATGTATTCTCATCTTATCAATTTAGATTCAATACTATGGTTTAAGCTTTGTTGTATATGTGGATCATAAGTTCGGAACAATGAAGGTGGACATTGGACGAAATTATCTAGTCATGCACATGTGTGCAAAATAGTTACTTTTGTATGATTTTTATGCTCTTGAGTTATGCTATGGTGTCTATGGTTTATTTTCTTTATTAATCAATTTCTAGAATAATCAAATCTCCATGTACCTTGGTCTTGTTAATAGGAAACATAATTAATTGGATTCTGCCACATTGGATTCACTCACAATGTCTTCACACGCGTCGCACGTGTCACAGAGTTGATCAGATTCACTCTTAACACCACACGTCTCACACGTGTTAGCGTTGATAGAATTCACTCACAATCAACTTATTCTGGGCACATCTCACATGTGTTACCGTTTATCAGATTCACTTTGACAATCAACTTCACTTGGACACCCAAGATATTCTTTTCACTTGTTGGGTCACCCAATAATTAATAAATTAATTACCGTAACAATTAGAGCCCAAAATCCATCTAAGCCTAAAGGTGGATTTTTAGAGATTATATATATAGAATAATCTTGATATTGTATTCATCCCTGAGCTAATTGAGCGATTAGTTTTCTACAAACAAAAGCAACATGACTCGTTGCTTTGTCTAGCCGCCCCACTAATTAGGAAACACCTTTGAAGGTGTTTACTACATTGCACTTACTCCACTGAGTGATGGAATTTCCTTGAATTGTTGAACTTTTAAATTCTTTATAATAAAAAGAGGTATTTGTAAGCTATTAAGAGAGTTATCTAAATTTTTTAAAAGTAAAACTACTACTTCATCAAAGGTACAAGGGATATCATTCAAACCCTTACTAGGATCTATATAAAGTTGATTGCTCCCAATTAGAGTCAAATGAGAAATCGTGTAAAAAACTTGAATAAAAACATAATTTTCAATTGTCAAGTTTCTTAAAATAATTGGCTCAAAGAAACACACGATATAAATATACATATGTATATACATACATACATGTGTGTGTGTGTGTGTGTGTGTGTATGTATATGTATATGTATATGTATATACATACATACATACATACATACATTCATACATACATACATACGTACATATATACACACACACACACACGTGTGTGTGTGTGTGTGTATGTATATGTATATGTATATATACTCTGTGAGCCTAGCCCGATAGCACACCTTGGCATGATTGAGGTCATGCATGCCTTGGAGACCTCTTTCTCTAGGTGGATCCCTAGGTGAAACATAAGTCTTGATTTTTGCACATCACTTATAATCCACTTTATAATTTTATGCACGTCTTTGATTTGGTGGATGTACCATCTTCTATGAGCATAGCCCTAAATGCTTTAAAGGGATGCGAGTTTATTTTACGAAGGTGAGGACTGCTCTCGATGGCATGCTACCTATTGTGAGTTCCTATGTATGCAAGATGTGCTTGTGAAGTGTGAAGCCCATGGTACTAATCAATGAGGGACAACAAGAGATAATAGATCTTCTTAGGTGTCCCAAGCATTGAAATTCACCAGAGTGTTGTGAACCTTTGGGAATTTTAGTCAAGGTGGTTTCTTAAGCTAGTAAGTGCTTTGAGAGCACTAGATTCACATAACCTCTCGTGTGATGGGCAAATTGATGTGAAATTCACATAACCTCAACTACAAAGAGACATCGTCAGTTGTGCAAGAGAGAGACGACAAGTACTTCTAGGGTATTGTCTAAGACCATTTGGTTATGCCTTTAAAAATGACTCTTGGAACAATGATTTCATGTCTTTGTGATGCATGAGGTACCCACAAATGTAAGAGGTTCTCTAGCTATGGACTTGGTTCCATATACATTAGACACTCCAAGATATGAATTCCACGGAGGCATGTAATCCCTTGATTTTGTTAATCAAAGTGGGATTTTGCATGTGTCGCCTATGTCTAATTGGCTATAGATCATAGACTAAAAATGGGAACATAATTTGAACGTTCTAGTTTAGAGGAAAAGTTATTCCAGTGGTGGAAGCAATGTGTATATCCATTCTCTTAGAAAGTTGAGAACATAGGTAATCTAGATGCAAATATGCATGCCAAGAACATATTGATAGGTTGAACTGTTAGTAGTCAGTTTGCTAGCCTTAAGAAATTTAAATTTCCACACCTATCTCATGAGGAAATTTAAATCAGTTAGTTGTATCTTTGGGGAAGCAACAATGTGAATTGGTTTATATAATTTCTCTGACAAGAGAGCTTGTAGTCTGGGAGCCCGTTTTGTCACAAGGAGGAATCTCCATGCATTGTTGAGCTTCTAGCAACCCGTTAACGCAAGGGAGCTTATGAGAGAAGCTTACCTCTAGGATTTATAGTGATCGAGTGACCTAAGGAATCTACGTGCATTGTTGAGCTTCTACCGACCCATTAACGCAAGGGAGCTCATATCATCTTGGTGTAAATAAATTAGGTACCTTGTTACTGTATGATCATATCAAATCTATTGGATACTTGGTAGCCAACTATAGACCTCCATAGTGGGGTGTAGGATGTGGTTATTGTACTTTAGGGAAATCTCATTGAGGTGTATGGTTCCTTTTGTATAGGAATGAGAACCCACTTTTCTACTCATGATTTACATTTGGAGAGCAAGTTGAATCCAAAAGCACTTACAACTTTAGTACGGATTGCTTTGGAAATGCAAGATGACTCAAGGAATTAGGCCTTTTGAGCCAAGATTTGAGTGTGACTTTGGAGAGTAGAGTTCTTTGCAAACAAGTTGCTTCATGTGGAAATTGTTTTCTATGAGCTACGGGCTCAAAGTTAGGAAGAAGAAAATTTTAGATTTAAGTCTTGCTTTATCAGGGTTCTCTTATGTTGCAAGATTTCTTATCTATGTTATAATTCTCTACGAGCAAGTTTCTTCATGTGGAAATTATCTTTTGCGAGCCGCATGCTTAGAGGTAGGAAGGAGGAAATATTCAAATTTTTGTCCTGCTTTATGAGGGTTCATGAATTCTTTTAGAAGTTCTCTTATGTTGCTTTATTACCTATGTCATGGGATCTCTACTAGAGACATGGAAGCACATTCTGTGTGAGGATAAGTTCTAGTGGAAGAGAGAGAAGATGGAGACAAGGCTAACAATTAAGCCTTAAATGGGTGGGATATTTTCCTAATAGATCTAGGTTCGGAAATTTTTCCTGATAGATTTAGGTCAGGGATTTTGTCCTCATATATATAGGTCATGGATTCTTTCCTGATAGATCCAAGTCAAACATTGATTGCTTTTTTTCATATTTGCCTAGAAAGCTCCAATTTTAGTAAAGCAGAATAAGGGTCTCGTGGTAACTAGAGAGCTCTAGTAGAAGGAACACAGATTCTAGCAAGAGGATGTAGGAAAAGTATTAGAATATATGGACTCTTAAAGTGATTGACTCTAGAATGTATCAATTTTAAACTCATATTCACACCAATAGTGATGCCCATGATGTACCATGCTTTTGACATATCTTAAGATTCTTCTCATTGCATCCATGTGAGGTTTCCTTGGGCTTTCCATAAACTGGCTTACCACTCCATCACATGAGCAATATATGGCCTTGTAATTGTGAAATAAATGAGTTTTTCCACAAGTTGTCTATACAAGGTTTCATCTTCAAAGATCGATCCCTTCTCCATTTCAAGCTTCACATTCACCTCCAAAGGTGTAGCTATAGGTTTGCAATTTGTTAAACCATATTGTTCCGACATGTCCATGCCATACTTTCTTTGCAAAAGCACATATGCTTTTCCTCCTTTGACTAGTTCAACTCCAAGGAAATATCTTAGCTCTTCTAAGTCCTTCATGTTGAAGTCTACACAAAGTTGTGCTTTTGCTTTTGCATTCTCTTCTTGATCATTCCCTGTCAAAATAATATCATTCACATTACCAAAATTATAAGTTTGCTTTCTTCTATCTTTACAAAGATTGAAGGATCTACATAACTATTGTTGAAGCTAACATTTCTCAAATAATTTGAGAATCTATCAAACCATGCTTGAGGTGCTTGTTTTAATCCAAATAATGCTTTCTTTAACTTGCACACATGTGTTGGGATGATGTAGGTCTTCATACCCTTGAGGTTGTTCCATGTAAACCTCTTTCTTCAAGTAAGCATCGAGAAAGGCAGTCTTCACATCCATTTAATAAAATATCCAACCTTGATTCGCTCTTAAAGAAATAATGGTTCTCACTGTTGCCATCTTTAAAATGGGTGAGAAAGTTTCTTCATAGTCTCCTCTATAAGTTTGTGCACACCCTTTGGCAACAAGTCTTCGACTTGAACCCATTTACACTTCCATCTGAGTTGTATTTGATCCTATAAACCCATTTGCCATCTAATGACCTTCATGTCATCTTCATATGGTGTGAGATCCCAAGTTCGATTCTCTTGAAGGGCATCAATACCTTCATCCATAGCCACTTTCCACTCACAGCTTTATATAGCATCCTCAAACCTTTTTGGTTCTTCTAATTCTCTCACCTATGTCATATAAGCATAATGTTTAACCATCAAAGAGTCATAGGTCAACCTTTGAACTAGATGTCTTACCCTTGTAGACCATCAAGGTTGAATTTCTTTAACATCTTCATTCCCTTGATTGGTTTGAGGAATCACTTCTTGAGTACTACTAGTGCTTGGTTCACTAGTGATGGTGTAAAGAACTCCTTTCCATGGAGACATCTTCTCCTCTTTTGCATCTTTTTGTAAAGCTAGAGCCTCAATTGGCTCATATCTGACGATGATCTCTTCATGCTTATCATACCATCCATGCATCTCTCATTAAAGTTAACATCTATGCTGATGACATACATCTTTTTGTTTGTAGGATCATAGCATTTGGAGACACCCTTTTGTAAACCAACTCCAATGCACACACATCTCAATTTTTTTGGCTCGAGTTTTGTTTGTATCTCATCTGTCACATGTGGATAACATCCAAAGATCTTCAAGTTTGCCACATCAGGACTTTGTCCTGTGAACTTCTCTTCCGGAGTTATGTTTCGATCAATTGATGTTGGAGATCGATTAATCAAAAAATTGCATACTCACATGCCTTTTCCCAATAGTAGTATAGCATGTTTTTCTCATATAACATGGCTCTTGCCATCTATGCAATGTACTTATTCTTTGTTTGCGCCATTCCATTCCTTTGTGGCATGTATCTTGGAGTCAACTACCTTTTGATACCTTGTTGCTTTGAGCATTTGTTGAATTCCCATGACACACCTCCTCCATATTTTGATCTTCAGACCACTTGCTTTTCCATGTCGGCATTGAATTGTTGAAACTTATCAAAATCTTTGCTTTCAGCTTTTGAAAAATATATCCAAAACTTCCTTTAGTCATCAGTGAAGGTTATATAATATCTTGCTCTCCAATGCGTTATGTTTGTATTGGACCCCATAGATATGTGTGTAAAAGATTCAAAAGCTTTTGATGAATGTATCTTTCTTTGTTGAAAGGCTTTCTTGATGAATTTTCGTTTTCGCATGGTTCACATAATCCAGACAATGATTTTCCTTTGAGAGTTGGTAATCCCTTTACCAAACCTTTGTAAGCTATCTCCTTCAATCGAGAGATACTTATATGACCAAGTCTTTTGTGCCAAAGCTTTACCTTTGACATAGATGAACTTCTCATATACACACATGCCTCTGATGTAAGCATCACATCCAAAATAAACAACCTTCCAACCTTTTGACCTCTTGCTAGAACTTTGAGTGTGTGGTTATAGTCTTGCACAACCCACACATTTGGATCTGTTGTTACTTGCATATTTTGTCCCGTAATCTGTCCAATTGACACCAAGTTCTTTGTAATGCATGGAACATGAAGCACATTGTTTAAATGTTGAACTCCTCCTTGGGGAATCTCCAAAGGTATACGCCCAATGTGAGTAGCAGGATGTGGTGTATCATCTCTAGTGGATATACTCGTCTTCTTTTTGACTTCTTGTTTTGATGCAAACAAGTCTTCTCTTCCAGTCGTGCGATTTTTACATGAAGATCTATGTACCATTTGTCTTTTTTTTCTAGAGACTCTAACATTGCTTTGATGATGCACAACAAACAAGTTATGTTTATCTTCTTCTTTTCTCTCTGCATATGTTGAGACATAATTCCCTTGCTTCAAAGGCAAAGATATGGAAATTATGCTAAATGTGGATATGGTGAAAAGTGCATTGCACTTACCAATTATTAATGAAAAGTTCAAGAAATAGAAGCTGACTAAAAAGGACAAGATGGCTATGTAGCCTTATGTGTAGCAAAAGGACTAAAGTAGAAAGTGTTAGAATTAGGGTTGCAGGAAAGCACACAAAGCTTGGAGAAGAAGAAGCAAGAATGCACACAACACACAATTTTTTAGATTGTGTCGATGTACAAAGATAAGTTAGCCCTAGAATGATGGGCGTATATACAAGCCGGGGGAAAAAACCTCCTAAAGAGGAAAAAAGGGCCCCGGCGGTCCTAAGTGTGTTCACACACATCACTGCCTATATATATGGCAACAGAAAGGCTTTCAGTATGATGATTTAAAGTATGAATACCAAGTGCCAACTAAAGCATTTCAACTCATTACCATAGTAAAACCAATCGATAAGTACAATAAGTGTAATGTAATTGTCCAAGGATAGTTTGTGAATGGGACTCCCAACTTCTATGGAAAATTCCAAATGACTATTTGCAAGACCTACAAGGCAAAGATATCAAACACACAGCTACTCACAAAGGTAATATACCATGCTTTGAAAAAGGAAATGGCTCCTGTAGAGCCATAACACAAGAGGAGGAGATAGTCTATGAGGCGCTTGAGTTGAGTAAAGCTAGGCTTAGTAGTAGGCAATTCATCTTTATGAAAGCACCCCAAGAAACTGTGGTAGTCACAGGAACAAAGAGCTATGTGTTGATATCTCACATTGAAGAAACCCATAATGACATAGATGTCTTGAAAGTGCCCCATCAACGATTACAACATCAACCTCTCAAACCATGGTAGCAACAACCACTATAAGCCACTAATTCAAACATGTTTAAAAACCTAGTACAGTTGGCCTATCAAGTCATAAGAACTCACTACAACTCAAGAGGGTAAGACCCTTTGTAATTGGATAGTAACATTAAGGTAAAGGTCTCCTTATTTTGTGGGAATCCCATTGATTTAGGAATGTAGGAGATTCCTTAGTCTTAGGAGGAATCTATGGAAATAATTTAGTACCTAAGATGCTCTTTTGAGATCCCTATATAAATGCATTTCCACCATTGTATTTAAGGGATAACTAATGTGAACTTATAGTGTAGTTTAAGGATATATCTTACATCTTTTCTTGTGTGCTTATCATGAGTTATTCTTCTGTCTATTAAGTTTATGTTGGTGGATTTGAGTTAAGTAGTTTTTTTCCCCAAAAAGATATCCTTTTATTAATAAAAGAGACTTGCCTAAAAGGCAAAGTACAAACAATGCAACATCGATAAAAGAAACACAATAGATAGGGGTGCCAAAGAGGCAATGTGGATATAGGAATCTTAAACCTTATTTCAATATGCTTACTACACTATATAAGAAGACTTGGCATTTTCAAAGTTTTTAGCCTATTAGATTTGATGGATCTCTTAAATCCTCCCTAGGGATTGCAACCTTTGTTGCTTGCATTAGTGAGTCCATTTCCAACACCACAATTAGGAAGTTGGAGTCTATTTCCAACACCACAATTAGGAAGTCGGACGCTTCTTCTCTTTTTGTGGTATTCTTGTGGGGGATGAATCAAGGGATTGTGTATGCAAGTTACATGGATGAGTTCTTGGGGCTTCTTGAGATCAATGGCAAAAGTGTGAGGATTGGAAGCTGCATTGTAAGGATGTTTGAATACTATGGTCTTGATTGAAGCAAAATTAGCAGCTTTGGCTCAAATGCAGCTTCTAGAATTATGGTTACAAGTAATGTGTTGGCATCTCTTATAAAGACAAAGATTCATTTTTTAACAACAATGAATTGCGTAGCTCACTGCAACCAATTTTGTGTGTGTGTGTGTGTGTGTGTGTGTGTGTGTGTGATGCTTTTGCAACTTCATCCTTGATTTTTGAAAAGGCTTTTTATGGATGTGATGGTTATGGATTTCTTGTGTTGCCTTTGTTTGGAGGCTAGCATGGATGGTTGTGGACTTTGAGGAAAGCTATCAAAGGTGATATGTGTGTGATTGGTAGTTATCTTGTAGAGGCTGTTGATTTTCAAAGAGATTTCGGTATGAAGGTGAAAAGCAATTTGCAGATACACCGATGTTATATACTTTTGGTATACTTGTCACTACCATGTTTTCCTCTAAGAAAAAGCTGAGGAAATCTAATGGTTTAGTGAAGTATCAGGGTGAAGGACATGTTTTGAATGATGGTGTGCAAGTTTATGCTTTGTTTACTGAAATAACTTTCCTAAGAAAATTTCATGCTTTTTAAGTTCAAGGTGCTTCACATTTGAAAAGATAAGCACTTAAGGCTGCATGGTGCTTAATTGGTAGGAGCAAGTCTTGGCAAGAGAAGTATCCTAATCTACTCCAACTTGCTGAGAATGACATGCTTCCATGTTATAGTACACAAAGAGGTTTCAATTTGCACATCATTAAGAGAAAATTAAGAAGTTAATAAAAACAAAACCTTGGATCTGCTCATGCAAGCATTTGATTTTACAAGCCTATGGCACACTAGTGCAAATTTTTTTATGATTTTGAACATTTGCTTTAGAATTTTGCACAAGTTTTTATGATGAGATCGCCTCGTGCCATGTTGTACTTGTGAAGAGGATATCTTAATAATGAGACTTCTTGGCTTTATGCTAAATTTTACTCCTTCAAAGAAGATATCAAATACAGCACAGTTTTTTTTTTTTTTGGTTTTGTATGTATCTTACTTTTGTTTCTTGTTTAATCTACTGGTTTATGCAAATGAAATTGCATGTAACTTTTGTTTCAAAAGTTATAAAATAGTCATTTTTATAGTTTAACATTTAGAGAACGAAGGTTAAGATTGAAGGCCTTATGGGCAAGGCATCAATGGGCAAGTTTTCATTTACATCAATTAGGGAGAAAAAAAAAACAAGGTACAAGGTTTTTAGTCCAAACAGAAAAATATTTTCTATGAACATTGTACGCGTGTTTGTTCATGCATGCTTGTACACGTGCTGAAAATGACCTTAAGGGACAGCTCAACATCCAAACAAGAGTATGTCCATAGTGATGTTTTGTTGACTTCAACAAGTGGGTTGACTCCTACCCTTCCATGAAGAACATTAAATCTATGGTGGACATTGAATGGATCATTTTATTTTTCGGATGAGGGCGGAATATGTTTTTGACTGGCCTTTATCCCAATGCATAGAATAAATGCTCCTCTCTACTTCCATTAGAAAACCTTGAAAACATAGATGGTTTTCTTGCTAGATGTTTTGGACCTTTACATGCACGATCATCTTTTCTAGTTATTATAAGCAGGTCATGCAACATAGATAGCAGCCTAAGCATACGTGCTCTTAACTCATTGATTGTAGTTTCCTTTCAAGCTGCTTAGCTCCCCTCAGCACATCCAAGGCTTCTGACTGCCGTCCTGACTGTTTAAGTCGCACTGCGCGGACCTTCTCTGACCTAATCTTTTCCTCAAGCTGTTCTTTCTCATCATTTTGCTTGACTCTAATAGTTCCGGGAACCATGTCAGGGGCCTTCCCACGGTTAACAATTTGTGCCTTCTCTATACCCTCCTGCTCCACTTTTGGAGTTGGTTGAAGTATATCAGTTTCCTTCCATCCAAGCCCTTTCAGTGCTGACAGAAGTTGTGGATCAAATATGTCATCGACATCGTCTCCAGAGTATGATGGGGGCATGGCACTGTGCTCTTTTGCACTTCCTCCTAGTTCCTCCATCTGTTTCTCGATGGATTTTGCTAGCTCGAATTCCGCGTCTGCTTCTTCTGTTTTCCCTTCACGTCGCAAAGCAAGAGCCTTCCTCTTATGGGCTAGAGACTCTTGCTGCAGTTTCAACCTGTCTTTTCCTGCAGCATGCTTCTGAGCAGCTATGTTGGATAATGCCACTACGCTTGTCCCCGAGGAGCGTACTTGCTTCGATGAAGCCGCCTTTGTATCTGTTAAGAAGGCTGGAGAAGATACTGCTTCTAGCTGAACTTTTCTGCCAGGTAGGTCGCCTTCTTCCATTGCAGGATTTTCTGCTTGAGACTGTTCAAAAGCAAGTTTCTTCTCCAAGATTTTTGCCTCACGAAGTTGCTCCTTGGCTTCCAGCTGCCTACCTTCGCGCTTGAGTGCCAAGGCCTTTCTCTTGAACGCAAGAATTTCTTGTTGCAAACCTTGTAATGAGGAGGCAACCGTGGTTGCAGTACTCTTTGATGCTACATTATCATTTACAATATCAGGAGGCATCATTGGATTTAGAGGTGGTTCTCTTACAGAGGCTAGGCTCACATTATTTTTCACTTCCACATCTGTCAACTTTGTCATGTTTTTTTGAGGTAACGAAGTGTGTTCTTCTGGCATGTCTGACTTGTCTTTTCCTTTCTCTGCTCCAATTGACCATAAAGATCCACCAAGAGCAACCCCTACAGTTGTTGAGGAAAGCTTATCACCTTCAACACTGAGAGTCTCTTTCCCACTGTCAGCTGGCTGCATGTTACCGAGTCCATAGCTTGAGTCAGCCCTGACCTTGCTCAAAGTAAAAGGCTGCCGACTTCTTATATCAGAATCTGAATTATTTTCCCTTCCATAAATTGATGTTTTTCCATGTGTCAGGTCCTCAAAATCAACTCTCTCACCTGCTGCATGGATCATGTAAAACTTCGGTAAAAATGCACACAAAAAAAGGAAAGACAATAGTTGAAGGCACATGAGACACATTGTTGCACTAAACCAAGCCTGACAAAATACACTGACAATGTAATGTGACTGCAAAAACCTTAACAAGCAATAAAAATGGAAAAGGAGAGGGCAATGGAGAACTTGTTTTATTTATTTTCAGATAAGAGGGATAATTAGAGATAAATAAATATATGTACATACATGAATGCATGCAGGCACACACACGTGTACATGTATATATGCATACATACATATGCACACACAATCATACATACATTCATATGTACATGTATATGTTTAGGTATCGTGCATGCCATGCATGCATACATATCTATGAATATGTACACATATACGATCATACATACATTCATATGTACATGTATATGTTTAGGTATCGTGCATGCCATGCATGCATACATATCTATGAATATGTACACATATACGTATAGTATATACAGAAATGTAAGAGAGAGAGAGAAATTAGTGACGCACATGGTTTCTCTGTTAGTGTGGATGTGTTGTCATCAGTTGAAGAAAGTAGGATTGAACTTCGCTTGCTTTTAACATCCTTGTTAGGTTCAGTCCATCCAAAGCTTTTCAGAGATGCTAACACAGTAGGGTCCTCCATATCACCCTCTGATACCTTGACATTATTCTCAGAGTCGACAAACCCGTCAACTTTCTGCTCATATGTGTGTTTTCCCTGTTTTGCTACAGGAGCACTCCCTGATTCTTCCATAAGTTGCTCTAGTATGTGAGCTTTCTTCAGTTCATCCTCTGCCTCTTCTACCCTCCCTTCCCGTCTCAGTTTCAGAGCAGCCCTTTTAATACCCAATAACTCCTTCTGCAACTCAGATCTGGTTTTTGTCTGGTGGGACGCAAAAAAAAGCTGTTCAGATGGTTCAACTGTGTCAGTAAAACCTTCACTCTCATGATCATCTTGCCAACCCAAAGATTTCAGAGTCTTAGCAAGCTCAGGGTCCCCCATGTCTTCTTCGGTCACATCCACATTGTCAGTATGAGCATCCTCATCAAAAGGGTGAAGGTCTCCCGGTAATGCTATGATTTCTGCCTCAATGCCATGAGACTCTTGGTGTACAGAAAACGCTGCAAGAACATCTTCTTCAGTATGCTGAGACTGAAACTCCTTAAGCTCCTTCTCTAACTGCTTTGCCCGACGCAGCTCCTCCTTGGCCTCCTGAAGCTTGCCGGCACGCTTTAGCACAAGAGCCTCCTTCTTCAAGAACAGTATTTCTTGCTGCAAGCTCTTCTTCTCATAAGCTTTAGGGATGGAAGCTATCACAGGTTGCATGAGAATTGAAGGTTCCTCCTCTTCAAATCCCATAGCCTTTAATGCCGAAAGGAAATACGGATCTTTCATGTCATTGTCCGTAGTCTCCACACTGTCCAAGCTTTCTTCCATGTTGTCCAAAAGATCTGTGCCCTCTCCAGCAGGTTTTTGCCCCTTTGAAGCTCCATGAAATGAAATTTTGTCATCATGTTTTGCCACACTGGGCTTACCAGAGGTTCTGGTAATACTTTTTTTCACTGCAGCAGCCTCTTCCTCCCACCCCATTGACCTTAAAGTTGCCACCATTTCTGGATCATCCATGTCTAGATCTGTTACTTCCATTCCCTCATCATCATTCTCATAATCAAAGTTGCCAATGTCACCAAACATGGACACGTCCAGATCTACCATGTCAATGGTATCAGTAGTGCTCTCTTTATCTAAGCCACGAATAAGTGCAGTTAAGTCATCTTCGGACTCCTCACCCTCACCATCAAACATTTGTTGTTCTTCTAATTGCCTTTCCATAAGCTTCGCCTTCTTTAGCTCCTCCTTAGCCTCAGCCAGATGGCCTTCCCTCTTTAAAGCAAGCGCCTTCCTCTTATGAGCAAGAACCTCCATTGAAGAGGTGGCCCCTTGACGACTGTTGCCTTCCCCCTGGTGTACTGCTGCAGCTAGCTCTGCTAGCTCACTTTCAACAGTTTTTGCCTTACTGTGTTTCCTGCCTGCATCCTGTAGGTCAGCATCACTCCATCCCATGTCTTTAAGGGCATTCATAAGATTGTCCTTCTCTTCGGGTTCCTTTGAGGCAACCCGTTTTGACTTTGTGGGACCGATGCCATCATGGACTTCGCCTTCGGTATTTCCCGATGTCAACTCACCAGCCTTTTGCCTTCGTTCAGATCTACTAACCTCCTCGTGTTTCTCCTTCCTGACTGTTGCCTTTCTCTGGCTTCGCCTCAAAGACAACTTGAGATTCTCTGCCTGTCGTTCCAGCTCCCTTCCTCGTTTAAATGCTTGCAAAGCCTCCTCTCCTTTCCCCACTCTTTTCAAAGCAAGCCACTGCTTCTTCTCTTCCTGTGCTTGAAGAAGTAGCATCTCAGGTGTCATTGGAGTGCTTTGATTTCCATGATTCCCTGCGTTCTCCATTCCTGCTAAGTGGTCCATTGATGTAGATGCAATGTTTCTTGGTGCAATTAGCTCACTAACTTCATTCATTAATTCAGTCTTTTCAGAACTTTGAGGGGTTGATTCATGGCCAAGCAGCTCTTTCAACAGTGAATCAGACTCCATAGACGGATTTGATTTCGAGTTGCCTGCAACTTCAGATTTTCATATTAGGACTCTCTCTCACACTCTCTCACTCCCTCTCATAGGCCCATCGGGTCTTTAGTAGACGCTTAATATATCTTTCTTTCTTTCTCTCTTGCTCAGCAGGATACCACCTAGCCAGCCATCACTGACTTCAGAACTCCTCAGGTGGATGTGACAGATCCTCAGCCCCACCAACACTCTCAGCAGGATACCACTTAGCCTGCCATCACTGACTTCGGACGTCCTCAGGTGGATGTGACAGATCCTCAGCCCCGCCAACACTCCAGGGGACTGGGAGACCATGGACAGGACACCGGATCTTGGAGGACGAGGACATCCGGCTCTCTGAAGGGTCTGTGCCTGATCCCGGATCTGGCTAACTCCACATGTGCGAGGCACCAATGGGTATCAGGTCCGTGGAGGCAATCCTCCAGCAACATAGAGCAGCTCCGCCTCAAGTAGTGGGCATCGCCTCTATGTATACCATCATAGATGAGGATGACACAGGCTGGGCCCCACTTGTCGTAACAACCTTCACATTGTACATGTAGGACCCACGTAGTATGCAAGTCTATTTTTCTTTGGCACTTTTTTTTTTCACCTCCATGTTTATGATCTTATGTAACACTTTCTGGTCTCATGGACCCAATGGGTCTTTAGTAGCCACCAATAAACTCTCTCTCTCTCTCTCTCTCTCTCTCTCTCTCTCTCTCTCTCTCAAAGCTCTTTATTAGCCACAATATGGTGGAGGGGAGGTGGAGATAGTCTCATCATACCTATACTTAGGTATTACCTTCTCGGGCCATGAAGCCAGCAGCACAGACACGCATGACACGAGGGCATGCAGCCTTCGGTTGGAGAGACAATGCTTTGGGGCACATTTCCAAGAACCCAGCCCAAAACTATGGCTTTTTGATACTTTGGTCATTCCTGCAGTGTCTTATGGGATAGCCTTTTGGGGAGCAGACTTAGGGCAGAAAGATTTCTGATGCTCTCTAGGATGATCTGGAGCAAGGCATTCACACCACACGATATTGTTAGGTTAGAGTTTGGGGCTGCTCCTCTGGTAGTAGATGCTCTCTTCCAAACAGTGATATAATCTACAAAGAGCACTTCCTCAAGCTCACACCAGATGGATTCATACAGAGGCCAAGCTACCTACAGAGACATGTCACATGCTATGAGGATACCCATTGGTTAAATTCGGGTATCATCCCACAGCTTGAAGATAGACACAGGGAGATTCGAGGGCATAGAGGAGGAGCAAAGAATTTCCAAAAGATGTAACATGGGGGAGGTAGAGACAGAGAAGCATTCCATTTGCAGATGCCTAGTGTACTATGAGATACCAGGAAAATACCACTGCCTATTCAGGGACGTTTTGGCCTACTGTCCATGATCATGCACTATGAGGCTAGGCCTATTTCTCTTGGAGATGTACCGCCACTGAGATAGGCTATGCCAAGCACACAGACCAAGAGGAGACACATCACAGAGAATCCTCACAGAGTACTTTACTTTACTCAGACCAGACAGAGAATCCTCACAGAGTACTTTACTTTACTCAGACCAGACAGTGTGCCCATGAGCAAGAGGATATTCAGCCCAGGCACACCCGTGCCTTACCATGAGCACACGCCCAAGGGGAGTTGCTATCGATAGGGCTTGCCAAATCCAACGGGGAGTTACTATTGAGAGAGCACAAGTTTTGGCTAAAATATTCTGAACCCACCCTTAGGTGGATATGATATTGTGTGTGTGTGTGTTTGTGCAGTGATGTCAATGGCCATACCATATGTCACTCACCTAGTGTGTTTGATTGAGTCAAAAGATTAGCCTCTAAGGCTACAAAAGCATTGCACTCTATTGAAGCTAATAACAATAACATCATTGAGTCATGCAGTTCACTCTCTCTAGAGTTTGGTCTCTCTCTCTAGCACTCTCTGTCTCTCTCTACACAGCAGCCATGGATATGTTTGACCCTCCATAGCTGTACCTGCAGCAAACCCGTGTAACCCTAAACTACAATTTCATCTCTAGAAGAAAGGAGGACCCCTAAAGTCCATCTTTCTGAGGACGAGCATGTGCTTCTTCAATAACAGCAATCAAAGTGAAGATATGATCCAAATTGGAATAATTGCACCTAAAACCAGCTTGTCCTCTTGCTTGCTTCTTGTTTCTCTTTGCAAAAGTGCTAACCAAAAATTCAAAAACTTTGTCGTAGTGTGGCACACCATGATTGTCGTGTAATTTTTGGCGCACATAAGCACACTTGCTGCAGGTACAACTATGGAGGGTTAAACATATCCATGGCTGCTCTGTAGAGAGTGAGAGAGTGCTAGAGAGAAAGACCAAACTCTAGAGAGAGTGTGTACTGCACGACTCGATGATGTTATTGTTATTAGCTTCAATAGAGTACAATGCTTTTGTAGCCTTAAGAGGCTTATCTTTCGACTCAATCAAACACACTAGGTGAGTGACACATGGCATGGCCATTGACATCACTGCTTACTTCACACACACATAATATCTTATCCACCTAAGGGTAGGTTCACACACATAAGAATACTTACACATAAGTGAGTGTTCACGCACCTTTGGGGGCTGTTCACACACATAAGTGGGTACATAGACGACGGAGGTACACACGTAGGGTGGTTACACATGAGAGGCTCTCAAATATCCAACAAACCCCCCTTCGGAACGAATGTAGTGAGACCCTCACACAAAAAAGTTACTACCACCTACATCAGCACCTCTCATGCTATGGTAATCTCTCCTATGAAGGTAAGACCAAGGTAGCAAGGCCAACACTTTAGTCACCCATCTAGGGTTAAACTGGAAAAAAAAAATTACAGAGCTTTTTATAACACAAGGCGGTACAAACACTTAGGTGGGAAAACATAACACATGATTATTTTCAGGGGACATCCCAGACAGAGAACCTTGGACACAAAGGGTTGAGGTAGAATCCCCCCTCGATGCCGGTGATGTCACCCTTTTTGTAGAATCCCCCCTCCATGCCGGTGATGTCACCCTTTTTGTAGCGGTTATCTTTTTCGGCTCAAGAGCCAAGGCATAGGACCTACAAGTGCACAAATTGGGAGCAGTAGAGGCAAAACCCCAAACTTTTGTCGATGCGACAGTTGCAACTTGATGCAAGATACCAATTTGGGGAAAAGCCCCGAATTTTAGGGCTTTAATTTGATGATTTTCCCCTTAGGACAGAAAAGCCCCAATTTTTTGGTTATGCATGAGGCTTAATTAAATGGATTTCATATGAAACCCTCAGCTTTGTGATTGCAAAAAATCCAATTTGATGATTTTTCTTGATTTGAAGTCGTTGCTAAGGCTGAAGGTGGGCTGATGAAGGATGAGCTTCCCACATGGCTTAAGTCGAAATAGGCTACAGGTGAAACATCAGGCTGCAGGCGACACAGAAGAGAGCGGGAGCTTGGCTGTATGTGATTGTCGGGAGACACACGATGAAAGGCACAGGATAGCCAGTAAAGATGGCACCATCTGTGGAAACTCTTCGCGGCCCATGAGCCAGGCGGAGGAGAAGCCCAAGCAGCAAACTGTGAGCAGGGCTGGTGCACTTGGGTGTGGAGATTGGTAGGCAGGACAGGTGACAGGGCAGCAGATTAAAGATGATTAAATCCTTTAAAAAATGAGAACAGTGACGTGGCTGCCATGCTGCTACGATGGGCTGGAAACTGATGGGCAAAACTGGTGCAGTGCTACAGGCAGCAGGCTTCTGACAGGCAGATCTGCTGGTGAGGAGAGGCAGCACAAATGGCAACCAGGGGGAGCTATGCAAGAATCAAAGATTTGATACCATTTCTAGTTTATGGTTACATGGGTTTGCTGCAGGGACGGCTATGGAAAGCAAACATATCCATGGCTGCTGTGTAGAGAGAGAGTGCTAGAGAGAAACACCAAACTCTAGAGAGAGTGTACTCCTGACTCAATGATGTTATTGTTATCAACTTCAATAGAGTACAATGCTTTTGTAGCCTTAGAGGCTTATCTTTTGACTCAATCAAACACACTAGGTGTACTGTCATGTCAGGCTCCATATGCCACACAGACACACCATGTCAGGCTACACCAGCCATACATGTATGTCATGTCAGGCTCCACATGCCACACATGAACAGTAGAAAACTAGAAGCTGTAAGGAATTTTGTGACACTGGGACCGTTTTTTGGCCTCTTTATTGAGTAAAATCACTCGAGATGCTTGTCCTATTGCCACAGAGGAGCTCTACTACTGGTTGTCCTGTTTTAATGCTGATTTGAAGGTTCCATGGTGCTTTCCGGCTGTAAGTGGCGGCTGTGAGGGGCTGCCCTACCACTACACAAGCATGGAAAAGAGGTAAATTCAGCACATATCCATTTACGCTTTAAGTTTGAAGACTTTCACACGATGAAACTGCTTTTAAAGGCTTGTGGGAGAACAGGATTACCCTATGAGAATGAGTATTTGCCTCCACTGGTGGGAAAGTCCGTGATTGTGTGATCATTTGTGTGGCAAATGATCCAATACACCAACACACTGTAGTTGGAATGCAAATGAGCCAGTGGAGGTAGCTCCCGGTCATTCCAAACTTGTACAAGAGAGACTCTTTTGGTAATAAAATACCATAAGAAGAGGGGGAGGGGAGTCGGTCAACCCATCTTTCATTGTGTGGTTTAATCTTTCAAGATTAAGTGTGTTTCATTAATTTAATGGCTAATTGTCCTGAGATGCACACTTCCTGTTAAAGATGATCCTCGACCTACCCTTTTATGATATCCTCGGGACTGGTCGGCTGGCAGAATGCAGGTCAGCCAGTTGGACAAATCCTACAACCACATTGTAATGCATCAAGCTGTACCACATGACTGGTCTATGGGCACCTCGTCTGTACACACTTGGGCGGCCTAAACACAGCCCAGGCTGGCCATACTCGTCCCCAAACCCTGCCCAAAAGGCAGTTGCAGAGATGCGTGTGCATCCAGGTCACGGCATGCATGTGATATCATGAGTATTTGGTATTTGGGCCTCTATCACACTTCATTCAATACTGTCATCAGAGATGTTTAGGCAGCTTCGAGAAAGATTAATGGTTCATCATGTAGAAAGAAGTGGAGCAGATTGCAAGCACAGCTTCCATCTAGAAGCTCATGAGAGGCTGAAGCATCATTGCTAAGCTAAATCCAATTCAAGCAGAGTTTGAACTTGAGGTAATAATTTTAATCTAAGTTTTCCACCTTCGTAGCTATCTTTACCACTTAAGACTAAACCACACAATCACAATTTTAGAAAGAGGTGATCCTTTATTTCAATTAACAACCTTGCATGGTAAGAAATGGAACTCTGAAGCATCTTTTAGCAGTTGGAGCCAGCAATACTGTAGGTCACACTTGACATTTTGCAAAGGTTTATAACTGAAGCGTAACCCAAGGCAAAGAACCTAAATTAAGAGGCACTTTGATCCTCTAGAAGTGAGTTTAAGAACCTTTATGAGCCAAGAACAATCTGGCTTAGGAATGTTTCTCAAAACTTGGTCCTTATAAGAAAAAATCTTTTTACCTTGCCATGCAACTCTACAATATATTGCGAGAGGAGTAAAACTCAAATGAAACCTGAAGTGCGTGATGATGTCATCTTCCTAACTACAATTGCAACAATTCAACTCAACCAACCTTTAGGAGCTTTGTTCCGGTGTCCATATCGCAACTCAAATCTTGCAGCATCCTCCAATTTCTTGCATGGGTCACAAATACGAACAGGTCCTTCTCCTTGTCCACGTAAAGTCATCCTTTGCTGAGTGCAATTTCCACAAAAGATGCCTCCACATCTGCGACAATGATGCTACACTCAAAATAAAAGTCAAGAGTTGGACATTCAATAAATTTAAGAAAGCATCTCTCTCTCTCTCTCTCTCTCTCTCTCTCCAATGAGAGAGCTATGTTTATGTTTTCTTTCTGTTTTATTTTCCATTCCATGATGAGATATGCCATGGACATTATTGTATCACTTTGGTCTCATAGGCATGAGAGAGCCTTGACCCGGATGCCCTTGATGGACTAGGCAGCGCACACTAACAGCGATTCAGGTGCAGCGAGCTAGACAGCCGATACCCATTGGTTCAAGGAGATGCTCCACCCCTCAGCTTCGGATCTAAGAGATCCGCCAGAGATACAACAGGAGTGCCCCTCCACAAGCAGTGGATGTGGAGAGCCTCCATAGTCATAGATGTCGAGAACCCGCTTGGATCCCTTCACATTGTACCATTGTACCAGTGGCACTTGCAACATGGTTCTTCTTCTCTCAGCTTTTACTTGTTTAATCATGTTTTTTTTCCATGATTTTGTCACTTCATGGACACATTGTAAACCTTTTGGTCTCATAGACTCTTTAGTCCTTTGTAGATGTTAATGGAACTTTCGTTCTTCTTTCTTTCTCTCTCTCACACGCAAACCAAAACAACCAAGAGAGCTCATCGTTGGAAAGTGAAATTAATTAACACTTAATCTAGAGACTAATCAAGAAAATATCACTAAGCTTCTATTCTTAGAAATCTCTCTCACAAAAGGTGAGGCCAACTACAACGTATATAGCCACAAAGGCTCAGCTCAGCATCATTGCTTGCATCACACATTTAACCTCATCCTTTATATCACTCAATTTTATCTATCCTAGTCACACTCAATTACACTCACCCAATCACACTTACACACCTCACACACTCTCGAACCAATCAACTTTTTCCTTGTGAAACACAATCTCCTCAGGTTGAAGAACTCCCTCTAGCTCATCAACCTTTGGCAGCTGTTCTATGACAAGCTCTTCTTGCTCTGGCCCCACATACTTCTACAATAGACTCACATGAAAGGCACTCTGAATCTTCCAATGATGAGGCAATGCTAAACAGAAAGCAACCTCATTGATCTCCTTGATCACCTTAAAAGGTCCATAATACCAAGTAGAGAGCTTAGGACATTTCCTGGCCTGGCCTCTTACGGAGCCTTGCTTTCTCAAATTGCAACAATACCCAATCACTCTTTGATATATACCTAGATGAATCCAAGAACATGCCTAAATTCATCTTAAAAGAAAGTGCAATTATAACCTCATGGTAGTCATCCACAAGACAATAAACCATGAACTCCATCATGCATAGTATGGACTAGATACTACGACATCCCCACTAACGCCATCAGTGCCCAATAGTGGGTGTAGAACTTGGTATCAATATATGCTCCCACACACACACCCCCCACGCAGGCACACAGCATACATTCATACAAAGGTCTATGTACTGAGTTTCTATCAAAGCTCTGGAGATACAAGACATACTTCCATAATGAAGCCTAGCACCAAGGATCATAACAAATAGAAAGAATTATTACAACAAAAAGGTAGTTGATAGGGAAAATGCACCACTAAAGATAAAAAGAATTAACACAATATCAACTAGCTGCAACCTAGACAAAAACTTACAATGTGAAATTTGCATGTCCGCTAATACGGCATAAAGATATACCTAGATGAATCCAGGAACATGCCCAAATTCACCTTATAAGAAAGTGCAATTTATAACCTCATGGTAGTCATCCACAAGACAATAAACCATCAACTCCAACATGCATAGTATCAATATGGACTAGATACTACGACATCCCCACTAACATCATCAACGCCCAATAGTGTGTGTAGAACTTAGTATCAATATATGCTCCCACACACACACCCCCTACGCCCACAAGACAATAAACCATCAACTCCAACATGCATAGTATCAATATGGACTAGATACTACGACATCCCCACTAACATCATCAGCGCCCAATAGTGTGTGTAGAACTTAGTATCAATATATGCTCCCACACACACACACACCCTACGCGCACACACACAGCATACATTCGTACAAAGGTCTGTTGAGTTTAATTCAGAGCTCTGGAGATACAGAGCAGACCCAATCACTCTTTGATGTGCACCTCTCTTCTATGTTTATCGGCAGCCCTCTTATGCTTATCTTGTGAACAAGCAATGGTTGTCCGCACTTGTGCAAAGGCAACATCAAGATCTCTGACATACTCATCCGCTGCAAAGATCTCATCCTTTAGTGCGTAGGATGGGTGGCAATATCACCTTGCCATAAACAATCTCAAACAGGGCCTTTTCTGTGGAGGCATACACTGTGTTGTTGTAACCTGGTTGAACACAATGCTAATCAATATACTTAAATACACCAAGATTTATTGGACAACATGCTCAATACAAGAAGTAATTTGCTGAATTGACAAGAGACGCACAATGAGCCGGAACGGCTGGCCCCTCCCTCAAATAAAGTATATTGATCTTGGTAGAATCAAGTACATAGTGTCGTGGGCATTTCTGACCAGATTTCCATACCAATGCATATGAATACAGTATTGCAAACAAGGTGGTTGTCAGTGTAGACTCGCGGACGAATTCGTCCCACCCATAAGCTGCCATACCTGCTCTGGTGTGGGCATGAGCCCACTGAGTCCACCAAGGAATGGCCTCACCTTCCAAGTACCAACTAGCTAAGATCAATTTGTCAGTATCTGTTTTCCTAACTGCGGCAAAGTAAGCTTCAAATTGATGTAACCATGAATAAAGAGTTGTGGAATCGAGTTTACCATTATACTTATTGAAATTCATTTTCTCGGGAAAATGATTCAAGGGCGCCCTCAATCTGGCGTCCAAAGCTCTGAGGTAACGCTCGTGTTCCACTCGTCGCAAGGCGTCGTCTTCTCGTTGTCGAATCTCCAATGCACGCATCTGCATCTCAAGCAAGGAGCTTGGCTGCGGTTGTGACCCCGCGAGAGGGTCCCTGTGACGAGGATCTAGTATCTGGGGTACGGAAGGAGAGGGAGGAGGAGATGGAAAACGCGACGCTGGAGAGCGAGAACGCTCCTCCAGAGCCAAAATCCGCGCCTTCTGCTCACCCAACTTGGCTGTCTGGTCTGCGATTGCTCGCATCATCTGCTGGAACATGTCTGTGACACTCAAGCCGGGTGCCCTAGCTGGGCTGCCTGGTGCACTCTGGTCCCATGGTTTTGGTTCTCTCTCGTCGCCAAAGCTCGCCATAGCGGGAAAATGCAATTCCTTTCCGAAACGCAATCTAACCATCCACTATCTGTGTGGGAGACTTCCGGAGGCTAAAAACCAACCGTCCTTCGAGGGACATGAGTCACTCCGAAAGGGGTAGTCCACTGGCGTCTAAAAACCAACCGCACGAGCGAAAAAAATTTCTGGTTTTCTTTGCTGAATCTTTGTCCTTGAAGTAGGCTCTGATACCACTGTAATATGCGGAAGCTTCAGAGAAGGATCGGTACTTCAAAACTCAGAAATCAGCACTCTTTTCGCGACGGGAATTAACGCACAAACTGAAAGGAGATGTGCAGAAAAATAGAGAGAGAAGGGGGAGATGGAGAGGACACAGTATTGGGTCCCAATTACCCTCTGTAGGCCCCCACCACGGATGGTGTATTTGCTTTATTAGAATGATGTAAATCTGAAAACAAATACAGAAAACTTGACCTTTTCTTGGCTGGAAAATCCTGCCCTTGACCTTCAGAAGTCGACTGGTGAAATTCAGCAATAAATGCTGAATTAAATCCCAAAAAATATTGCCTTTTTTCCCTAACAGGCTGAAAGTGATGCGCTTGCTTCTGATTGGCTAGACACCACTTTTGTCCACAATCCCAAGGCTGGGCAGCCTGTATGGGCTGCCCCATACATGCCCTACAGCCATCTAAAGGCTGTAATCCCCTGGAGATTGCCTGATCTGTGCCCTAGGGCTGTCCTACAGCCCCTCCATGGCTGGTGGGTTCAGCCTGGGCCTTCCTAGCCCTCATGGGGGTGGTTCTACACCATTCCCGTGCCCACACTCAGATCCGGGGTAGCCCTATGGGCTGGCCCCTTGTCCTAAACCTAATCTACTCAGTGATCTGGCATCCAGTACCAAACCAGATACACAGAACCACTGACATCATTCTAGAGGGAGACTCACAGCGCGGACTGGCATTGTTTCATGTGCAGGACAGTGCACACCTGACCATGTGCAGGACAATGCACACCTGACCTCGGACGACTGAGATGGATCCCTGGCTGACTCGTCCTGGACTGGGCGCACATGGGACCAGTTCACCATCCCAGGTCCTGCACCTTCTGTACAAATATGTCTACGTGGCATAACCCCTCCTTCAATTTGAGGACCCATGTCCTCCACTTCAATACCCAAGGCAGCTGCCATCTGTGTAGATATGAAATTCTCAGATGCACAATCATCAAACATGAACAAAGCGGGCTGATCCTTGAGCTGTCCCCAAGCTTTACATACAACCCTGTCTTTGCTATCATGTGAAGTGTACAACCCTGTCTTTGCTATCATGTGGACATCCGGAACCATATGCACATAAGGCTTTGATGCATTTGCATTATCACGCTTCTTCTTGTTTGGGCATGCCTTTGCAATATGCTCGGTGCTACCACAAGTAAAGCATTTCCCCTCACTCATATATTGCTTTTTCTGCTCCGGAGTGAGACCATAGTCTCTCAGTTTAAAGAGACGCTTCTTGGTAGTGTTATTTTAAACCTTTGGACCATTTTTATCTTGGTTTTGGTCCTTTTTAGGTAGCTGTCCATTATTTTGCAGGTTTTGGACAACCCTCTCTTTGCCTTGAAATGAGGGTTCAGCCTTATTGGATCGACTCAATTTGAGTTCCAATTGCTCGGTGGCAGTGGCGGTTGCGATTAATTGGTGTAAGGTGTGACCAGGATACATTTGTAGTCCCGCTTTGTACATGGGTTGCAATCCCGATTGAAACCTTCTCTTCATTTCCGCCTCAGTGACATGCATAAATGGAGACACCTCCAAAAGTACTTTCCAAAACTTTTGTACATATGCATTCACTGATTCCCACTCATTTCGCTTCACCCAATCCCACTTCATTGTTATCTCATTCAATGCATCGGGAGGCAAGAATTGAAGATAGAACCTCTCCTTGAACTCTTCCCATGATCTAACAGGATTCAGTGAGAGCTTCTCCGTGAGCCACCAATGGGCAGCAGTGCCTTTCATGAACATGCTTACATACCGGATCATGGATTTCAGAGTGAAATCCTCATCAAACTAGGCAATAAAAGTAAGTGTCTTTGATGTATCATATTTCCCATGATATGCGTCAAACTTCACAGATTTGTCTCCGGCTTTGAAGTCACAAGACTTTCATGCTTGTGCCTTCATCTCAACATGTTTTTCCCCATGTTTGTCCATTGGGACAACCCCTGTGATGACTGGCATCATTTCAGGACCAAAAGGTGATGCATAAGATATAGATACATGTGCCCTGTAAGCATGAGGCATGGCTGGCCCCTCAACATGCATTGATACATTTTCAGTCATAGCTTCTCCCTCACGAGCACACTCGAAGGCATGAGTGGCATGAGAGATACGTGGAATACCTGCACCAACAGAAAATTGCAGCCCATGTTGCATGTGTTGTACATGCACATTTTCAATAAACCTCTTCTATCGCCATGGACTCCATATACGTACCTGTCTTAATAAATTATAGTACTCGCTACCACATGCACATTTTCAACCGGCAATGGCATTTCACATACATTTTGACCACTACAATAAAGATTGTATCCTTCACGGGCTACATAAGGTATTCCTGCATGGCGTGAAGTCACTGATTGTTCCTCTCCCATTGCATGGAGATTCATCCTCTTAGACATAAGTTCTTATTCGAGCACCTGTGGGGATTCCAAGACATGTGGGATGGTTGCCTTTTCTGCATAGGCATCGAGCCAAGTATGCACGTGTTGTATCCCTCGGTTGCATATGCAACTCTTGAGCAATCATTGCCATTGCATGATCCATATAAGATTCAGCTTTCTTGGCCTTCAAACGGTCATGTACCAATGGATCCTTGCGGCAGTAGAGATTCAATTCTTCTTGTTGCGCATGGAGAAGAGCCTGCATTCGAGTAAGTTCAGCCCTCAAGACTATGGACTCTTCTTCCTACATCTTCTCTTTGCCACGGGACGGCTGTCCCACATATTCATGTTCCCTATTGTGTGCACCACATGAGTTTGCTCATCCTATAAAGCATTGGAGGCATGCATTTCATTGTCCCTGCCTCTTGTGTTAGCATCTCCAACATTCATTGTATGGCTGTCCATAATGTTCTAAGTGTAGAGATAGCTAGTGCTAACGGTGATCGTCTCTCACGATGGAAGTGAAAGAGAACCGTATGCTCTGATACCAATGTAACTTGGTTGAACACAATGCTAATCAATACACTTAAATATACTAAGATTTGATGGACACTTGCTCAAATACAAGAACTAATTTGCTAAATTGACAAGAGACACACAATGAGCCGGAACGGCCGACCCCTCCCTCAAATAAAGTATATTGATCTTGGGAGAATCAAGTACATAGTGTCATGGGCATTTCTGACCAGATTTCCATACTAATGCATATGAATACAGTATTGCAAACAAGTGGTTGTCGATGTAGACTTGCAATCCAAAATACCCTCTCGAGTGCCCATGTTCCCATCTGCTCTCTATTGTTCCACCAACACATGGTAGTAACAATCTGCAAGAGAGCACGTAGGACAAGAGAACACTACACAAGGTATGTGATCTTGTAATCCAGTTCCTCCCTCCTGCTACTTGCTTCCATATTTAAGCATTAAAGCTTACCAATTGCAAGTAGAGTCGATGACAACCGAAGTCTTCACGATGGAAGTCCTTGGAGTGAAGAGATCTTCGATTTGTCGCATTTCTTCGCGACAAAAGTCTTCAAGAGGATGAAGGGAACCTTGGGAAAGCTTCCCCTATGGTTCAACTTGAGAAAGGAGGGCTGAAATTAGGGTTTTCAACAAAAAGACCAAAAATTACAGCAATAAAGAGAGCTGTTTTGCTGAATTTCAGTCATTGGGAGTGTATAGAAGAGTGATTAGCATCCGGAAACACTCTTGGAAGCTTGAGAAACACCTTAGCAAGCTTGGAAATGGAGTTGGGAAGGAGAAAAGTGCAAAAAATGCACCCCAACAGCCCTCATGAAGGAGGTGCCACTCTCTAGAGAGAGGAGGAGGAGTGAGGTGGTGAGTTGTCCAGTCTAGGTGGCAGGCAGGTGCTTTGTGGAGCAAGCTAGAGTGGACACATGGCTGGTTACTCCCTTAGTACAAAGGGGATAAGGTCTGGGCGGTGGACATTGGGTTATGTCCATCTCGGGACATCAGTGTGTGTGAACACCGGGCTGGTCATAATTTATAAGTGAGTTTTGGTCGCCCAAAACTTAACGAAGTGTGTACACACTCACTTATAAATTGGTGCTAACTCGTAAGGCTAGGTTTATGACCAATACTTACCACCTGTCACATGCCACATAACCATGTCAGCAGATAGTTTCACACGCACGGTTCGCGGACAGGCGTCCCCTTACTCGGAACTACACATTGGTCAAGCAAGCATGAAAACAGCATGCAATTTCAATTGCAAGCAAGCACATAAAGATACTATGCAATGCAGCATTGGTATGAACAATCCCCGTTCATGAGACTATACCAAAACAGACGTGCTCCAGGCAAGTACACGAAGTACTAGACCCAATGGAACACCAATCCACCAGGCATTTCCGGGCATGTACACAGAGGCACAAGTCCCAACGGAAAGCCAAGTCCACAGTATCACATGAGTAGCATCAATCCCCGGTATATACACAACTGCCATGGACACCAGTCCAATGTACATACATGATGAGAAAGCACGGGTGGACCAATTGGGTGACCAAATGGTGACATATGATCTTGGAGTCCGGTTCCTCCCTCCTGCTACTTGCTTCCATATTTAAGCATAAACGCTTACCAATTGCAAGTAGAGTCGATAACAGCGAAAGTCTTCACGATGGAAGTGCTTGGAGTGTTGAAATCTTCGTTTTGTCGCAATCCTTCACGACAAAAGTCTTCAAGAGGATGAAGGGAACCCTAGGAAAGCTGAAATTAGGGTTTTCAACAAAAAGACCAGAAGTTACAGCAAAAAATGAGAGAGCTGTTTTGCTAGATTTCAGTTATTAGGTGTGTGGAAGAGTGTATAGCACCCGGAAACACTCTTGGAAGATTGGAAACACTCTAGCAAGCTTGGATATGGAGTTGGGAAGAAGAAAGTGCAAAAAATATAGACGGCCTCATAAAGGAGGCACCTACTTCTAGAGAGAGAGAAGAGTGAGGTGGTGAGTTGTCCACTCTAGGTGTAAGATAGGTGCTTTGTGATGCAAGCTAGAACGGACACATGGCTGGTTACTCCCTTTGTACAAAGGGAATAAGGTCTAGGCGGTGGACATTGGGTTTTATCCACCTCGGGACATCAGTGTGTGTGTACACAAGGTTGGTCATAATTTATAAATGAGTTTTGGTCACCCAAAACTTAATGAAGTGTGTATACACCCACTTATAAATTAGTGCTAATTCCTAAGGCTAGGTTTATGACCAGTACTTACCACCTGTCACATACCACATAACCATGTCAACAGACAGTTTCACATGCACGATTCACGAGCGGGCGTCCCCTACCTGAAACTACACATTGGTCAAGCAAGCATGAAAACAGCATGCAATTTCAATTGCAAGTAAGCACATAAAGATGCTATGCAATGCAGCATTGGTATGGACAATCCCCGTTCGTGAGACTATACAAAAATAGACGTGCTCCAAGCAAGTACACGAGGTACCAAACCCAATGGAACATCAATCCACCAGGCATTTCTGGGCATGTACACAAAGACACAAAGCCAATTCTACGATATCACATGAGTGGCATTAATCCCCGGCATATACAACTGCCATGGATGCCAGTCCAATGTACATACATGATGAGAAAGTACAAGTGGACCATTTGCATGGCCAAATGGTGATAGTTGTTATATGCAAACTCTACCAGCGGTAGATACTTCTCCCAAGCTGTTTTTTGATTTGCAACATAACATTTGAGGAGATCCAACACAGCTGAATTTGCAACCTCACTTTGAATAGGCAACAACTGAAGCAAACCTGGAGCCTTTTGCCTATCAAACTTGACCTTTCGGCATGTGATACATGCACGTACGTATGCCTCAATATTCTTGCACATGCTTGGCCAAAAGAAATAGTGCTCAATCATGCGCGTAGTAGGTATGATACCTCTATGTCCTACATACAGAGAAGCATGGCACTCAATGATGACCTTTTGCCTCATATTTGAGGCAACACATAGACAATTATCCTTCATGAGATACCCCTCTTTGATCACATAAGAGGCATGTGATGTCCAGCCACTAAATCAGTCCATATATGCCTAAAATCAGCATCTGTATGGTGCAATTCACACATGGCAGACAAGTCCCCATGTAAGGCAATTGACACTGCAACTACATATGGCTTTCTGGACAATGCATCTGCCACCACATTCTTCTTTCCTAGAGCGTGCATAATCTGAAAATGAAACAAAGACAAGAAGTTTGCCATCCTCATATGCTTCTCCGAAAGCTATGTTTGCGTCAAACAGTACCTTAGGTTTGATGATCAATCTTGACCATAAAAACAGCCCCAAGAAGGTAGTGTTTCCAAACAATCAAGGCACGAGTTAAAACCAATAACTCCTTCAGATAGATGCCCAAAGAACATTTTGCATCATGCAAATGATGCTATAAACGGAAGGACAACTGTAACACGGAAATCTTATCAATCATGAAAACTGAAAATACACATAAGCATGCCAGATAAAAGGAGATGACAACTCTTCACAGTACACCACACTAGGGACCAGAAGATAGGCTGACGAATCCTCAACACAAGAGGGCACTTCCGGCATCAAGCACATGCAGGACAACTATGGACAGCCCATAGCACTCCCACATCAGCCCAGAATAACCCTACTTCTTCACCTTCCTCCTGTATGGCTCACAGAACAAGTCAACCAGCCTTGAAAGGCTGTTTACAACAGTTGACCAGCCCTCAGTAGCCACAAAAGGAAGTGACTAGCAGCTGTACACAAAGCTGGAAGTCTCCGATCGATAGGAAACCTGTCCAAATGATTCGACCAGCTCTTGTCCCCTATTTTATGACCTGACCAGCCACTTTTCAGGGCTGTAAACCAGTCGGCCAGCAGTACGGAACATCCAGAAGGAGTTGTCCAACATCTCCCATACACCTGTTGGGTTTTCGTCGCGGTAGATGGCTGTAAACAGCCTGTAGAACCAGTCCACCAGCTCCCAAGCACCCAAAAAAGCAAGCGCCTACAATAAATCTGGAGTCTTTCTCAAGAATAGAGCTCCACCGCCAATAATAGCTGTAAAGTGTGCTTTTTAGGTCCAGAAGGAAGGGGGGGGGGGGGGAGGGAGGGGGGGATGCTACTTGAAGATGGCCCAAATATTGTCCAGAGCCCAAATATTGTCCAGAGCCCGTCTTTTGCCCGCCACTATATTAAATAAGTCCTGTCCAGTGTGTACAACTTATAAGTTGTCTGGTCACTTATAAGTGTGTGTGAACCTGCACCCATAATTATTAGTACGTGAAATCATAAAGCTGTAAATTGGGCCATACACACTTGCAAAACACATGTAGACCACCTGTCAGTCCCACACAGGCGTGCACATACACGTCCACAGGGTGCCCAGGCGTCCCCGGCCCCATGGACAACGCAGGCAGAAATCTCAAGCATTGTCCAGGCAAACAAGACAAGTCATCCAAAGGTAAAATCAAAGTCATGCACATCTCCACATATTACCGCAGCCCTTTAAAATATGATTGGAGAGCCAATGTTGAAAACGCAGCACAAAGGGCTTCTATCGTTAGCACATGGAGGCTTACCCTTCAACTGTGAGTGAGTTCAACTGAGCCTCTTGCATTCTCAGAAACAGTTGGTAGGGATAACAATGTTTTTCTTTTGGCCCAGCATGGTCTTATGATGGATATATGATCAGATGATGCACGGAGGTATGTGTTTATGATTAGGTAAGCGTTTAAAACACACACACACACACACACACACACACACACACACAAAACAACGACGACTTAACAGCTAGAAAGAGCCCAACCGTCAGAAGCATAAAAAGGGGCAAAGAGCATACCTTGCGATTGAATAAGGAGAAGGCGGAGCTGCAGCCTTGGCAATGGGAGGCATCCAGCACCCACTCGTTGCCTTTGAGTGCTGGCTTTGGCGGTAACCCAATCTTCTCCAGCATCCTCACGCGCAGACCTTCTCTCACACACACGCCCAAAAGGCATAGATCGATCCAATCAGCACAGGAGAACGAGTGTCCAAAGCCTGAACGAAAGAGTTTTGATTTCGTAGGAATCATACAGCATCACATTCGTATATATATATATATATATGTGACACACATACACATCTTTATACCAAGGAAAGGGAGCAAATTTGAGTCCATTGGTAGATGCGTGTCCTTGAGAGATTGAAGAAGTGAGATGTCCACTGGGTTGAACAAAGTGTTAGCTGGGTTAGTGTTACTAAGATGGAACTTCTAAGAACTCTATAGGTTAGTATAATGTAAGTTGTAAGTCATTAGCTTTTTGTTAGCACGATTAGAATAAGTATAGTAAATAGCATTAATTTCATTTTTTTAACTTACAAGGTTAGTATGATGACTTTTGCCATGGGAATTTAAATGATGAGGGTCCATGAGGCATGTACAGCTTCCCCCAACCATCATTAAGAATATGTCCCCCTTAACTCCACCTCCCCCACCATAAGTGTAAGACCCTCGCACCTGGAAACCCTTAACAGGATTCAAGATCCAAGCAATAAATCTGAGAAGATGATCACGTTAGAATTTGACTAGCGACACTCCTCCCACACCATAAGTTCCATTCCAAAACCAACCCCAAGCCTAAGGTTCAAATTGTCTTGAGTCAACCAAGCCCCAACAGCACGTCCTAATGTCCCATACCACCAAACTGCCTACCTGCCTTCGACTGCCCTTGGCCCTAAGGTCTCTTTCCTTGGTAGATACCTCCACCACAAGGATTCCTTATAATAATCATACATCAGCCCAATACTCATATAATAACAACCAAGCTACCCGTTACTCTTTTTCTAGCCATCATAAGCCTCTAGCTAGCTTTTTTTTAACCTAAAGCTAATTCAAGCCAGTTGTTAGGCTCTTGGGTGGATCCTATGACCCCCTATGTCCGACCAAGCCCTAACCCTATCCCTGGCTTAGCACATCCCTTTAACCCCAAACTATCCCAACTTGGGGTTAAAGGGTTCTATTAAATTCATGTTCTCATGAATTCAAGTAGGAGACAATCATCTATAAGCCTAATCTTGAATTCTCTTATTCCACCATGGCATCCACATGACTTCCCTAAGCTAGAATGGAACTCCTCCAATGGATCCCTCTGCTACTAGAATTACAGGGTCCCTATACGGTAACTCAATTCCATATTAACACAAAGTTCGGAGTTGGATACAAAGAAAAAACTACAAATGTAACAAGTCCCACCAAGGACAACCCTAGTACCAATTCACTACATAGTTCAACACTCACACCAAGCTATATATACCAGTGCTAGTCACTATCTAACTCTATGCTCCCGTTGTCAATGCCTCCCATTCATACTTTGTTTCAAGCACAATAGCGCCTAGATTTCATGCATGTGCAATCACGAGCTAACTAAATCAACCCATATATAGCAAGTCGTACCAACTTTCATGCCTCTTCCATAGACCTTTACACAACCTACCAATGCCTCACTCTAAAATCCATGTGGTACATGCATCCATCCATGAGGAAAGTCCTCTAGCACAATCTAGTAACCACATGAAAGAGACCCTTAGTTCTCCACAAGCAGCAGGTGCAAAATCCCGATCATAATATCTCCCCTCTATCAACAAGCCAAGTCAAGTTTAAGAGTCAATCACTTTAAGAGTTTATAGATTCTACCACTTTTCCTACATCCCCTTAATAAAGAATTACCTCCAAAGTCAAAACTATTATGGTGACTAGAACTAAAGATAAGTTTAAGAGTCAATCACTTTAAGAGTTTATAGATTCTACCACTTTTCCTACATCCTCTTAATAAAGAATTACCTCCAAAGTCAAAACTATTATGGTTACTAGAACTATCATAAAGGAAATTTTTCCTAGACAACTAAAGGGGGCTACATATCCAATAAAGCATTACCTCCAAAGTCAAAACTATTATGGTCACAATTTCCCCTAGACAACCCTGTAACAAGTTGGTTCCTCTCCAAACTAAAAAAACCCAATTGTTGCACCACAAGAAAACTCTCCAATTAAACCCAACTATTATGATCAATCGGGTTTTAAGTTTTTTTGGCCCACCAAATTGGGTGAATCCTAGAGGTAAGCTACCTTAGGTCACTGTGTCACTATAAATCCTAGATGTAAGCTTCTCTCATAAGCTCCCTTCAGTTAATGGGTCACTAAAAGCTCAATGATGCATGGAGATTCCTCCTTGTGACAAAACGGGTTCCAAGACTACAAGCTCTCTTGTCAAATAAATCATATCAACCAATTTAGATTGTTGCTTCCCCAAAGATACAACTAATTGATTGAAATTATCCAACCAAACCCTCATGAGATGGGTGTGGAAATTTTAATTTCCGAAAGCTAGCAAACTGACTAACAATTTAGCTAATCAATATGTTCCTGGCATCATAGCTTTGCACCTAGATTATCTATATTCTCAACTTTCTAAGAGAATGGAAATACACATTTCTTCCACCACTGGAAGAACACTTCCCCTAAACTAGAACGTTCAAATTATGTTCCCATTTTTAGTCTATGATTTGTAGCCCATTAGAGATAGGCGACATAGGCAAAAGCCCACTTTGATTACCAAAATCAAGGGATAACATGCCTCTGTGGAATTGAATTCATACCTTGGAGCATTTGATTTTTATGGAACCAAGTCCACAGCCAGAGCACCTCTTACATTTGTGGGTACCTTACGCATTACAAAGACACGAAATCATTATAGTCCCAAGAGTCATCTAAGGGCATAACCAAATGGTCTTAGATAGTACCTGGCCACAAACCTAGAAGTACTTCTCGCTTCTCTCTTGCACAACCGACAATGTCTCTTTGTAGTTGAGGTATAGGCTTTTACATCAATTTGCCCATCACGAGAGAGGTTATGTGAATCCAGTGCTCTCAAAGCACTTACTAGTTCAAAAAATCACCTTGACTAAAATTCCCAAAGGTTCACAACACTTTGGTGAATTGCAATGCTCGAGACACCTAAGAAGATCTATTATCTCTTGTTGTCCCTCGTTGATTAGCACCATGGGCTTCACAATCACATCTTGCATACACTCACAGTAGCTAGCATGCCATTGAGAGCAGCCCTCAGCTTTGTAACATAAACTCGTAGCCCTTTAAAAGCTTTAGGGCTAAGCTCATAGAAAATGGTACATCCACCAAATCCATAACATGCATAAAATTATAAAGTAGATTTTAAAGCAACTATTAATCGTTGCCAAGTGATGTGCAAAAATCAAGACTTATGTTTCACCTAGGGATCCACCTGGAGAAAGAGGTCTCCAAGGCGTGTAAGGCCTCAAGCATGCCAAGGTGTACTATCGGGCTAGGCTCACAGAGTATAAATACATATACATACACACACACACACACACACACATGTGTGGTGTGTGTGTGTGTATAGAGCAACAGAGAGAGAGAGAGAGAGAGAGAGAGAGAGAGAGAGAGAGAGAGAGAGAGCTATGTCTATATATATACACACACATGTATGTATGTATGTATGTATATGTGTGTGTGTGTATGTATGTATATATATATATATATATATATATATATATATATATATATATATATACATACATGCATACATGTGTGATATATATATATGTATATCACACACGTATGTATGTATATATAATATATCACACACGTATACATACACACACACACACACACACACACACACACACACACACACACACACATATATATATATGCATGCATATATATATATATATATATGCATATCACACACGTATGTATGTATATATATATATATATACATACATACGTGTGTGATATACATATATATATATATATATATATATATATACACACACACACACACACACACACACATATATATATATATATGCATGCATATATATATATACACACACACACACACACACACACACACACACATATACACATACATACATACATGCATGCATGCATGCATATATATATATACACACACACACACACACACACACACATATCATGTGTTTCTTTGAGCCTATTATTTTAAGAAACTTGACAATTGTAAATTATGTTTTTATTCAAGTTATTTACACCATGATTTCTTGTTTGACTCTAATTGGGAGCAATGAGCTTTATACAGATCCTAGTAAGTGTTTGAATGATATCCCTTATACCTTTAATGAAGTAGTAGTTTTATTTTTTTTAAATTAGATAAGTCCACTTAGTAGCTCACAAATACCTCTTTTTATTATAAAGAATTGTGAAAAGTTCAACAATCCAAGGAAATGACATCACTTAATGGAGTAAGTGGAATGTAGTAAACACCTCCAAGTGTGTTTCCTAATTAGTGGGTCTAGACAAAGCAACGAGTCATGTTGCTTTTGTTTGCAGAAAAGCTAATTGCTCAATTAGATCAAGGATGAATACAATATCTAGATTATTATATAATCTCCAAAAATCCACCTTTAGGCTTAGATAGATTTTGGGCTCTAATCTCATAATGTTCTCTTTGGCTCTAAATTCCCCTTTCTAGTAGTTGCAATAGATGCTAAATACTTGTTGATTCTCCTTGTCGTATAGTAGCAAGGGAAACTATAACTTATAGTAGCAAACAACTAATGCGTAGCATCATAGCCCTTATATAATTGGAAGCGTGCTAGAATGGGTTCTATCAATATTTCAATTGCTTAACTCTCAATCACAAGGTTTAGCAATTGACCTATTCCAAACATGTTGGGAGTTAGTAAGAGGCACTTTTTTATGTGATGGATGTAAAAATCACGCCAAAATGGGTTCTATCAATATTCCAATTTCTAAACTCTTAATCACAAGGTTTAGCAGTTAGTAATAGGCACTTTCTATGAGATGGATGTAAAAATCTTGAATGATTATCTATGTGGTGAGTAGGTGTGTGCTCCAATGGTTACGATGAACAAGTGAGCGATGTAAAGGCATGGCTCACTGTATCTAATTTGATCTCACTTGGAGTCTAGGGGTGTCCCATTGTCAATAAGGGTGGTTGAGATCTGAAAAGTTATGAAACTAGAGACAACAAACCAAGAGTTTGACAAATAGATGGAGTGTCAGGGAACACCATCATAAAAAGAGTGTTCTGAGGGGAAGCATAACCCTTGAGTTTGATTGTATGTACTTAAAGATCAAAGATGCCTAAAGTAAAAGGTTACTTGGTTGAAAATTTAGTGAATAAAAGCTTGTGAGAAAAAAGTGAAAAAGAATATTGATACCCAAGGTCATAAATTATGTAAATTTGGCGATGTGATGGGCACATGGGTAGTTGAGGTGGCATGCTAGGTGTCACTTGGAGATTATATAATGGAGTGCTCTCTTGAGCTATGAATTAATGTACTCTCTTTCACTCATTAGTGTAGTAATTACATGCAATTACCTTAATACTTTGAGGTGGTACACTAGGTGTCACTTGGAGATTATGCAATGGAGTGCTCTCTTGAGCTATGAACTAATGTACTCTCTTCCACTCATTAGTAGTGATTATAATGAAATTACCTTAATGTTTTAAGTTTTTATTTTGTTCAATTTGCTAAAATTTAATTATGAATTTTACACTTCTTGTAATTGAGCCATAATAGTGGCTTCAGTTAGAAAAATGGTTAAAGGGTGATTTATAAATTTTGGAAAAAAAATGGAAAGATGAATAAAATCAAAATCACACTCCTTGAGTATGCTTGGTAAGCATGCATCTACACATAGTAAAAATTATAGAAAACAAACTGAGCTTAGAAGAGATAAAAGCATCGATTTGCCAAAATATTGGCCACTTTTGGCTTTAAATACATGTGATGTTTGCTTCATTTTGCTGATAGGTTTCATTAATGCTTTACAAAGGTAAAATTTGTTTAAGGTTTTGCTATGCTAAGTGGCCACTAGACACACAGAGAGAAGTTGAAGTACTAGCTTAGGTGGATGCCAAATTCTCTCTCTCTCTCTCTCTCTCTCTCTCTCTCTCTCTCTCTCTCTCTCTCTCTCTCTCTCTCATTCAATTCATGAAAGTTATTCTAAGTATTCGAGGCTCTATCTCAATTAATAAAACTCAAACACCACTTAGAAGGTTAAAGGTATGATGCGTTATTAAGATAAAATTCAAGCTTATTAATTAAAGAAAATTTGAACCATAAGATACAACCAATAAATGTTTTTTACAAGATCATCAAGGCTAGTTAATATGTTATTTTTATGATGAATGTGTTTCTTAAGCATTAATGCATATAAATGTAAGCATACAACCTTAAATACTTATTTTTGTATTAACTTTTACGTAAGACTTGTGAATAGCAAAATTTAGAGAATCTAACCACATAAGCAAGCCTCATAGCTTCCAAACCATTCAATTTGAGTGCAAATTTCAATGGATTCCCACATCATACATAGAAGTTATGAATTGTTTATTTTTTTCCTTTTGTGGTAAAAAAGCGAGCATGCTAGAGCGCTCACTTTTTTACCCTAGCATGCTCGCTTTTTACCACAAGAGGTCAAATGAAAAATTCATAACTTCTATGTATGATGTATGAATTGGGTGAAATTATAAACGGCTTGGACATTTAGTGCCTATTTATGTGGTTAGAATCTCCAAATTTGGATGTTTATAACTTTTTAAATAATAAAAAATAAACTATTTTGGATATTATCCATTCTCGATATTATGAGATTATCAATGTTCAAGTTTTTTATTTATATTTAAATAACCAAGGTAAAGTTAAAAATTAGTAGTTAAGATGTGAGTTTAGTGTCTCTTTACACTTGTGGTAAATCCTTGTGCGATTGGAGTGATCTATATAGAGTTACATATTTCTTGCACACATTGTTTGCCGAATCAAAATCTTGATGATGGCCTTGTTGGGTTATATTTAAAATAATCTTTTTTAAAGGATGTATATTGAGTTGCTCCACATGATTTCAAATAAAGAAAGTGTTATAGATCATTGTGAGAATTTTGTGCAAAATTACATCCAACAAGGTAGATTAAGTATAATCACACAAGTGTGTTTTTTCTAATATTTATTGTTAAAAGGTGACTACATTATTGCAATGAGGCTTTGGACAAGGCATAAAGTCGCCCACCATTGGACATACCCATTTCTTTCAAAATATCCATCTCGAGTTGGTGTGTGAGAAAAAAAATAACTCATCAGAATTTTCATAAAATGGAATAAAAATCTAGAGAAAATGCTTGCTTGATAAAAATTTCATTTTCAATCCATTGTGAGAAGGCTTTAAGTAAAGTTTATGAAAAATAACTTTCTAAACATTGTAGGATTAGACCTTGCCATGAAAATCCTAATGTAGAATATTGTGGATTTAAACATGGAAGATTTGAATGTTTTACAAACCTTATGTTAACCAATTCATAGGTTAATATTCACTTGCCCGATCTACCACCGTAAGCTTGCATGTGTGCTATTAAATCTTGCTTGCTTCATGGATACATGCTAGATAGGTTTGTTTATAGTTTTCCCTCTTTAGTTAGCTACTTCTTCCCTCACCTTTTGTAAGAGATAACCACCACATGCCAATCTCTATTTGCCTCCATCTAGGCACATAGAGATCTTATTTCATCCCCTTAGCAAGGAGCATTCTAATGTGACAATGGAGTGAGGACGCAAGACGGTACGGATGAGCATGCAAACCCACATTGGGGAGTTGCATTGTAGCTCAAAGGAAAGACCTAACAACACATGATTCAGCAAAGGCCAAGAAAGGTTCTTGACTTAAACATATTTAGCACCGCCGAGACGGGGACTAGCCTAGGTCTTAGCTTTGTTCATCCATTCATTCCAAGCTATTGGGACTATCGAATATTACTCGATATTGATTAGGGGGTCACACTCCAAAAAGGCAAATGGTTTTAGAGCCTTGGATGTGTTTAGTTTATTGTTTTTTATTTGATTTCAAAACTTGTTAGATTAGGGCATTCTATTTTCATATCCTATAAGGGAAAAACATAGGTTTCTTGGTGATTTACATATTTTTGGTCCCCACAAGGCTTAGATTTCATTGTGTTTGAATCAAGAAATACCATAGCAATTATGATTAGGAGTTGAATCCACTCTAGAAACATAAGCATTGAGCTCCATTAGGTGTGGATTAGATTGGGATAGTTAATTTATGTTTATGTATTTCATAAATTTTCATGCAAGTAAGAGAGTGTGAGTAGGAGTTGCACCTTCTCATCAAGGAGTCCATTATAGAAGCTTCTTTACCATGGAACAAAGTTCCAATTCCTATCTGTTTGGATAAAGAATAGGGAAAACTAGGAAGGGTAAAGTGCCAATGTTTGGGACTACACCAAACCCAAGGGACCCACAAGGGCATTCACATAGTGTCCTCAACCGAAAAATGAGCCTATAACTTCAAAGCTAGGCTAGCATAGGATAAGTGTCATTGGCAATCCAACAGCCCAACCCTATGGGGCAAGAAATCCCAAACTTGAGAATAAAGGTTTTTGTGCAACCCCTTCCTTACGTTCCACTACCATGTGAGTATGCAAAAGATATGATGGTGTTTGAAGGGGGCTCAAAGTTGGGCAAAAAACCAACGCAATCCACATCTCAAGGATGATGAACAAATTTGTTGAAATTGGAGATCCCATTCGGTACATAGAAAGGTTTGATCAAATTTTCAAGGCCATGGGAATGACTGATAATCCCACCAAGATCTCTTCATTTTGAACTTTTCCGTGAAGGTAAAGCACGACAGTGGTTTAGGTCTCTAAAACCACTTGAAAAGGTGCAACCCCTCCCTTATGTTCCACTGCCATGTGAGTATGCAAAAGATATGATGGTGTTTGAAGGGGGCTCAAAGTTGGGCAAAAAACCAACCCAATCTACATCTCAAGGATGATGAACAAATTTGTTGAAATTGGAGATCCCATTCAGTACATAGAAAGGTTTGATCAAATTTGCAAGGCCATGGGAAGGATTGATAATCCCACCAAGATCTCTTCATTTGAACTTTTCCATGAAGGTAAAGTAAGACAGTGGTTTAGGTCTCTTAGACCACTTGAAAAGGCCAACACACTCACTACGGTATTCTCATCTAGTGGAGCCAGATAGAGTCCCATTGCACCTATCTATAACCTCAAGAGAAAGAGGAGGTAGAGACAACACGAGACTACATTGCTAGAACCAATTATCTCGACACACATGAGATGTAGTCCCCATGAGAGCCTAGATGAATTATCACTCATTGACGATTTATGGTCAGCCTCAAGAGCAAGAAGCTTCATGAACATCTCTATAGTTCTAGACATTACATCTTTCGATGAGTGTTAATGTGCAAGGTTATAGATCTAGGAGAAAACCTACAAGACAAGGATATAGAAGTTGTCCCCACTAAAACCAGAAGATGGGTGATGCATCATCCAAAGCCTCAATGCTAAGGGTGCCCATCTAGCATCAATGAGAGTCCTAGAGCATGGATGAGTTGGCAAAAAATTTACTCAATCGATGCTTAATCGATTAGGCTAGTAGTGGACCCGAATGACATTACAGTAAACTCATAGTGGCCATAACGGGTGTTGAAAGATATCTTGGGTATGTCTGCTTCCTTGACTTTGACCTCAAGTCTATTTTTAAGAGAAACTTGGCCCTATGAAGCATGTCAAGAAGCTCGTCGATGTGAGGGATAGGATACTTGTTCTTGAGAGTGACTTGATTTAGCCCCCGATAAATCAATGTAGAGATGAAGAGTGCCATCCTTCTTCTTTTGGAAAAGTACGGGTGCTCCCTGAGGAGAGTTATTGGGGTGTACAAATCCTTGTTCAATGAGTTGGAAAAGTTTCTCCTTGATCTCAATGGCTTTAGGGAGAGACATCTTATAGAGTGTTTTTGAGTCGGGTTGTTGAGCACCAGGATTTAGCTCAATTTCATGATCGACTTCTCGAGGAGGTGGTAGCCCTGTAAGCTCATTAGGAAAGATGTCAGAGAATTCTTGGAGCAAAGAGGGTTCTGATTCTTTACTAGGTTCAGCGGCTTTGTTGAGCTTAACACGAAAAAATTGATGTCCCTTACGTGCTCCCTTGAGAAGATGTTTTGCTTTGACTACCCTAGACTTGGGTTTGCCTGTATTCCCTGAACTATTACTACTTGGCCGTGCTCATTTTGAAAAGTGATACTCCTCTGGTTACAATGAATACTAGCATTGTTTGCGATTTACCAGTCCATCCCAAGGATCCCATCATAAATACCGAATGGTAAGACCCTAAAATGGCTATGAGTTTGTTCACTACCCAATTCAAAGTCAAGGTTCCTTACAGAGTGGTAAGATACTACTTCCTTCCCACTAGCTAGCTCTACAACCATTTTCTTAGTTGGTTTTTGACCGAGGTTTAATTTTTGTAAACACCTTGGAGAAGGAAATGAATGGGTATTGCTGCAGTTAAAAGCTAGTCGTGACCTCTACCACGTCCACCACCTCTTGCACCTTGGTGGTGGATGGGGATTCCATAGCCCTGATTTGCTCGACCACTTTGAGGAAAGGATGTTGCTAGCTTGGGGCAATTGGCCTTAAAGTGTCTTGGCTCATTGCAATGAAAACACACAAGGGCCTCTCTAGAAGAAACAGGATACGAGCGAGGAACAAAGGAGTTGGTTTGTTGAACTCCATTGTAGTAGGGAGCATTTTGTTGGGGCTTCTTGTAAGAATGATCCTTATTCAAGGTGAGATGTCTTTTGGGGCCTAGCTTTTCTAGACTTTAGCTCCTTCACAAGAGGTTTGGCTCGTATGAGAGCATCTTGCAATGTACTCAGCCTCATTACTTCAAGGTGGGAATTCAAAGGTTCATTCAAGCCTTGGCAAAAGCGGGCCACTTTTGCTGGGAGGTAGTCGTGGATGGGGCATACTTCTAGAGAGTGATGAACTTAGAGTGGTATTCTTCTAAGGTTAAGCTGAGCTGCTTGAGGCTAAAGAACTCATTCATCATGATAGATTCGTGAGATGGGGGGAGATACCGCTCCTTTTCATAGCTTGTTTGATCTCATGCAGGTTTGGGAGTGTTCAATGACTCCCTTATCACGGCACCATTGCTTCCACCAGAGTTTAGCATCCCCAATGAGGCGAAATCGTGCAAGCATGGATTGGTTCGTAGCTCCAGTACCGGTAGTGAGAAGTAATAGTCCATTGCTTTAGTCTATACTTTGGCATCCTTCTCAATTTTTGAACCCTTAAAGAAGGGAGGTTGCATCCGTTTGAGTAGAAGCTTCTTTTTCTGGGTATCTATGTATAGCACATTGGGGAGAGGAGGCTGATCGTCATGGCCATCATCACAAGATTAAATTTAGGATCACGAGATTTATACTTTACACTACACTCATGATTTAAAAGTAAAACCTTGAAATCACTTTATTTCTCAATTTAAATGTTTACAAGTGACAAGATTGATTACAAAGATTTGAGACTAATATATTTAGTCTTTATTCATTATAAAAGAGACTCCTAGGCTTAACTAAGGCATAAGACTCGAGCGGTCCGCGTAGGTGAAATCTGGGGGTTTCGCCGTGTTTTCTAAGATACAAAAGAGTGATGGTAGGGAAGGTAGACTTTGGATTGTGTTTTGTTCCACGTAGGTGAAATCTGGGGGTTTCGCCGTGTTTTCTAAGATACAAAAGAGTGATGGTAGGGAAGGTAGACTTTGGATTGTGTTTTGTTCCATAACAGCTACCTTGTTGTTGGCGGATAAGACTTGCATTACTTGGTCATATACCCAACAGTTTTGTGGTATACGGCTTCCCTCTATGGTTACATAGCTGTGTACCCATGAACCAGAATAGGCAGACCATCTTCAGCTTCTCAATCCAACGAACCCACTTTAAATCGATGGTCAGGTTCCTAATTCGGTCTACTTCCCTCTATGGTTACATAGCTGTCGGGTCTGGGAGTACCCATGAACCAGAATAGGCGGACCATCTTCAGCTTCTCAATCCAACGAACCCACTTTAAATCGATGGTGAGGTTCCTAATTTGGTCTACTTGGATGTTGAATTAACTCGGCCCATGATTCCAAAAGTGATCTCTAACCCACCCTCTTTGGATACGAGAGCGATGAGGGAGGGATAACTTCTCAAGTATCTGCACCATCGTATCGTGGAATTCGAAATTCGAAGAGCGACAAGCTGTCTGAAAGACGCACTGGAAGACTAGGAACCTTGAGTAAGTGTCTCCCTCTTCCTACTACGATCATTCAATCACCAATTAGAAAGGTATTTTTTTAATCAACATTTATTTTAGGTAAAACATACATTCCAACACAATCTTAAATAAAAAATCCTAGGAACTAAGCTCGGTTCTGATACCGATTATAAGGTCTCCCAACCTAAAATGGGGAAACCTTAAGATAGTCTACTAAGTCTAACAAAAGAAAAACTTCCTACTCATCGACACCTCTACTTTGTAAAGATGTGAGGAGGTAAGACCTAGTTCTACCCCACAAGGGGAGCATGGTCTCCTAAATGACTCTTAAAATCAAATCCCCTATAGAGTGATTGACCTTAACTTGGCCAACCTCTATTCTTGATTCCCCATAGAGTGATTGACCTTAACTTGGCCAACCTCTATTCTTGATTCCCCATAGAGTGATTGACCTTAACTTGGGCAACCTCTATTCTTGATTCCCACAAATAACGCTTTTTTTCCCATCTACGCAAGGCACAGGTGATGGCGTAATCCTCTAGAGTAAGGTTTCCCAGAGACCTACTTACCTAAAGTAGAGATTTTAATTAATTTTGTTGGAAAGCTACCCGACTAATTGGGTCCACTCGTCCATAGGATGGTGTCGTTAGGGTATTCCATCCTTCCACTTTCCACCCAACGCATGCATCAATTTTGTTTTCTAATTAGTCCTACCAGGCTGTGTGACATACATAAACAAGTTCCTTAATTAGAGACCTTACACATCGTTTATTAAAACAACCACTTAACAATGATACAACAATACTAGAAAACAAGGGATTAATTAAAAATAGATACAATGTTCAAATCTACCCATAGCTAGATTAAGGCTTATTTTATTCCACCGATTATCTAGAATTCGGCCTTCCAGTCTCCATAGACTAGGCAATCCATATGGGACCATATACCTCGTCGTTGGTGTTAGCCGGTGAGGACTCAAGTTGGCCTATTTCCCCCTCTGAGGCTCCGTCGCTTGATCCTCATGCTCCTCAGAGGAATGTTTACGTGCTCGGGTGAGCTTATTTACCACACTAGCATGGGCCCACAGAACTAGGTAGCATTCATAACACTCGCCTAAACCGGCGAGTTCCAACTTCCCAATGGTAGGAGGGATACCTTGCTAACGTTGCCGCCCGACTACATAAGCACAGGAATGGGATTAGCATCAAGGCAGGGAGAAGATGTACCTATACTTTAACTTAATGAAGATAGCAACACCATTGTTTAACTAAAATCATGGGATACAAGAAACCACATTATCTTTTCAAGAAAGCGACAACTTTATAAGAAATTTGGTAAATTCAAAACAAGGAAAATTAGCACCCTCTTTCTTGCTTAGTTAATGCTAATTCTTAAAGATTAATTAAAAAAACATCTTTGTAAATGATTATTAAGCTAACCTTGCCATTGGCTCCATGTCGGCGGGCTCCCACGGGAAGAGCTGGGACTGCGTCGTCGGGGACATTCCCTCTAAGGTTATTGTCATGCACGCTTCTTGAGGTAGCATTTCAGCATCTTCAAGGAGGAGCCATACTATCCACCTTCTCGTAGCTCACGTCACCGCTGCAAACACAATGCTTCAGTCGGATTGCAATTCGGAGTTCGTATGCTCACTTTATGAGCATAAAACTCTCTCGTGTGGGAACCACCTCTAAGAGCCAAAGTATGCTTAAGTCTCCGCAAATGGGGGGGGGCACCTACAACATGTACACCAAGTTGAAGATGAAACATGTATTAAGAGTACATCTGTACGCTTTTGCCGCACGAATCGGAGCTGGGAACACCGTATGCGAGCCACGAATGGCTGCAAGCATACAACCAGAAACTAGCAAGCTCAAACAGAAAGCAAAGGTGTGCCACTCACCGCTCAAACCACCGTCGTGAAGGATTCTCGCGTCGCAATAAAGAAGGAGCCGCTGTCGCTGCTCTACCGCCTCGCCATCGCCGTGCCGCCACACAGTGCTCGATCGTGCGCGCTCTCTCTCTCTCTCTCTCTCTCTCTCACACACACACACACACACACACACACACACATACGTAGGAGAAGGGGACCGAGAAGATAAGGCAAGAGCACACTTGTATTCACACATTGAGAATGAGAGTTTTAGGGTTACATTTAACTCTTATAGGTGACTTAGCCGTTCACACATGGGCGCCCATACATGGCCGACCGATCCTAACCCTTATCCTGCTGATATTCAAGGTGCGCCTCTCATCGGTGATCACCCAATCCCTTTATCCTTTACATATGGTGCCGACAAGCCCGGCCCATGACTCAGAATACTTAGATTAATTACATGACGTGAAACATAGTACGTCTCAATGTCCGTCATAGGTTAACATGCCCCCTTTCCTGATGTAGATTCCGTCCTCGGAATCTATGGTATGGTAAGCTCGATAGGGTTTGTTGTGGTAGACCGTCTGCAAAATAGGGAAGTAGAGTGAAAGTATGTTGGAATTCAAAAGATATAAAGTGTAATCAATTCAAGCATGTTAGACTACAATGGATGTTGCCATGAGAACTTAGTTTAAGGGGTCACATGAATGAGCTAGCATAGCAAATTAATAGGAGTTTTGAAAGTAAATCAAGAGTTAGCAAGGTGTCGAAGGTTAATCAAGGTCTATAATAACTGGCCTAAGTCAAGGAAAATTACCCAGCTTAATAAATAAACAGATGACCACAATGTGTCTGCTCTAAGAACAAGTTAATACCACGAGCCTAGGGACATAAGAAACATTAGAGTTACAGGAGTCTTTTGCCTTTATTTCTTTATGCACGTGACATTTTTACACGTAATGGCGACCTCCCTAAGGTAAAACTAACATCGATCCTGGTACCATCTTTAATACAAGGCATTCTCTAGGAATCTATTAGTTCACCTTAGGCAAGGCTACCCCCTACCAACCCAGGGCATCGGTCTGGAGTAGAATACTCCTCACCTACCAAGTGTCAATAAGGCAATAGGCCAACATTAGAGCACATAATAGACTTGCATTGCCATTCATTGTAGGTTTTTTTTAAATTTATTTATTTTGATCTTCGCTCCTGAACTATAATGTGTTCTTACATCCTTTCGACAAAGGGGTAAAAGCTATGTCCTAGAGGTCAACACACACACAGCCAGGTTGTTCAAACATTAAGATGGTTATAACCCTAGACTTAAGACAACCATATTCCCAGGTTAACTAAAGACTTCATGCATTCTCAAGAATATATCCAATAAGGTTAAGCTCATTAATGATTTACACTAGCACGTCAGGCAACTTCAAAAACTAAGTAGTACTTTGACAAGTTCCATGTGGTCATGCCTTCAGTTCATGCAATTAATTGAACAGTAAAAATGAAAGAGAGTGGGCATGGAAGAATTACACCTGTATTTTGGAGATCTCCTTGATTCGGTGAGAGAAATGCCCGCAATTTGATGAGATATTTATGTATGAGCGTTGTGGCTATGTCAGGACTTGAAAGCGAACCCACCTCAAACTTTTCAACCTGTACAACCAACTAACAAGCACTATACCTCGAGAGGCACATCAGTCTGAAAAATTAAAGACTCGTTTAAGGACTCCAAACTAGAAAAAACTTGAAAACACTAACCTACCTACCAGTCACCACACTACTACTGAGGATATGATAAGAGGATATTGTAGAATCCTGGCTCTAGCCCTAAGGCTAAGCCTCTATCCGCATCATCCAAATAAATAAAGTCAGCCTCGGTAGTGCCATGAGTTTCATCCGTCCATTCATCGTCGTCAGATATATCTTTTTCGGTTTCCCATCCACATAAACTCATCAAGAATGTAACCATGCGAGGATAGTCATCTTGTGGAAAAGGAAAGTTTTGGGCTATCCGGGATATGTCCTCTACGGAGTAGGGGTCAGTCATGGTCAATAGGCGACTTAGCCATTCTAATTCCTCAACATTTTCCTCTCTGGCTAGTACATCTATATGATCTAATTCGGTTTTAATCATAGGATAGCACATGTGAAATATCTGAGAAAGGTACAGATGATACCTCTCACCAAAGGTGGATGAAGTGTGTGATGCTCTTGCATTTGCCATATCGCAAACACAGATATAGCATCAGTAGGTTTATGACAGGTCAATCTAGTTCCTGTTTGTATACGGATATTTCTCCTCTTAATGTGCTCTTGCTCTTTTTACTATTTTTTATTTTTCTTTTCTTTTCTTTTTTATGTATGAAGCTATATATATACATCCCCTTGAATTTGGCAATTACATGGTCAGGGGAGAAGGTTAGGGAGGAAGCATTAGAATGTCGAGCGTGAGTACATGCTCCCCCTTTCCTTGGGTAGATCATATTTTTTGCAATGATGTTGTAGCCTCTTGGAACCAATTTGTCCATCGGGTCATAGGTGGTGATATGGGCAGATAGCTTTTTATGACCCTTGTGGCCACATCAAATTGCAAAGATGGTAGTGTACGCTCCCATTGACGAATGGAGGAAATGGTTTCCGACGATACTTTTACAAAGGGAGACATAGACTCATTGGTCTCTTGTTGGGTATTGACAAGAGTAGGTGTAGAGCATGAAGAAACTTCTATATCAACGTGTGCCTGGCATGAGGAGCTAGAAGCTTAATGTTGCTCCCTGCTTCCTAAGCTAGGTGGTATTGATCGATATCGTTTGGGAATCCAAACTAGCTCTGGAAGAAGTGGTGCGGAGCACACTGTTACCTTTCCCTTACCATAGTCTTGAATTGTCGTTGGGGGCAACATTTGGTTTGCAAGGTTTTACAGGTGATGTAGAGGGATTCAGCTTATGTTTAGGGACCCAAATTTGGTCATTCCCCTCGTAGTACCCTTGGGCTACTAATAATTTTTTAGGGATCCATCGTGATGTTACATTGCCCTTTCTCGGGTGGGTAGCTGCTTTCCTTCTATGAGGCTTCTTGTCTGAACGAGATTGGCAGGGGAAGTAGCTGTTAAACGAAGCTTTTGGGACCCATTTGTATGTACTCTTTGGCATAGTAAGCGGAGCCTTGGAGACCACACTACCTGTTTCCACTCTTGGCGTTAAAGCGTTAGAGGGGTGGCAAACAATCAAAGATGGTTTTGCCAACTGGACTTTGTGATTTTTCGTTATCTAGCATTTTGTCCAGAGTTGATGACTTAGGTGCGGGATTTTGAGCGGTCAGCAGATCGTGAGCGGGTTCTTGCGTTGTAACTCGCCTGGTTGCTCAATCAATATTGCACTTGGTGGCTAACATCCATTTGCGCCCTAAGTTTACAGTCCCCTCCATGGTACCAGCAGGCATAACCAAAAAGCTTTGAATTACGGTCCCCTTGTCATAGGCAACCAGAGTGTGAAGAATTCCTGAGACAGGGATTTTCTTCTTGTTGATTCCTTTAACTTGGATAGCACTCTTGGATAAAGGTGGTTTTCCAATTTGACACCACACGCCATATGATAGCAAATTGTGTTGAGCTCCTGTATCCAATAATGCATTATACAGCACCTCCCCATAAGGACTCTGTAACTCAATTGGGTATCTTAGAGGCGGGTCAGATTCCAGTGAATCCTCCTCTGCCTCCTCAAAAAATACTTGCGTAATCCCCAAGTTGGCTTCTCGTAATCCCCAAGTTGGCTTCTCGTTGGCGCCTAGCACGTAGTTGACGTTGTTTGGCTTCAATTCTTGCTTGTATCTTCTTAAGCTCAGCTTGTTCTTTAGCTGCCTTCTTCTGATGGACTGCATGTAACTCCTCTTGGCTCAGGGGGTCATAATATCTTTTGAATTTACTCCCATTAAGGAATCCAATGGTTTCAACTCCGTCGAGAGTCTCCACTCGGATGGTACCTTGCGGGGTAATTTCACACTCTATACGGTCCCTTACCAGCATATTTGAGCTTCTTCTTTTCATTACGCACTCCATACATCAGGACTTTATCCCCAACCTTGATGTCCTTGTCTTTCAGGTGGCGATCAAACCATTTTTTCCTTCTATCCTTCTCCACAAGGGCATTGTACACACAGCCAATTGTCTTTCTTCGTTTAGCCGCTCAAGGATATACAGACGCTCTACTAAGGGATTACCATCCCAACCCTCTTGAGTAGCAACACGAAGACTAGGAATGATGAATTCCCACGGCATGACTGCTTCTTGGCCATATACCATTTTGAATGGTGTGCAATTAATAGCCACTTTGTACGCAGTGCGATAGGCCCATAGAGCTGTTGTAAGCTTTAGATCCCAATCCGTGCGATGAGCCTCAACAGTTTTTGTCAGAACAGATATTAAGGTCTTGTTGGTACTCTCGGCTTGGCCATTCGCTTGCGGATAATAAGGGGTAGATTTATGATGGGATATCATGAAATTTGTTGTGAGCTTCTTAATCACTTCATTTATAAAATGCGTACCATTGTCGCTCATAAGTTCAAAAGGACAATATTTTCAAAGAGAAACTTGGTTGTTGTCCTTGCATCTGCCTTACGTGTCACTTTCGCTTCAGCCCATTTGGTCATATAGTCAGTGGTGGGTGGCCACAATAATATAGTGAGATTGTGTGTTGCGGGCCGCTGGGCTAATCAGACCTACAAAGTCTAAACCCCACTTTTCAAATGGTTGGTTTACTTTAATTGGGTGTAGGGGCATCTGATCTTTCCCCGCTGGGGTTTCTTGTATCGTTGGCATTCATCGCAACCCTTCACAAAAAGTGATGCATCTTGGAACATAGTGGGCCACCAATACCCTGATTGTAAGATCTTTTGCGCAGTTAAGTCTCCTGAGAAGTGACCACCAGCTACGCCCATATGTGCCTCTTGCATATAGATACTCATCCTCTCGGGCACAACGCCTAAGAACGTCATCCTTTCCTCTTTAATAAAGAGTCCCGGCTATCAGCAGAGCAGGCAATAGGGTTCGCATTCCTTGATCAGCTTTCGCGTTAGATCTTTACGAAGCTCCTTGGGTAGAAAGTCATTAACCAAAAAATTAACAATCTTCTCACTCCATTCAGGCATTGTCTCCACCATGAACAGGGAAGTGTCAGGTAAGTCATCATCAACTCCCGTAGGAGCCTCACCATTAGGTATGCGAGACAAATGATCAGCCATGACATGTTTTTTACTAGGTCTCACAACAACAGTGAAATCAAACTCAAGAAGAATCAATAACCATCGTGTGATTCTTCCTGTGGAGCATGGTTTGTTTACCAGATACAACAATGCTTGATGATCCACATAGAAAACAAACTTGGTGGCAAGGAGGTAATAACGAAATTTCCTTACTGCATATATCATTGCCAACCCTTCTCTAGTTTGTGTTCTCTAGGTTGAGTTAACACACATCCAATAGCAAAGTTTGATGCAGGCACGGTCACAATCTTCGGTCCAAATAAACTCGATGAGAAGCTTATACAATGGTCGAGCTATCTCGGCGAAGAATAGAATAAACCTTAGATAATAACCAACATGGTCCATAAAGCGTTGGACTCCCTTATAGTTAGTGGGTGGGGGAAATTCTAGAATGACCTTGATTTTACTCTCGTCGGTAGAAATCCCATTTTTGGACACTATATACCCTAAGATAACTCCGTGTTTAACCCAGAATTGGCATTTGAAAGGATTCAAGGAGATTCGATATAATCTACACCTTTCGAATATTTTTCGTAAACACATCAAGTGCTCGTCCCAAGAGGAATGAGCACAAAGATCATCTAAGAAAGCTTCACAAAAGTCCCTTAGATATCCCTTAAAGGCTGTGTTTATGAATCGTTGGAATGTTGCAGGCGCATTGGTCAAGCCAAAAGCCATGACACGAAAGGCAAACACTCCAAACTCCATGATAAATGCTGTTTTAGCTTGGTTCTCTACTGCAATTGTGATCTGATTGTAACCAAAGTACCCATCTAAAAAGCTATATGCCTCCTTGCCCGCAAGTCTTTCAAGCACATGTTCAGAATATGGCAAGGGGTAATGATCCCTTCTGGTGTGGTTGCATTAACCTTTTTGAGATCAACGCACACTCTGAGTTTTCCATTCTTCTTTGGTACGATGACTATCGGAGAAACCCATTCTGAGTGCTCAATAGGGTATATGAATCCACATTTTACAAGCTTTTCAATGTACAATCTTTGCATACTTAGGATTTATTGGGTAGGGATGTTGCTGGACTGGTTTAGCCGTGCTAATCATTGGAATCGTGTGTTGCACCACCGAGGGTCGAAAACCCTTCATATCATGATATGTCCAAGCAAATATGTCTTTGAATTCCTTAAGAAGCTTCTTGAGTGTAGCTTCCTCTGTCTGGGTGAGGTCTTGAGCAATAAAAACTGGGTTAGACTCCTCACCTGGATCTGCTAGTTCTATCTCCTGAACTACCATCGGCGAGCCATCGTAGACACCGCTACTCCCATTGGTAGGCGTTCGTTGGGCTTTTGTGTAGATGACTTTACGTTCCCCTGTGGTAAATGATTTGAAATGCTCGGGTGCAAGGTGTAAGTCTACTGGTTCTTGTTGTGCCAGGCTTTTTTCTTTTAATTCCGCCTCCTTTTTGTTGCTGAGCTAACTCTTGGTTTTGCCGCCTTCTCGTAGTACGACTTAGTTTTGGTTTCTCTTCGATTTCTAATTAGGCGACGTCATGAGGTTGCGGAATATACCACATGACACTTTGGAGGTATTGTCCCCAATTATTCGCTAACTTCTGATGAGCGTCAATGGCTCCTACATAACTAAGCCATTCTGTAGTGGATCTCTCTTTGTTTATTGCAGTTCATACATTAGCTCGATAGCGTTGGCGCTTATGTCTCGTTTGCTTCTTACCAAGTTTTTGATTTTTGTTTCTATCAGATTTAGACTCACTTGGTCGATCTTCACTTGTGTCCCCCTCACTCTCGGATGAACTGCAGGAGGTCACTGTCCTAGGCCTTGAGCACCTTGCTTACACACTTAGGTAAATATTTGATTTATCTCCCCCATTAGGCTCAGTCAGTTTCTTCTTGAGATTCAGATGACTCAGAGTTGCATTGGTCAGAGTCTTCGTTATTACTGTCAGTATCAAGGGAGTTTGCTGCTTTCTCGCCACCATCAGGAGTCAAGTGCATAACACCTATCATGTTTATTGGCACTAACAGTGGCATATCTTGCCCCCTCAGGCATTACCCAACTTGTGCCGCTATTTCCCCATGTGTCTATGGTTGCCGCTACGTGTACCCAATCCACGTTATCTGACTCAGTCATACCCGGTAGGACATCCATATAAGGAGAATCTTTCCCATCATCAGTCTCTTTTTTGCATGTATAGCAATACCTTAATGGGGCAGAGTGAATAGTGGTATTCGATCGATTATTGATGATAACCTTGCTTCCTAAAGGATGCGCGCGACCATTCTCAAGATCAACTCGAATGACAGAGTCCTGGAATTGTAGGTAGACATGGTTTTTTGACCAGTCATGTACCATTTGTGCTTCCCTCATGAAAGGACGTCCTAAGATCATTTGATATGACATAGGATGCTTGGAGAAATCCATTACAATGAAGGTATGTCTTATCTTGTATCCCAGAACCTTGATCTTAAGGTCCCTTAACATTCCAATAGGTTTAGTAATAGTTCCGTTTGCCATCTTAACCACTATGTTTGTGACTTCGAGGTGAGGTCTCCCCATAGATTCCCAATAGTTTTTAGTCAAAATGCTCACTCCAGCACCACCATCGAGGATTCCCTTTAGAGTTAATCCCTTGGTAGTAATGGGGAGGGTTGCATTAGATTTGTCACCTTCAAAGTACTGTCCCAACTTATTAACAGGTATTTCAACGACCGAGTCTTCATCTAGGTTGGGTTGTAGATCCCAATGTTCCCCTTCATCTTGAAGCGTGTCGGGTCTATCCATATTTGCAAATTGTGGTAACCTCGCCTTTAGTTCTCCATTGAGAAATGCCTAAAGAGCTAAGAATAGCTCAGGATCTCCGTATAACTTGGATATGATCATGGTTCTGATTTCAGAGGACATGAAATCCATTAGCTTGGACACATTCAACGGTACTTTTCGAGACATCGCCCCTTGACTAGGGACTGGTGAAGTTGGAATCACTTCCTCTTCGATGGGGTCACGCATTCCCTCACTAAACATTCTTTCAAGCAAGAAGGGTGTTTGCCCACTTTCGGATGTCCTATCCTCACTTTCTTCCCAAATGATACTAGGTATAGCTAACGGTTTATGGCTCCTGTGAGGCTGAACTTGTGTAGGAAACACTGTGTCTGGAATTTTGATTCTTCTAGGGTCTATTGGCTCCAGTTCTCTTTGTGTTTCTTCCACCAAACCCCTTAAGTGTTGCACTTGTTCAATCTCCTCAACTGGGTTTGGGTAAGTTCCAATCTTTTTCTTGAGGGTTTTTGGCCCACGTGGCTTGTCTTGGGGAGTCTCAGTCAGTTTGGGTGGCCCAGAGGGCATGGCCGAGAGGGCATTAGCTGACTTGGTTGTGGGGCCGAGGAAGTTTCCTTCTGTTTTCCCTGATTTATGTATTCGCTTGATTCTCCTTCGTTCTCAAGTGGGTTCCTCCCTTAAGGTAGTGGCTTTGGTCCCCATGGTTTCTATTGAATCGGAATCATCTTCAGGATCATTCATAAACACGGGGTCGTCTCATGTCCCTATGTTAGTCTTTGAACTAGGCTTGGAGCTCGTGGCATTAAGCGATCTCTTCCGTCGCGTTTTCTTTTTCTTTGCTCGAGCAATTGATGCAGTATCTCTCTCTTCAAGAATGTAGTTTTAATTTTGAAGCATTGACTGTGTAACTACATTCGCGGGTACAACGGGTGTGGTTCCTCGTGCCTGGTTGGTGACCTCAACCAAATTCAATGGCGTAATCTTGGGTGCACTAGGATTATGTAGACATTGAGCAATCAAATGATCTATGCCACAACGATTACATGTAAGTACCGGCATTCCCGATGTGCTCCCTTGATTTGGTTGCATTTGAGTAGCGATCTTCTGCAGCCTATTAGGGCACTCCGCTACACGATACGGTCCACCACAATCGTAGCATTGAAGAGGTGGTCTCCTCGCCAAGGTATTAAGGTTTTGTCCCCTTGTGGGGGCAAGAGCAGCCGCTTGGTATACAGGCTTGACTTGCCCAAAATGATCCTCCATGTAGTACTGGGGAGTCATTTCAAACGTATCAATCCCATATGAAACAGTGGGGTCTATCTCCTCTTCATAATCCCCACACGCACTATGTGTCTCACAACCCATCTGGTTTATAGGGATAATCCTTGGATGTGGAGGTTATGGTTCTAGCACTGGCGATGGTAACGGCACAAACTGGACTACATTCGGGTTCCTTGGAACTATGTGCTGTGACGGTTGCTCGACAGGTGGTGCAGGCATCAGCGTGGGTACTTGAGGTGCGTTTGACCAGGCTAGTGGCGCCTGATTTGCCAACATACGCTTAAGTACTAGGCAATCCTTAGATTGATGGCCATACTTACCACATGCATTGCAATTCCCATTGAATTCAACTCTGAATGTGGGACATTCACTCGTACTATGTGGTCCTAAGCAAACCGAACACCATTGTTGCTCTCTTCTTGGGTACATATGGCTATTTTGAGGAGCTCGATTACCCCTAAAGTATTCTTGGAGAGCCTTAGTAAGGTCAGACAGACATTTTGGATATCGTGGGCTCCTTAGCAATAGGTTTTACCGTCATTGGCTCGTGCCCAGATACTTGCGAACTAACAGATTTTATCTCCGAAGACACCTTTTTACCTGCAATCATCAAGTTGTCTTCTAACTGGATTGCATTGGCAGTGACTGCTTCCCACGTCGTAAGACCTCTAATGACTAGGCCATTGTATATGTCTTCGTGGCGCAATCCTCGGATGAATCTATCAAGCAGTTGGTTGTTATTGAAGTGCTCATCGGGAGTGCAGCGAGAATTTAGATGCTTTAATCGACTAATAAAGTCTCTCACTGACTCCCCTTCCTTACGTTCAGCTTTTTGGAGTTGAGATGCTACTCCCCAAAGCACACCCTCACGTATGTATTCTTTCAAGAATAATCTCTTGAGAGTGGGATAGTGAGTACGCTCTTCAACCCTTAAAGTTCGATACCAATCTCTGGCTTTTCCACTCAAGGTTAAGCCTAAGGCTTTACACTTATGTAGCTCATTGTGCTCTTCCAAGGAATCACACACGTGTTCAAAAACTTCAATGTGCTTCCTGACATCTTCGTTACCACTGAAGTTCTGAGTGAACTTGGCCACTTGTACCGCCTTGCTTCTAGGTTCTCTCTCAGGCATGCCCCGCATGTTTTCTGCAATAGATCGTCCGATTGTCTGAGCAAACGTTGCAAGATCGCCTGGGATAGCCTGGTTAATAGGAGTTGGCGTTTGTCTTGGTATGTATGCAGCTGACGTAGGGTATGATATGTGACTAGGCCTAGCTCTCTTGGATAAGGGTCATGATAAGGTGGTTGTGGAGCATATGCCATTGGCATAACAAGAGGCATGGGAGCTACATGAGCATATGCCATTGGCATAACAAGAGGCATGGGAGCATATGCCATTGGCATAACAAGAGGCATGGGAGCTACATGAGCATGACTAGCGATAGGTACATATGGTCGATAGGCACTTGCACGCACTGTTGTAGCTACTATTCCACTAGGTAGCGGTGTCGTACTAACTACAGTGGTAATAGGTGCACTTTCTGTCATGCTCATCATCGGAGTAGGCATTGTGGATTCCCTAATGGAAAGTTGAGCCAAGGTTGGAAAGCTAAAGTTACTGCTCGTGGGCTTAACCTGCATTGAGACTCCAGGAGAAACAACATACGAAGGGTCTATGGGACTCACCGAGGGAGTCTTCAATTGTGACAGGGTTTGTTTGGCCTTTCCCGTATCCAAAAATTTCATAAGGCCAGTGGAAACTAGGTTCATTCCCCTATTTTGCCTCTCGAATTGGATAATTCTATGAATAACCTCACATATCATTTGTTGTTGCTCCTCTAGATTAGTGGCACTAGATGTAGATTGTATGACTTCTAACCAACCTAGATGTAGATTGTATGACTTCTAACCAACCTACATGGTATGTGTAACCCGTGTATAGGTCAGTCAGAGTCTCCGTGTGTAGATCATATTCCCAAATTTCATTGAGAAATATCCCATCTAGACTTGGAGTGCCAAATGGTTCTCTTGAAGTGGACGCAATGTCACTTCTTATGGATTGGCTTCTAGGGACCTCTACTTCAGGAAGCGCGTCAGAAGGTGGTAGCTCAGTAGGGCCTTCATTAAACGAAGTGGGTAGAATATCCACATGGACACTCTTTGGGAGGGTAGGGTCTACATGAGATGTGAATGGTGAATCTACCACCCCTCCTTCTTCGTTTACTTCGCTTGTCGCATGTTCAGAGCGTGTAGCGCTACTAAAGGTCTCTATTAGACGACTAAACATGCTAGATCCGGGTTGTGGGGCCCAATCTGGCATGTTTTGGCTTGCCTCCTCAGGGTTCTTGGTAGGGTGCCCCTCCATGGCTTCTGAGTTAGAGGACGAGTCACTATCCGCTATTCTTGGATCTTGGGTCGCACTTCCTTGGTGAAGGCCAAGATGCTAACGTGGAGGGATGGTGTGAGCCTGCGTAAACTGAAACGCTTTCTAGTTTCTCAGACTCTAGCACCCGACCAGAGCGTAGATGCATGTGACGTGGGTACCCTACGGGCGTTGGTAACTACCCTTGAAGCCCACCCAAGTGGTTTCTCGGGTGTTTCGCACCCCGTTTTACTTATTTTTGTATTGTTTTCAACCTGTTTTTAACCCCCTTACTTATGGTCGAACTTGGACTAGGGCGTGTGATAGCTCGAGACGAGCGTATCATTTTAAGGGTCCTAGCGTGCTTTACAGCACAGTGTTCGCCTATCCGGAGCTCCTGTGGTCCTCAGAATAGTCTATTTGTTTATGGGGGAAGGGTGAAGGTTTTATCCCAGATGCTCACTCCACTCCTTGGGGGGTGGGCTACATATAGAGCTCCACTTCCCTTAAGCTTTCCCTTGAAAGAAAGCTATGGAGGCTCACTCTCCTATATATATATATATCAAAAGACGGAGACCGAGGCCGGGGTCGGTTGGGGGTTTTTTCTTTTTAAATTTTTTTTCTCAAGTACAAAATTTCTTTCTTCACACGGGTTTTTTTTTTCTTTTCAAAATTTTTTATTTTTTTTCCTTTGATTTATGTTTTTTTAAAAAAAGAAAAAGTTTTCTAGGGTTTGGTCTTGGCCGCGGCGCGCAGGCCTGGGGATTCATAATTTCTCTCGTTTGTGTTCACGCACACGCGCATAGCACAGAAACCAGAAACAGCGTAGAACAGAGAAATAACCGGGATAAACAAAATTGCAGAAAACAAAAAACATCAACACCATACACACAATCGCCTTTCCTACAGTGTAAATTTCGCTTCATGCAGCAGTCCGAGCTATAAACTGGAGCTTGGTGCAGGGCATTTTCCCGGCAACGGCGCCAAAAATGTACGCTTTTACCATACGAGTCAGAGCTGGGGACTTGCCAAACACCGTATACGAGCCACGAATGGCTGCAAGCATACAACCAGAAACTAGCAAGCTCAAACAGAAAGCAAAGGCGTGTCACTCAAACCACTGTCGTGAAGGATTCTCGCATCGCAGTGAAGAAGGAGCCGCCGTCTCGCCGCTCTACCGCCTCGCCACCACACAGTGCTGCTCGATCTCTCTCTCTCTCTCTCTCTCTCACACACACACACACACACACACACACACACATACGCAGGAGAAGGGGACCGAGAAGATAAGGCAAGAGCACACTTGTATTCACACATTGAGAATGAGAGTTTTAGGGTTACATTTGACTCTTATAGGTGACTTAGCCGTTCACACATGGGCGCCCATACATGGCCGACCGATCCTAACCCTTATCCTGCTGATATTCAAGGTGCGTCTCTCATCGGCGATCACCCAATCCCTTTACATATGGTGCCGACAAGCCTGGCCCATGACTCAGAATACTTAATTTAATTACATGACGTAAAACATAGTACGTCTCAATGTCCGTCATCATAGGTTAACAAAATCATGAGAATAACTAATATCAGGACAAAACTTACATGCTTGGCTCATTTGTTTTCACCTTGCATAGAAATTTATTGATCCTACAACATGTACACCAAGTTGAAGGTGAAACATGTATTAAGAGTACATCATGATAATAACTAATATTGGGACAAAACTTACATGCTTGGCTCGTCTTGTAAGGCTAGTACACTATCAAAACTTACATATATGGCTCATCTTGTAAGGCTAGTACACTATCAACCATCACATCCACAAACGTGCACTCTCTAACATCTACAAGATGTAGAAAGAAAAAAAATCATCTACTCAAACCATAGTACGATCTCTTTGCATAACCCACACGTGGGCATTCCTATGTACATTACCATCCCCATCCCCAAGCCTTCATAGCCATGCCCATGCCCTTGCCCTTGCTCACATGCCCTTTCCCTCAAGCAAACAATCTACTTAGTCCATATAGCACAAAATCCTTGCTTAACCCACACATGCCTATTCCCATTTCCATTTCCATGCCCATGCCCATCCCCAAGCCCTTGCCCCAACAAATCAAAAGTGAATATATATGTATACCATTTGGTCATTTTTTACGTCGCTCATCTCACTAGTTGAAATCTAGTGTGATTGTCTACTTTACACTTCTCTTTCATTTGATGACTCTGCCACATGTTGTCTCTTTAATGTAGATCTCTCCTCAAGTGACAATCCTAGACTTACAAGTGTCTCTTCCTCCCTCTCTTCATGGACCTCTTTATGTCTCAAGGTGTTGAGAACTCTAAGAACCCTTTAACAAAGCACATAAGCAAGGATTATTATAACGACAACAAAATTATAATGCATAGAGAGGAGATAAGAGTATGGTAAGCCAATGATATCTTCAATGGGATGTTTGCCTAATGGGTAATCAAGCCAACATGGACACTTATGTCCATGTTGGCTAATGGGTAATCAAGCCAACATGGACACTTATGTCCTTATTTGCAAAATAGCATGGGGGGATGCGTGCTTCCATCTCTCCCTAAGACTGTACTTGTTGCGGTGTTAGCAATAAGGATTCCAAGTTCACCTCTAGGTTTTGGACCACCTTCTTTGAAGTAGTAGGGACTTCTCTAGATCTCAATACTACCTACATTTGTGACAGCAGCCAAATCGAGAGGGTAAACCAAGAGATTGAAGATATACTTTAATCCTACTATGGGAAAGAACCTAAGAAGTGGATAAGTTACTTACATAGTGGAATTTTGCATACAATGCTTTGCATCATCAAACAACATTGGGATGAGCCCATTTAAGGAACTCTATGGACAAGATTTCCTTACTCCATTGGCATGGTTGGATACAATGATCAAGGTCAAGGTGTCAAAGATAATGCTAGATGAAATGGACCACCGAATGCAAGTCATTAAAAAATATATCAAAGTAGCCCATGATAGACAAAAGCAATATGTAGATCCAAAAAGGTTGTACTGACAATTCACTGAAGGGGATATGGTCTTCCTTTGTGTACAACCTAAGAGGAGTTCCATTTCCTTAAGAAAGTATAAGAAGCCCTCTCCTAGATACTTTGTACCCTAGGTCATCACTAGAAAAATAGGAAACCAAGCATATGAGTTGTTCCCCCTCATTTGAAGGTCCATAATGTATTCCATGTTAGCTTACTAAAAAGGTATGTCCCAACCCTAATCACATTTTGAAGGTCCATAATGTATTCCATGTTAGCTTACTAAAAAGGTATGTCCCAACCCTAATCACATTTTAGAAGACGACCAACTTATCTCCCCCAGTCAAGGATAGTTGGAATTGCAACTCAAAATAGTTCAAGATGTTCAAGAAAAGACTCGTAGGAATAAAATCATAAGAGAATACCTTGTAAAGTAGAAATTTTACATAGTAGAGGATGTCACTTGGAAAAAAGAAGAAGAAATATTAAGGAATTATCCTCAGTTTGCAAGATGAGGCCATCTCAAATTTTTTTGTGGCAGAGGAGGATGTAAGATCCCTCCCTAATCCCTCAATAGGTATGGCCAAATTCTTCTAAAAATAATCAATTTTATAGAGAGAGAGTAGTAACTTAGATAGAGAAAAATGTTTTTTTTCTATCTAAATAGAAAGTTTCCCTTTGATACTAGGAAATCAAAGGACGGCAAGAAAATTATAGAGAACCAGGGATGAATTAGGCGTATCTTGAAGACTATGCTCACAAGTACCACCTATAAGGAATAGTTTCTTTATTAGACTACTTAAAAATCACTTTGAAGTTTTGTAAGCTATTAAACTCTTTACTGATGTAATTAAGAAATATTCAAAGTCTTCTATCCAGAAAACATTGTAATTACCAATATAATTAAGAAATGTTTGAAGCTTTTTGGCCAAAAGACATTATATTTACCCTATAAAATATCTAGAGAGAGAAATATTATAGAGAGAGAATGTGAGTTTGAAGCTTTTTGGCCAAAAACATTATATTTACCCTATAAAAAAGCTAGAAAGAGAAAAACATTATAGAGAGAGAATGTGAGTTTTGATAGTATTCCTAAGCAAGATTCTTTTTCTTGATCTTAAGAACTTAAGTGTCCAGTCAGAATTCAAAGCAAAAATCCATCCGATAAGAAAAGTTGCCAAATAGGGGAGATAATCATGGCATAGTAACTAAGTTATGGCAAATTTTTTCAAAATCAAAAAGGTTGCCAAATAGGGGAGCCTACCTTGTCTCTTTACCACACCATGAGACTAGGGTAAAGCTAACCTAGGCCTCCCTTCTTTAAAGTTTTCATAAACTGTTAAACTTAAAAGACTTAGTCATAATCATTTTTCAAATAAGTATTGGAGCTTGAGTCTCTCCTTTGGAGGAGAGAGAATTAGTCAATGGGAGCCTACTCTAATTCTTCCCCATGAGATTAGGGTAATGATATCCTAAGCATTCCCTCTTTTACAATATGCTTTAGTCCTTAAGCTTAAAGAGCTTAATCTCTCCTTTTTAAGGAGTAAGTTGGGTTGATCAAGTAGAACTATAGGTTGCATATTATAGATAAATGTCAATGAACAAAGGAAGGAACGATACTTTTTACATTCCCTTGTATATGGGGCCATTGCAGGAAAGAGTACTTTTGATTTATTTTCATAGGAGAAAAGGAAAAATTATATTGTCCCCTAAGATAAGGGCCCTCTTTTGGTTCACAAAGAACTTGCATAAGGCTACTCTTACTGGTAGATGATCTATTCTTGAAACCTAGTGACCCACAATGATGGTGAAGGAGAGTTTACAAAGAATAAACTTAGGTTTCATTAAGTTTTATTGATGTTAAGAGAAAGCAAGTAGTCATAAGCACGCTTCTTTATGAGGGATTTACATAAAAGTTTACTAATGGCCATTTATGTGATTCACAAGCTATGGTTAAGACTAATTCTTTAAAGTTAATACATAGAATAAGCATATGTCATAAACTAAAGGACACTACTAATCTTACATTTATTGATCTTTGTGGAGCTAACCCTACTACATAATGTTAAGTTTATGATGCTAAGATGATATTTACATACACAATGACGCTAACCTAAATTCTTAGTTAGAATGGATAGGTTCATTTCCTTTCATGGTTAAATAAGATGTTAGATTTGCTAATATGAGTATTCAAATGTTGTTTATACCTAACGGTAAGGAAACTTAGCCCACATATTGGAAAGGAGAGTCACTTGTTATGCACATAAGATTATATGAATAAATCATGCAAAAGTTCAACTCTTAAAAAAGTAATATATGACCTATACTTCTGATTCAAGGAAGACTAATGTTGGGAGAATTATTCATAAGAATCAAGGGGAAGAATCCCCTAATTTTATTCAAGAAAGGTATCTTGTGGATGATTTAAAAAATAATCTTATAAAACTATAAGATAATGCATACCCTTCCTTTTTCAAAAGAAGTGGTGTGAGAAGGGTTTCCAACCTTAATCAATCCTGTAGAAGAGATCCACTGTGGATGATTTATGAAAATAATCTTATATTGTGGATGATTTAAGAAAATAATCTTATAAAACTATAAGATAATGCATACCCTTCCTTTTTCAAAAGAAGTGGTGTGAGAAGGGTTTCCAACCTCAATGAACCCTGCAAAGAGATCCATCTATGATAAATTGCAAGTATTTGTGATTTAATAACATTTCAAGAACAATTCTAATCACTATGTGATGGTTGAAGTTGTGGGATTCTCTCGCAAGCGGAATATCTCCAAGGTCTAAATAGGTGGTCTACAAACTATCTTTTAGTCTCCTGCTTGACTTAGGGTGTGGTGATGACTCCTAGAACTCTGAGTTTTCCTTAGTTCTTGTTCTGGCCTCTTCCTCTACTTTTCTTGCTCTCTCGACTTTGGCTTCTACTTGTGCTTTTTCTCTATGTAGCATTTGTTCTTCGTATGCTTTTTGCTTTGCTTCTTTTTCTTATGCCTTCTATTGAGCCACTTGCGTCAATTCTTGTAGGGTCTCTTTTTTGCTTAGAATCTTCTTTTTTATTCTCGGTAATTTTCAGCCTTCTACTCCTTTATTTGACTCACCTCGACCTCTTTGATTATTTGTTGTTTCAAGCTTCTGATTAGTATTTGTGCTTAGCCTACTGGGGCTTTTGAAGTGATTTCTTCAGTTATGGTTTTATCATTAAATTCCTATCCCTATCCACTCATCATTTCCATACTTTTTATGCTATTTATTTAGCCATCATGAGAGGAAAGCAAATATTGTGGGCTATCATAAAGATTGTGTTGCTACACGGTCCAAGGACAAATAGTCAGCAGCACACTGAGGAACCTCTCTTAGTCTAGGTGAACAACCCCATCCCCGTCATTGTCACTTTGTGCTTGCTAGCTACCTCTACTCTCTACAACCTTGCTTACTACACCCCTTCCTTGCTTTCATTTGTTAATTCCATTTTGGATTAACAAAGATGCTCCTCCAATTGAGGACATTAATAAGTGTTATGTAAAGGCACTATAAAAGTTATACATTTTGAGATATTGGCCACCCAAGGCCTTAGTTAGTAAGTTTTGGGTGCTCAAGTGTGAATAAGGGCCAGATGTATAAAAGGCAATTTCTCATATTGAAAAGAACACAATCCCCCTTTGTCCTATGAGAGCTCTTGCTTTGTCGAGAGAGAGAGAGAGAGAGAGAGAGAGAGAGAGAGAGAGAGAGAGTACTCTAGTACATGTTTCTCTTCTATGCATGTGTGTTATGGCTCACCCCCTAACCCCCCTTGCAACAAGAGATTACCTGCTGGTGAACCGCAACTGTCATGAGGATCTTTCCAATGGCCGAGCTCATAACCCTTGAGGTCTCCAAGCTTTACAACTCCTTGATGAGAAGCAATTCCACCGCGCCTCTTGCGCGAGCGTTGTCACATCGTCACGTTGCACTACGGGTACTCGTCCCTCCTCTCACCTCACTTCACTCACACACACTCACTAGCATGCATTAGGGAGAGAGATTAGCAAGAGCAAGACTCTATTGCACAATAGGAGAGTCTATTGTATTATGAGAGAAATTCACTTATAAACATGGCCATAACTGTTCACACTCACTTAACTATGGCTGGTCGGGAACTTTAGGCTCATAAGAGGCCTAATGCTATTACAATGACTACTCTCATAATATATCCATGAAGTACATCACTTGGGACTTCATCCTAACTTGCTACCATACACTCTTGAAGCAGTAATCACCATAGATATTCCGTCGGACCATTACGGGCGCCTATCCAAGTTGTATATTTGGACACCATTGTCATATCTTGATTGTATGACCTTTTGGTGTATCTATCTTGACTCCTTGATATAAGGTAATGGCGGTAGCTCTTGTTAACCCTAGGAATGGGTTAACATTCCCTCCTTCTTCCTGATGGCGATAGTGTCCTCGCTGTGATGATCACGTTGATGACCTTTGTGTGGGGAGATTTGACATGCTTGTAGATGGCTTTGATGTTGATTGATGTTCAATGGTCTTTTGTTCCTCCAGAAGGAATAAGAAGGGCTAGTTAGTATATGAAAGGTTAGTGGTTTATTGGGAATTCCTAATGGGTTCGAGGAGTGGGGTTTTTGCAAATGATTGCATTTTTATATTTTTGTGAGCATGGTTTTTTTTTTGGGGTTTTTTCTCACTTTGTTTTTAGCAATCATAAGCAAGGTTACATGTGATTTGTGTTAATGGGGATGCTAAGAGATGTTAATAATGGGAGAGAGGAGAGGGAAGAATCCAGAGGAACATAGACATAATCATGAGAATGAGATGGTGATTCTCAATTCCTCATTTGATTCATTGAAGCGACATTCATCATTTGAATATGCCTTCGATGAAGTCCCTTTTTGATGATGCATGAGAATGAGATGGTGATTCTCATCCTCATTTGATTCATTGAAGCGACATTCATCATTTGAATATGCCTTCGATGAAGTCCCTTTTTGAGGCAGCATTCTTGTAAAATGTTGTTGAGTAGGACCTATTCCTACATGCTTCTTCCCATGCTTCTTCCCATGTGCTATTTTTGATTTTATGTATATGTAAGTGCTATTTTTGATTTTATGTATATGTAAGTGCTCTAATAAAGTAGATATACATGAAGTATAAGAATTGAGCCACATAGACTCTTATGGAGCTACTGCTTGATATGTCGCCACTTGTTGGTGAGGCATGAAAGAATTATGTCGTCTTGCGAGGCTAAGTTTTATTCACTAAGGATTTGAGACCCATGCGTTGTGAAGACTTGTGTTTATAGAGGTTTGCAATTTGAAGGAAAGTTCTAAGCGATGGGTTGTACCATTGATCAGAATTTTGCCCACCATGGCCACCCCATCCACCAGAGATGTACCTAGAACATTGTTTATGGTGAGGGTTTGGTGCAAATGTCTTCCAGTGCATGAGTATGGATACATACTCATGGAGCAACTGCTACATTAACTTAGCCAAAAGAATAGTAAGCTATAAGCTTAACAAAAATGGAATGGCTATTTAAGATCCTTGGGAGTTGTTTGTGATATTCTACCACTTCTAGTAGGTAGGCCATATGTGTGACTCCCTTGTGTCTATGTGTGTTTTTTTTTAAGTTACCACCTTGCGAGCAATAGGTTCTTGTGGCTACTCTCCTTTTTAAGAGAATAGATTCTTATGTCTGTTGCGTAGCTTCTACACATACGCTTCATTTCCAGAGGGGAGAAAAGAGCATCGTGAGTTTGTCTTTGATACGCACATAAGTCTCCATTGCAAATGTGGGAATTGAATCTTGAACTTTTGGTGCAAGTGTTGTCCAAGCGGTATATAGTTGGTTGCCATTGGTGGGTTTGAATGAGCACACAAGCTCTTGTGTAGGTGCTAAATGCACGAGAGGGGTTGAGTGACTTTCTTGGTGTTTATGGGCCTCCATTCTTATCAAACTTTAGATGAAGCTATTGGGATTAAAGTCGGTGGTGAGGTTGTCTTCACTTGGTTCGATTTTGGCACCCATCTTTGATGAACATTATAATTTGGTGGCTGATGTTATTGATGGTGAGGTTTCTTTCTTTTTGCAGGCTTAGAGGACTTTTTGATGTGCTTGAGAATCTAAGCTTTAGTATCGCCTTGGTAGTACCCTTGTGCTTGCAGTAATCTTTTCGGTACCCACATTTGTTGATATGTTGGAGTTCTTTGAGGAACTCACGTAGGCTTTTGTGGACAGTGTAGTGGAGTACTTTTCTTTTTCCTTGGCCTCTGAGTACTGCATTTGTTGATATGTTGGAGTTCTTTGAGGAACTCACGTAGGCTTTTGTGGACGGTGTAATGGAGTACTTTTCTTTTTCCTTGGCCTCTGAGTACTGCATTGAGGAAGAGGCTTTGACTATCAAGGCACCCAATTTTGATTGGCACCTTCACAGTAGCCTTGAGCTATAAGTAGTTGCTTCTCCACACATATTTTGACACCATTAAGATACCTGGATTTTGGTTGTCTTGGTGGATTTTTCTTTTTAATTGAAGTGGAAGGTTTGGGACCCTCCATCACATTGGTTTGCACTGAGGTTACGGGTTTGAGACTCATGGGTGTTGTTGTTGATGAAGCTTGAGTCTCTTGTAGAGTGGTGGTTGTTGATATGGAGGCTTTTGAGCATGCAGCTCCCTCTTTTGGCGAGGTTGGTTGATGAAGAGGTGTTTGCTCTGGGGCTTTTCCCTTGAGTTCCTTCTTTGAGATAGATGGTTTCATTTGGGAATCTTCTTTAGGAATAGCGATTGATTGTGTGGTTTTGGCATTAGAATTTGTTGGTGAGGATGGAGTTGAAGGAGTAGATGCTTTATTGGAGTCGGTCATTGAGGTAGATGGTTGGTCATTGTGTAGAGGGGCTTTCGTGGAAGAGGCTTGTAAATTTTTGCGTTCAGCATCATAGAAATCCATTAGTGTGTTGGATCCTCTTCCTGGCAATATGGTATTGTCAACTTTGTGTCGTTGACAACCATGATGACCCTATCGCTATCAAAGCACAGTGGTGCTTGGATACAAATAGTCCATTTATGCCCCAAGATCAAATCTGCTTCCAACACATACTCAACCATTTATGCCCCAAGATCAAATATGCTTCCAACACATAACCATAAAAAACTTGCAAGTAAGGGGGTTAGTTTCAATATACATTGTATGTTCATAGTACCCCAGACATGGCATGTTCAAATCTTATGTAAATGGAATTCTTTTAGGATGAGCTGTGAGTGTTGGTTGACCTAATAAATCCCATAACTCGAGGGTTTATGAGATTCTGCTCTCGTGTTGGATAAAGTTGTGCTTGAATTATGGTGATTTTATTGGAAAGTTCTAATCCAACCATAATTCTTGGGATATTCTTAGTAAGATATGTTGGAAGTTCCAACTCCTCCAAGGTCTCGTCCTCCCGTAAGAGCAATTGCACAATGCCTGTAGGAGTGTTCATGGTGACTGTTTGCATGGATTCATCAAATGAATACAACAAGTCACGTATCCAAGTTCCACCAAGGATGACATGATACTCAAGGGGATCTGTGGTAACATGGAATATAAATTCCACATCTCCACCGGTTGTTTGAGTAGCATAGCTAAAGTAACTTGGAACTTCAATGTTTTTTCCATTGGCTCCTCTTGCAAGACCATTGTCTTTAGGGATGAGTTTAGGTTGCCCCAATGACACCCAAATGTCTATTGTCAAGATATTATGACTACCTCGAGGGCTAATCAACGCATATTTGCATTTAACATCATTGCCTGTAGGGAAATCCAACCATACCATGATAGAATCTTCAAGTGGAACATTGATGTTTCAGTTTTTGTTTCCGTTTTCAGATCCTGTTTTTGTTTCATATTCCCATTCACTTTCATTCTCTTTTTGGCTTTCAGCTTTTTCAAGAGTACTTAATGTGTACAATGGCACACTTGGTTCTCAGACAACTTTAATTTGGGCCTGGTTGGAAACTTGTGAATCATCACAGTCTTGTTCTATGTAGCTCTTGATGTCTTTGTATAACTCATGTTTAGCATTTAAAGGTGCAAGTGTTGACGCTATGCTAGCTTCACCCCATGAGAGAAGAGCACTCCTCCAATTGAGGATTTGAGAGACTACTTAAATTTTGTAAGGGATTCATCGAATTCCTCACGTGCTTTTTCAACCACATAATTCGTGTAATCTGTCTCTAATGACTCTTCTATAGAGAGTATGTCTATCTTGAAAGGGGAACCGGTACTCCTCCATATTTTATATTTTGTTTGCTTTTTTAGGATTAGAATTATGAGGTTCAATCACAACCGGTGATCTTGTAAGACACTCAACCATGCTAAGCATGCTATCTTGAGCTTGCTTTTTGCGTTCTGCATATATCATGTGATCATGTTTTTCAATTTGGGGTGGTTGGGGAAGTGCACTGAGTCAGAACTTGTTTCATCCTCACTTAGTGACGTACTAGAACTTGTTTCATCTTCTGACTTTCTTTGAATTGCCAGGTTTTCATTATGTTTGCCCATGCGACGAGAACGAACTTTCTTTTGGGCTTTTATCTTCTGTGTTGCACATTTGGGTGTTGTGGTTTGTGTGGTAGCCTTTGAGGTGGATGCTTCTGCATCATGTGTAGCTTTTGGCTCTTTTGTATGTCCTCCACAGGTTTCCTTTCGCGTTCCTTTCTTTTGACCTTGGTTTTGATAGTTTGTTGTCCGTGTCGATTTTGATGCGTCATGAAACAGTCCCCGTCGGCCATATATATATATATGTATCGACCAAAAAAATAATCAATTCACATCCTAAGCAGTTTCATGCTGTGAACCTCTACTGTTTCACGTCGTGAAATAGTAGGGGTTCACGGTGTGAAATGCTTAGGACGTGAATCGAATTTTTTTTTGGGATTTTAGAGGGAAATTCAAATTTCCTTATTTTGGGGGGGGAATATTTTTGAATTTTAAATTAAGGAGATATGGGCATTTTCTCAAAAAGGCAAGTGGGAATAAAAAAAGCAACCTTTTTATGACACCCCCTTACACCCTTTGTTACATGATCCCTAAAATGGACAATTTGACAACTCATGGGTATCTACTCGTTCAATGCTCATTAGCCTTAATTAGTTATGTAAAAAATGATTAAAAATCAATTAAGGATTAATCCTTTCACTAAGCTTTCCTTCTTTTAGACTAATCAAGGGCTCTAATCAACCCTTAATCACTAGTGAATTCACACAATTGAGCACATCATTGGATAGAGTAAGGAATTTCTAAGCTATGTGTATCAATAATATGTAAATTAATGTATGATTAGAGATTAATCAGACTTTTAATTTTGATCTCTTCTTTTAAGGCAAAATTAAGCCAAAAGAGAGTCAAATTCCTCCAATTGATGAAGAAATTGATGCAATTAGATGTTTTGATGCATTTAGATGCTCCCAAAACACCCAACACTAATTTCGACCTCTTACATGATCAAATTGGACCCCAAAAAACACATTCTCTAATCTTTTTGCCTCTTGAAGTGGATTAATTACTCTTAATGACAAAAACCAGTCAATTAAGAGAAATTAGTCGATTTCAAGGGTTTTTTATGGTTTTGAGAAATTTTTTAAAGTGTTAAGCTACTCCTAATGCTTGCTAATACTCTAATGCATAGAATCCCAAAATGAGAAACACATAATTTAAGCTAAAATTAATGATTCTAGTTCTATGTTTAACTCAAAAGAGAGCTAACATTCACTAAAAATTACATTCTATTGCATTGTTTGATGCAATGGATGCAAACTAAACCTAATACACTCTATGTGCAAGCCCTAGGAACATTAAAAACCACATTAACAAACAACAAAAACAACAATTTAACCTAAAAATTAAACAAAAATGCATTCTTTACAAAACAAAAAAGAGAGCTATTTTACACCAAATCACACACAAATCTCCATCAAATCCACATATTTTTTTTAATGGAAGACCATTAATAAAGAAAATGGGTAATGATTAATGTATAGATTAGAGAAAAACGATGGAAAAAGCTAACGGATGGCTCCTTGGCCAACGATGCTAAAAATGTTATGGCTCACCCTAACCGAGCCCTAACTCCCCTTGAAGGAGATTAATTGTTGTGATGATCTTTCCAAATGACCGAGCTCTACAACTCCTTGAGAAGTAATTTTACCGTGCCTCCCACGAGCATTGTCACACCGCCGTGTTGCACTACGGGTACTCGTCTCTCCTCTCACCTCACTTCACTCACACACACTCGTAGAGAAATTCACTTATATACATGGCCATAAGTGTTCAGGCTGGCCGGCCGGGCACTTTAGGCTCATAAGAGGCCTAATGCTATTACAATGACTTTCATAATATATCCATGAAGTACATCACTTGGGACTTCATCCTAACTTGCTACCACTTATATACATGGCCATAAGTGTTCAGGCTGGCCGGGCACTTTATGCTCATAAGAGGCCTAATGCTATCACAATGACCACTTTCATAATATATCCATGAAGTACATCACTTGGGATTTCATCCCTTACTAACTTGCTACCACACACTCTTGAAGCGAGAATTACAATAGATATTCCATTGGACCATTATGGGTGCTCGTCCAAGTTGTAGATTTGGACACCATTGCTTCATATCTTGATTGTATGACATTTTGGTGTATCTACATTGACTCCTTGATATAAGGTAATGGGGGTATGTAAGATTACTCCCTCCGGCTTTTGAGATGTGCAGGTGTAAAAAACTCCCCTTCTAATCTTATAATTATTCCCCTCTCTGAAATAAAAGAAAGATCTTGTTTTACCCTATTTTGGCTTAGAGAGAGAAAATGTCTAGAGGCAGGTAATTCAAAATTGAGATATTTTTGGATATAAAAATCCTCCTAGTGTCTAAAATGGTTTCTTCTGAAATAGATATTCAAAAAGAAATTTCCAATGTGCAATTGGAATAAATTTAAATCAGGTAAAAAGGACCTTAGCCTAAGGGTTCAGATTTTTTAAAATTTTTGAATTAAGATTCCTATGGACTAATTAGATTAATCCAAATGTAGGGAGGAGATAAATTGAAGAATAAAAGAAAATCCCCCCAAAAATGAGTAAATACTCACATAAGATGAAGAGTTGACTATAAGGACAAGGCTATTAGTTAAAAAAGAAGAGATATTTAGAAGAAATGATGCATTTTTGACACCTCAATGTGGGGGAACTCCCCTCATGAAGGAGGCACCTATTTCACATGTGTGGTTGAGTTCACAAATAATGAGATATTTTCATCTCTCCTCTCTCCTGCTTCAACTAGATCCAAAAAGTAAGCTAAACTCACCTAAAAATGGTCAAAAATTGAACAAACTGATCCGGAAAATTCGAGAATCAGTTTGCTTGGTTAGAGGCTCACTTTTTCCTATAAATGAAGCCTCCCCCCTTTGTAAATGGTTAATAGTGTTTTATGCACTGTTACTCTACTCCTCCCTCCTCAGAGCCAAAAATAGTGAATTTATTGATAATTCATTAGTTTTTGACCATTTCCTCTTCAAAAGAATTGGTGGCCACTCTTGTTGCAAACAAGAGTAGATCCCTCAAACCATCAAGCCGAAGGAAAGCTCACAAAAATTCATGTAAGCTAGAAATCCTACTTTTTCTTTATTCCATTTAATGGTTTTCTAATTTTTGTTTTCTTTATAATGAAAAATGATGCTATGCCTTGTTGGAAACGCTTTCCCCCTCTTTTCATTCTTGAATTCAGCCTTTCTTTATCCTAGATGTGTAATCAAATTGTTAGAATTAAACTTTTCATATTGTTTCTCTTTAAAAAGTAGAATTTGATTAGTTTAGAATGCTTTAAACCATTTGAGATAATTTCTAAGTAACTTGAGAATGAAAAAAATTAAAAAATGGTCAGCCATACAAAAGAGGTTATGGCAAAACTTTCTTAAATTTTGTGAAATAAGTTTTATCTTTTATTATTCAGAAAGAGTAATCCCCACCGCTTGTGTATTCTAAAAGTGTTATTTTTATTCTATGCATAGAAAAATGCATATTAGAAATATTTTTATAATAAAAGTGTTATTTTCACTAGATTTAATTTCTATGCATAAAAAGATGCATATTGGAAATATTTTGATTATAAAAGTGTTACTTTCATCAAAATTGATTTTTATGCATAAATAGATGCATAAAAGAATTTTTTTAATTATAAAAGTGTTACTTTCATTTAAATTGAATTTATGCATAAAAGATTTTTTTAAAATAAAAAAAGATTTTTTTAAAATAAAAGCGTTACTTTCATCAAATTTTGATTTTATGCATAGAAAGATGTATAAAGAAATTTATTTTTTGATTTTATGCATAGAAAGATGCATAAAAGATTTATTTTTATTTCGAAAGTGTTATTCTCCTTAAAATTGAATTTATGCATAAATAGATGTATAAACAGAGTTCTATAAAAGTGTTATTTCCCAATGAAGTTGTTCTTATGCATAAAGAGATGCGTAAAGAATCTTTATATCAAAAATAAGAATTCTCTTACATTCTATAAATAGATGTGATATGAATCAGATAGATGAGAATGAATAGAGGATAGATGTGATGAGAATAGAAGTGATTAGAATCAGAGGTAAATAGATGTGATGAGATGGGATGCGAATCAGATAGATGGGAATGAATGGATGGATGGATGTGATGAGAATAGAAGTAATGAGAATGAGAGGTAAATAGATGTGATGAGATGGGATGCGAATTGGATAGATGGGAATGAATGGATGGATGAATGTGATGAGAATAGAAGTGATGAGAATGAGAGATAAATAGATGTGATGAGATGTAATGCGAATCAGATAGATGGATGGATGGATGTGATGAGAATAGAAGTGATGAGAATAGAAGTGATGAGAATGAAAGGTAAATAGATGTGATGATATGTGATGCGAATCAAATAAATGTGAATGAATAGATGAGATGAGATGTCATGTGATTCAGGATGTAAATGAATGATATAGGATGTGAATGAATGTGATAACATGTGAATCGGGATGTGAATGAATGATAAGGGACGTGAATGAATGTGATAATATGTGAATCGGGATGTGAATGAACGATAAGGGACGTGAATGAATGTGATAACATGTGAATCGGGATGTGAATGAATGATAAGGGACGTGAATGAATGTGATAATATGTGAATCGGGATGTGAATGAACGATAAGGGACGTGAATGAATTTGTTAGCATGTGAATCGGATGTGATGTGAAATGGATGTGATAAGATGCGATGTAAACTGGATAGATGTTAATGTATGTGAAGTGATGAGATGTATGGGTAGATGCAAGTAGATGTGATCTGATGAGGATAAATGAGGAAATAAGTGATGAGTTAGAAAAAGATGTGATTAGATGAGAATGGGAATACTTATGAAATGAATGTGGATTGATGTGTGGGTAATGTGGATTGATGTGGATGGATGAGTGGATAATGTGGATTGATGTTGTGGATGATGTGGATGGATAAGGATGGATGTATGGATGATGTGGATTGATATGGATGATGTGGATGGATGTATGGATGATGTGGATTGATGTATGGGTAATGTGGATTGACATGTGGATTGATGTGGATGATGTGGATAGATGTATGGATGATATGGATTGATGTGTGGGTAATGTGGATTGACGTGAATGGATGTATGGAAGATGTGGATGGATGTGTGGATAATGTGGATTGATGTGGATGGATGTATGGATGATGTGGATTGGTGTGGATGATGTGGATGGATGTATGGATGATGTGGATTGGTGTGGATGATGTGGATGGATGTATGGATGATGTGGATTGATGTGTGGATGATGCGATTGGATGTGGGAATGATATGATTGTGATAGGGATCGATGGATTTTTTTTTAAAAAAAATGGGAAGATGAGAAAAGATGGGGACTAATGTGAAAGGATGTGGAGTGATGAGAAAAAATGGAAATATTGTTGGAACTGTATTTGTATGTGAAATCTGTTTTTAAATGACTGTTTTATGTCAAGAATGCTGGGGAAGCATTTTGACCGTCTTGTGAATGAGGTCGTGGAGACCTATCTGATCTGACTTGGAACTTACGGGTTCGGTCAGATCAGTTCAGTTAGTTAAGGTTTTTGATTACGTTAGAGAAAAGTTATCCTGGAGGAATCGCCCGTGCTTTCCGGGCAAGGGAAGTTTTTCCAGAATCGGTTTTGGAAGAACCGATGGATTAGTCTCTTGTCCAGATATCCGTGGGGCGAGGCCCCGAGTGTGAGACCATGCGCCGCGCAAGAAGTGCTACTTCCACTGCTAGAACCCCTGAATTCGTTGCGCGGTGGGGATAGGGACATCACAGCTAGTATCAGAGCGAATTGGCTAATGAGGATCAACCGAGAAGCCAAAAATGTCAAAAATTTATGAAGAAGCAGTAAAAGGTTGTAATTTTGTGAAAAAATTCATACGAATTGATATTCAAACTGAAATTCGTAAATTGGTAATTGGGTCTTCAGATGGAAGTACCGCAATTGTATGAAATCCCTGACTTGCTTCAAGCCTAGACATGATGGTATTTACCTTATAGTTCCAAGGACCGTGAGTGACTACCCGTATATACCGAGGGTATAACTGCAGCTCTTTATTGGTAGTATATACGAGTAAATCTAAGACTTGAAATTATAAGCATTAATACTATCCAGATGATGAATTCGAATGTGGTTGATATGATTTTAAATTCTGGTTGAGAACTGATGAGTTGATTTGGATTTTGATTGAAAAATGAAGATTCCTAAATTTTGGTTGAAATGTAATAAACTAAGCAAAACCATAATGAGGATGAATGGGACGAGTCCCTGTGATGATGTTTGTCTGGAATGACGTTAATGACTTTAGCAAATCACTATGAGATTAGTGGATTGTGCTGGCGGATTGCTGTTGTTAACACTTGACCTAGTGGATCAAGTTAAGGGATGTCAAATTAAAAATCTGTATAACTGAAAATTTCCATGAAGGACTGTTCAGATAGAAAATTCGGTCTAATGGACCATTATTGTGATAAGGATTTGAATGATACGATCTGAGTGAATTATTATCTGATGATGAGTTTTATATAAGGGATCTTTATCCCAGGATTCTGTTGGGTTCACCAGACTATAAGGAACCCCAGAATCAGTTGGATCTTAAGGAAAAGAGTTCTTCTCTAATTTTGCGAAATGAAGATATCTCGCGTTTTTTAAGTGGGATAGGATGTAAGATTTCTCCCTCCGGCTTTTGAGGTGTGCAGGTGTAAAAACCTCCCCTTCTGATCTTATAATTATTCCCCTCTTTGAAATAAAAGAAAGATCTTGTTTTACCCTATTTTGGTCTAGAGAGAGAAAATGTCTAGAGAGAGATAATTCAAAATTGAGATATTTTTGGATATAAAAATCCTCCTAGTGTCTAAAATGGTTTTTCCTAAAACAGATATTCAAAAAGAAATTTCCAATGTGCAATTGGAATAAATTGCCAATCAGGTAAAAAGGACCTTAGCCTAAGGGTCTAGATTTTCTGAAATTTTTGAATTAAGGTTCCTATGGACCAATTAGATTAATCCAAATGTAGGGAGGAGATAAATTGAAGAATAAAAGGAAATCCTCCCAAAAATGAGTAAATACTCACATAAGATGAAGAGTTAACTAAGGACAAGGTTATTAGTTAAAAAAGAAGAGATATTTAGAAGAAATGATGCATTTTTGACACCTCAGTGTGGGGGAATTTCCGTCATGAAGGAGGCGCCTATTTCACATGTGTGGTTGAGTTTTAAACTCACAAATAATGAGATATTTTCATCTCTCCTCTCTCCTGCTTCAACTAGTCCAAAAAGTAAGCTAAACTCGCCTAAAAATGGTCAAAAATTGAACAAACTGATCCGGAAAATTCGAGAATCAGTTTGCTTGGTTAGAGGCTCACCTTTTCCTATAAATGAAGCCTCTCCCTTTGTAAATTGTCAATAGTGTTTTATGCACTGTTACTCTACTCCTCCCCCAGAGCCAAAAACAGTGAATTTATTGATAATTCATTAGTTTTTGACCATTTCCTCTTCAAAAGAATCGGTGGCCACTCTTGTTGCAAACAAGAGTAGATCCCTCAAACCATCAAGCCAAAGGAAAGCTCATAAAAATTCATGTAAGCTAGAAATCCTACTTTTTCTTTATTCCATTTAATGGTTTTCTAATTTTTGTTTTCTTTATAATGAAAAATGATGCTATGCCTTGTTGGAAAGGCTTTCCCCCTCTCTTCATTCTTGAATTCAGCCTTTCTTTATCCTAGATGTGTAATCAAATTATTAGAATTAAACTTTTCATATTGTTTCTCTTGAAAAATTAAAATTTGATTAGTTTAGAATGCTTTAAATCATTTGGGATAATTTCTAAGTAACTTGATAATGAAAAAAATTGAAAAATGGTGAGCCATACAAAGGAGGTTATGGCAAAATTTTCTTAAATTTTGTGAAATAAATTTTATCTTTTATTATTCAAAATGAGTAATCCCCACCGCTTGTGTATTCTAAAAGTGTTATTTTTATTCTATGCATAGAAAAATGCATATTAGAAATATTTCTATAATAAAAGTGTTATTTTTATTAGAATTAATTTCTATGCATAGAAAGATGCATATTGGAAATATTTTGATTATAAAAGTGTTACTTTCATCAAAATTGATTTTTATGCATAAATAGATGCATAAAAGAAAATTTTTAATTATAAAAGTGTTACTTTCATTAAAATTAAATTTATGCATAAATAGATGCATAAAAGATTTTTTTTATAAAAGCGTTACTTTCATCAAATTTTGATTTTATGCATAGAAAGATGCATAAAGAAATTTACTTTATTTCAAAAGAGTTATTCTCATCAATTTTGATTTTATGCATAGAAAGATGTATAAAGAAATTTATTTTTATTTCAAAAGAGTTATTCTCATCAGTTTTGATTTTATGCATAGAAAGATGCATAAAGAAATTTATTTTAATTTCAAAAGAGTTATTCTCATCAATTTTGATTTTATGCATAGAAAGATGCATAAAAGATTTATTTTTATTTCGAAAGTGTTATTCTCCTTAAAATTGAATTTATGCATAAATAGATGTATAAACGGATTTTTATAAAAGTGTTATTTCCCACTGAAGTTGTTCTTATGCATAAATAGATGCGTAAAGAATCTTTATATCAAAAATAAGAATTCTCTTACATTCTATAAATAGATGTGATAAGATGTGATATGAATCAAATAGATGAGAATGAATAGAGGATGGATGTGATGAGAATAGAGGATGGATGTGATGAGAATAGAAGTGATGAGAATGAGAGGTAAATAGATGAGAATGAATAGAGGATGGATGTGATGAGAATGAATAGAGGATGGATGTGATGAGAATAGAGGATGGATGTGATGAGAATAGAAGTGATGAGAATGAATAGAGGATGAATAAAGGATGGATGTGATGAGAATAGAAGTGATGAGAATGAGAGGTAAATAGATGTGATGAGATGGGATGCGAATCAGATAGATGGGAATGAATAATGGATGGATGGATGGATGGATGTGATGAGAATAGAAGTGATGAGAATGAGAGGTAAATGGATGTGATGAGAATGAGAGGTAAATAGATGTCATGAGATGGGATGCGAATCAGATAGATGGGAATGACTGGATGGATGAATGTGATGAGAATAGAAGTGATGAGAATGAGAGATAAATAGATGTGATGAGATGTAATGCGAATCAGATAGATAGATGGATGGATGTGATGAGAATAGAAGTGATGAGAATGAAAGGTAAATAGATGTGATGATATGTGATGCGAATCAAATAAATGTGAATGAATAGATGAGATGTGATGTCATGTGAATCAGGATGTAAATGAATGATATAGGATGTGAATGAATGTGATAACATGTGAATCGAGATGTGAATGGACAATAAGGGATGTGAATGAATGTGATAACATGTGAATCGGGATGTGAATGAATGATAAGGGACGTGAATGAATGTGTTAGCATGTAAATCGGGATGTGAATGAATGAGATGTGATGTGAAATAGATGTGATAAGATGCGATGTAAACTGGATAGATGTTAATGTATGTGAAGTGATGAGATGTATGGATAGATGCAAGTAGATGTGATCTGATGAGGATAAATGAGAAAATAAGTGATGAGTTAGAAAAAGATGTGATTAGATGAGTTAGAAAAAGATCTGATTAGATGAGAATGGGAATACTTATCAAATGAATGTGGATTGATGTGTGGGTAATGTGGATTGACGTGTGGATTGCTGTGGATGGATGAGTGGATAATGTGGATTGATGTGGATGGATGTATGGATGATGTGGATAGATGTGTGGGTAATGTGGATTGACGTGTGGATTGATGTGGATGATGTGGATGGATGTATGGATGATATGGATTAATGTGTGGGTAATGTGGATTGACATGAATGGATGTATGGAAGATGTGGATGGATGTGTGGATAATGTGGATTGATGTGGATGGATGTATGGATAATGTGGATTGGTGTGGATGATATGGATGGATGTATGGATGATGTGGATTGATGTGTGGATGATGCGATTGAATGTGATTTGATGTGGGAATGATATGATGTGATAGGGATCGATGGAAAAAAAATTTGTGGGAAGATGAGAAAAGATGGGGACTAATGTGAAAGGATGTGGAGTGATGAGAAAAAATGAAAATATTGTTGGAACTATATTTATATGTGAAATCCGTTTTAAATGACTGTTTTATGTCAAGAATGCTGGGGAAGCATTTTGATTGTCTTGTGAATGAGGTCGTGGAGACCTATCTGTTAAAGTTGCAACTGCTGATGACGGAGAGTCAACGGATGACGTCTCACGTAACAAGGTTGGTCGAGGTCTTCACCAGCCTCGGTTTGATTTAAATGGTGACCTTCCGGTACAGTGGATGAGGGACCAAGGAAGCGGCCTATGAGTGAAGCGCTAGGAGGCCCCGATTGTGAGACCCTGCCCTGCGCAAGAAGTGCTACTTCTGCTGTCTGCTAGAACCCCTAAATTCATTGCGCGGTGGGGATAGGCACATCACAAGGTAGCTCTTGTTAACCTTAGGAATGGGTCAACAATGTGTGTGGGAGAGTGAGAGGTAGATTGCCTTGCATTGTGGTGAGAGCAACTCCATTGCACAGTGACAACGTGGAGGTGGAGATTGGAGGAGTGGAGGTGGAGATTGGAGGAGTGGAGCTTCCAAAAGCGAGCTTGGGGAGTCTCAACAAGGGATGTGAGCTTGAAGCATTGGTAAGTACCCAACGATAGTTGTTGTCTATTACTTCTTCTGATTGTGAATGGGTAGAGTTCCCTCGTGGGAGGTACGGTAGTCCATAACATTTCTGGCACCGCTACCTAGGGAAACACCATTGTTTCTTCCATCCTCTTAGGGATTTAGCTCCCATTATGTAAGATTCAATATTGCCTTTGCCTTTGGAAGGTGCGTTGTGAAGAAATTGTGTAGATAAGGTTTGAGTGGTAGAGAAGGAATTACAGTAGTTCTGGAAAATCGTGTGTTAGAAGTGTGGCTGAGTACTTGGTAGTACCTAGAGGAAATCCACACTTAGTTTTACCTTCAGTTTTGATGTTTTTCGTCACTAACTCCTATAGCATGAGCTAGTAGTTGGTGACACGCATTGTATTTTTTTTAAAAAAAATCATGAAAACTACAAAAACAAGGAGCCATTGGTTGTGTTCATGTCTTGTATTGCATTCCTAATCCTTGGCACAACCTTTCTCCAGGGATCATTTGGGTAGGGAAATCACCCTCTAATCATCATTCTATCGACACGGCTGTAAACACATGAAAGTGCAGGAAATCGTTCATGGTGTGAACCATAACTTGCTACTTCACGGCGTGAAACACTTTCCATAATCAGCGTCGGGAATCTTAGGATTACTTTACTAAAATTAGGGCATCTTATCCTGACACATCTGACGCAATGAATTGAAAAATCTTGTCTCATGAAATAGCAACGAGCCATTTCACGATGAACAACATTATGTTTCACGGCGTGAAGCATAGTCTACTTTATGACGTGAACCATAACCTACTACTTCACGAGTTAACACTTCACAATTTAATCCTTCACATACTAACACTTCACGTATTAACAGTTCACAAAATAACCTTTCAATGGACTGCTAGTTCACGATTTTAAGGGTTGTCATACCAGAGATAAGAGAGTACCTAATTGGACCATTGGAGTCTATCCGACTCGAATTAAAGTAATTCTAAGCTGAAAATTCGAAACATGAAACATAAGTTGTCGCAATGTGAAACACTGTCTGCTGTTTCATAGAGATCTGCTAGAAAAGACAGCTCGGCAAAAAACCAAGTGAAACGGTTGGAGTAGTGATTTCGCTCGTTGAAACACATTCTCATGCACTTGAGGTTCGAGAAACTCATTGGAGACGACCTCACCCCCAGACGATAGTGTATCAAATCACCCAGGTTCTTCTTACCAAAAAAGTATTTGGCTCTGGCCACTTGGCGAGTACTCAATTGAGTGTTTTAGATTGGAGGAATCCGACCACCATAGAAATAAGTAGTGAGGAATCCATGGAAGAAGGGCTAAGATTCTCTGGCCTTCGATAGGAAGAAAAACCCTCTTCTCTTGCGAGATCCAGCAGAATCTTTGATATGGCCAGGGGATTTGTTGGTCTCTAACATGGCACAAAAGATAAAGCACAATTTGCAGGTACGGGCCTGTCATCAACAAGCGCGGGACATGGTCTAAGACTGGATTTACTAACCCAACCTTCTGGCCCCAGGAATACTAACACAATGAGGATTAGTGGGATGACCCCCATGGTTAGAAGAGATAAGGAAAGCGCCGCCCAGGACAGGTCAAGTCTTCTTCCCCACATCGGAGAAAATGGAAACACACTTGAAGAGGGCTGAGGCAGAGTGAGCTTAAGAAAACAAGAGCTTAATATGTGAAGAACGAGGGCGGAACAGAGGGAAATGGAGGATTTGAATCTATTTTGGCCACATGACAAGGAACCATAAACATCTAGAAATGCCACTGACAGTATGTGGATGGGAATAACAAGAGGGATACCAACTCTAGAACCCATCAATGAGAAACCAAGGGCTAATGAAATCCTTGGAATACAAGAAGGGGAGGACATCTACCTAGGGCACCTGCAGGAGGTGAGGATCATCTCTATACAAGAGAGGATATACAAGAAATGATTAATGATCCCACATTCTTGTAGAGCATGGAACTCCTAATCCAACAAAGGCCGGTTGTGGCCTAACAATGAGCTAGGCGATGAGGAATTACCCAAACCCAGCCATAGACCCAAATTGAATAGAAGAACTTATCCAAGAAGAGGACTTGGTCTAGATAGGTGGGGTAGCTCCTCGGAGGCTAATTGTGGATCCCAACGTAGATTTAAACACAGTCACAAGGGCTGGTCTACTGAATATAGCTGCGAAAATGGGTCGAGGTATGGTTAGTGAACTAGATACTGCCCTGGAATCTAGACCATCCTAGATGAAGCCACATATCATTTCAAAGCTTGTGCAAAAATTCTCAAGAGATGGGGACCAATCTAACATGTAGAGGTCTTTGAGTCTACTTGTGGGCCAATGAGCAATGTAACCATGATACATGCTTTTTCTTTGACCCCAGAAGGGAAGGCTCACCAATGGTATTGAACCTTAAAGACGGAGGATAAAATCAGCTTCACTTGGCTTAAAAATGTGTTCATTCCGAGCTTTGCTTGAAGTGGTGATATATGGAGCCCTGTGGCTCAGCTCCACAATATCAAGAAAAAGGAAAATGAGTCCATGTGGGATTATGTTTCTTAGCTCAAGCACTTGAATTCAAGATGCAAGTTGAGGGAAAGGCAATAACTGATGATCAGTTATTGCCTTGCTTCCGAAGAGGGGTCTGAGATCATAAGATGCATGATTATATAGTATTAGCCCGTCGACCATTGGCTAATCTAGATACTTGCTGCTGTAAGCTGGCAATTGAATATGAGGACAATATGCTCGAGTTGTTACAACTAGAAGATGCCAAGGTAGCTTCAGTGTAGCACTTGGCAACATCGCGAGTCTCTAGTGATTAGGACACAGGAACCAAGAGCAAACAAGTTGGCAATATGATAGTGGAAGAACTCAGTAATACCATCTTGAAGAAATTAAAGGTTAGGGATGGGAGAGAAGCATCAGAGAATGCTTATCTCTACTCTCTACCCTCGGAGAGAATTGATTTGGTGTAATTTGCAAACAAAATCACACGAGCACCGAATGCCCTCACTTAAGACCAAGACAATTACTCTATTGTGCTCACTGTCAGAGATTGGGGAACCATGACATTGCCATGTGCAGGTATCCGAGAGTCCAGCCCTTGGCACAACTTCCAGCACCACCCAGAGTGTCACTAGCCTTACCCCAGCACCACCCGTGTGTTGAAATGTGCAATGTAAAATGAATGGGTTATTTGGATGAGTGTGTGAATGTACCCTAGAGGTGCAAGATATTGTGTTGGTAAGATAAGAATGCCACATATATGGTGTGTGAGTGTTGACCAAAGAAGTGAAAAAGGGAGTGCCACATGGATGATGACATGTAAAGTGGGATAAGGCTAGAAAGCCTATATCATTGTATGGTTCATTGGTGATATGCAATAGAATCGAGACTTGAGTGTGCAATCTCTCTCTCTCTTTCATGGAGTTCTTAGTGTGGTATAACCCACCTTAATTATATTTCTTAATCTATGTCTATCACCATGATCAATCCCATTTTAGGATTGTTTAACATGGTATCAGAGCTTGGGTGGGCTCTTGGTCATGGTGGTGAATATCTATGTATAGATTTCTTGGTTATGTGTTCATTTGATTAAGCATTATTTTTCAATTTATTATGAACAAATTAGCACTCATTGTCATTAGTATTGCATTTGGAGAGAGATCATGTTTTGGTGATTGGAGAGAGACTTGAAGCTGCCATGGAAGTTGAAAATGGAGATTTTAGCAAGTATGAAGACCTTTGGAGTCTTTGGTGTCAACAAGGAAGCTGCCAAGGAGATAAATATCTCAAGATAAGGTTGGTTTTACAATTTTGCCTCAAAGGTTTTTGGTTTGAGCATGAGAGAATTCTCAATGTAAAGAAGGGTTACTAATTTATGGGATGAGAGAATCCCATGGTTCTTTGCATTTTGGCAAGGAATGTGAAAAGGTGCAAACTTATCCAAGCAAGGGATAAGCGGTTATGGGCTGAGGATGGAGCCCATCTTGAGCACACCAAAAGAAAGGGGTAGTGCTACAAATTTGCTCATGGAAGATAGTGTGGAAGCAATAGATGACTTTCACATGGTTTTGCACCTTGGTTTCTTGTGAGAAATCTGTGAAAAGCACCCTTGGAAGGCGCGTGCTTGTCATGGAAAGGTACATGTAGGGTGTGATAGGCTCAATGGTGAGCCACACAGCTACATTAATATCTATGTAATTGATGAGGCAAGGAATCAAGTTGCATGTGTGAAGAAGAGCATGCACATTGAGAGATCAATGGGGAGCTCAGTGTAGCTTGGATGTGATGTTGATAGAAGTTACAAAATAACTCCTTATAAAGAGTAGACTGGAAGTCTCACTTTAATATCTCAATTGTTACAGAGGAGGCAATAGTAGCTACATCACTGCAAAGAAAGATTCAGTGTGGGAAAGAAAGAATGAGAAGAGGCGACAGTAAAAGTAGCTACGATTGCTGTAGTAGCAGAGGAGGAGAACCCAACGAACCGAACTCATGCAGGCCCCAAGGAGAGTCACGGTCATATCAGCAAAGGAAATGAAGGACACAATCAGTAGCAGGCTGCAGGTCATGGTGATAGAAGTGCAGTAGAAGGCTGCAGGTCATGGTGATAGAAGTGCAGATAGTGGGTTTTCACTGCAAATGATCAACAATCAGGCACAAGGCAAAGAGAAGAAAGAGAAGATCGATCAAACGAGAAGCACAGTCAGAGCAAGAAAAGAGACCAGTAGAAGCAAGCGGTGCAATAACTCTGTCGACATGCAGCAAGTATTATAGCAGCAATAGCGTCGGGATTGGCAGTCGGAGAAGCACATCTCGAGAAGACTTAATGCTCCAAGAGAAACGACTATTGGAGTAGCTACGTCGATGAGAAAAGAAGCCATTGAAATAGCACTCAAGATGGCTGCTGATGCGCACAACTTGCTGAGCAGTTGATGAGAGAAAGAACCTATAATATTGCTGCTTCTACTGGGGGTGGCATTTTGCGTAGAGAGTTGAAGGAGACAGACGCAGAGGTGTGGGTGGATAAGGGCCACCCACCACGGTCCATAGAGAGAGAGAGAGAGAGAGGGAGAGAGGCAAAGGCGACCTCCACCATCGCCAGGCAGGAGAGAAAGCTCACATTGTCTTTTAAAAAAAGACAAAAAGGATAAGATATGGATTAAACCCTAAGTTTTTTTTAAAAAGCCCATTCACACCACTTATTTATTAAGCCCCCATTCACATGCTTTGTAACATGTATGCTTAATTACAATTGCCTATGTGAAATGGATTTGTTTCCCTCCACAACCCTGAAATAGTGAGCAAATATTTGCTTGAGGAAAATGAGCCGTGGATATAATTTTTTGACCTCATGATTTTGTGGGTTCCCTGCCCTTGCACATGGCATAAAATGTTTGAATTATTTTTTTCTCTCACCCAGATTTTATGAGGGTCCCCTGCCCGAGCCCATGGGTGCCCGATAAGGAATGTAATTGTGGTGTGCGTTGAGTTGTGCATGCATGGGCGTCACACTTTATAGGTTGCTTTCCACTTGAACATTTATGTTCAAATTGGACTCAGTGGTTCCGCTGTGAGAAAGTGGGCTCAAAAAGGACTTCGTGTCTAGGATGGTAGACACATGCACACACACTTGTTGACACTCCACCAATTTGCATTGAGGGGGAGTGTTGAGATTGGCAATGCCAAAATTGATGGGGTGAGAGTGCGGTGAGAGATGAGTTGGTCAAATTGATTGGAGAGATTGTACGCACACACCCAAGTTTACATTGAGGAGGGGTGTTGAAATGTACAATGTAAAATGAATAGGTTATTTGGTTGAGTATGTGAATGCACCCTAGAGGTGCAAGATATTGCGGCAAGATAAGAATGCCACATGTATGGTGTGTGAGTGTTGACCAAAGAAGTGGAAAAGGGAGTGCCACATGGATGATGACATGTAAAGTGGGATATGGTTAGGAAACCTATATCATTGTACGGTTCGTTGGTGATATGCAATAGAATTGAGTCTTGAATGTGCAATCTCTCTCTCTCTCTCTCTCTCTCTTATGGAGTTCTTAGTGTGGTATAACCCACCTTAGTTATGTTGCTTAATTTATGTCTATCACCATGATCAATCCCATTTTAGGATTGTTTGACATAGTGCAAACCAATGTGACTGCAAGGTAGCCAAATACATCCTACCTACCAAGAGGGATATTCCGAATACAAGACATGTCACCTTTGCCACCACCTGTTCTACCACGATAGCCACCACATGCCAAAATCAACCAAGTGTTGATTGAGGAGCCCTTGGATGAGGGATAAATCATGCGTGAGGTAGAAGTTAATAAACACTACTACGAGGAGCCCATAGAGATCACACCAGAGTATTATGTCTTACAGAATAGCATGCCAGTACCATGTTTCAAACCATGGTACAATGGAAAGGAAAAGATATAAACTCAACTATGAGAAGGGGACACAGATAATGTTTTCATTGTAAAATGGACCTCATCGAGTAGTGGAGTGTCCTTTAAGAATGTGGTTAATGTTGGCCAGTTGATCATTTGATCCAAGACTGCCCATATTGCGCCAGTGGTTCGCTTCTACTTCTAACCATGCCACTATCAGGACTATAAAAGTGTGTATACAGCCTAGGAATATCACGCCGTTGAATGTCCTGAAACGATCACAAGCAAAACAAGTGAACAAAGGGAAAACCCGAGGAGGTGTTACAACCTCTAAGAATGGGACAAGGAGAAGAGTGAAAAAGGTAAGAAAGGGAGATACCATGGTCATAATTTAGGATAGATCCGAAGAAGATACCATTGACACCGGATCCACTTAATCAGAGGGTGACTAAGTGTTGAAATAGGATGGGCATGCCCAAGAAACTGCAAGGGAGAGACTAGTAACCTCTAATGGGATTGGAGAATATCCAAATGTTGAAGAAGAAATAAGGAAGCTTAGGCCCTAGTTGAGGAGTTTCAACGTAATCACAAAGCCAAATTAAGGGCTAACTAGGCTAGGAATACGGTGTATCCAAGAATTGAGTTGTTAAAGGAAAGGAGATTGGACATGCCTACTCCAATTCCACTTAAAGTGACCTCATGGCAAGAATGTCTGAGGAAGCAGATCAAGATGTGTTAATCCATTCATTCCCTAGGATTGAATACACGACAAACATGTGTAAGGAGTGCTCACTTGCCACAGGGAACCTAGAGACATAGGCAGTCTCACAGGTAGCCATACTGTCTATAACGGCCAAAATGCTGATAGGACCATTGCTACGCAACACGTCGGCATTGTGGGCAAATGTTAAGGACTGGGTAGAAGGAAGATTGAACCCAATGTCCACTACGCAGGAGAGCTAGTCACCTCTAGCAGAGGAAAACCTAGTGCATGAGAAAGAAAGAACACCCAAATTCATCAAAATAACTATCAATCAATTGGGCCGGTATTATGAGAGTGATGATACGAATGCCATAATTCCAATCCACCATAACGGGTACCAAGCACTGGCTATCCTAGATGGTGGTACGGGTGTGAGTATTATTACCAAATGATGGTAAAACTGGGAAAAACTAGAATTGGAAAGAGCAGATCTAATCGTCAAGATGGCAGATGGAACATCCTCAAGACCAATGGGGTTGCTGAAAAACGTTAGGCTTAAGGTCTTTTCATTCCGCTTCCCTCATACATTTGTTGTAATGGACTTCCTGCAGCGCCAGCTAGATTCATATGACATTATCTTGGGTAGACCCTTCATGAGGGAAGCCAAATTGGTGCATGATTGGGCGTTAAATCAAGTGTATGTTCAAAAGGATTCACAGATTCTGAAAATCGATCTGCATACGTGGAAGGCACAGCCCATGGAAGGGCAATTGTTTGGAAATGATTTGGTCACTGCAGAGCGAACCACATTCTTACAAGTCTGCCAAAACCAGTTGAGGAGAATTCATGGGAAGAGGTACGTGTTGCTTCCACCTCTGGATTTTAGTGAAAAATGGATGCACGTGCTTGCCACTATAGATATGTTATCCCTAGAGGAATCCAATATGTTGAATCAGGAAACATTCCTACCATCTCAGTGCACATGGTAGATGTGCAACCTAAGGAAGAGGAAACATAGAATGAAGCCTCCCAGCATAGAAGAGTTTGGATCGCAAGGCCGCAACAACATCCAATGCCTTAGGAGATGGCGTAAACAAAAGAGATATATCACTCGCCGAAATGCCCTATTACAAAGTAAACCCACGAATGCCCAGTGGCTAAGATATCTCGAGGTCACTAAGGTGCACGAGGAATTTTCTAAGAACTAGGGTGAGGAGTTAACATAACCCTGGAAGGAAAACGAGAGGAAAAGGCTACGCCACAAGACAGAGAAACGCCTAAAAACACTAAGGCAGGATGGGTGGTTGCAAGATGAGGTTATCTAGTTTCATGGCGTGGGCGCCCTTGGCTTTAGCTGAAAAACAGGCATTTTTTCAAGAAGAATAGCCAATCTCTCATAGTTAGCCAAGGAGTTTCACTTCAAGGTCTTCTAATGAAACATCATATGCAAAGTTGGGCACCTAAAACTATAATCTGATCGAATATCCAATAATTGCAAATCCCCTTTTCTTTGGGAACCAAGTTTGTATACAGGCCCTGTCCTAGGTTTAGACAGGTATAGTGAATGTGAGTAAATTGCCTATAACTTTTACATTATTACTCATACGATGTTCCCACTTTGCATTTCACAAATACAAATAACATAGAGCTTAACTTGATTTATCGAGTAATTTTTGATGTGTTCTACTATTTTCTATATTATTTAAAAGATATTAGAATTGTTAAAAAACATACTATTTTATCCTCCCACCACATCTACCATTTAAAATGCTCAAATTGTATGGATCTAGTGATGATTAGATTGGGAAAGATTAGTATAATGTGGGTATAAGATAAAATTACAAATCTAACGGTTTGATTTTTGTAGATTTACTTTGGAAAATTTATTATGACTGTCAGAGGCCCATTAAATCAATAGTAATTTAATTCTAGAAAATTAAATATTGAATCTTTCAATCTAAAAACTCATGGGATCAATACTCTTGTTGCCATGAATTTATCAAAAAAAATTTGGCTTAATTTGAGTATGGGAAGGTCCATTTTCAATCCTCCCAAGTGAAAATTCCCATATTGTGTCCACTCTCCCCTTTTCAAGTCTAAAACCAATCCTAGTTAGGTTTGGAAATCTAGGCTTGGTAAACTTCACAGCTTAGGTTTCATTCCATGTGTGAGGCTTGGGTAGGCCCAAACCTTATACATGCATGCCACTTTATGTCCACGTGAGCATCGAGAGGATCCACATAAGCAGCTTGCCACCTCAGCTTGCCACCTCCACCCTCCATGTCAACATGGTCAACCTAGTTGACTCCCCACCTCATCATCCTAGTCATCATTAATGCCACATCATCTTGCCACCTTTGCATGCCACCTCGCACATGGTGACATGGCATGCCACATCATGGAATTGCCACATCAACCATAATAGTGCCACATGTCAAGAGAATGCCATGTGTCATGCACGCTTGTGACACGTGGCATCTCCTTCCCACCTCCCCTCTTTTTTCAAAAACATATTTTTGGAAAAGTTAATTTAGTAATTTAGAGAAATAGAATATAGAAATTTAAATAATAAAATATATGTAACTTATTAAATAAAAGAATTTAAAATCACTAATTTAAAAGGATTATATTTTGGGATTAGATCAATAAAAATATTATTAAAGATTATATTATTAATTTTAAAAAAATAAATTTTTTATTTTTATATTTCTTGAAATTTTTTTATGTAGAATAAACCTTTGAATAAAATATGAAAAAAATACTTTATTTAAAAAAAGCAGTTATATAATTATAAAATAAAAGATTTCTTTAAAGATATATTTATATATATTTATATATCTGGTAATGATAAATATTTAGACTTGTTAATAAATATTATAAATAATATTAATTTTTAAGTGGATAATAGTTTATCTTTAAATATCTTTATGTTTATCTTAGTTATCCAATCAATCTTAGATAGGAAATCCAGTGAGATTTGAAGTGGATAACCTATTTTTCCTATATAATCACACATCTCTAGTACTATCCCACACTTATCTGTAGTACTATCCCATCATTGAGCCCTTATAATATTTTCTCTCTTAGCTTCCTTGAGAATGGGTTCTCAAAGCCGTAGGAGTCGGAAACGTGATAGGACTAGACTCCCCCCCATCCACCAAGTTCAAGAGGAGGAGAGGAGAAGGGTAGCTCGTGAGAGAAAGAGAGAGTGGAGAGCACGTCAACGAGCAACACCTTCCGTTGGCGATGATCCAAGCCTTGCTCCTCCTCTTCCACTTCCTCTCCCTTCGCCCTCTTCCCCCCCACTACCCCTTAGTTTAGATAATCCACATGAACCCGCCCTTCTTGAGTCCTCTCTTCTACAAGAACCCACCCCCCCTCCTTTGGGCGCCCTTCGTGTGGATAGGAAAGAACTATCAAAGTCAGGGGCACATCGTTGTGCCCATGCAATCTTCCAATCCTATTTCAAAGACCTCACGTCTTCATCACAGGCATGTGTGCTGGATGCTTTGATTGATCTGCCCAACATGGCCAACTGCAGGGCGCTTTCCGACATTGGAGGTCGAAGAGAGAGGAGAGCTGGCATGGCGGTGCTACAAAGTGTTCGTCATTCCTATATAGTTAACAAGAAGAGGAACTCTGCGGACGCTTTGGCTGCTCGACGGGCTATTGTGGCAGCCATAAGTAGCTCCCAAATGAAGGGTAAGGTTAGTGCCACATCTCGCATCCTTTCCATAGCACCACACGCACTTAGAGTTGGGTCTATTAGGCGACAAAGTTTAGATGCCAATGAGGTTGGTGCTATGTGGGCGAGTAGTGGTCGTGTAGCTAGGCATGATCGCCTACTAGATGAAACCACTAGAACCTTGATAGAAAGTTTTTGGGAGGAGAATTGTCGTGCATCGCCAGTTTTCAAGAAAGCTTTGCGTAAGAGAGTGACAAGAGGAGTGTTCATTGAGCACGGTGCTTGCTTTCTTGAAATGTCCCAAACTGAGTTGTATTCTCAGTTTGTAGCTTCGTATCCAGAGCTTAAAATTGGGCAAAGGTCATTTGAGGGGTGTAAGCCTTGGTTTGTGAGGTACTCACGTCAGCGTGACACATGTTGTTGTCGCTACCATGTTGAGTTCAATCTTTTTTATGATGTGTTCCGTTCTCTTAGTGGGCATAGAGAGTTGCCTCGTAGTCCACGTGATTTCATCCACTCTCTTTTGTGTGCACGCACGGAGGATGCCCAGTTCCATAGGATGCCTTGTGTGGAGAGCAATTGCACATCATGTGGTTCACTTGCACATCTACAGATGGTAGATCTTGATGCAAGTGACCAAGAGATAGTGGCATGGCAACGTTATGAGTATGTGACACACCAGCTCCAGAGTGGTGGACAGTCCAGGAAGTTGCAGCTCGTGGACAAACATACACCACGTTGTCACTTCACAGCCACATTTAGGGAGCAGATCTACCCCTACATACGGCACAGTCATTGTGCCAAGTGGCAGGATCGTCAGTTCCGAGCATGCCTAGCAGAGTTTCCTATTGGTGTGGTCGTCTCTGTGATTGATTTTGCAGAGAACTACACTTTCACACCTTTTCAGGAGATACAATCTGAGTATTACTTCTCAGAGCAGGTAATGGTTATATTTTGTACTATTTGTTTTATGTTTGAGCTTCATTACTTAATTGATTTTTTGTGTCCTAAACGTATGTATTGCTTCCCTCACCAGGTTGCTATTTTGGTCCACATTAGCTATCGACATGTAGAGGCTCATGTAGATGGGATAGCGAGTACCCCCGAGACCCGTGTCATTATTCGAGAGTATCATTTCTATATCAGTGATGATCGTTCACATGATGCACATTTTGTGCAACACTGCTTTTGTCTCCATGACGATTTTTTAGGAGATTGTGGGATCAGACATGTCCAGCGATGGGTTTGGTCGGATGGTTGTGGCGCACAGTTCAAGTCATCACGTCAATTCTATTGGCTCTACAGGTTGTACTTATGGCTTTCTTACATTTTCAATTAAACTAAATTCACTAGAACATCTTAAAGAAAACAATAACTAAGACTATCTTTTATGGATTTATAGGTGGCATGTGCAGTCTAGTATCCCAGTGATTTGGTCATTCTTTGAGACTGGTCACGGGAAGGGTGAGCATGATGGTGCAGGCGCGTGTGTGAAACGTGCCTTGAGGCGTCATCAGCTGCGACAGGATGCTCAGCGGTTCAGAGATGCGGGCCACGTAGTCGAGTGGTGCTCCCAACATTTGTGTGGGAGTGCAGCATCATCGTACCCCAGACGTGATGCTTGGATTGTCAGGAGATTTTTTTGGCATGTGGATGGTGGCACGATTGACCGCAGAGCCTCCCATGATTGTGACACAGTACCTGGCACCTTGGGCTTACATTCCATCAGGAGCACGTGCATGGCGGCCCCCACGATTTACACACGACGGTTTGCATGCTTCTGTGGAGCATGTATGGATGGCGATTGGTCACATTGTGCCTCGAGAGGATGGGCAGATGCATGGATACAGACATTCCTCTCCCCCGAGCATCCTTCACATCCAGTGGTGTCTGATGAGCACACAGGTCCTGCGTTCATGGTCAGTTATGATGACCTGACAGATTTGCTACAGGAGGGTGATGTATTTGCTGTTATTGCCAGTGAGGGAAACAGCGAGGGAGTAGACTACTATCTGATGAGTTGCACTAGGCCAAAGTGCATGCTTGACCAGGATACAGTGGATGATCATGGGTTTTCTTATGACGCCCATAGCATGATTGTGGCAGGCCGGTTCTACCAGCAGATTCGACTTCATCGGGGGAGTCTTGAGTTCCAGCAGTGGAAGTGGGAGTTAGAGGCATTTCAGTTCTCTCATCTAGTGGTTGCTACCAGGCTCACTCTTGTTCGAGTACAGAGCCGAAAACACAGTTCTCACCCTCGTTTTCGGCTTCGAGTGGATGACCATGAGAGCATTCTAGAGCAGTTGAGAGCTAGAGAGGGTGCTGCTGACTAGATCTCTATCTTGATAGTGACTAAACTCAGACTAGCTGGGTTAGCTCACTTACATTGTACTTAGATTTTTGGGCAGTGACTAACCTCAGACTAGCTGGGGTAGCTCATTTTCATTCTGATGTACTTATTTGATGTTTATATCATTATGAGTTTTCTCATTATTGAGTATCATTACATTTTAGTTGATGTTCTTGATTTTATTATATTTTTTAACACTTTGGCTATCATATTGTTTGTTGAAAATCTCCATGCCATCGTACCCAAATATGCTCCGATGGGGACCAAACTTTGCAAGCATGTGGGGGTGGGCCCCCCCCACATGCTTGCAAAGTTTGGTCCCCATCGGAGCATGTTTGGATTGGCAATCGGCGCCCAGTGCGGTTTTTTCAAGTCTCTTGGTGCTTAAGAGGCCATGGAAAATTCGAGCCTTCCCCATACCATCGTACCCAAACATGCTCCGATGGGGACCAAACTTTGCAAGCGTGTGGGGGTGGGCCCCCCCCACATGCTTGCAAAGTTTGGTCCCCATCGGAGCATGTTTGGGTTGGCAATGGGCGCCCAGTGCGGTTTTTTCTAGTCTCTTGGTGCTTAAGAGGCCATGGAAAATCCGGGCCTTCCCCATACCATCGTACCCAAACATGCTCCGATGGGGACCAAACTTTGCAAGCGTGTGGGGGTGGGCCCCCCCACATGCTTGCAAAGTTTGGTCCCCATCGGAGCATGTTTGGGTTGGCAATGGGCGCCCAGTGCGGTTTTTTCTAGTCTCTTGGTGCTTAAGAGGCCATGGAAAATCCGGGCCTTCCCCATACCATCGTCCCCAAACATGCTCCGATGGGGACCAAACTTTGCAAGCATGTGGGGGTGGGCCCCCCCCACATGCTTGAAAAGTTTGGTCACAATCAGAGCATGTTTGGGTTGGCAATGGGCGCCCAGTGCGGGTTTTTCAAGTCTCTTGGTGCTTAAGAGGCCATGGAAAATCCGGGCCTTCCCCATACCATCGTACCCAAACATGCTCCGATGGGGACCAAACTTTGCAAGCATGTGGGGGTGGGCCCCCCCCCACATGCTTGCAAAGTTTGGTCCCCATCGGAGCATGTTTGGATTGGCAATCGGCGCCCAGTGCGGTTTTTTCAAGTCTCTTGGTGCTTAAGAGGCCATGGAAAATCCGGGCCTTCCCCATACCATTGTACCCAAACATGCTCCGATGGGGACCAAACTTTGCAAGCGTGTGGGGGTGGGCCCCCCCCACATGCTTGCAAAGTTTGGTCCCCATCGGAGCATGTTTGGGTTGGCAATGGGCGCCCAGTGCGGTTTTTTCTAGTCTCTTGGTGCTTAAGAGGCCATGGAAAATCCGGGCCTTCCCCATACCATCGTACCCAAACATGCTCCGATGGGGACCAAACTTTGCAAGCGTGTGGGGGTGGGCCCCCCCCACATGCTTGCAAAGTTTGGTCCCCATCGGAGCATGTTTGGGTTGGCAATGGGCGCCCAGTGCGGTTTTTTCTAGTCTCTTGGTGCTTAAGAGGCCATGGAAAATCCGGGCCTTCCTCATACCATCGTACCCAAACATGCTCCGATGGGGACCAAACTTTGCAAGCATGTGGGGGTGGGCCCCCCCCACATGCTTGCAAAGTTTGGTCCCCATCGGAGCATGTTTGGGTTGGCAATGGGCGCCCAGTGCGGTTTTTTCTAGTCTCTTGGTGCTTAAGAGGCCATGGAAAATCCGGGCCTTCCCCATACCATCGTCCCCAAACATGCTCCGATGGGGACCAAACTTTGCAAGCATGTGGGGGTGGGTCCCCCCCACATGCTTGCAAAGTTTGGTCACAATCAGAGCATGTTTGGATTGGCAATGGGCGCCCAGTGCGGGTTTTTCAAGTCTCTTGGTGCTTAAGAGGCCATGGAAAATCCGGGCCTTCCCCATACCATCGTACCCAAACATGCTCCGATGGGGACCAAACTTTGCAAGCATGTGGGGGTGGGCCCCCCCCACATGCTTGCAAAGTTTGGTCCCCATCGGAGCATGTTTGGGTACGATGGTATGGGGAAGGCCCGGATTTTCCATGGCCTCTTAAGCACCAAGAGACTTGAAAAACCCGCACTGGGCGCCCATTGCCAATCCAAACATGCTCTGAGGGGGACCAAACTTTGCAAGCATGTGGGGGTGGGCCCCCCCCACATGCTTGCAAAGTTTGGTCCCCATCGGAGCATGTTTGGGTACGATGGTATGGGGAAGGCCCGGATTTTCCATGGCCTCTTAAGCACCAAGAGACTTGAAAAACCCGCACTGGGCGCCGATTGCCAATCCAAACATGCTCTGATTGTGACCAAACTTTGCAAGCATGTGGGGGTGGGCCCCCCCCACATGCTTGCAAAGTTTAGTCCCCATCGGAGCATGTTTGGGTACGATGGTATGGGGAAGGCCCGGATTTTCCATGGCCTCTTAAGCACCAAGAGACTTGAAAAACCCGCACTGGGCGCCCATTGCCAATCCAAACATGCTCCGATGGGGACCAAACTTTGCAAGCATGTGGGGGGGACCCACCCCCACATGCTTGCAAAGTTTGGTCCCCATCGGAGCATGTTTGGGTACGATGGTATGGGGAAGGCCCGGATTTTCCATGGCCTCTTAAGCACCAAGAGACTTGAAAAACCCGCACTGGGCGCCCATTGCCAACCCAAACATGCTCTGATTGTGACCAAACTTTGCAAGCATGTGGGGGGGGCCCACCCCCACATGCTTGCAAAGTTTGGTCCCCATCGGAGCATGTTTGGGTACGATGGTATGGGGAAGGCCCGGATTTTCCATGGCCTCTTAAGCACCAAGAGACTTGAAAAACCCGCACTGGGCGCCCATTGCCAACCCAAACATACTCCGATGGGGACCAAACTTTGCAAGCATGTGGGGGGGGCCCACCCCCACATGCTTGCAAAGTTTGGTCCCCATCGGAGCATGTTTGGGTACGATGGTATGGGGAAGGCACGGATTTTCCATGGCCTCTTAAGCACCAAGAGACTTGAAAAAACCGCACTGGGCGCCCATTGCCAATCCAAACATGCTCCGATGGGGACCAAACTTTGCAAGCATGTGGGGGGGGCCCACCCCCACAAGCTTGCAAAGTTTGGTCCCCATCGGAGCATGTTTGGGTACGATGGTATGGGGAAGGCCCGGATTTTCCATGGCCTCTTAAGCACCAAGAGACTTGAAAAACCCGCACTGGGCGCCGATTGCCAATCCAAACATGCTCCGATGGGGACCAAACTTTGCAAGCATGTGGGGGGGACCCACCCCCACATGCTTGCAAAGTTTGGTCCCCATCGGAGCATGTTTGGGTACGATGGTATGGGGAAGGCCCGGATTTTCCATGGCCTCTTAAGCACCAAGAGACTTGAAAAACCCGCACTGGGCGCCCATTGCCAACCCAAACATGCTCCGATGGGGACCAAACTTTGCAAGCATTTGGGGGGGGCCCACCCCCACATGCTTGCAAAGTTTGGTCCCCATCGGAGCATGTTTGGGTACGATGGTATGGGGAAGGCCCGGATTTTCCATGGCCTCTTAAGCACCAAGAGACTTGAAAAAACCGCACTGGGCGCCCATTGCCAATCCAAACATGCTCTGATGGGGACCAAACTTTGCAAGCATGTGGGGGTGGGCCCCCCCCACATGCTTGCAAAGTTTGGTCCCCATCGGAGCATGTTTGGGTACGATGGTATGGGGAAGGCCCGGATTTTCCATGGCCTCTTAAGCACCAAGAGACTTGAAAAACCCGCACTGGGCGCCGATTGCCAATCCAAACATGCTCTGATGGGGACCAAACTTTGCAAGCATGTGGGGGTGGGCCCCCCCCACATGCTTGCAGAGTTTGGTCCCCATCGGAGCATGTTTGGGTACGATGGTATGGGGAAGGCCCGGATTTTCCATGGCCTCTTAAGCACCAAGAGACTTGAAAAACCCGCACTGGGCGCCGATTGCCAATCCAAACATGCTCTGATTGTGACCAAACTTTGCAAGCATGTGGGGGGGGCCCACCCCCACATGCTTGCAAAGTTTGGTCCCCATCGGAGCATGTTTGGGTACGATGGCATGGAGATTTTCAACAAACAATATGATAGCAAAAGTGTTAAGAAATATAATAAAATCAAGAACATCAACTAAAATGTAATGATACTCAATAATGAGAAAACTCATAATGATATAAACATCAAATAAGTACATCAGAATGAAAATGAGCTACCCCAGCTAGCCTGAGGTTAGTCACTGCCCAAAAATCTAAGTACAATGTAAGTGAGCTAACCTAGCTAGTCTGAGTTTAGTCACTATCAACAGCAACCCAATCAAAATCGTCATCTCTAACTGCCGGTCGACGTGCGCGTCGAGGCTGCTGTGCACGTCGAGGAGGCTGTGCCGGCTGCGGGGGTCGTCGAATGTCTGCGGGGAGGTCTGCCTCAAAGGAAGGATCGTGAGCTGGTGCCGGTATACTCGGGAGCTCACGAGTCCCAAAAGCTGCTATGGCCCTCTCTCTCTCTCTGCGTCGTGCTAATGCAAGACGCCTCTGTCTGTACACCCAAAATCTATAATCTGCAATGGTGCGTGTCTGCCACTCTGCTCGTGTAAGCTCCTCTGCTGTAAGGACACGCTGCTCATGAGAAGCAGCACTGCTGCTAGCACCATCACCCGCTGTGCCACTAGGGCCAGCACCACCCACGCGCTCAAATGCTGTCACCTGGCTCTCATGTAGGACTCTCTGGTAAGCGTCGAACTCATGTGAGCTCCACTCTATCTCAGGAGGCACCTCAGGCTCCTGGGCTCTATCGTCAAAGGCGTCGAGTCCCAAGTCCATAGCTGATGTAAAGTCGACAGGCCTCCCAGTCCTGGCATCTACTCGTACAAGGCCTGGGTGAAGATCATCGATGCCCAATACCCTGTACGTCGCTAAGTCGACGCGTGCACGGCAGGATGGGCATGCTGAGAACCGGACGAGCTCCTGGGTGATGCAAGACAAGTGAAAAATATGTCCACATCCTAGGGCATATCCTCCTGTACTATCAATGTCCTCGATACATAAACAGCAGCACGCATCACGTAGGAAGGGAGGTGCATCCTGAGGGAGAGGTCGTCGAAAAACCTCTGTGATAGGCCGTGGATATAACGGTAGGTAAGGCACTGTCACATCCGATGATCTACGATACTCTCGAACATGCAGCATCAGCTGCTCTGCCCTGTGCTGGGCAATCTGCTCCATAATCTGATGATGCTGTGCCTCAGCTCTGGAGCTCTCTACCTCGGTCCGAGCCTACGCAAAAAAGTAAAGCATTAAAATATTTGATTAGTCTCTCATTAGGTATTACTTAAAGAAATTTGTAACTTAAACGTGCAAGAGAAACCTACCTGCTGGATGTCGGACTCTCTCAGATGCTGTGCCTCTGCAGTAGCTGCCTCTGCCATCTGTAATGCAGCTCGGAGGCGGTCTATCTCCGCTCTCGCCTCTACCAACTCCTGAGTGAGCCTCTGAGTGGCAGGTGTGGGAACCTGCGTGACACAATCAACCATGCTGCTCATGTAAAAATATAGAAAAGTACATATAAACATGAAGATAAATGACCAAAAAAACTTAAGACGTAATATATATGTAAATACCTCCACATCTGTCGTCGGTATAGCTCGTGAGAATAGGCGCACCACGTGCTTGATGCTCTCCGTGGTACTCCGTACGTCAATGCCGACCTGCGTGCCAAGAGCCTCTACTGTCGACAATGGCACAAATGAAGGATCTGTGGTGGCAGGTGCTACACGAAGTGCTGGTGGAGGCCGCCTACCCTGGTCCTGGAGACGGCCTCGGCCAGCACCACCACCCGGACGATGGCTGGTGTAATCGACCTCCTCCCCTAAGACAAACTCCGCATATAACTGCTTTGCGAAGTATATGGGGATCTGGCGGTTGTTCGGCATCCTCCCATATGCGGCAACATATCGACTATAGATATGTGCCGCCATACGAGGATGCGAACACCGCGAAATAGTGAGGGGCTTCCCCGCCCCGGGCCTCATCCCACGACTATCGAGGAAAAGATCTAGGAAAGCCCCATCCCTAATAGGAGCAAGATCACAGACCTGACGATATGTCAGGCCATGTGACACCGGAGCAGCGCGATGGTGGGCTATCCACTCATCTACATAAACAATATCGTGAAGGCTACGAAGGGACGCAAGCATCGCCTCCAAGTCTGCCACGATATGTAATGTAGACGGAGTGTCTCTAGCACTCCTACGGATAGCCGCTAACTCACGGTCTATCTCCGCGATGAGGTCCGCAATAGATGAGCGGCCCTCCTCGTGGCCCTCATCGTGGCCCTCCATGCTAAAACCTAAGCCCAATGTGAAGGGTCCAATGTGAAGGGTCTAATGTGAAAGGTCTAATGCTTAGTGCTAAGTAGCACTAATGAAGCTAAAAACAAAGCTAATGGGCTCACTAACACTAATCCAAATCAAGAGAGAGCAAGGGAGTGAAAACGACTTGTGAAAATGAGGCAAAAAAAAAAGTTTTCCGGTTTTATAACCTCGATCGAGGTTCGGTAACATCATGCAATTTAGGGTTTGCAAGATTAACGCTCTGGATATTAGGGTTAGTGCAACATACGGCCAAGATACACACCTAATTCTAGGGTCGGGGAAGGATCGACGGCTGAGATTTGATATTAATATCTCGATCGAGGTAATTGGACGGCCACGATTTAAAGGCATTACCACGAAAAGGTATCTCGACGGTCAAGATTCATTATATACCTCGATCGAGATATTTAAACGGCCGAGATCGCATCTTCCAGCGTACGTGAATGGACGGTATAGATTGCGTTTCCTTATCTCGATCGAGATAATTGGACGGTGGATATTGCATCTACGTATCTCGATCGAGATATTCGGACGGTGCAGATTGAATCTCTATATCACGATCGAGATATTTGGACGGCTGAGATTTGAACTCAGTATCTCGATCGAGATATGGGGACGGTGGAGATTGTATCCGATTACCTCGAACAATGAATGGTCGCGATTGGATGTATATTTCTCGTTCGAGATACGTGGACGATGGAGATGTGCTAGTCAAATATGCCTACGGGGATACAGCGTGGCCCTGATGTGGATCCGAGTGGCATAGATATCTCGATCGAGATATTGTGGTGGCGGTGACATGTATTGGTGACATGGATGACGCCTGGAAAGCCGGACCTGCTAGCGTGGCATTAGTTGGCATCTCGATCGAGATATGTCGATTTAGGCTCGGGAGGCACGTGTCATCTTTTGATTCGCGGCACTATCACGATCGAGGTACTCCGCCCGAGATGGATGGATGTCCCAATTTTGGAGAGAGTGAACGAAAGTGAGTACCCTCATCTTGCAACCACCCGGATGTAGAAAACAAAATAAGGCTCTGGTTGAAGCCAAGCACGAGGCAAAGAAGGCGATGACTAGGAAAAAAGATGAGGAGGACGACAAGCCAGACCTACTCTTAGTGTCAGACCATTTCAAAACACACAACATTGATGAGAACGAAAGGTGGTCCAATTGACAGCCAAAAGAGGAAAGGAAAATGGCAAATCCATGTCTTACGAGATGGACCAACGAAAGTTAAGGAGGTAGACATTGTAGAGCCAAGGGATGATACCAAACTTGTCTACATTGCTAAACACTTAACTACGACTGAAGAAGAAGAGATCATTGATCTTTTAAAATAATTCAAAGACTGTTTTGCTTGGAAATACACGGGAATGAAGGGTGTACCACTCGAGGTGGTTCAACACACTATTTCGATCATCATGAAAGAATTGAGACCATGCAGGCAAAAACTATATCAGATGAATCCAAAATATGCAGCGATTGTATCGTGGTGGATTTCATCTATGAAATTAAGCAAATAGATTGGTTTTCACCAATTGTGATTATGCCAAAGAAGAATGGAAAATTGAGAGTCTGTGTTGATCTCAAAAAGGTCAATGTAACCACTAGGAAAGACCACTACCACTACCATATACGGAACATGTATTAGAAAATAGGTAGCAAGTGAAGAAGCCTACAACTTCTTAGATGGTTTTTAAAGCTATAATCAGGCATCCATAGCACTAGAAGACCAATATTAGATGACTTTCAATACAATGTGGGGGACATATGCTTATAAGGTTATGCCTTTTGGCCTCACCAATTCCCCAGCAACTTTCCAACAACGATTGATATGCATAGCCTTCAAGAACTACTTAGAAAAGTGGCTAGAGGTATTCATTGTTGATATGTGTGCACACTCGCACTAGACTGAACACTTGGCTTGCTTGAGGAAGGTGTTTGAGAGATGTTGATTATTATATCATATATCTTTAAACCCTTTAAAGTGTCAATTCTGGGTCAAGCACGGTGTAATCTTAGGACACATTGTGTCTAAGAATGGTATTTCCATTGATGAGAGTAAAGTAAAATTGATTTTGGAATTACCCTCACCAAAAAACTACAAAGGTGTACAATGGTTTATGGGACACGTTGGGTATTATCGATGCCTCATTAATATTCTATGCTGAGATTTCCAGGCCATTAGACTACTCATTGTCTTTGAATGGACTAAGGAATGCCAAGAGGCATATGATAAGTTGAAGAACCCACTGGCTAGTGCACCAATCCAGAGACCACCCAAGTGGGATCTTGTATTCCACGTGCACATTGATGCATCAAACTTCGCTATAGAATGTGTATTGGCGCACCTTGGGGAATTCAAATTGGATTACCCAGTTTGCTTTGCCAATCGTAACTAAATGATGCAGAGATAAACTACACCACCATTGAGCGTGAAGGGTTGGCCATGGTTTATGCTGTAAATAAATACCGTCATTACTTGCTGGACAACAAATTTATATTCTTTGTGGACCATCAGGGCCTATTATATCTAGTGAACAAGCCTTGCACCATGGGAAGAATCACACGATGGTCTACTCCTAGAATTTGACTTTACGATCATGGTGAGAAAAGGAACACAGCATGTTTTGGGACGAACCATATGTCTAGAATTCCAAACGGAGAACTTTCAACTGGCATTGACGATGACCTTCCAGATGTGTGTTTGTTCAAACTTGACATGGTGCCTGAGTGGAGTGAGGAAATATCCGACTATCTAGCTCATAGGTTCCCACAAGATTGACCTTTGAACAAAGATAAGATGCGTTGGCTAATTGAGCTGGCCGCACCTTATCAATTGATTGCTGGAGAATTATATAAGCTAGGCAAGGGTGATATCCTCAGGAGATATGTGCGAGAAGATAAGTTTGTCACGATCTTAGAAGAAGCGATCAGTGAGACCGGGGTTCATATTTCATTAATGAGGTGATTGAACAATTACTTATAGGATTCCTTGTAGTCCATTGCAAATTATCACCTTATTGCCCACAGGAAAATGGCCAAGTAGAGAGCACAAACAAGATTTTATGTGCTATCCTGACTAAAATCTTAGAAGCCAATCATGCAAATTGGGAGCATAAGTTATCTGTAGCACTATGGGCCTATCGTACATCATATAAGGTGGCGACGGGATACACTCCCTTTCGTCTAGCTTATGGCATTGATGTAGTAATGCCTATGGAATTTTTAGTTCCAAGCCATACAGGCTCAGGAGGTCACTCATAAATATGTAAGTGTAGCACATGAGTTTAACATAAGGGGTTTTTAAACTCTCAATTTTACACAATTTTTACATACAGAAGGGTACCATTTAAAGGGAGTATTCACAGATTGAATAGACAAAGGGTGTGATTTATTCATAAAAAATTCACAGATAAGGGGTTTTAAAAATAGGCCTTGAATGCATGTGATATAGAGGGTTTATATATAGCGAACCCCCTAAGCGTACAGGAAAGGCTCACGAAAAATGTGTTAGCTGAGAGGTTGGTTGACTTTTCGAGAAACTCGATGAGACACGGCTGATTGCATCACATGGGCTTATGGTCGAAAAACTACGAAGAAAACACTGGTTTGACCATAACCTGAAACGCAAGGAACTGGAAAAGGGGGACCTCGTCCTCCTAATTGGTGTGGGAAGCACCAAGAAAAATAAACTAAAATACATGGGGTTAGGGCCTTTTAGAGTGTTCGAAATCACCCCTCAAGGGTTAGTCCGAATTGAAACTATCGAAGGAGTGGAAATGGAAAAGTGGAAGCAAACTTGAGAAATATTATGGACCCCTGACCCAGGAAATACTCACACAAGAGCATCTCCTAAAATAAAAGAAAGAGCTAGTCAAGAAAAATATCAAACAAGCTCCAGAGGAATCTAAGGCGAGGGAAGCCAAGGAAAAACAAAGACTCCAAGGGAGAACGCTACACGTAAACATGGATTCACTCACCTTGCTTGACAAGGATGACATGGATATTGGACCCGCACGACTCAATGTAAAAGTCTCTACAAGGGGTTGTCACATGACAAGCATCGCATTAATTGATATACGGGTTCAAGTCATAACTTGATTTCCTATGAGACATGGGTAGCCTTAAACAAACCCCCTCTAGAGGCAACTAATGCACAGGTTCGCAGTGTGCATCCATCTATTACACAAATGATAGGACTTTTGAATATAAACATCTCAATCAGAAATAATCCCTTGGTCGGGAAGGTGTTTGTTATGCCTGCAGGAACCATGAAAGAGGAGATGCTTCTTGGACGGTCCTGGATTTGCGCCAACACAACTGTCACATCCAATGGGCAAAAGAAAAAGTATAACTCAATGATGGCAAAGACACCATCACCATGCATTATGGAGTCCATTGAATAAGGGAAAACATGTAGCGACATGCGACATGGAGTCTCCAATGCCACAAAAAATAGAAGGCTTAATAGAACAAGCATCCACATCAAAAGATAATCCCTCTTCAAGAGAACCAAAGCAAAGGTAGCAAAAGTATCAAGGCAAAAAACATTGGGTTCCCAAAGCCCAGCGTCATGCACAAGGATACTATAATACAAACAAAACCTCATGGGTATTGAGGCAAAAAAGCCATGCTACAAGCAAAAGACAAGGAAATCCAACCAAGGACAGAAAACTGTCTTCCAAGCAAGCCTGCACATAACTTAACATTCAACAGTGGTGGGTCCGAAAGGACGTACTAGCAGCACATAGATATTATCAAGGAAACTAAACGGTATGGGTGCCAAAAACCAATCCAAAACCCAATTCTGCATGTATCTCTAGAAGAAAAAAAGAGAGCCAAAAGCACAGATAAGACCAAGTCTTAGCTAAATTAAGTGCTAAGGAAGAACCAAAGTTGGTTTGGAGAAAGAAACAAGTTCAACCAAGTAAACAAGGGAGTGCGACACTGCCAATGTCATCCACCAATGAGGAAAAGCTGAACCAAGCCATGGACCAGGGTAAAGAAGATGTGCACTCACATGCACCGGAAGCAAAACAGGTTCACCAGGATTCGGTGGATGTACTCCTATGGAAGGAAAAATCAAAAGTTCTCACTCAAAATTTAAGCGATTACAACAACACATACCCGCCGGCAGGCTTGAAAGTACAACATTGGTTCTTGTGGCAATAAAAGAAACTAGGTACAAGGTAAAGGGGTATGCTTTTCATGCTGTGAAACATGTTCATTCATTTCACCTATACACTTTACTCCTCAGAATGCATAACATATGGCCTTGGAGTGTTTGAGCATATAGGAAACCATAGGTATCAGTATTTGTATGCATAAGGGTACAAGTTGTTTCACATCCTGAACCGATTTGGGCTAGTTTACATCGTGAAACATTGAGGACTATTTCAGGTTCTGAAACACTTCGAAATAGTTCATGTTGTGAACCGACTTATGCTAGCTCACACCGTGAAATGGTCAAAAAACCCCCACGAATCGTAGACGAACATGTGGCATACCCAATTAAGATGGCCGTGGACTATAAGATTCCTCCCTCTAGCTTTTGAGGTGTAAAGGTGTAAGAACCTCCCCTTCTGTTCTTGTGATTATTCCCCTCTTTGAAATAGAAGAAAGATATTGTTTTACCCTGTTTTGGCCTAGAGAGAGAAAATGTTGAGAGAGATAATCCAAAATTGAGATATCTTTGGATATAAAAATCCTCTTGATGTCTAAAATGGATTTCCCTGAAATAGAAGTTCAAAATGAACTTTCCGATGTGCATTTGGAATTAATTTAAAATGTGTATAAGGGACCTTAGCCTAAAGGTCTATATTTTCAAAAAATTTTGGATTATGGTCCAATTAAGGTTCCAATGGGCTGATTGGATTAATCTAAGTGTTAGGATGAGATAAATCTAAAGAATAAAAGAAAATACCCAAAAATGAGTAAATGCTCACATAAGATGAAGAGTTGACTGAGTACAAGGTCTATTAGTTAAAAATTATGAGATATTAATAAAAAAATGAGTAAATGCTCACATAAGATGAAGAGTTGACTGAGTACAAGGTCTATTAGTTAAAAATTATGAGATATTAATAAAAAAATGAGATATTTTAGAATAATGATGCATTTTTGACACCTTGGTAAAGAGAGGGGGACTCTTGAGGTAGGCGCCTATTTCACATGTGTGGAAGGGTTTTTAATTCAAAAAATTTGTGATATTTTTATCTCTCCTCTCTCATGGATCAAACCAAATAAAAAAGGGAGCCAAACTGGTCCAAATCTTGTCCAAATTGAGTCAAACTGAACCTGAAAAATTCTAGAACCCACTTGGACTTGGTTAGTGGCTTCCCTCACCTACAAATAGATCCTTAGTCTTTTGTAAAAAAAAATCTGTGAGCTATACCATGCCGATATTACATTAAAATAATCATATTTTCTATTATCCCTTAAAAATCCTCTACTTTTGGAAAGCTTGGAGCTTCTCTCTCTCTTCAACAACTCTTGGAGCTTTCTTCTCAACTTGCTAAACCAATTGATTGGTTGGGGGCTTCACTTCTAGAAAAAGAAGCAAGCTAAACCTTGAGGTAAGAAGAAATTTTATGGTTTTTGTTAATATTCTCAAATGATTTCTCTTCTCAACTTCTCTCAAGCTTGAGAAGTTTCTAATTGGTTGTTTTAAATTCAAATCAAGCTTTCCCTAAGAATTTTAATGAGTTATCAAGAAAAAGTTAATCTTTGCTTAATTAGATTGCTTCTTATGTATATCTCTCTCTCCAAAAAGAATAGTCATTCCTATGGCTAATTCTTTAGTAAAAGAATGCTTCTCATTGATAAATTCTTAATTCAAAACCAAACTCTAAGCTTGTTAATCTAGAGGATAAGAAAATGGTATTTTTATGCTTTTATGTTAACAAAAATAATGGTAAATTCTTTTAGATTATTTATAAGTAGTTAAAAAACTACTTTAATTGATTCTAAATTGGAAAGAGATAATCCTATCATTTTGGAAAAAGAGGAATAATAGAAATAGCTTAATCTAGTAGAATAATTATAATTAAGTTTATGATTATGGTTAAATTTATGATTTAATTTCATAATTTAGATTTAAGTTTAAGAATAGATCTTCTATCATAATTGTATTACAATGTCTTATTATTTTTTAGAAAAATTAAAAATTATCATAGTAAGAGTAGTGCAGCTATGGTAAAATTTTTAGAAAATAATACATATCTTAAATTTTTGATAAATTTATTTTATGCAAAAAGAGGCATTCCCATGATAATTGAGATCCAAGAAATTAAATGGTAAAAGAGGAATTTTTGATAAATTTATTTTATGGTAAAAGAGAAATTTTCATGATATTTGAGATCCAAGAAATTAAATGGTAAAAGAGGAATTTTTAGCATAATTCAAATTATGAGTATTTATCAAAAGTGAAATTTTGAGTATTATTAATTTTATTGGGAAATATGGGTAGAATTGATTTTTGTAAATCTTATGAATCTTTTACTCAAAAGAAAAATATTGAATATATTTCACTTGAGAAATTTAAAAAAGAATATAAAAATATCCATCGAGAAAAGTCTAGGCCAAGCAATTGGCAAAAACTTGGAAAAGTCCCATCGGTATCAAAAGTAGAAAACGGTACAAGATAAGATGTGAATGCGATGTGAAAAGATGGGAATGCGATGTGATAAGATGCGAATGCGAGGTGATAAGATGTGAGTGGATGTGGATGGGATGCGATGTGATGTAAATGGATGTGGATGTGGATGTGGATGTGGATGTGGATGTGAACAGATGTGATGGGATGTGATGTGATGTAAATGGATGTGGATGTGGATGTGATGAGATGTGATGTAAATGGATGTGGATGTGAATGTGATAAGATGAGAACGTGATGTGATGATATGTGAAAGGATATGGATGTGGATGGGATGTGATGTGATGTAAATGGATATAGTTGTGGATGTGATGTAATGTGGATGGAATGAATGTGAAGTGATGTGGATGGATGTGAACGAGATGTATTAAGATGAGGATGGATGTGACGAGTTCTCGGGGGGTGCACCTCAAAAAATGTAAGTCTACCACGTGCGATCATCAGGTGGGGTTTTTTTAATCCAAAATATTGGGTAAATTTATAGAAATACAATTACAAGAGGGGTATTTTAATTGTACTTTGGAAAAAAACCCGTAAGTCTATAAAGAAAAAGGGGTAGTTTTATTAGCTCAAAATTCACAGATAAGGGGTTTTTTAAATACCCCTTGAACGCACGTCGTAGGAGGGGCTTCCATATAGTGCACCCCCCGAGGACGAGTTGTGAATGAATGTGGGATGTGAATGGGTGTGATGGATGTGAATGGATGTGAGTGGATGTGGTGAGATGTGAATGAATGTGGGATGCGAATGGGTGTGATGGATGTGAATGAATGTGATGAGATGTGAGTGGATGTGGTGAGATGTGAATGTGACGTAATGAGATGTGAATGGATGTGATGTGATATGGAACTGGTTAGATATGAATGGATGAGATATGATGTAATTAGATGTGAACGTGATGTGATGATATGATGTAATTAGATGTGAACGTGATGTGATGATATGTGGATGATGTGGATCTGAATGAATGTAGATGGATTTGATGTGATATGAATGGATGAGATGTGATGTGGATATGTTATGATGTGAGGTGATGACAATAGATATGATGAGATGTAATATGATGTGATTGGATGAAGGATGATGGGAATACATATGATTGGATGTGGAATAAGCAATGTGAATTGATGTAAAAGAATGTGAAATAACGAGAAATGATGTGGAACAATGTGGAAAGATGAGAGTTCGTTAGAAACTGTATTTATGACCTATTTTTAAATGACTGTTTTATGTCAAGAATGCTAGAGAAGCATTTTGACCTTCTTGTGAATGAGGTCGTAGAGACCTAAGTGATAAAGTTGCAACAGCTATGATGGAGAGTCAACGGAGGACGTCTCGCGTAGCACGATCGACCGAGGTCTTGACCAGCCTCGGTTCGATTTAAGTGGTGAGCTTCCGGTACGGTGGATGAGGGACCAAGGAAGCGGCCTATGAGCGAAGCGCTAGGTGACCTGTGAAGGAGCCTAGAGGGTGCTGACCATACGGTGCTCGGGCTCTGGGTCGCTGAAGATACCCATGCGTGCGTCGAGGAAGAAAATGGAACAAGGAGTTAGAGTTGTTTTTTGAATTCGGGCATGGATATGGTTGATTGTCCTTGCTGGTCCTCAAGGGATGAGTCCATGGCTCTTTTATATGGATTTATTGGTTGATCTTGTTGATCTTCAACGGAGAGTCTATCTGGATTTTTCATAAGTGAATATATTTCCGAGTACTATGAGCTAGGAACTATTGAAAAGGCCCCTGAGTAGACAGGTGGTGAGGGTTCTGGTTTGGCTAATGATGCCATAGGTATACCAATGAAGGAATGATTGGAAATTAGAATTCAACCTAGATATTTTGGAGGATTACGATCAGTGATACTATGGTTTCATTGAAAGATTGTTTTAAAGATAGCTGAATCCGTGAAACAGGCGATTTCATATTGGGTGTGTAAGTGGTGTGACTATCTTGAAGTTTGCTTGAAGCGCTGGCTAGGGGACCTGGGAACTCTTTTCCCTGGTACTCGGGGCAAAACATAACCAATTTCACAAATGGATTCTATCACTACAGTGGTTGGGCGGTTGGCTTACCCATGGAATTGGATGGTATTAGGCTGGACTGATGGATCCCTAAAATGAGATTCAATTCTGTTATGTTACGATAGATGAAGTAAATCCCGGATAGTCTTTGTTCTATGGAAAAGAATTAACGGCAGTCGTGCCTCTTGATGAGGAAAAAAGCGTTGGTCTCTATGATCCAAGTGCAAGTCTCTTCCTTGATATGACCATGTGACTTACAGGTTCAGTCGAATCAGTTTGGTTAGTTAAGGCTCTTGACTACGTTAGAATAAAAATATCCTGGAGGAATTGCCTGTTCTTTGTAGGTGAGGGAAGTTTTTTTCCGGGTTTGGTTTTGGAAGAACCAAGGGATTAGTCTCTTGTGCGGATATCCATGGGTGAGGCTCCGAGTGAGAGGCTCTGCCCTGCACAAGAAGTGCTACTTCCACTGCTAGCACCCCCGAATTCATTGCGTGGAGGGGGTAGGGATCTTTCAACTGGTATGAGAGGCAAATTGGCTAAAGTGGATCAACCAAGAAGCAAGAAATGTCAAAAATTTATGAAGTACTAGTAAGAGATTGTAATTGTGTGATGAAATTCATACAAATTGATATTCAGAATAAAGATTCATAAATTGGTAATTGGGTCTTCAGATGGAAGACCGCAATTGTATGGAATCCCTGACTTGCTTGATTCCTAGATATGATGATATTTACCTTATAAGTCCAAGAATCGTGACTACCCGTATATACCGTGGGTATATCTATAGCTCTTTACTGACAATATATATGAGTAAATCTAAGACCTTGAAATTATAAGCAAAAATGCTATCTAGATGATGAATTCGAATGCTGGTTGATATGATTTTAGAATTTTGGTTGAGAATTGATGAGTTGATTTGGATTCTGATTGAAATATGATGATTCTTGAATTCTGGTTGAAAGGAGATAAGTTGAACAAAGCCACAATGAGGATGAATGGGACAAATCCCAGTGATGATATTAGTAACTAGAATGACGATTATGACTTCAGCAAATCACTATGAGATTAGTGTATTGTGTTAATAGATTGCTGCTATTTGATCTTTGACCCAATGCCTCTAAGTAAGGGATGACAAATTGAGACTTGCATAACTAAAATTCCCATGGAGGAATGTTCAGATGGAATTTTTGGTCTGATGGACCATTACTGTGTTAAGAATATGAATGAATTATTCTCTGATAATGAGTTCTGTACATTCTTCTTGTAGAAGGTATATTTATCCCAGGATTCTATGGGGGACTGACCAATCTAAAGAACCCCAGAATCAGTTGGATCTAAAGTCGGATTTGAATTATAAATAAAGGGACTTAACAAGAATTTTCGTATTGATAGGATCATGGATCGAGGTCGTTGTGGTATGAATGTTAACCCTAAACTCGATGAGGAAGAGCTTGACTCGGATGTTCGTAAAACTCTTTATAGATAGTAGCGTGGACCTTTCAAGGGTGAAGGGAAAAACTTGGGCGAGGTTGTGGAGAAGTGGATCGAAGCAATGGAAGAATACTTCTATGTCACCGGGTACAATGAGAAGAGTAAAATGGCTCTTGCAAGGCTGAAGATAGTAGATACAGCTAGAGTGGCGTCGAGAAACCACTGTGAGACAAACCGTCTGGATCGAAACACCCAGACATGGAATGATCTCAAGATTTACCTAAGGAAGAGATTTTGTCCTCCCGACTTTTTGGAAACCAAGATGAACGAATTCTTAGAATTAACCCAGGGGAGCAGAACTATTGAAGTGTATCACCAAGTGTTCGCTCTCCTCCTCAAGTACTCGCGCCATCGCTGGATGAAGAATAGCTGGCCAAGCTCATTCGGGGACTGAATGAACCTTTGAATATCCTAGTGAAGAATGCCAAGCCAGTTTCTATGGCCAAAAGTAGTGTGGATGGCAAAGGATTTCGCCAAGGCCTTCGATGTCAAGGTCCCGCCGCCGCGGAAGCCAGCACCATCATCTTTCAAAAGATTTCAAGGTCCAGAAGAGGTAATTCCAACTTTCCACCGCCTAAGTCAAACTCAGGATATGGGAAGTTCCAGAATGGAAGAAAGGTCCTTTTCCCGAAACTCAATCCCCTAGAATTCAACTTCAGAAGTTTCACCCTTGAACAAAGAAGTGAAATGCTATAACTATCAAGGAATTGGACATCGCAGTATGGATTGCCCAACTCCTTTTGGATTGCCCAGCTCCTTTTGGATCAAGGTTTTTGGGGCACGGAAGTCAGGGACCAAGATTCCAGACTCGAGCTCCTTTCTTCCAGAGTAATCAAGTTCCTTTCCGTCAAAATCAGGTTCCTTTCTGTCAAAATCGAGAAAATACCAGAGGTAGACTCTCTAACCAACCCTTAGTTTCAATCCAAAGTAATGCAGCAAGACCTCCGTCTCCCTCAGAATAGGGGAAGTCAAAGAGAGATGTTCCCAAATCGGCCATCCACTTCCAAGGCAATAACGCTAGAAGCGATTGAAGAAGAAGAAGATGAAACAGATTATACTCCACCTGCGAGATGAGGATATCTCGCGTTTTTTAAGTGGGTAGGATGTAAGATTCCTCCCTCTAGCTTTTAAGGTGTAAAGGTGTAAGAACCTCCCCTTCTATTCTTGTAATTATTCCCCTCTTTGAAATAGAAGAAAGATCTTGTTTTACCCTGTTTTGGCTTAGAGAGAGAAAATATCTAGAGAGAGATAATCCAAAATTGAGATATCTTTGGATATAAAAATCCTTCTAATGTCTAAAATGGATTCCCCTGAAACAGAAGTTCAAAATGAACTTTCCAATGTGCATTTGGAATTAATTGAAAATGTGTATAAGGGACCTTAGCCTAAGGCTCTACATTTTCAGAAATTTTTAGATTATGGTCCAATTAAGGTTCCAATGGGCCAATTGGATTAATCCAAGTGTTGGGATGAGATAAATCTAAAGAGTAAAAGAAAATACCCAAAAATGAGTAAATGCTCACATAAGATGAAGAGTTGGCTGAGTACAAGGTTTATTAGTTAAAAATGATGAGATAGCACTGAAAAAATGAGATATTTTGGAATAATGATGCATTTTTGACACCTTGGTAAAGAGAGGGGGCCTATTTCACATGTGTGGAAGGGTTTTAAATTCAAAAAAATTATGATATTTTTATCTCTTCTCTCTCCTGAATCAAACCAAGTAAAAAAGGGAGCCAAACTGGAAAAGAGGACTTCCTACCATATTCTAGGATTGGACATCCTATGCAAAAAGAATTATTTTCATCATATTCATGAGAAATAATTTTGTAATTATGCATAATTAATTGATTATGAGAAAAGAGTAAATTTTTGATAAATTTATTTTATGCAAAAAGAGGAATTCCCATGATTATTGAGATCCAAGTAATTAAATGGTAAAAGAGGAATTTTTGATAAATTTATTTTATGCAAAAAGAGAAATTTCCATGATATTTGAGATCTAAGAAATTAAATGGTAAAAGAGGAATTTTTAGTAGTATAATTCAAATTATGAGTATTTATCAAAAGTGAAATTTTAAGCATTATTAGTTTTATTGAGAAATATGGAATTGATTTTTGTAAATTCCATGAATCTTTTACTCAAAAGAAGAATATTGAATATATTTCACTTGAGAAATTTGAGAAAGAATATTAAAATATCCATCGAGAAAATGTACCTTTAACAAGGCCAAGCAATTGGTAGAAACTTAGAAAGTCCCATCGGTATCAAAAGTAGAAAACGGTACAAGATGTGAATGCGATGTGATAAGATGGGAACGCGATGTGATAAGATGTGAATGCAAGGTTATAAGATATGAGTGGATGTGATGAGATGTGGATAGGATGTGATGTGATGTAAATGGATGTGGATGTGGATGGGATGTGATGTGATGTAAATGGATGTGGATGGGATGTGATGTAAATGGATGTGGATGGGATGTCATGTGATGTGATGTAAACGGATGTGGATGTGGATGTGATAAGATGTGGATGAAATGTGATGTAAATGGATATGGATGTGAATGTGATGAGATGAGAACCTGATATGATGATATGTGAAATGATGTGGATGTGGATGGAATGAGATGTGATGTGGATGTGGATGTGATGAGATGTGGTTGGGATGTGATATGATGTAAATGGATATAGATGTGGATGTGATCTAATGTGGATGGAATGAATGTGATCTGATGTGGATGGATGTGAACGAGATGTGTTAAGATAAGGATGGATGTGACGAGATGTGAATGAATGTGGGATGTGAATGGGTGTGATGGATGCGAGTGGATGTGACGAGATATGAGTGGATGTGGTGAGATGTGAATGTGATGTAATGAGATGTGAATGGATGTGATGTGATGTGGAACTGGTTAGATATGAATGGATGAGATATGATGTAATTAGATGTGAACGTGATGTGATGATATGTGGATGATGTGAATCTGAATGAATGTAGATGGATGTGATGTGATATGAATGGATGAGACGTGATGTGGATATGTTGTGATGTGAGGTGATGAGGATAGCTGTGATGAGATGTAATATGATGTGATTGGATGAAGGATGATGGGAATACATATGATTGGATGTGGAAGCAATGTGAATTGATGTAAAAGAATGTGGAATAATGATAAATGATGTGGAACAATGTGGAAAGATGAGAGTTCGTTAGAAACTGTATTTATGACCTGTTTTTAAATGACTGTTTTATGCTAGAGAAGCATTTTGACCTTCTTGTGAATGAGGTCATAGAGACCTAAGTGATAAAGTTGCAACAGCTGACGGAGAGTCAATGGAGGACGTCTCGCGTAGCACAGTCGGCCGAGGTCTTGACCAGCCTCGGTTTGATTTAAATGGTGAGCTTCCGGTACGATGGATGAGGGACCAAGGAAGCCGCCTATGAGAGTGAAGCGCTAGGTGACCTACAAAGGAGCCTAGAGGGTGCTGACCATATGGTGCTTGGGCTCTGGGTTGCCGAAGATACCCACGCGTGTGTCGAGGAAGAAAATGGAACAAGGAGTTAGAGTTGTTTTCTGAATTCGGGCATGGATCTGGTTGATTGTCCTTGTTTTTGCTGGTTGCTGGTCCTCAACGGATGAGTCCATGGCTCATTTATATGGATTTGTTGGTTGATCTTGCTAATCTTTAACGGAGAGTCCATCTGGATTTTCATAAGTGAATATATTTTTTGATACTATGAGCTAGGAACTATCGAAAAGGCCCCTGAGTGGATAGGTGGCGAGCGTTCTGGTTGCCAATGATGCAATAGGTACACCAATGAAGGAATGATTGGAAATTAGAATTCAACTTGGATATTTTGGAGGATTATGATCAATGATACTATGGTTTCATTAAAAGATTGTTTTAAAGACAGTTGAATCTGTGAAACAGGTAATTTCATATTAGGTGTGTAACTGGTGTGACTATCTTGAAGTTTGCTTGAAGCGTTGGCTAGGGGGCCCGGGGAACTCTTTTCCCTGGTACCCGAGGCAAAATATAACCAATTTCCTAAATGGATTCTATCACTACACTGGTTGGGCGGTTGGATAACCCATGGGAATGGATGGGATTAGGCTGGACTAATGGCTCGCTAAAATGAGATTCAATTTTGTTATGTTACGATGAAGTAGATCCCGGATAGTCTTTGTGCTATGGAAAAGAATCAACGGCTATGCCTCTTAATAAGGAAAAAAACGTTGGTCTCTATGATTCAAGTGCAAGTCTCTTCCTTGATATGACCATGTGACTTACGGGTTCGGTCGGATCAATTTGGTTAGTTAAGGCTCTTGACTACGTTAGAATAAAAATATCCTAGAGGAACAGCCCGTGCTTTCTGGATGAGAGAAGTTTTTTTTCGGGTTCGGTTTTGGAAGAACCAAGGGATTAGTCTCTTGTTCGGATATCCGTGGTGGGGAGCGAGGCCTCGAGTGAGAGGTTGTGCCCTACGCAAGAAGTGCTACTTTTGCTGCTAGCATCCCCGAATTCATTGCGTGGAGGGGACAGGGATCTTTGAGCTGGTATCAGAGGCAAATTGGCTAAAGTGGATCAACCGAGAAGCAAGAAATGTCAAAAATTTATGAAGTACCAGTAAGAGATTGTAATTGTGTGATGAAATTCATACAAATTGATATTCAGAATAAAGATTCATAAATTGGTAATTGGGGTCTTCAGATGGAAGTACCGCAAATGTATGGAATCCCTAACTTGCTTGAGGCCTAGATATGATGGTATTTACTTTATAACTCCAAGGACCGTGACTACTCGTATATACGGTGAGTATATCTGTGGCTCTTTACTGACAATATATACGAGTAAATCTAAGACCTTGAAATTATAAGCAAAAATGCTATCTAGATGATGAATTCGAATGCTGGTTGATGTGATTTTAGAATTCTGGTTGAGAATTGATGAGTTGATTTGGATTCTGATTGAAAGATGATGATTCTTTAATTCTGGTTGAAAGGAGATAAGTTGAACAAAGCCACAATGAGGATGAATGGGACAAATCTCATTGATGATATTAGTAACTAGAATGACGATTATGACTTCAGCAAATCACTATGAGATTAGTGGATTGTGCTGACAGATTGCTGTTGTTTGACCTTTGACCCAGTGGCTCTAATTAAGGGATGACATATTGAGAACCTGCATAACTAAAATTCCCGTGGAGGAATGTTCAGATGGAATTTTTGGTCTGATGGACCATTACTGTATTAAGAATATGAATGAATTATTCTCTGATAATGAGTTCTATATGTTCTTCTTGTAGAAGGGATCTTTATCCTAAGATTCTGTGGAGGACTAACCAATCTAAAGAACCCCAGAATCAGTTGGATCTAAAGTCAGATTTGAATTATAAATAAAGGGACTTAACAAGAGTTTTTGTATTGATAGGATCATGGATCGAGGTCGTGGTGGTGGGAATGTCAACCCCCAATGCGATGAGGAAGAGCTCGACTCGGATGTTTGTAAAACTCTTCATAGATCGCAGCCTGGACCTTTCAAGGGTGAAGGGGAAAACTTGGGCGAGGCTGTAGAGAAGTGGATCGAAGCAATGGAAGAATACTTCGATGTTACCAGGTACAATGAGAAGAGTAAAATGGCTCTTGCAAGGCTGAAGATAGTAGATACAGCTAGAGTGGCACAGAGAAACCACTGTGAGACAAACCGTCTGGATGATCGGAACACCCAGACATGGAATGATCTCAAGATTTACCTAAAGAAGAGATTCTATCATCCCGACTTTTTGGAAACCAAGATGAACGAATTCTTAGAGTTAACCCAGGGGAGTAGAACTATTGAAGTGTATCACCAAGCGTTCGCTCGCCTCCTCAAGTACTTGCCCACCACTGGATGAAGAACAACTGATGGTGGCTAGGTTCATTCGGGGACTGAATGAACCTTTGAATATCCTAGTGAAGAATGCCAAGCTAGTTTAATTGGTTGTTTTGAATTCAAATCAAGCTTTCCCTAAGATTTTTAATGAGTAATCAAGAAAAAGTTAATCTTTATGCTTAATTAGACTGCTTCTTATATATATCTTTATGCTTAATTAGACTGCTTCTTATATATATCTCTCTCTCCAAAAAGAATAGTCATTCCTATGGCTAATTCTTTAGCAAAAGAATGCTTCTCATTGATAAATTCTTAATTCAAAACCAAACTCTAAGCTTGTTAAGCTAGAGGATAAGAAAATGGTATTTTTATGCTTTTATGCTAACAAAATAATGGTAAATTCTTTTAGATTATTTATAAGTAGTTGAAAAGCTACTTTAATTGATTCTAAATGGGAAAGAGATAATCCTATCATTTTGGGAAAAGAGGAATAATAGAAATAGCTTAATCTAGTAGAATAATCATAATTATGTTTATGATTATGGTTAAATTTATGATTTAATTTCATAATTTAGATTTAAGTTTAAGAATAGATCTTCTATCATAATTGTATTATAATGTCTTATTATTTTTTAGAAAAATTAAAAATTATTAGTAATAGCAGCAAAGCTATGGTAAAATTTTTAGAAAATAATACATATCTTATTTTTATATGCATAATGCTAAAAGAGGACTTCCTACCATATTCTAGGATTGGGCATCCTATGCAAAAGGAATTATTTTCATTATATTCATGAGAAATAATTTTGTAATTATGCATAATTAATTGATTATGAGAAAAGGGTAAATTTTTGATAAATTTATTTTATGCAAAAAGAGGAATTCCCATGATAATTGAGATCCAAGTAATTAGATGGTAAAAGAAGAATTTTTGATAAATGCAATGTGATAAGATGTGAATGCGATGTGATAAGATGGGAATGCGATGTGATAAGATGTGAATGCGAGGTGTGATAAGTTGTGAGTGGATGTGATGAGATGTGGATGGGATGTGATGTGATGTAAATGGGTGTGGATGTGGATGTGGATGTGAAGAGAGGTGGATGGGATGTGATGTGATGTAAATGGATGTGGATGTGGATGTGATGTGATGTAAATGGATGTGGATGTGATGAGATGAGAATGTGATGTGATGATATGTAAAATGATGTGGATGTGGATGTAATGAGATGTGGATGGGATGTAAATGGATATAGATGTAGATGTGATGTAATATGGATGGAATGAATGTGATGTGATGTGGATGGATGTGAACGAGATGTGTTAAGATGAGGATGGATGTGACGAGATGTGAATGAATGTGGGATGTGAATGGGTGTGATGGATGTGTGTAGATGTGACGAGATATGAGTGAATGTGCTGAGATGTGAATGTGATGTAATGAGATGCGAATGGATGTGATGTGATGTGGAATTAGTTAGATATGAATGGATGAGATATGATGTAATTAGATGTGAACGTGATGTGTGATGTGTTGAAATATCAAGCTCGTATACAGCTGGAGGATAGCACATGGGTGCTGACAGAGTGACAGTATGGTAGATAGATATCGTGTGGTGTGTTTATGACCGCGTCCAGCTGGGTCATGTGTGGTGTGGACATTACATTAGGTTTACTTTGTAGTGTGGACATAACACTATGTTGTGTTCCCTTTTGTGTGTGTGAGAGAGATGGTGACTATGGCTTCTCTCCTTCTTTATGGTTGATGGTTATGGATTAGGGCTTGCTTCTCTTGTGTGTGTTACATCCTGCTCCTGTTTTTTATCATGGTATCAGAGCCAAGAGCTCATTAGCTGAGTTGTGAGAGTGAGTGAGAGAAGTGGGAAGAAGAAGAAAAAGCTGTGAAGGAAGCCATTGGAGCTTGGAGCAAAGGAGAAGCTGTGGAGCACACATCGGCATCAGATCTGAGAGCTAAGGACCATTGGTGAGTGTAGCAAGACCCCCTCTGCGGATTGCAGGTATCAAAGAGCAAGTTCAGTGAAGATTGAAGTGCATAAAGCAAGCAGAAAATTTCTGGTTTTGAAGCTTTCATGGAAAGCTTGTGAAGGAATGTATTTTGTCAAAAGTATTGGTGCAAATACAAAGGAAACACAGAGGTTCTCATGTATTGTGAAAGGGCACATGTATTAGCAACACTGGAGCAAACCATTGCATGAAAATTGATGCATTACAGGCAATTTGTGAAGAAAAAAATTCTGGTTTTTTGGACTCTACAAAAACAGAGAACATATGCCCGGTGGAGGATCAATTGTGGCAATTCTACTCAAAATTGAGTCAAACCCTTCATACCCATGATAGATTAGGTCATTTCTAAGAGACCTATCCACTCATTAGTGATTACCCCTCTCTCCTAGAGCTCCAAGAGAAGGCGGCGCTTTTTGGAAGAGTTTCTTGAAAAGTTTGCAATGAATTTGGTCTAATTCACTCATTTGGACACCAAATTGAATGCTTTAAAGCTTGGAGAGTTTAGCAAAGACATTGCTAAGGCCTTGTGATGCTTGGTTGCAGCTCATTTCATGTATTTGGAGCTCATTGAAGTGATTTATCAGAGGTGTGTAGGTTTGCAGAAATTCTGTCCAGAAACAGAGCATTTTTAATCAAGGCATTAATCTTTGTCTATATCAAATTGGCCTAATTCCTTTGGTACAAGTAAAGTCCTATGAGTTGCTAAACTTTTGAATCAAAAAGTTTTGGATTTGGAGAATATTTGAAGGAGATAGAGCATTTTTAGTGAGAGGTGGTACCTGACAGGTGCAGAAAAATTCAAACCAGAGGTTACAAAAATTGATGGTTCTCATTCCCCTTGAAGAATTTGATCAAACCCTTCTAGGATATGTTGGAGCAATGTGTTGGGAAGCCATTGCAAGTTGAATCATTGCATTTGGACAAGATTTGAAGGATTTAGAGCATAATCTTAACTGGTTACTGGCGAGAATTTACTGGCGAGAAAAAAACCAGAAAATTTTTTGTGAAGGAGTTTCATTTGATTTCAACTTTGATCGAGTGTACATTGTTGGTGAATCATTGTGGGATGTTAATGCACACAATTTGACAGCATTTGATGTGATTTGGAGAGATTTGGAGCATTACAGGTACTTCGTATATTGTAATCGAAAGGGTACATCTACTCTAATTTTTTGCAACAATGGGAGATGGTCCGATACAGATTGTTGGAGAGAAGCTTGATCGCACTAATTTTCAAGTGTGGAAGTTTCGAATGAAGAGTTTTTTGAAAGGCAAAGGTTTATGGAGTCTTGTCTCGGAGGAAGATCCGGAGCCATACCTACCTCCTCAACCAAATAATGCTCAGTTACTGGCTCACAAGCAGTGGGTAGAGCGGTCTTCGAAGGCGTTGCATTATTTTTCAATATGTGTAACAGATGCCTTGCTCATTCACATCCAAGATGCAGATACACCGAAAGAAGCATGGGGTATATTGTGCCGAATGTATGAGACAGACACTGGTGCAAGGAAGATACAACTGAAGCAACAGATTCACAGTGTAACACGAAGGAATAGGAGCATACATGAGTATGTTCAGGAAATCAAAGGTTATGCAGATTCCTTGTCATCGATCCATGCCCCAATGGAGGATGATGATTTGGTTGCACTCACATTGCGTGGTTTAGGCAAAGAGTACAAATCTTTTGACACTTCCATCTCAGTAAGATTGGGAGGAATGCCAGACTTTAATGAGCTTGTGTCATTACTCATTGTGGAAGAATTGAAGCTTGGCCTTGGTGGTATGAGTGTTACAGGCGGTGCATCCTCGTCAAGCAATGATGAACATGCAAGAAATCAGGCTTTTTACTCATCTAGAGGCTCTCGAGGCAGGGGGAGATTTACCCCTCGAGGCCGTGGAGGACGTGGTTGGAATGACAGGTCTACTCAACCACAATCAAATCAGAATTTTCAGAATTCTCAGTCATCATTTGGATCACGTGGAGGTCGTGGATTTCAATCCCATAGGGGGAGATTTGGAACAGGTGCTCGTGGTAGAGGACGATGGCAAGGTCCTCAACAAAATTTGAATGGGATTGAATGTTACTATTGTGGCAAACTTGGACATTTGGCAAAAGATTGCTACAAAAAGCAGAATGATGCGAGGAATGGAAGACCACAACATGGAAATTATGCATCTACCAGTAACAATGATGGGAGTTCAAACCATCTTTTTGCAATGAAGCATGTTATGGGGACAATGGATTCTCAGAATGCTCGAGATGAGTCATGGTATATGGATTCAGGTGCCTCAAACCACATGACATGTCATGGTGAGTGGTTTGAGAAGATGCAACCATTGGATACAAATGGTTATGTGGTCACAGGAGATGATACTCAGCATCTTATAACACATGTTGGCAGTGTGCCTTTGAAGATGCATGATGGAAATGTGAAAAATATGTCAGAAGTGTTATATGTACCATCCATCACAAAGAGTTTGGCATCAGTAGGACAAATGGTTGAGCAGGGACTACAAGTCAGATTCAATGAGAAAGGCTGTTTTGTGGAAGATTTTAAGCATGGCTGTAGATTGATTGCCAAGGGCAAGAAGGAAGGAAGGTTGTTCAAATTGGATGCAGGCATACCAGAATTGAGCTCAGCCATGTTTTCAAAGAGCAATGGGATTGTGCAGGACATTGACATGTGGCACAAGAGGATTGGACATGTCAATATACAGAGATTAAAGAACATGCAAACAAGGGGCATTGTCAGTGGATTGCCTCGATTCAAATATGATGGTCATATGCATGTTTGTGAAGCTTGTCAGTTTGGCAAGCAGGCAAGGTTGAGGTTTCCTAGAGAAGGAAACATGAGTAATAGACCACTTGAAATAGTGCACAGTGATGTATGGGGCCCTGCGCAAAATCCATCTATCAAAGGAAGTCTATACTATGTGACATTTATAGATGACTTCAGCAGGATGACATGGATATATTTTTTGAGAGAGAAGAGTGAAGTGCTGGAAAAATTCATGGATTTCAAAGCTCTTGTAGAAAAACAATATGGCTGTTGGATTAAGTGTCTGAGAACAGATGGAGGTGGTGAATACACCTCAAAAGCATTTGAGCATTTCTTGCAGAAGCATGGGATAAGAAGACAGTTGACATGCAGGTATACACCTCAGCAGAATGGTGTGGCTGAGAGAAAGAATCGTGTCATATGTGAAGTGGCAAGGGCAATGCTCAATGAAAAGAGCATGCCAGATTACTATTGGGCAGAAGCATGTGCTACTGCAGTGTATATCCTGAACAAATCACCTACAGCAGCCATTCATGGAAGCACGCCTGAGATGCGGCTTACAGGTTACAGGCCAGATATTGGACATCTGAAAGTCTTTGGATGTGTAGCTTATGTTCATGTGCCTGATGAAAGAAGACGGAAGTTGGATCCTAAAGCAGAGAAATGTGTCTTTGTTGGATATGCACAGGATCGAAAGGCTTACAAATGCTATAACCCTCAAACTAGACAAGTAGTCATCTCACGAGATGTTGTATTTGATGAGCTTGCTAGTTGGTATAAAGCCAAAGATGAGGGAGTCATTGACACACTTGAGGCTAATGTACCTGTGAACTTGCCATCACAAGCAAGTTCTAGTTCTACTACTATGTCTGGGCCAGCAGCAGAAGCTGAGAGTAGTAGCAGTGTACGTCCATGGTCAGGACGTCTGAGGCATGAGAGTGTGAGCACTGGGAGTAGTGCTATGGATAAAGGCAAGAAGAAAGTCGAAGGAATTGGGATCACAGGTTATGAGTCCTCTAGTTCTGAGAGTTTGGATGAGGAGCTCGGCATACCTGTTGTACGCACACCTGGTGTTAGGCAGGACAGATATGTGCCACCACATGCTCGTGTTACAGGTGTACAGAGTGACCCGCATGCATTGCGGAGATCTCAGAGAGTCAGATATCCAGTGGAAAGATTGACATATAGAGATTTTGCTATGCATTATGCATACATGACATCTATGGTAAAGCATGTGGAACCTACATGCTATTCAGAGGCTATTGGAGAGCATGTATGGCAGAAAGCCATGGATGAAGAGATGGATGCTTTGGACAAAAATGATACATGGGAATTGGCTGAGTTACCTAAAGGAAAGCATGCAATTGGATGCAAATGGGTGTATAAGGTAAAGTGCAAGTCAGATGGCAGCCTAGAGAGACATAAGGCAAGGCTGGTCGCTAAAGGATATGCACAAACTTATGGTCTTGATTATGATTAAACTTTCAGCCCTGTGGCTAAGATGGCTACAGTGAGGTCTATCATTGCACTAGCAGCACAAAAAGGTTGGGCTTTACATCAAATGGATGTAAAGAATGCTTTCTTGAATGGTGATCTACAAGAAGAGGTGTACATGGAACAGCCAGAAGGTTATGTACATCCAAAATATCCGACTTTTGTTTGCAGGTTAAAGAAAGCACTCTATGGTTTGAAGCAAGCACCTCGTGCTTGGAGTGACAAAATCAGCAGATATCTTGTCAGTATTGGATTTGTGGTTGGAAATGCAGACTCTTCACTTTATGTGAAGCAGACACATGATGGTATTGTGATGATAGTCATTTATGTTGATGATCTGATTATCACAGGTGATTGTGGGAAAGGCATTGATGAGGTTAAGGCCTCTTTATGCAAAGAGTTTGATATGAAAGACCTTGGTGATTTGAGGTTCTTTCTTGGCATTGAGGTGATTAAAACAGGCAAGGGTATATGGTTGGTGCAAAGGCAATATGCACTTGACATGCTCGCAAAGTATGGTATGACAGCATGCAAACCAATGTTGACACCATTAGAGCAAAACATGAAGCTTAGGGCTGATTTGGGTGATGAGCTTGATGATATCACCATGTACAGGAAAATGGTTGGTAGCCTTATCTACATGACCATTACGAGGCGAGATCTCAGTTATGCAGTTGGTTTGGTGAGTCAGTTTATGCAGAGTCCTCGTAAACCTCACTTGGATGCTGTGAGACGGATTCTGAGATATGTCAAAACTACCGCGCATTATGGTCTTTTCTATGAGGCAGGAAAAGACATGCATGTCTATGGATATACAGATGCAGATTGGGCCGGTAGTGCATATGACAGGAGATCTACCAGTGGCTATGTTTTCAGCCTTGGTAGTGGAGCTGTGAGTTGGAGCAGTAAAAAGCAACCTACAGTTGCTTTACCTACCACAGAGGCAGAGTATCGTGGAGCAGCCATAGCTGCATGTGAGGCTATGTGGTTGAAGAAGTTGCTAGATGATGTCAGGCTACAGAATGATATGAGAGTTGTCATTCATTGTGACAACATGAGTAGTATCTAGCTTGCTACTAGCAACCCAGTTTATCATGCCAGGACCAAACATATTGAGGTCCACTATCACTTCATCAGAGAGAAGGTGCTAGATGGGCATGTTGATTTGACATATGTGCAGACAGATGAGCAGGTTGCTGATATCTTTACCAAAGCACTTGGTAAAGATAAGTTCGAGTATTTCCGTACTAGATTGGGAGTCCTAGAGATGGACATGTCGAGCTTGAGGGGGAGTGTTGAAATATCAAGCTCGTATACAGCTGGAGGATAGCACATGGGTACTGACAGAGTGACAGTATGGTAGATAGATATCGTGTGGTGTGTTTATGACCGCGTCCAGCTGGTCATGTGTGGTGTGGACATTACATTAGGTTTACTTTGTAGTGTGGACATAACACTATGTTGTGTTCCCTTTTGTGTGTGTGAGAGAGATGGTGACTATGGCTTCTCTCCTTCTTTATGGTTGATGGTTATGGATTAGGGCTTGCTTCTCTTGTGTGTGTTACATCCTGCTCCTGTTTTTTATCATGATGTGCGGTGATGAGGATAGATGTGATGAGATGTAATATGATGTGATTGGATGAGAATGGATGAAGGACGATGGGAATACATATGATTGGATGTGGAATAAGCAATGTGAATTGATGTAGAAGAATGTGGAATAACGAGAAATGATGTGGAACAATGTGGAAAGATGAGAGTTCGTTAGAAACTGTATTTATGACCTGTTTTTAAATGACTGTTTTATGTCAAAAATGCTAGAGAAGCATTTTGACCTTCTTGTGAATGAGGTCGTGGATACCTAAGTGATAAAGTTGCAACAACTGACGGAGAGTCAACGGAGGACGTCTCGCATAGCACGGTCGGTCGAGGTCTTGACCATGGTGAGCTTCCGGTACGATGGATGAGGGACCAAGGAAGCAGCCTATGAGTGAAGTGCAAGGTGACCTACTGCGAAGGAGCCTAGAGGGTGTTGACCATATGGTGCTCGAGCTCTGGGTCACGGAAGATACCCACGCGTGCATCGAGGAAGAAAATGGAACAAGGAGTTAGAGTTGTTTTCTGAATTCGGGCATGGATCTAGTTGATTATCCTTGTTGGTTCTCAACGGATGAGTCCATGGCTCTTTTATATGGATTTATTGGTTGATCTTGCTGATCTTCAATGGAGAGTCCATCTGGATTTTCATAAGTGAATATATTTCCGGGTACTATGAGCTAGGAACTATTGAAAAGGCCCCTGAGTGGACAGGTGGTGAGCGTTCTGGTTGCCAATGATGCCATAGGTATACCAATGAAGGAATGATTGGAAATTAGAATTCAACCTGGATATTTTGGAGGATTATGATACCATGGTTTCATTAAAAGATTGTTTTAAAGACAGCTGAATCTGTGAAACATGCAATTTCATATTAGGTGTGTAACTGGTTTGACTATCTTGAAGTTTGCTTGAAGCATCGGCGGCTAGGGGGCTTGGGATCTCTTTTCTGTGGTACCCGGGGCAAAACATAATCAATTTCTTAAATGGATTCTATCACTACAGTTGTTGGGTCGTTGGCTAACCCATGGGAATGGATGGGGTTAGGTTGGACTGATGGATCCCTAAAATGAGATTCAATTTTGTTATGTTACGATGATAGATGAAGTAAATCCCAGATAGTCTTTGTTCCATGGAAAAGAATCAATGGCTGTGTCTCTTGATGAGGAAAAAAGCATTGGTCTCTATGATCCAAGTGCAAGTCTCTTCCTTGATATGACCATGTGGCTTATGGGTTCGGTCGGATCACTTTGGTTAGTTAAGGCTTTTGACTACGTTAGAATAAAAATATCCTGGAGGAATCGCCCGTGCTTTCTGGGTGAGGGAAGTTTTTTCAGGTTCGGTTTTGGAAGAACCAAGGGATTAGTCTCTTGTCCGGATATCCGTGGTGGGCGGTGCCCCGAGTGAGAGGCTCTGCCTTGCACAAGAAGTGCTACTTTCGCTGCTAGCACCCCCGAATTCATTGCGTCGTGGAGGGGGCAAGGATCTTTCAAGGGCCGACGGCTAGATTTTTTTTCTTTTTGTGCATTTTTCATCAATATTTCCATCACTTCTTCTTGGGATCATCATCTTCATCATCTTCTGGAGTGTGTTTGCCATCGATGTTCATCTACATTGGATTGCTTTTGGAGATCATTGATTCTCAGGTAGGAGCTCCTCACACACTTTTGATTGTTTCATTCATTTGTATAAAAGCATTGTTTGAGCTCTTAGGTCACATTCGAACACATTTCTACATTTTACAACTCTTATTCGATTGCATCTATCCTTTCCCTTCTTGTTTTCATCATCCCTCCACTTTAGAAGAAGACACCATTCACTTAAAGTTGTTTGCTCATACCAAGCGCTAATCGCTAACACTCATTCCACACTGATAATTGTGACACCACAATCTACTATTTCACGAAATAACTTAATGCTACTTCATGGGTTTGCTACTCCTCCTCTGGTTAGCTATCTCATCCTTAAGGTTGTTGTAGAGAGGATTTATGCCTAGACCACCTTGACCCCTGATATAGCTGTGTGGATGATCCCATGATTCCTCGATTCCTTCATGACATATAATAGGGCTTATGCACTAGGCATGAAGCACATGTGCTTCTAGCTATCTGCATCTAGATTTTCTATGATTTTATATTCCTTTGCTATCTTTAGAGCCCCAAACAGCCTTATTAAGTCCCTTTCCTTTGCTGAGGGTATGTTTGTCATGCCTTCTATTATGGGTAACTTGAACACTTCAGTTACATAACTAGATGCAAATGGGATTGTGTTCTACTAGATGGTAGCATGATGATTTTCCTCTTCTATAGCCTCTCCAGCAGTTCATCTACATGGAGGTTGATTTGTAGTCCTCCCCATGGTAGTTTTGTAAACTCCTTTAGGCCGAGATTCTCTAGCCACTCCTGCCTTTCTATTGCCGATGGTGGAAAGGGTTGAGTAGAAGTGCTCGAGCCCCACCGTTCTTGCTATACATGGGATACTGAGCAATGATGGTATGGACTACCGCACCTCCCAAGAGGGAACTCTACCCATTCATAATCGAGAGAAGCAATAGACAACAACTATCATTGGGTACTTACCAATGCTTTAGGCTCCCCAAGCTCGCTTTTGGAAGCTCCACTCCCCCAATCTCCACCTCCATGCTATCACTGTGGAGTCGTTCTCACCACAATGCAAGGCAATCTACCTCTCACCACAATGCAAGGCAATCTACCTCTCACTCTCCCACACACATGCAGCATAGAAGAGTAACATGCACTAGAGTACTCTCTCTCTCTCTCTCTCTCTCTCATAAGACAAAGCAAGAGCTCTCATAGTGCAAAGGGGTATTATGTTCTTTCATTATGAGAAATTGCCTTCTATACATCTAGCCCTTATTCACACTTGGGCGCCCAAAACTTACTAACTAAGGAATTGGGTGGCCAGTATCTCAAATTGGGTGGCCAGTATCTCAAAATGTACTTTTATAGTGCATTTACATAACACTTATTAATGTCCTCAATTGGAGGAGCATCTTTGTTAATCCAAAATGGGATGAACATCCCCCCTACTTGATGTAGGTTTTGTCCTCGTAACCTTTACCTAGGTCGAAAGACCTCGCCGAACTCGTGTCTATAGAAGTTTTCATAGGATTGAAGCCTTTTAAGGGTTCTTCAGAATGCTGAATGAGACATCCAAAACCTAGTGTCTACCATGTCTTCGAATGTGACATGCATGTAACCCGGAAGACAGGCGATGATAATAAAGCATCATGCCTCTTTCAGTTGGGTCTATGTACATGTCAAAGCAAAGCTATTCTGCCCCAAAGTCATCATACCTTTCTTTTGGTTGATCGATTGAGAACTACGATCAAATTCATGAATCTTATGGTAGCTACTATATCTGGATCTAGAATTCTATGCCATGCTCCTATTCATGTGAGCAATTACTGTCATTAACTTGTTATATCCTGGATTGGCAAGATGTGAGGGAAGTTGTAACAGACATGAGAGTCCCATTGCTTTGCTTTGTGGAATTAGAGTGGGGTGAGTCGTCTTTTGTTGGGCATGAATAATGGATCCACCGTTGTGTTGGCAAGCAGCACTGGTATTGTAAATTGTATTCTCAGATACTCCTTGCACCAATCCGGCGCTGTATGCCATAATCCATGAGACAGGGGTTGGTATCATCTGTTTGGATTGCCATATAGCCTCCCCTTGTATGCAAAAATAGTAGAGCTGATCATGAATGTGACAATTCGGATCTCCAAGAGATCAGCCAAGTGTGGATTGGCCAGCTTGGTATGACGAGCCACATTCTCCCACAAGGTCCCCTCTCCTCCCATTGGTAACGGCTCTTATAATTCTGGCATTAGAGCTCAGAGAGGGTATGGTACATAAGGTTGCCTTTGTGACTCCATGTTAGAGTATGCATTCAGCCAGGATCCTTCTGGTAGGCTCAAATGGTGTGATTTGCATCAGCACCTTGAACATGAGTTTAGGTTTCAAGAGTGGGTTGCCTGCATAGATGAAGCCCTCCTACTTTGCAGAGCTGACAAAGAATCAAGAGCAGTTACATCAGTAAAATCTTGGATATCATCTTGAGGGGGATGGTCACATACCTCCTTGATCAACCCTGCTGGTGCCGACATCTCCTCGGGGCCAAGAGTGTTAGTGGGAAAATCAACGGTGGATAGAAGAGAAGCGAGAGAAGATACAATCGGCCTCAGTTTTGTTAGCAAGAGATACACTAGGAAAGGGATTTAATAACTTATTGGCGATGGAAGAGAACACTGGATAAGTAAAAGATGAGGAGGTTCTTGGTGTTTCTTCTTGGCCCTCTCCGGAACTTGGGGGTGGTAGGCTGGGCTTGTTAGTTTTCATAAATTCTTGGAGGTTAATTATATCAGTGGTGGTTATATTCGGATATTCTACATGCTCCTTATCAAAATTATAAACCACGTTAGTGAGCATAGCCTCCAAATGCTTATGGATATTTTGATAAAGTTTTATAATACCAAAAGAATGATATAATGTGGATTCTGAGAGGTTTAGATGCTGATGGGTATTATAAACTTCAGTCCAGCCATGGCTAATAACCCATTGGTAGCTTCATGTAACAACCTCATAGTTGGCCGGTGTCATTGGGATATCATCTGGTAGAAACAGGTTGAGTTTATTGATGCTATCATCTAGGATGTCTGACTGCTGTAGCACCCAACACCAACTACGAAGGTTTAGCACTATGGGATGTAAGGGGAAAAAGAAAATATCACTTGGACCAGTTAGAATTTTATATCCCCTCATAGGATTCCCATTATTATGGTTGGGATTGCATCCCTTTGTGTGTTCTGATGTATTAGGGTTAGGTCTCCCAAACTCAAGTCTTTGGTTAAGTTAATTTTTTATTGAAGAAGAGAGAGGGTTAGTGCAGATAAAAACAATGTTAGAGTTTGAGGAGGGGCCCGAGGAGTTACTAGCAAAACAAACTTATCTCTGAGGCATGTTTGATGAGTTGGGGTAATTCATTCGGTTGATCAGTTCTTTGAGATCTTTGTTAGAGGGTGAGCTGGCATTCTAGATCCTGTATTCTAAAGTCTTTGGTGCTGAGTAGTGTCGAGATGGTTGCTTCCGGCGCATCTCAAGAGCAGTTAGCTCTTCATATCTTCTTGTAGCTTCCTCCATTGCAATCCTGGAAGCTATGGCTTGAACATTAGCCTCTTCAATCTACTTGAGCCGCTCCTCTGCCAAGCTTTGGGTGCTAGTTAATTGCTGGTGTACATGCTCAAGCACCTATTGATGGTTGGCTAGCATTTGATCTATTTCCATCGACTTTACATCGACTTTACATTGATCACCTCATTGAGGGCTTTCAGTTTCTCAGCATGTGCTTTGGTCAGTTGTTCTCTTTCTTTTTGAAGGCTTACCACTTTCTATTCTGCTTCATTAAGTGTGTTGAGCTGCCCTTGTATCCTTCTTCCTTAGCTTGGAATGTGGCATGGGATTCCTTTAGCTGCTATGTATGTTGCTTTTCTTTTTCCTTGGTATATGCCACTTCCTTTTGAATTTGTGCCTTGGCTTGCTCTAATCTGGCATTGAGCTCCTCATTTTATTTGGTGGTGCAGACTGTAGTCTTGCTGATTAACTTGTTATTTCCCTCCAAGGTTTGTAGCCTTGCCTCCTATTCTTCGGCTGCCTTTAAACTCTTTAGTATCAGTTCTTTGTGTGTGGCATGTGCCATGGCTATTTGCTCCTTAAGTGCCTTTACCTAGTCAGTGGAATCCTGGACCTGTCTCTAGAGTTTGGCATTCCTGTCATGTAACATGTGAGCAGTAAGCAAATGACATCTAAATACCCTTTGCTCTTGGGTCCAAATATCTACACTTATGGATGCTGAGGCTTCTGTTTGGCGGCGCAGCAGTAGCATGTCAAGGCCTTCCATGGTCTCTTCTAGGAAGCGATTAGTGTCGAGATTGTGCAAGAAGGATCCTTCTCCTATTGTGTCATCCATGTTGGAATTAGGGTTGTAGAAAAGCACACAAAGCTTGGAGAAGAAGAAGCAAGAATGCACACAACACACAATGTATTAGATTGTGTCAATGTACAAAAGATAAGTTAGCCGGGGGAAAAAACCTCCTAAAGAGGGAAAAAATGCCCCGGCAGTCCTAAGTGTGTTCACACACATCACTGCCTATATATATGGCAACAAATCCCCCCTGGGAGTGATCGTGTGAACGAGAGCTGGCACTCATGTATAGGGAAGTGCCATGCCCGAAGTAGATCAGTCCACCAAGGGGAGCAAGCCCAAAGCTTTGCGGAAAGCTTCGAACTTCTCGAGGAAGCGCCTTTGTGAAAAGATCGACGAGGTTGTCCTGTGTTGGCACATAGACCAAGATGATCTCTCTTGCTGAGAGTCTCTCCCTGACATAGTGATAATGCACCTCAATGTGCTTTGTGGGAGCATGAAAAACTGGGTTTCTCGCAACTTCCAATGCACTCTGACTGTCAGTGTAGATAGAGGTAGAAGACTCTTGTCCAACACCCAAGTCAGCGACCATAAGCCGTCTGAGCCACACACACTCAACCGTAGCTGTGAAAGCTACCCTGTACTCAGCTTCACAACTAGAAGTGGCCACATTAGGTTGCTTCTTGCTCAACCAAGATATGCATGAGCTACCGAGCATGAAACAAAAACCACTTGTGGATACTCTTGTGTCATAGCAACCAGCCCAATCTGAGTCCGAAAAAGCATGTAAATCTGGCGGCAACGATCCTCCCTTGGGATAAAACAACCCGATGTATGGTGCCACTCAAGTAGCGAAGATGCGTTTAACTGCCTTCTAATGCTGAGACCCTGGGCTATGCATAAACTTGCTCACATGTGAGACTGCAAACTTGCTCACATGTGAGACTGCAAACTGAATGTCCGGCCTCGTAATGCATACATAAATGAGGCAACCAACAGTTGTCTGATAGAGTGTGACATCAAAGTGATCTCTAGCATCATGAAGACTCAACTTCAAACCTAGCTCCATTGGAGTAGCAATAGGCTTACAGTCTTCAAGGCCAAATCTCCGTAACAATGTCTTAATATACTTTGTCTAACACAAAGCAATACCTCCATCACATTGCTTAAATTGTATCCCCAAATAATGATGCAAATGCCCTAAATTTGACATCTCAAAAGAGGCATTCAAATCAACCTTAAAATCAGCAATATGACTCTCATTTGGTCCTGTGAGCAGCATGTCATCGACATAGAGAGCAATGATTAGATGTACATCATCCACACGTTTAGCATACAAAGTGCTTTCTGTTGGACTATTCTGAAAACCATGTGCAGTCAAATATGCATGTATCTTTTCATACCAAGCTCGTGGAGCTTGCTTTAAACCATATAAAGCCTTTTTCAACCTGCACACTTTGTTTTCCTGCCCTCTTTGAACAAAACCACGCGGCTGCGATACATACACCTCCTCATGTAAATCTCCATTCAAGAATGCAGTCTTTATGTCCAACTGATGTACATTCCAACCATTATGAGCTGCCAATGCACAAATGCTACGAATGGTAGTCATACGACAAGTGGGAGCAAAGGTCTCATCAAAATCAATGCCCTTTTCTTGAGCATAACCCTTTGCAACAAGTCTAGCTTTATAGTGATCAACTGGCTTTCGTTTCAACTTAAAAACCCACTTACATCCAATGGTCTTTTTACCAATAGGCAAATCACACAAAGGCCATGTACCATTCTTCATTATAGCATCATATTCACTTTGCATTGCAGCCAACCAATTTTTTGATTTTCGTGCCTCATCACAAATGAAAGAGGCTTGCTGAAAACCTGAACGAGTACAACTAGATATAGATTATCAATTTTACTATCACGCAAGGTTTGCACTCGCCATTTAGGCATACCTCTAGCCTGCTCATTTTCAGCCCTATCCTCATGAATTACATCCTGTAAATCTGCATCAGAAATAGACTGATCTATGATGTCGTTTGAAATCTGCATAGGCTGAGTATTTGCCTCATTAGGACTTACATTTGAATTCCCACCTGTAAATAGAGGCAACAACGTATCAAATACATCCCATGAGCTCACACCTGTCTCTTTGGTACATGATAACAAAGGCTGCATAGTATCTTCCATAAAAACAACATCTCGACTAATCAAGATACGCTTTGACTGCGGATGATACAATCTATAACCCTTGCTCTCAGCACTGTAACCAACAAAAATGCATTTGACAGCCTTATTATCCAATTTTTTGCATTGTTGCATAGGCACTAAAGCATAGGCTAAGCAACCAAAGACACACAAGTGACCAATAGAAGGCTTCCTGCCATGCCAAGCTTCATATGGAGTAATAGACTACAAGGCCTTAGTGGGACTGCTCTTGAGTACATATGGAGCACACATGACAGCCTCAAGCCAAAACGCATGTGGCAAAGCTTGGCTCTTGACCATACATCGTGCCATCTCCATAAGTGACCTATTTTTCCTCTCAGGAACACCATTTTGCTGAGGGGTATACGGCACTGTACATTGGTGTTTTATCCCACGACTAGCTAGAAATGCATCAAACTCTTTAGACATGTACTCCCCCCCTCGACCAGAACGGAGGGTGCCCACAGTACAATTGGATACATTTTCAACAATAAGCATAAACTATTTGAAGCACAAAAATACTTCGGACTTTGCCTTTAGTGGATATACCCATGCATGCCTTGAGTAATCATCAATGAAAGTCACGAAGTACAAGTGTTTACCAAATGACGGAGTTTGCATAGGCCCACATACATCACTATGTACAAGTTGAATTTGCGAGTGGCCCGCACATAACCATCCTTTCGAAACGTAGAGCCCTACATTTTGCCCAAAATATAGCCTTCACAAACATGTTTCAATGGTGCCTCAAGAGGGGGCAATGAAGTAACCATATCAAATTTCTGCAAACGCAGCAAACTAGCAAAGTTTAGATGACCAAAACGAGCATGCCATAGTTTTGCATCTGAAACAGCCTTTTCATCAGAAACTGCATTTGCTGAATCTTCCACACACTTGTCATAAGAATTGAGCCTATACAACCCACGAAACAAGGTGCGAGATACAATAATCGTATCACCAAAAGTCAAATCATGAACAGTACATCTGTCATCCACAAATTTGACTACAAGTCCAAGTCTAGCAAGCGCAGAGACAGACAATAGATTCTTCTTTATCCCTGGCACATACAAAGCATCTGAAAGTGTGAAAGCACTGCCATTTACAGCAGTAAGCATAATTTTACCAATGCCCTTCACTGGGTAAGAAGCATTATTGGCACATGTGACAGTATTCCCATTAGGGACAGCCTCAAGACAAGTGAACATATCACGATGCGAGGTAATGTGCTTTGTAGCACCACTTTGTAGCACCACTGTCAAAATACCAAACATCAGAGTCAACAGAAACTGCCAAACATACATCATGTATAGATGGGTCATACTGGCAATACACGCTAAATGCCCATTCTATATCTTGCATAACATTTGCAGAATCTGCATTTGTAGAAGCATCCACTATTGTGGCTGCATTTGACTCTTTCTTCTTTGCCTCTTTAGCCTTTAGCTTAGGGCAATTCTTAATGACATGATCAGTTGCCTTACACCTCATTTTTTTCTTGCCTTTATCAAGAGCCTTCTCAGACCTATTGTTGCTACCTGTGGAAGGAGAAGAAGTTACAGACCTACTAACAGGAGAAGAAACAGTGGAAGGGGCTGCCTTACCACTTCTTCTCTGCTGGGCATGTCTGATCAACTGCATGCTGCCTAGCCCTGTTTTGCCTGGACTACGCTTCTTGCAAGAGCTTGTTGACTAAAGTATCATACTTGACAACATCAGGTCTGTCCTCACATGTCTGTCCTCAGTAACAAGTCTCCACGTGGAAGCAAAAGTCTGATATGACTTAGGTAAAGCATCAAGAACAGTCTGTACAAGAGAATGATCAGGAATAATCTCACCTGCATAAATCAACTGTTCCTTGAGATCTTTAATCTCAGCAAGAAAAACATTCATGTCATCATCTTCCTGCATAATCTTCGATTCTAGCTCTTTACGCTAGGTAAGAGATTTTTGCCTCGCTATTACGACTTGCAGACAAACCAGCTAGAATATCCCAAGCCTGTTTTGCTGTTTTAGCTGAACGAATATGTGGGGTGATGTTACGTTTGACAAAAAGTGCAATCAAGGCATGAGCCTGCGCATCTTTACCATCCCAACGAGCTTGTTCAGCAGTGGGTAAAACAGCAGCAACAGTAGAGCTGCCAGAACCTGCAACATCCTCAACAGATCCTACATCCACAGAACCTGGACGTACATCCATACCCTGCACAATGTTCCACACTCCTTTTGCAACCAAAACATGCTGCATCATGTATGCCCAAAGTGGGTAGTTGCTATCTCCATCCAATTTGTCATCAGCAGGAGCAAACAACATGCGAAATACATCATTGTTGTTATCAGCCATGGCCACTGAGTGAAACTGAAGCAAAAGCTACCTCTAATGAAGCAAAGACTGAATAGAGAACAACTCGTGCTATGTAGCACGGTCCACAATAGAATACGTATGCCTGTTTTGCAGAAAATTGCACTGTCAAAATTTTTGCAGAAAATGACGAAAAACACCTGTGCAGAACTTGCAATGCAAAAATGGAGCCCGAAACGACCTCAGATGCGATTTCTGGGAACGCGAAAGTCCTATGAGCTAATTTGCAGTGTATAGAGACCTGCAAGCGCTCGTGAAAGCTCACCTCAATCGGAGAACGTGAGTTGGAGGGTGCCGGCGGCTAGCCCTGGGAGTCGATGCCTGCTCTGATACCAATTGTTGGAATTAGGGTTGTAGGAAAGCACACAAAGCTTGGAGAAGAAGAAGCAAGAATGCACACAACACACAATGTATTAGATTGTGTCCATGTACAAAAGATAAGTTAGCCCTAGAATGATGGGCGTATATACAAGCTGGGGGGAAAAAACCTCCTAAAGAGGGAAAAAAAGCCCCGGCGGTCCTAAGTGTGTTCACACACATCACTGCCTATATATATGGCAACAATCCGTACCCAGTCGCCTTCGGTTTTGCTGGGACTTGGAGTCTCGTTGGCTCTCTTTCCCTTCTCCACATCTTGGGCTTCTCGAGTTGCCTCTAATTGCATTGAGGTGGCCTCTTCATTTCTCTCACCCACATTTGTTTGTGGTAATTGTTGTTCTGTCGGAGCCTATGTTGCACCAATCTCCGCTGAGGTGGGTTGATCTGAAATTACTAAATTGTGGAGTGGGGAGAGGTTTTTGAAGACTAAATGGGTAGGGCTTGAAGGAGGTGTGTGTAGTGCTGACTCTGGAATGGCACTTGCTGTTAAGCTTATATGTTCCCTTTCTTTTGCTTCATGTTGCTCCAGAACCTGGTGAAAGGATGCGATGTCATGGGCTACCTCTTCTTCCAGCCCTGCTGCATCTCTAATTCAACTTGTTGGAGGCTGTCCCCCTACTAGTTGTATGGGGGAGGTGACTGTAGAGATTCCCATATCATATGTGATGAGGGCCTGCTTAGTGGAGCCATCTACCTTTGTGACTGTACCTCGCTTGGTATTTCTATCATAAGACTTCAAAAATTCTACACATAAGTGTGGGTTGATGGTGCAGGGAAGGACCTCTGCCATTTTGCCAAGTCCAACCTTCTCTAGCTTGTTCTTGACATCGGTATCTTTCAAGATCTTCAAACATTTTGTGCTGTGATAGTGGAATATAATCTTCCCATGAGTTGTCTGAATGTCTTTGTGGATCATGGTATCTTGTACTTTTTGTGCATATGGCCCAAGGTAAGTGAGGTTGGTGATGCGTGGTGCTCTTTTCCTCTTTTCTGCTAGTACTGGCTTGAGTTACGACCGGGTTCCCCTCAACCTCTTGTTCCAGAAGTAGCGGAGGAGGCCATCTGTAACATTTGAAAAGAACATCAGTCATTGTGGTCCACGGCCCTTTTGTGTGTGTGTGGGGGGGTGGGTGTGGGTGTGGGTGTGGGTGTGTTTGTGTACATTAGTGTTTGATGGGAAGAGTGTTAGTGGGGTGAGCAATGAATCAGTAAAGGGTGTGTATTAGTGTTTGTCTCGGGAATCAGTCCTAATTTGTGAAGTAGTAGGCTAAGCATGAAGTAGTTGTGCGTGAAAGGATAATCCATGAGTTGTTAACTCGTGAAGGGCTTAACTCGTTGAAAGGCTTAACTCGTGAACTGTTCGTTCGTGAAAGCTTAACTCGTGTTACAACTCTGGTCACCACCATTGTAGGGGGAATACCACCACTATAGTGGGAACCAAGGAGAAAAGGAATAGAACAGCTTGAAGAAGAAGAACCAACTAGAACCCCTAGTGGTGACACCTCTATACCACCGCTATAGTCGGAACCAAGGAGAGGAGGAGTAGAATAGCTTGAAGAAGAAGAACCAACTAGAACCCCTAGTAGTGGTGACACCTCTGGTCACCACCACTATAGTGGGAATACCTCCCTTGCCACCCCCAAGGATAGTCCCAAAAAAGATAGAATCCATTGGATCTAGAACATCACAAAAAAGAAAGTTAAGATCAGATTTCCTAGCAAAAGGCAACAATAATAACAGTAGGAGTTGGAGGTACCCACAACCTAAAAAAGTGTACAGGATCAAGAGCCGTGCTCTCCTTTTTTATCATCATAGTTCATTTTCACACTCATCATGTTTACAGACACACCTAACATCTTCACCTCTCCTTCACCACCAAGTATTTGGTACCAATCTTGGGCATAACATTGCTTGTTAAAATGTCTCTCATGGCATGCTTGACAAGTGGACACAAGTTGCCAGGACTATTCATCACATGAGGGTTTTGTCCAAACAACCCTTGATGTGTTTTCCAATACATTTAAGTCAACCTTCTTAAGTACACTTGGTCTATGACCAATTATACACACTAGTCTAGTTATCCACATAAATGTTCACATAAACGGTTAGCCTAATATAACATTATAAGAGATGCATGTTGCTTTAAAGAGTCTATCACCACACATGTATGATGATAAGTAAAGGAGAAAATCTTGATTTTCAAGTCTCTCACTATTTCCATTGGTCTAATCATCATCATCGTACACTATTAGCAACTTTAACAATCATATTTCCAATAAGGTTTTACTCCATTATTTCCTAGCAATGCTTGGTAATAATTGTTACACCCACACCACCATGTAGGATTGCGGTGGCTTCCGAAGCTTTGTAAACAACAAAAAATATGGCATTCATGTCATCTTTCTCATGCTAATCACCCATATTGTTGACTCGAATGTTAACCGATCTTTGTCCTTCAAGCGAATTTTAAAGTGTTTGGTCACACTAGTGTCTACTCAGGCACCTACTCAAGGTAATCAAAATTTTGGGTGTACAAAGGAGCACCCTAATGGACGGGATTCTCCACCACCTTAGTGCCACCATTATATGCATATGTTTTATATTCACGCTAATAAGAGCTAAGATGTGCCCCACAATCGCGAGGGGACTTAATGAACATTATGGTGGTGAGTCCTAAAGAGAAAGAGCATTGTGAAGCTATCCTGAGAGGAGTCATAAGTTGTCTAAGGGTGACCAACCTATGTATAAGGCATCATTGATGTGTTGGTGGTTTAGGTATGCTCAACGTTCACAGAACCTATCTAAAGGGCATATTGATGTAGGTATTTACTCTTTAATGTCATCTTACTTGTGGGTAGAGGGTCCAATTTAGTGACAGTTGAACCACCACGATTTTTGAAATCGCAACATTTGCACTTGCTCTCCAATGAAAATAGACAAGGTAGAAATTATCAAAAAATGTGCAACTACACAAATGTGTGGAAATTGTTTTAGTGACATGTGAAGGGGAGTATAAAATCTTTTTTTTTTGGGACCAATATATATATATATATATATTCTCAACATTACATTCAGACCATGTTCAACAAACCACAATTTGTCGTCTTCTAATACAAAAGAAGGCTACCCCCAAGAGATGTGATAGATACATCTACAGAATGCCTGTGTTTTTTCCTGGAACATTAATGGGGTATGGTGTGTGTTGATGTTGAAACCCATCATGGTATGGGGCCATGCTATGGGCCCCCGTACCACCCCTCTACCCTATAATGAGCCTAAATATTTGGTGTTTTGATTGAGGAGAGTACAAAGGTTTGGTGTGGGAACTTGGAAGTAGTAAGGAGGACCAAAAAAAAAAGTGGGTTGGTTGGTGAGGGGGCGTTACTACACATATATTCAGGACAACGTGGGAGCAAGGAGGTGCCCACGGAATCGCGGCTGAGCAGAAAGGCGCGCCGCCCCAGGAGGGGGGTACGACACCCTTTCGCTAGTGAGGCAGGTGGTGGACTTCACTAGAGTTAAGAGAGAGGTGCCGCACCCTCCTCCCTCTCTTTTCCACTTCGCCGCCCAACATAAAGGTCACTAGAACACACCCACCAAAAATATGCACTTTCGTCCCATGCCCAAAATCTTGACTTGAATTTTTTGCCAAAAAAAATTTATAGGATATTTTGCCCCCTTCACCCACCACCAAAGGCAATGTAGGGTGTCCTTTTGCTTCAGCAGGTTTCTCTCCTTTTCGTCCCCACAGGCAGTGTAGGGTATCCCTTTCCTCTGATGCTAAAATGTCTGTGGCTCGAGCCCCTCCTTTTTGTCCCCTACTACAAATTGTAGGATATTTTCCAGAGGCAGAGTTTATCTAGGGATTTTTTTTTTGCAAGTTTCCTTGCGAGAATATTTCACAAGCTTTTGAATTTATATATATATTTTAAAGACATTGTCACTAGGTTATGGTGGAGTTTATAATTGATTATTCTCTCTCTCTCTCTCTCTCTCTCTCTCTCTCTCTCTCTCTCTCCAAATCACACATCATAGTGCATGTTGGCTTACAATAAGTTACGATAAAGATTTACATGGTGGGGGCTTTCAACTATCTTTAATCATTCAAATCTCATACCACACAAAGCCTTGGCTGAACCCAACGCACTCAAAAAGATACCTAGGTCCCTTGAAAAGATGTATGAGGCCCATAACATCCCACCCCCACCAGGCAGGCATAAGTCTACGTTGAGACTAGCTTGTGCCATCATCACACACAAATATGATTAAAATGATTGTAAAAATAAGTATGATTCAATAAGTTTCATGATCTCAAATATTAAAGAAACAAGGTTTGGGAAGCCCTTAGACCTTTTTAAAAAGGAAAATTCACACATACACACATTATATGATAAACTATTTTTTAAGTGCAGAATAAAACAATTGTAAACTTGGGTATCTTTTGATGAGTTTTAGTCCCCTATTTTTTTTTAAAGAAAAGTTTAAATCACTAAAACTCATCGAAAGATACCCAAGTTTATAAGTCTACCGAGATCATTTTTTATTTCAAAAGACTGATTTTTTGCACTTGAAAAAAAGTTTGTAATACAGTGATGATTTATGTGTAGATATGTGTTAAAAAAAGGTATGAGAAGCCCTCACAAGATGCCGCTATATTGTTGGCTTCTAAGTGTTCTTGATACTCATGTTTACAATCAATCTTTTCATATTTAGGCCTTTTAAGTCCATTTTAAAGTTTGAGTCGTGAAATTTTACAAAAGATATTTTTTAAAATATATTGGTGACTTGTGTATGTGTGCCTCATACCTCTGATGCTAAAATATATAAGTTCGATGCTAAAATATTAGTGGCTCGAGCCCCTCCTTGTTTTGTCACCTCTTGAGTCCCAATCTCTTTGAATTTTTGCCACCTGTGCTAGTAGCCTCCACGATCCTCTATGTGCTCACACGAACCCCCAATGGTGCTAGCATCGATTTCAACCTTGCTCCTTTGCACTGCTACTTTTAAAAGCCTTAATAAATCCCATGGTGTTCAGGAGTGCATTGTTCTTAGCCTTGCTAGTTTTACTCTTCTCCACCAATCAAGTAGCACACTGCAGATAGGAGTACATTCTCAATGTTCCAATCTTTGTTATCCACGAGCTTGTGTTTTAGATGATGTTCAAAATCCTTTGTTATTCATGATGTAGGCCAACCACCACATATGTATGGAGTTCTTAGTTGAAAGAAAAATTTTATTTGTAATAATTCCTCAAGTTAAGAAAAAGTGACTTTTGTTCCTCTTCTTCTTCTATCTTGCTATTTTAATTCGTAAAAAAATGTGCATAAATGTAAACACATGTTTTGCATAACAAAGAGAATAGATCATTTTTGAAGCCTTAAATATTTAGGAAAGTTGCATTTTGAGGCTCGAGGGGAAAGTTGCAATTTTTTTAAAAAATGAAACCTTGCCTAAGGCTTCAAATTTAAGGGCTACATACCGGACATTAGGAAATTTTTGGACCCAAAAAGAGCCTCCTAAGGATTCCTAATTTTAAGGGATTAGAGCTTAAAAAGCTAGGCTTAAGGGAGACAAAGGCTATGATGACCCCTATTTTTTTGCCTTGCCACATCAGCCATACCCCCTAGTTTCACTTTTTAATAGGAATATTCTCATACTCTCTCTCTTACTTTTTGACTTTTCTCATACTTTCTCTCTTACTTTTTGAATTTTTTATCTTCACTCTCTACAAATTGAATCTTTCTTGTCAGTTTGAAATCTCCTTTCTCATTAACTCCCACCATATCTCCCTTCCACATCAGCAAAACATTCTCGTATTTAGGTGGGTTCCAAAAAGTGAAAAAAAAATATTTTTTATTTTTTTACATTTTGAGGTGGAAAAAACACCACCCAACCAATATGTATGATGAAAATAATTTTCTCCCTCCAAAAAGCTTGTAATTCAAGGGTCACGTTAGAAGCCTGTCAGGAGCCAGTACATCCATAGCTAACTGTCAGGTCCCCACAACCCCATAAACATAACTAACTGTCAGAGGAACCACTACATCCATGAGATAACGAAATTGTGGGGACCCCAAAAATTATTATTTTTTAATTTTTCTCATAAATGTAATTTATTGATGAAAAACTCCATGTTAGTATATTTGTATATCAAAAATATCATTTTCTACTTAGAAAAACGGATTTGTGTTAAACCTGCAACATCAAAGTTTTAACAGTCTCTCTCACTGACTCCTTCTCTCTCTCTCTCTCTCTCTCTCTCTCTCTCTCTCTCTCTCTCTCTCTCTCCCTATAAGGATCTCTCTACTTTTAGCTTCTTCCTCTGCTTAGCTATGGAGCCTTGCAAGCTGTGTGTGTAGCCCCTTGTGAAGCTAGAAAATGGAAGGTTGATTTACACATTCGTATTCCTTGCGCAAGAGGCACGCAAGGCTGCAAAAAGTCATGCTCGGCTTGAATGGTTGCAGACCAATGCTCCCCACTATAGGCATGGTGCTTGGCGTGCATGAATGAGGAGACAAGGGAGGCGTTGGGTTGTGCATGCACACCAGCATAAATCTAGATGTAATAAGGCTAAGAAAATAAGTTTAGTTAGGTTTTTTTCCCTTTAAAAAAACTATTAATAGTTCCTTCTCTCACTTTATTTTCATTTCACTTTTTTAGAGAGCTTGAGCTCAAGATCTACGTAGACACCCACGTAAGGACACCAACACACCATCACGTTAGCATAGTCGTACACATCGATATGGCACTCACCAAGAACACCGCACGTGTTACCATGCCTTCACAAAACACAATGCAAGGCACCCAACGAGACCACATACTGGCGACACCACGGAAGAGAGTGACCCCTTGGATTCTAGGACACGCCCAATGGGATCACCAGAGTCCAACCCTCCTCCCACAGCAACACCAGCGCACACACATGCAGGCCCTTCTAGTGGGAGCAAGCATGTGAAGAAGACCCCACAATGTAGCCACCCGAGAGATCAAGACAAAGAGGCCGATGATGAGCAGTTCGACTGGGTTGGTGAAAACATTCCTACATTGCGCAGCACCATAGGTGGCAAGACCCTACTACCAGGACAAGGTCCCCTACCTACCCGGGAGAGGAACTTGATACACAGGTACCACAGCAACAGGAGAAGGAGGATTCAGACTATGAGAGAGACTTAGAGGAGGTTCTTGCAAGTGCGCGCAAGCATAGAAAGGTCAAGCTCTTCAAGCCAAGGAAGTCCCAACCTCGCCAACGCACTAACACAACACAAAGAGCTCCAAGGAGAAGGATGCGCCCAGGGCATAGGACTCTACAAGAAATCAAGTTTTATCAGAGGAACACTGAGTTGCTGATAAGAAGAGCCCCTTTCGCTCGCACAATGAAGGAGATTCTCCAACGATATAGAACAAAGTTCCGTGTGCAGGGGATTGCCCTTGAAGCATTGCAAGAAGCCTTTGAGGCTTACTTTGTTGGGCTTTTTGAAGACACCAACCTCCTTGCAATACATGCAAAGAGGATTACCATATATGCCAAGGACATGCAACTCGCTCGGCGCATTCGAGGCGAGCGAGACACGATCTAGAGATCTTAGATGTTAAGCTTTTTTTTGAAGCAACTCTTTTGTTTCAAACCCCCTTTGTAACAAGCCTATCTGGCTTTCATTTGTAACCTTCCGATAGTTAAAATTTTAAGTTTCTCTTACAATGTCTTGGTGTCATCATGTTTGTTTAACATGGAGTGTCTACCATGTGCCAGTTTGTTACCCAAGGCATCAGAAATGCTCCTGGAGGACTAAAAAAGCTGTGCCAGAACAGTGCAAAATTCGGCCTTTGCAACAATGGCGATGTAGGCTCGAGGTAGGCTCAAAATTCGCACTGTTTTGGCACTTCTCCCCTAGCCACTCAGGATCATTTCTGATGCATTTATAATGAGGTTGAGCACACTAATTGTGAGAAACAGTAGTTTATAAGATAAAAAACCCTTTAATCATGTGTAAAAATATAGTGTTTATCATCCAATGCATCAGAATTGCTCTTGGAGGACTGGGGAAGCTATGCCAAAACAATGCGAATTTAGGCTCTGCAGCGGCGGTGCAGGCTCAAAATTCGCACTGTTCTGGCACTGCTCTCCCAGCCACTCAGGAGCACACTAATTGTGAGAAATAGTAGTTTATAAGATAAAAACACCTTTAATCATGTGTAAAAATATACTGTTTATCATCCAATGTATCAGAATTGCTCCTGGAGGACTGGGAAAGCTATGCCAGAACAGTGCAAATTCAGGCTTTGCAGCGGTGGTGCAGGCTCAAAATTCGCACTGTTCTGGCACTGCTCCCCCAGCCACTCAGGATCATTTCTATCATGTGTAAAATTACATTGTTTGTCATCCAATGCATCAGAATTTCTCCTGGAGGATTGGGGAAGCTATGCCAGAATAGTGCGAATTTAGGCTCTGCAGACAGCGGCGGTGTAGGCTCAAAATTTACACTGTTCTGGCACTGCTCCCCTAGCCACTCAGGATCATTTCTGATGCATTTATAATGAAGTTGAGTACATTAATTGTAAAAATAATAATTTACAAAATAAATATACCTTTAATCATGTATAAAAATACATTATTTATTATCCAATGCATCAAAATTGCTCCTAGAGGGCTGGGGAAGCTATGCCAGAACAGTGCGAATTTGGGCTCTACAGCAGGCTCAAAATTCGCACTGTTCTGGCACTGCTCTCCCAGCCACTCAGAATCATTTTTGATGCAATAATAATCAAGTTGAGTACATTGATTATGAGAAACAGTAATTTATAAGATAAAAATACCTTTAATCATGTGTAAAAATACAGTATTTGTCATCCAATGCATCAGAATTGGTCCTGAAGGGCTAGGGAAGCTGTGCCAAAACAGTGCGAATTTGGGCTCTACAGCAACGGTGCAGGCTCAAAATTCGCACTGTTCTGGCACTGCTCCCCTAGGCTCCCGAGTCATTTCTGATGCATTCACAAAAACATTGATGGTACAAACTAGAAAAAACAATGATATATTTGATGAAAATAAGTTTGCAAAAATTGTATTATATTCATAATAAGAAGTGATACATCATCTTTACAAAACAGTGCGAATAAATAAGTTTGCAAAAATTGTATTATATTTATAATAAGAAGTGATACATCATCTTTACAAAACAGTGCGAATTTGGGCTCTACAGCAACGGTGCAGGCTCAAAATTCGCACTGTTCTGGCACTGCTCCCCTAGGCTCCCGAGTCATTTCTGATGCATTCACAAAAACATTGATGGTACAAACTAGAAAAAACAATGATATATTTGATGAAAATAAGTTTGCAAAAATTGTATTATATTCATAATAAGAAGTGATACATCATCTTTACAAAAGCTTTCTTACAATATTGAGCTTCCTTCTCTTGTTTTATTGGGTAGAGTGTGGTCAAGGAGTGATTGGGCTATTTCTTGAGGATCCTCTATGCCTATGCTTTTGGCTATACCTATACAAGCAAGAAGCTTACCCCTAAATCCAGAACCAAAAACATCGAAGGCAAGGGATTTTTTAATCAGAACTATACATTTGGTGCTCTGTGCCATCATAGAGGCTACACAGAGCACCTTAGAGAGGGCTTTCAAAAAGAAGAGAGTGAAGGTAGATTGAGGGGTGTAGTCCCTGTGGTGGATAATGGCGATGCCATCCACAGGAAGTCGACCAGGATAGTGCGCCAACGCAACATCATGTCCACGGACCTTGGCCTGGTCTTTGCTGCCGCCTCTCCCAGCAAATGCGTCAATTTCAACCACCCTCTGCAATCAAAGAAAAAATCAAAATATTTCCTATACATAATTACAAATGTTTCTAGGTTGTAAAAGGTCGATTATTACCTCTTGCTCAATGTCTTCTTTTGCCAAAGTGCTGGTGGGGGCGGAGAGGTCAATCGAGGACTGTCTCATCCTTTTTTGGTGCTTTGGTCTCCTCCATCACTCCAGCAGAGCAAGGGTATCCTTTTCAGCCTCTAGCTTGTCTTGTAAGGTTGTGAATTCCTCCTGTGGAAACTAGGGCTTGCTCCGCGGTCTCAACCATAGTTTCCTTGACCACACAGCAACTGTCTCTGCGATAGATTCTCCAAGGGGTAATATAGCACTATCTAGGTGAGAACCGAGGTTGGATATATCAAGGTCCACCTCACATCGCGTGCATATAATGCCCAAGCATTCATCCATTCTCAAGCAAGCTGCCTTTTCAAGGTCAAACCTGAAAGACACTGTAGAATCTACTACATTGCACTTGTACACATCACCTTGATGTGACCCCTCATTAACCTCCCAACCCTCTCCTAGTAATCCTTGAATGAGGTCAGACCGTACCTCCTTACAAATATACATTGTTTTTGTTTGGTGCATTGGCATGGAATTGAACATGTGCACAAAAACATGTAAAGGACAAAACCAATTTAGCCCTAGTGACCTAGATGCCTTTGAAAACTTGACTGATGTCTTGATATCACTTACCATCTTAAACTTTAAGCATAAGATGGTCCCAGCATCAGGTTTGGGCCATTCGGGGACTGTTAAATAAGAGGGGGGTTGGGGATCTCTTCTAGCTTGCCAAATAAATCTGGTTTTTTATCTACAAAATATGAGTGAGAAAAGAAAAAGATATTGTTCTGTACAAGATCACTTGGGATTTGAGATACAAACATTGCCTCTCCAATGGATGCATGCATAGCATAGAAAACTCCAGTGAGGCTTTGGAGTGGTTGTTCCTCAACATAATTAGAGGAAAAAATATCTGCAGAGAGACATAAGAAAATGGAGAATCATAAGAAAATTTGAAACCAAAAATCCAATATTAGCATGTTGTTAAAGCTGTTACACTGACAATTTGAAGGAAACCTTGGTGGTTGGCCTTGAATGCACAAGTCTCCAAGGGTATACACATGTTGCACTATGGCAACCAGTCCTTCCTTCTTAGTATGCTTGAAGCCTTGTAGCCGCCCCTTCCAATGATGTAGCATATTCCCCAGTTGACGCACTCGATGTGGTCCCTTAGAGCTTGGTTGTATGTAGACCCAAGCCCCAACCTTGAATCTTGTTGGAGCCCAAACTCCATTCTCATCTCTTGTGTTATGCAGCACAAGCTCTTCCACCTTTTCCCTAGGTCTTTTCACATTACTGGAAGAGGCCATGGTGGTAAGAAAAGAGAAGAAGGGAAAAGAAAAGCTTGTTTTACAACAGAGGAGTAGAGAGGAGAGAAAGTTCAGGGTTTTCAGTGCAGCAATGGAAAGCTTAAAAGAGGGTTAGAGTTTGAGAATAGGCTTCCTGAACCTAGAGTAGACTAAAGAGGGATAAAGTTTCTGTAGCAATGGAGAGGGAGGGAGCTTGAGAGAGAGAGAGAGAGAGGGAGATTGAGAGGGAGAGAGCTTGAGAAGGAGGGAGAGCTTAAGAGGGATGGAGTTTTTGTAGAGCAATGGAGAGCTTAGAAAAGGAAAAAAGAGGGAGAGGGAGCTTTGAGACTGAGGGAGCTTGACAAGGAGGGAGAGCTTGAGAGGTATGGAGTTTCTGCAAGCAATGGAGAGCTTAGAAGAGGAAGAAAGAGGTTCAAAATGAGCAAACCTAGAGTATGTTGGGGGGAAGTTTGAGAGGGGAAAACACACTTTTGGGAAAAAAAATTAAAATTTTTTAATTTTTAGGGTTTTTAATCTGCGTGATTCTAGGTGGGGGGACCTCTAAGTTTGGGCCCAAGGGGACAAGAGTAGTAATTAGGCCCCATTAGCAAACCAAAACCTAGGCCCCCTAGGGTCAAAGAAGTCAAAAATGTGCACCCAGCCCTCTTCCTATTGGTCCATTCCTAATCAAAAGTTAATCGAAGAGGCCCTCTTTGGGTCCAAAAATTTCCTAATGAGTCATGATAGTAGGCAACCCATGTGATACCTATTATTACTAGTAGAGCAAGGAAGACATCTGCTACTTAAGGCCATTGACAAAAAGATATTAGTGTGAATGTGTTAAACCTATTAGTGTGAAGATAGTGCCCCATTTTTTACAATTTACTTTACTTTTTGATGGCCAGCCACCCATACAGACCCTAGGGTGGCTGTGGAAGCTTGGATGACAGATGTATGTATTTTAGGGTCAAAATAGCACGTTGCAGTGTTGCACTGTTGCAACCCTTGACCAGTGTCAAAAATAAACTTATTTTCTAACCAGTGGAAAAAAGGATGACCTTCAAGACCAACTAGTTTTTAATGAAAAATACATAGATTAATCGGTTTTATAACTGAAACTTTAAAAATTTAAAACTTTAAATTCAAGGCTGGGCAAAAGTATAATCGTTTTTTCTCAATTTGAGCAGTGAAAATTACACTAAAGAAGGTTTTTTTTTTCTTGACACTACACTGCCCTGGATGGCAAAGTTACATTTAATGGAGTTTAAGTACTCTACTACTACTTTTTTTGTGGGGAAAAGCGGAAAAGCCTGCATGTTGCAATGTGTGCTTTGACCAGAGTTGTGCAAGGTGTGAACTTAGACTCTAAACTAGCGCGGATTGAAGCCGCGTGTCCTGCTCTTTGCAAGGCAAAGACTTTACTAGGCGCGGATTGAAGCCGCGTGTCCTGCACTTTGCAATCGCGCCACGCAAACCGGCCTGCGGCCCTGCTGGATTGTCCGAAGAACATTTAGTGCCGGGATCGCTCTACTGTGCATTGGCTTCAATGCAGCAGCTAACCACAACCACCTGCCTCCCCAACTTGTATTACCTCCGTGACGACATCTGTGAGCAGTCTGTGCGACTGCGACCATTGGCTGTGGTTTTATAAATGTCTCGTGAGTCAAATCTACTCAGTGCCGCAGCAACACGCTCCTTGAAAATTTTCCTTCTTGCGGCCCTTCTTCATGGCACCGCTCCTCTCTGCTTGGCCTTGGCAAAGCATCGGCAACTATAAGGTGCAGAAATGCTCTCTCTCTCTCTCTCTCTCTCTCTCTCACACACACACACGCGCGCGCGCGCGCGCGCGCACGCACGCACAGAGTAGATGATTCGAAGTTCCCCTTCTGCCATGGCAACTCTACGTCTCTCTGCTTGGCCTTGGCAAAGCATCGGCAGCTGCAGAAAGCAGAATCTCTCTCTCCCTCTCTCACTCATACACACACAGAGAATAGAGAGAAATTCAAGCAGAACTCTCTCTCTCTCTCTCTCTCTCTCTCTCACACACACACACACACACACACACACAATATAGAGAGAAATTCTTAATTTGTGCGAAATTGGTAAAATGACTCTTGTGAGAATTGATCTGGTGATTTCTTCTGCAGTACCTCCTCTACCTCCCTGTAGTAGTGGCTGCTTGGTCTTGCCGGGACATGCCCATCGCCTACAACTTCTACTTCCACATATTGGCAATCACCGCTGCTCGCAGCTTAATATACCAGTTCTGGCAATTCTACTCGCGGTTTCTACCCTTGGTAGAAAGCGTCCAGATTCGGTCGGACGGCCTCAGCTATCAACAAGTCGATCGAGAATGGCACTGGTCAAACTCAGAACACTGTCGTTTGTGTTTTTTTAAAGCACGGGAATTTTTTTAGTTGAATATAATTGTGAGATTTTTTAAGTAGCTGATCTTTTTCCTTCTTCTTTTTTTGACAATCACCACGGATTTTTTTCTAGTTGATAATTATTTATTTATTTATTTTGCAGCGACAATCACCACCTTCTCCAGGCGTTGTTGTTGTTCGCAGGCCACTCACGGCTAGGGCTCTTTCAGCATTTGCCTCTGTGGAACAGCGCTGGTCTTCTCATCACAGTGCTTCTTCACATGGGACCTGCAGAGTGTCTCTACTACTGGAGTCATAGGGCCTTCCATTCCAAGTATCTTTTCGAGAACTACCATAAGCTACACCACACGTCTGTCACGCCGGAGCCCTCCACAGGTGTGTGCGCGTGCGTGTGCGTGTGCGCGAGAGCGAGAGAGAGAGAGAGAGAGAGAGAGAGAGAGAGAGAGAGAGAGAGAGATTCTTTCGTTTGCTGCTCCATGCAATCAATGCGCGTCTTAAAAATGGGGCTGTTGGGCGCAGCGGGATCAAGCACATTCTTGGAGCAGTTGGTGCTTGCGATGGTTATGGCGGTGCCCATCTTGGGCGGGAGCGTACTGGGCAGCGGATCGGTCGTCACCTTGTATGCTTACTTGTTGGTATTCGAGTGTTTGCGGGCTTTTGGGCACTCTAATGTGGAAGTGGTGCCGCTCTGCGCGTTTCGCAGCTTTCCTCTTCTCAGATACCTCCTTTACACGCCATCGTGGGTGCCCCCTCATCTCTCTCTGATCGCTCTCTCTCACACACAGACCTCCACTCACTCTCTCACACACAGACCTCCACTCACTCTCTCACACACACACACACCCATCCACCCACGCCCACACATATTGCACGCTTCAATTAGCGTCCCAACCAAATTAGCAAGATTCTTAGCGCTCCGCAAGAATGCTACCTAACACAGTGATTTCATTTGTTTGCGGTTGCGTGAAGGTATCACACGCTGCATCACGAGCATGGAGATTCCAACTTTTGCCTTTTCATGCCTTTGTATGACTATCTAGGGCAAACGGTGAATAGCAACACGGAGGCGTTTCACGCGCAGCTCCGCGAAGGTACGTACGCGCCATTGTAGTCAAATCATAGCATTGATGCTTGGTTTTTAGCACTGCTTGAAAGGCAGGAACAGATAATAAGCGACCCCCTGATGGACCTCTAAAATGCAGAACGTTTCAAAACGCGCGTTCCCGACTTTGTGTTTCTGGTGCATTCTGTGGACTTCATGTCGAGCTTGCACGTGCATTTCCTCTTCCGTGCCTTCGCATCACACCGCTACAGAGCAAACCTCTTCCTCCTCCCCTCCTGGCCGTTCGTGCTTCCAGTAGCGATGGCCATGTGGATGTGGGGCACAGCTTTCAAGGGCTGGAATTACTACATCGGTGACCGCTTCCATCAAATATGGTTGATCCCTCGCTTTGCTTTCATGGTAATATTTCTCCCTTCTGAAGGTTTTTTTTTTCAGTTTTTTTTTTTGACGATTCGGCCTACGGCTGCCAAGCATATTTCTCTCAATTTTACCATGCTCTCTCAATTTTACCATGCTCCCATGGAAAACTCCACCATGCATTCATGATGACCCTTATTTTTCCTTTATTTTTATGTTCAGTACTTTTTGCCCTTTGCACACCCCGGCATCAACAAACTCATCGAGAAAGCTATCGTAGACGCTGACAGTATTGGCGTCAAAGTCCTCAGCCTTGCAGCTTTAAACAAGGTATATTCATTCAGTTCCTGTATTTGATTAATCATGTTAATGAGTCAAAACCTTACCAAACCCTTTATCAACAAGATGTTAACGATCTCTTCATCAGACCTTACCCTTTAATTGAAATGTATTAATGAGTTTTTTCTGAAACCCTATCAACCCATAACCATGGCCTTCTTACACGTGTATGGATTGTTGTTGCATAGAACGAAGCTCTCAATGGTGGGGGGAATCTCTTTGTGATGAAGAATCCGAATCTGAAGATCAGGGTGTGCCATGGGAACACCCTGACAGCAGCAGTGATCATTAAGGAGATACCAGAGCACGTCAAGGAGGTCTTCTTGACAGGAGCCACCTCCAAGCTTGGAAGGGCCATCGCTTTGTACCTCTGCAAGAAGGGGGTGAGAGTGCTGGTAAGTGACTAACCATGCAGCAACAACAGTGACAACAGTGATGTGTTGGACGATGCCCATTGGCCATGGTGTTGAGATAAATATCGAGGGGCTATGCGTGTCGTTATGAGAACCGTACGCGTGTACATGCAACACGTGTAAGGGCTGGATAAGCCATTGTCCATTTACTAACGCCCAATGCAATGTGTTGTGCAGATGTTGACGGAATCACGAAAACGTTTTGAACAAATTGCAGCAGAGGCTCCTCCTGAGACCCGAAATAATCTTGTGCACGTTACAAAGTATCAAGCGGGAAAGGAATGCAAGGTGATACGCAATAGAGTTGTTTTTACTAATAAGAGATTAATTGAGATCATTATATATAAAACACAATTCTCCTGCATGCATGCAGGCGTGGGTATTGGGAAAGTGGGCCGGTTTTTCGGATCAAATGCTGGCGCCTACTGGAACCCACTTTCATCAGTTCGTTGTGCCGCCGGTTATACCCTTCCGCAGAGACTGCACTTACGGCAAGCTTGCCGCCATGAAGCTGCCGGATCACATAAAGGGGCTAGCGTGTTGCGAGGTAAACCTCCACCACCTGCAATCTTCTCTCTCAAAACACACACACACACACCCCTAGAGCACATTGTCTTTCAATTCTATCTTGCCCATAAAGAAGGAAGGGCTGTCGGATCACGTAACACACACACACACATACACCAGCACATTGCCTCTCAACACACACACACAGACACACATTGTCTTTCAATTCTATCTTGCCCATAAAGAAGGAAGGGCTGTCGGATCACGTAAAACACACACATAGACACACACACACACACCCCTACACCTAGAGCACATTGTGTTTCAATTCTATCTTGCCCATAAAGAAGGAAGGGCGGTCGGATCATCGCCTAAGGGGGGGTGGCGTGTTGCGAGGTAAACCACCACCACCAACAATCCTCTCTCTCTCTCTCAAAACACACACACACACACACACTCACATATTACGTGATCCGGCGTGCGTGCTGCGAGGTCAACCACCACCACCAATCCTCTCTCTCAGGGAAAGAAAACACACACGCGCATTACGTGATCCGGCATGTTGCGAGGCAAATCACCACCACCAGTCCTCCCTCTCTCTCTCTCTCAAAACTCACACATACACACATATTACGTGATCCAGCGTGCTGCTAGGTAAACCACAACAACCACCAATCCCCTCTCTCTCTAAAAAAAAAACACATCCGGCGTGTTCCGAGGTAACCAATCCTCTCCTCTCTCTCTCTCTCTCTATAAACACACACACATACAGACATACTACGTGATCCGGCGTGCTGCGATCTCTCTCTCTCTTAAAACACACACACACACACACACACGGTTCTCAAAAAACACACACACATACACATACACACACCTGGTTCAATTCTTCTATCCTGCCCATAACAAAGGAAGGGCCTCTCTCTTGTTGTTCTCGTTGCAGTACACCCTAGACCGAAACGTAGTGCATGCCTGCCATGCGGGCGGGGTTGTGCATGCCCTTGAAGGCTGGACACACCACGAAGTGGGCGCCCTCGACGTGGACCGCATTGACACGGTTTGGGCAGCGGCTCTCAAGCACGGTCTATCGCCTGTATGAACGCGCATACAGCGTAAACGAGGTGATCTCTCAAGGTTCTCAATCACTCCTACCTAAGGTGCCCCCTTTTCAAAGTCTCAAATGGCTCCTTGTGTTTTCTTCCGAGACAAAATGATAGATTTTGATTGTCCTTCTAAACGTGTTACTCGTGTAATTAAACTCAAATTAATCCATGATGACACACTTAGTACAACTCAAAGATAATCCTAAACTTGGTCGTGTATTTTTGACGTTAGGTTTTGTAACGTCAAATATTACACAAAACAATTAAAATCAAATCGCAAAGAAATGTGTACATTCTAATAATTTGACAAGTTTTCATAATATTTACATGTGATATGGGGATTGAGAAAATTTGAGATTTTATGTTGTATTTATCTACCCTCTATCATCATTTTTATTATTTTTCTATAGCAATTATAGTTTTATTTTAGTTGAAGATTGGATTTTTCTCTTGTTCACCTACATTACTTTGGAATAACTTTTCTATAGCAATTATAGTTTTATTTTAGTTGAAGATTGGATTTTTCTCTTGTTCACCTACATTACTTTGGAATAACTTTGAATTGTAAATATATGTGCTAGTCTACATTCTAATGCTTTTGTGTGTGTGTGTGTGTGTGTGTGTGTGTGTGTGTGTGTGTGTGTGCAGAGGAGTGTCGACAACCTACGCAGAACATGTAGATCAATTTCAATCAATTTCAAGCGCTTTATCATGCTAAACATATCAATATTAGACAATTTGGAAAAAATCTTATATTTTGGGAATCACCTTTCCTATATAGTTATGGACATATCTTAAACATAACAACTCCATGGAAGTTGTAGATTTAGATTCTACTCTTCAAGATCTTTCTGACGATATGTCACATATAAGAGGGTTTTGATAAAATTTTGGACAAGTTCACCATGATCCCATTTTTCAAATGGGAACGCGAATTTTTCTAAATTATCTAACATAGTGTTAAAAGCATAAATGTAATGGAATGATACAAGTATGATTCAACCCAACATCTTTGTAATGATATGAATATCTTTCCATTGATCACTTTCCTTCTTGTGTATATTATGTTTTTGAATGTAAGTTCAAGTACTTTCAACATAAACTATCTGTGAGCTTATATGTGTATGTCATACATATTCTTAGGGGTGGACTGGCATGCATGCATGCACGTGCGTGCGTGCGTGCGTGTGTGTGTGTGTGTGTGTGAGAGAGAGAGAGAGAGAGAGTATAAGGAGAGTATCAATATTTACAAAATATAAAAGGGTCTATAAGACAAAAAGTGTTGCAATAAATCCATGAACTAGTTATATTATGAAAAAAACAAGTTAGCTATTTCGGTAAAACAATCATACAAATGATAAGATTTCGAAGTATTCACAAGAGAGTGAAACCATGTATAGGTGGCTTGCTCTTTTGGTACTTGAAAGTGAGTGGTTTTAAAGCATGTATAGGTGGCTTGCTTTTTGGTACTTGAAAGTGAGTGGTTTTAAAGCATGTATAGGTGGCCGGCTTCTAGTACTTCAAGGTGGATGGTTTTAAAGCGCTTAAAAGGTGGTTATGTGGTTTTGCTAAAAAGTGTGTGGTTGCTTTGTTGTGAATCAGTTTTAACAAAAATAATAGAAAAGACTTTAAAAAATGATTTCTGAGACAGTTTTACCAATTCTCTACCACTATGTACAATTTTCAAAAATCCCTACCTCCCTCTCTGAACATTTTTGAAATATCTATCTCTCCTTTTCTCCCTCTATCCCTTTCCCTCGTCTTTGCGACACTCTCTTCTCTCTCTCTCTCTCTCTCTCTCTCTCTCTCTTTGTCTTGTGTAGGAACAGTGGGAGAAACTCTCGAGGTTCAATTGTCTCTCTCTCTCTCTCTCTCTCTCTCTCTCTCTCTCTCTCTCTCTCTCTCTCTCTCACACACACACACACACACACACACACGTTTTCAAGAACTCTTTCCCTTCCTATGTGCAAATGTGCACATGCCCGTGCACTTAAAATAGGCTTTAGTTGTCTATGTCTTTGTGACCTTTAGGTACAGATCTGTCTACTTCTCTTTGTGTGGATTAGTCTCTACTATGTTTATGTAGGGTTTGAACATCTCCCTAATGCACATGTTGGTAGTGTTTAAATGTGTGTGGGTGTGTGTGTATGTGTGTGTGTAGGTTTCTCTTTCTCACATATTGTGCGTGCCCGTTTCACTCTAATCTGCTCTCTTTTTCTCTAACTAAATGTTTGTTTGTGTTTTTCTATTTTAGCAACAACAACAATAAGGACTTCTAAAGTCAAGAAGCAACCTTCCCCGCGTAGTCTCAAAGGTAGGCTAAATGTAGCTATTTAAGCTTTACATTGTACATGATAATTGAGTGCATAGAAGAAAGGATTTGCTTTTAGTGCCAAAATATATACTGTGTATATGGTCTTCCAATGAAAAAGGATTTGCTTTTAGCATCTAAAAGATTTACTCTGCATAAAGTATCCCAAGATCCTATTCATTATATCTTTGTAATGAAGATATAACATATTTTGTGATTTCTATAGATTGATTCCTTGAGGCCTTACAAAGTTTCCTCAACTTGTAGATGTTTACGCTTAGAATATAATATTTACTGATGATTATATCAAAATGCAATGCGTTGGAAAGCTCCTAAAGCTTTCCTCAATAGACTTGTTTTTGCATGACAAAAGAGGAGTTTCATGAAGAATATTGGCTTAGTCTTGGAGGTAAAGACCTTAGGTTTGTTGATTGATGAAAATTTCAATGATACCCACCAATGGCTTTCAGTGTGGTCTCATAAGTGCCATAATAATGAGAAAGTCCGCTTGAGATCATTAAGAGTGGATATGTATGAGGAATGTGTTCTTCTTTACCACAAAGTCTATCAAGCAGCTCCCTAAAATAATGAAGTCTTAGTGCATTTTGCTCGGGGATTCGCTTGTTTGGGAAAGGTGTAAAGCAGCCCAAAGCCCTTCAAAGAAAGAAAAACACAAGGTGAAATGGGTTGAATATCCCTTGACGATGCACCTCAATGCTTGGCACAGTTCGCGCGAATAGGCCATTTCTTCATAGACAAACACAACCCTATTGTGTTGTGGTGATTTGTATGAAAGTCATGGAATAAATGTTATTTGCACCATTAAGACACTTTGAACAAGTTATCTTAGGCCTTTTCTTGAGTTATTTATGTGTCTTAAGATAGAATCACCACAATGCAAACAGGCCGTTTCTTCGTGCACGAACATAACCCTATCGCATTGTGGTGATTTGTATAAAAGTCATGGAATAAATGTTATTTGCACCATTAAGACACTTTGAACATGTTATTTTAAGCCATTTCTTGATTATGTTTTATCCTCATAGCTATGATCATTAGCTAATAATTTGCGATGTTCATGTTTAATATTTTATTCACAGATAGAACTTGAAAATTTGTTGATTCAAGTTAAAGACTCCACATCCTAACATCGGTTTATTGAGTCCCTCCTAAACCATCTGATGAAGGACAAGAGGGTACTAACTCTTCCATTTACACTGCCTAAAGTCTCAATGAGTGCTAAGAGCACATTTGTTGTTATGGGTGACTACGTGGCATGTGGTTTTGCAATGGATCAAAATGACTATACATGCTTCCTCATAGACATACCTACCACGCTCTTTGCTTTGCCCTTGCTTGCAAAAAAAAGAATAAATGTGCAACTACTGGGTGTAGCCAAATGATCACTGATGCTCTAAAGAAGTTAGTGTTTGCCACATCTTCCAAGGAGCACACAATGAAAAAAGGTAGCAGTACTCTATTTGAATTATTGTGTGTACGTACTTACTTTGTCATGTTTGTTGGAATCTTGAGATTTTTATATTACAGTATTAGTTTTTTCTATGAATGACATAGGTGAAACTAACAGTGCATATATTGTACATTGACCTTAACAAATCTTTTGATGCGTTGTTTTTTTGAGTGATCTCTCAAGCAGGATCATTTCTTAGACCTAATAACATGGTAGAGCTAGATCAAGAGGAATTTTACGATCCCTTATCCCATAAGGGAAGCAAGGACCAAGACTTTGCCTTACCAAAGAGAAGAGAACTTGCAGCAAGGGAGCTCTCAAAATTGCATGGAGTTTAATAAAGGTGGCATGGATTTGGATGGGTGTGATGAAGTGAAGAATGGGCAACGAGTTGAGGAATTCAATGAAGCCAAGGATGGGCAGGTTCTTGAACGACCAACCGCACCGAAGTGCATGTTGGAGTGGATTTTCCACATAGGTTGCTACACATCATGGCATTACATTAGCTTTAATGCTCCCTAATGAAGACCAAATTGAAAGTCCTGAGAATGTGAAGAAGCGAGCCATAAAGAAGTGAAAGTGCAGTGATCCAAAACCTGCTGAACAATAGAACCACCCCCCAATATGTACCAAAAAATGTATTCGACCTGTTCTAGTATCCCCAAGCCGAAATGTCACAAGCAATTGTAGTTTTGCCTACTGTCTTACATAATATGTTTATAAATTTGAGACCAATTTCCATCTTGATCAAATTTTAAATGCTTTTCAAATCATTATTCCAATATCATATTTATGAAGTTGAAAAATCATACAAAAACTAACTCTTCTGTATATCAAAAACTCACTCGTTTGTATATTTGAAAAATGATTTACAACCAAGTTTTATAACTTAAGATTACTAAGAACATTTCAATGATAGAGGGGGTTGTGGGGCAGACTGGGAGGTGGGAGTTTGGGTGGGATCTTCTATAGGAGTTTGGGAGGATTGGGTGGGATCTTCTGTGTAAGAGATTGGGAGGCCGCTTCAGATTGTTGTGCCGGTGGTGGAATGGGATGAATGGGATCCTGGGGACCTTGTGTTGCAACACAGTTCATAACAAGGCAGTCAATTGCCTCTGCTCGAAATTGCCTAATATCTAAACTTGAATAGCCTCCCACAGTGGACTCTATATGAACAATATAAAGTTGGATAAGAGTTTAATGTAGAATATATAAGAAAACAAATACTAATTTAATAGAACCTTTATCGTCTTGTAGTTGAAAAGTCCTATACAAGAGCAATTTCGCATTTAGGCAGACCCTCCATCCACACAAGTGGGGGTCGAGTTGTATTGGAACTTCTACTCTACTTATTTGTATATCCAAAAAATTATCTTGAGTCAAAGCCTCCCAAGCATTCAACATTTTCTTAACAGACTCGAAAAATAAGATCATTAAATATTCCATATTTAAAAGTTTTAACGGATTGGAGTTGCCAATATTTCTAACAGAGACACTTACGATTGGACATGTTCGTGGTAGCCTGTCGTGGAGTTGGCTAAGTAACAGACTCTGGCGCGAAGATCCAAAAAGACCAAGCTCCAATGGCTTTTGCAAAAACCTTAAAGGCTTACAAAAAGATCATTAATGAATTTATTATGTATACTAGTGCTTACATTTTGTAGTAAGCTAACAAAACCACATCGAGGGGATCCATGTCAGTAGCAAGGAAGTAATTCAAGATATTACAAAATGTGACAGTTAGATCATGAGGCGTGTTGACATTAGTGGGTCTAGCAGAAGCACATGACTATACATTGGAAATGGTAGATTTCCTACAGTCATTCTGTAGGAAATGGTAGATTTCCTACAGTCATTCTGTAAGCAAAGAAATAGATCAATCCTACACTCGAAGGAACATGCAACACTATTGTACAAATGTCTCTAACTAAAATAAGAAACACTCACGAAAGAATAGGCCCAGCACGATTGAGTCTATCACCTCCCATTATCGATAGTTTTACAAAACTATTACATCATGCAGAGAAAATGCAAAAAATCTAGTTTCTTGCGCAACATATAAACAAACTTCAAAACTTGGGCCAAGAAATCGCAGTGCCTTTGCATTCTGTGCATCAAGGCCATCCAACAATTGTTGTCTGAGAGCTCTCCGACGTAATTCTTCGAGCTGTTCAGTTGCTTCCTGTTCAACCGCTTATTCTCTCTCTACAGGTCTATCCCTCACTTTTGAGCCAAAACGAGTGTCCCGATCATGGGCCACTTCTTCTACTCTCACTCCATCCCTCTCTCTTTTGAGTGGAGGGATCTCTAGAATATTTCTCATTTGTGTATCAAGAACGGGGAGAGGACATAATAGACAGTCATATCCGTAGCACACTCCACCGAAGTGAGTGCATGTCTTTGTCCATGATAGTCACACGATTTGCATGTGCTACCAGGACGTAGCTATGTTGGAAAAACTCAATCATAAAATCATTTGTTGTCTCTTGTTGAAGGCAAGAGAGGGTTGAGGGATTCACCATGCCTGGAGTCCATACTTCATAGATGCCATGAACGAATCTTTGGAAAGGAAGCTTGGCGATGCATAACTGCATATATTTCATTGCCTGTCTAAGCTTTTTCATCATTGCAATGTACTAGTAAAGCCTTCTTTGTCTGGAGCTTTCCTGTAATTTGGAGGGCTTTGAGGATGAACCCATCTTCTTTCCTAAACTGGGCTCAATGGTTGCCCTCATAGCAATCTTTTTTGTTCGGGCCACTTGAAGCCACCTCATAAAAGGCAGAAGTGGATGAAATCAAATAAGAAAGGTTAGAAAAAGAGCAATTCTATATTGTTGAGAGCTTTGATAGCCCAAGCTCATCTACATCTTCATCTATGGCAGTACATCATGAGCTTGAGAGGGGCTGTTGAGATTCAAGCTCGATGTCAGCTTTATGCCAGTTATACTATGTGCTGACATGTTAGGCACAGTAACATGTGTGAGACATAAATGACCGCGTCCAGCTAGTCATAGTTGTGTGGACAGTAGCTAGGGTTAGCTGTGTGTGGACATAACACAAGTAGTGTGTTGTAGCTTTTGGACTATGGCTTTATATTGTGTGAGATGGGACATGGCTTCCCTCTATGGTTAGGGTTTTACTAATACATTAGGGTTTGCTCCGCTGTGTGTGTCTCCTCTCCCTCTACGTGTTTTTCATCATGGTATCAGCAGAGCCTAGTGCTCTCTATTAGGGTTTATGAGTGAGTGAGAGAAGAGGGAGAAGAAGCTGTGAAGAAAAGCTGTGGAGCTTGCCATTGGAGCTATGAAGCTTGGAGCACACCAATTTTCATTAAATCTGAGAGCTTGGCCTACCGAGTAAGGAATACTAAACATCCTTGAGCGGATTGCAAGTGCAAAAACACAAACAATATCAGATTTGAGTTGCCCAAAGCAAAGAAAAATTTCTGTTTTGCAAGCTCTCGATTGAAGCTTGATTGTGGTGAATGTATAAGGCAAATGGTTGCAAATCATCTGGCAAAGATTTATGTATCTGCTGGCAAATGGGAATGTGTTGGAAACTCATGTGCAAGCCCTAGAGTGAATTTGGAGCAAGTTTGATGCATTGAAGTGATTGGAAAAATACTGTTTTGAGGCCCTCACAAAAACAGAGAATAGAGGTTCAATTTTGATGCAATTGGAGCCAGTCGTTTGCAAAAATCAACAAATTGGTGGCTTAGGTGCATGCCTACTAGGAGTGTTGGGAACCCTCATGTAGCTTCAATAGCCACAACCAACTCTCCAAATCCCCCCAATAGCAGGCGGCGGTGCAACCTGAAGGGTAAAACAGGACAGAATATTCATCACTTTGCATAGTGGAGGTTAAATACAAGCTTGGTGGTTGATTAACCTTAAAATCTTCTTAGCAATATTGTGACAACACAGAGGAGAAGGTTGCTATGTGGTTTGTTGGAGCAATTATGCATTTTGGAGCTAATTATGAGGTGGTTAAAAAGGCTGTAAATAGTGATTAGTGAAACAGAGGGTCATTAATCAACTAATTACCCTCTCAACTTTTATAATTGGTCTAATTCCTTTTACATGGAGTTAGTAGACATCATTGCTAAGCTAATGAATGCTTGGTCCCTCAATTTGGACAAGAATTGAAGAAATTAGAACACTTTTCCTACTGGTTTTTCTCAAAACAGAGAAGGGGATTTGATATTTCTGGTATGTATACACCCTGGTTGGTGCTAATATGCAACATTGAGCTTGTTCGGGTGTCAATGCAAGTTATCCACACTTGATTGAACCACTATATTAAAATTTGAAGCATTTAGAAGCCTTGGAAAGCGCGTCAAAATAGGGTATTTTGGACTAAGTATGCTAGTTCAATTTGAATGCAATCAGTGTGATTTTCTACATCAACAGTGAAGTTGGTTGAGTATGTTGGATTATTTGGGACACTTATTAGAGTGTGGTTGAGCTGAGGAAGGCTCATTTACAAAATTAAACATGTGCAAAAGGTGCATTTGCATTGAGCAAATATGTCAGACAACCTTGTACATATTGTGGGTGAGAAGTTGGATAGATTAGTGAAACAGAGGGTCATTAATCGACTAGTTACTCTCTCAACTTTTATAATTGGTCTAATTCCTTTTACATGGAGTTAGTAGACATCATTGCTAAGCTAATGAATGCTTGGTTCCTCAATTTGGACAAGAACTGAAGAAATTAGAACACTTTTCCTACTCGTTTTACTGGTTTTTCTCAAAACAGAGAAGTGGATTTGATATTTCTGGTATGTATACGCCCTGGTTGGTGTTAATATGCAACATTGAGCTTGTTCGGGTGTCAATGCAAGTTATCCACACTTGATTGAAGCACTATATTAAAATTTGAAGCATTTGGAAGCCTTGGAAAGCGCGTCAAAATAGGGTATTTTGGAGGAGTATGCCAGTTCAATTTGAATGCAATCAGTGTGATTTTCTACATCAACAGTGAAGTTGCTTGAGTACGTTGGAGTATTTGGGACACTTATTAGAGTGTGGTTGAGCTGAGGAAGGCTCATTTACAAAATTATACATGTGCAAAAGGTGCATTTGCATTGAGCAAATATGTTAGATAACCTAGAAGTTGGATAGAAATAACTTCCAGGCATGGAAGTACAGGATTAAAAGCTTTCTAAAAGGAAAAGATTTTTGGAATCTTGTTACAGGTGCAAAGCCAGGAGCTGGGGCTACCCTGACAACCTACACAACAACAAGTTGTAGCTCATAAACAATGGTCAGAGAGAGCATACAAAGTTTTGCATTACTTGTCTATATGTATCTCGGATGCTATACTCATACATATACATGATGTTGAGAATCCCAAGGATGCATAGGATACTTTGGTGAAGTTGTTTGATATAGATACTAGTGCTCGTAAGTCTCAGTTGAGACAATAGATTCATAATGTGAAGCGGAAAGGAAGGAGTATTCATGATTATGTACAAGAGATAAAGAAGTATGCAGATGCATTGGCAACTATCAATGCCCCCATGCCTGATGATGATTTGGTAGACATTTTTTGCATGGTCTTGGCAAGGAGTACAAGTCTTTTGATACATCTATCTCTGTTGCTCGGAGTACAAGTTTACCAGATTTTGATGAGTTGGTTTCACTCTTGCTTGTTGAGGAAATCAAACTTAGTGACTCTTTTCATGATGCATCTACTAGCCATGATGATACTGGCAAGAATTAAGCTTTCTATTCACAAAGGGGATTTAGAGGTAGGGGGAGATTTGCATCACGAGGTTGTGGTAATGGTCGTGGATGGCAGGATAGGTCACCACAATAGAATTTTTAGCCTTCATATGGTGCTAGAGGTGGTCATGTATATACACCTCAGAGAGGTAAAGGTAATCCTCGTGGAAGAGGACGTTGGCAAGGCCACATTAGGAATTTTTTGGACCCAAAGAGGGCCTCTTGGATTAACTTTTGATTAGGAATGGACCAATAGGAAGAGGGCTGGGTGCACATTTTTTACTTCTTTGACCCTAGGAGGGGGCCTAGGCTTTGGTTTGCTAATGGGACCTAATTACTACTCTTGTCCCCCTACCTCTTGGGCCCAAACTTAGAGGTCCCCCCACCTAGAATCGCGCAGATTAAAAACCCTAAAAATTAAAATTTTTCAATTTTTTTCCCAAAAGTGTGTTTTCCCTCTCAAACTTCCCCCCAACATACTCTAGGTTTGGAAAACTCATTTTGAACCTCTTTCTTCCTCTTCTAAGCTCTTCATTGCTGCAGAAACTCCATACCTCTCAAGCTCTCCCTCCTTGTCAAGCTCCCTCAGTCTCAAGCTCCCTCTCCCTCTTTCTTCCTCTTCTAAGCTCTTCATTGCTGCAGAAACTCCATACCTCTCAAGCTCTCCCTCCTTGTCAAGCTCCCTCAGTCTCAAGCTCCCTCTCCCTCTTTCTTCCTTTTCTAAGCTCTCCATTGCTGCATAAACTCCATCCCTCTCAAGCTCTCCCTCCTTGTCAAGCTCCCTCAGTCTCAAGCTCCCTCTCCCTCTTTCTTCCTTTTCTAAGCTCTCCATTGCTGCATAAACTCCATCCCTCTCAAGCTCTTCCTTCTTCTCAAGCTCCCTCCCTCTCAATCTCCCTCTCTCTCTCTCTCAAGCTTTCTCCCTCTCCATTGCTGCAAAAACTCTATCCCTCTTTTGTCTACTCTAGGTTCAGGAAGCCTATTCTCAAACTCTAACCCTCTTTTAAGCTTTCCATTGCTGCATTGAAAACCCTGAACTTTCTCTCCTCTCCACTCCTCTGTTGTAAAACAAGCTTTTCTTTTCCCTTCTTCTCTTTCCTTACCACCATGGCCTCTTCCAGTAATGTGAGAAGACCTAGGGAGAAGGTGGAAGAGCTTGTGCTGCATAACACAAGAGATGAGAATGGAGTTTGGTCTCCAGATTTAGGGTTGGGGCTTGGGTCTACATGTAGCCAAGCTCTAAGGAACCACATCGAGTGCGTCAACTCTGGGGAATATGCTACATCATTGTTGGAAGGGGCGGCTACACGGCTTCAAGCATACTAAGAAGGAAGGACTAGCTACCATAGTGCAACATGTGTATACCCTTGGAGACTTATACATTCGAGTGCGTCAACTGGGGAATATGCTACATCATTGTTAGAAGGGGCGGCTACACTGCTTCAAGCATACTAAGAAGGAAGGACTGGCTACCATAGTGCAACATGTGTATACCCTTGGAGACCTATACATTCAAGGCCAACGACCAAGGTTTCCTTCAAATTGTCAATGTAACATAAACACAGCTTTAACAACATGCTAATATTGGATTTTTTGTTTCAAATTTTCTTATGATTCTCCATTTTCTTATGTCTGCAGATATTTTCTCCTCTAATTATGTTGAGGAACAACCACTCCAAAGCCTCACTGGAGTTTTCTATGTTATGCATGCATCCACCATTGGAGAGGCAATGTTTGTATCTCAAAGCCCAACTGATCTTGTACAGAACAATATCTTTTTCTTTTCTCATATTTTGTAGATAAAAAACTAGGTTTATTTGGCAAGCTAGAAGAGATCCCCAACCCCCCTCTTAACGATCCCAAATGGCCCAAACCTGATGCTTGGACCATCTTATGCTTAAAGTTTAAGATGGTAAGTGATATCAAGACATCACTCAAGTTTTCAAAGGCATCTAGGTCAGTAGGGCTAAATTGGTTTTGTCCCCTTACATGTTTTTGTGCACATGTTCAATTCCATGCCAATGCACTAAACAAAAACAATGTATATTTGTAAGGAGGTACGGTCTGACCTCATTCAAGGATTACTAGGAGAGGGTTGGGTGGGAGGTTAATGAGGGGTCACATCAAGGTGATGTGTACAAGTGCAATGTAGTAGATTCTATAGTGTCTTTCAGGTTCTTGAAGGCATGCTTTATTTTGTACATGCGTCTACACTACCAAAGATGGATGCAAAGGCACGGGACATGGATCCCACTTCAAGCCTTAGAAGAAGAAATTATGCCTATTGAGGTAGTTGTGATGATGCAAAATGGATGGATTGAGCGAGTGGCAGCAAGCAAGCATTGGAGCCTAGTAGACCTGCATTAACACTTTAGCATCATGGACAATGTGGAAGAGTCAAGTTTCAAGTTGATGAGAAGAAAGGTATATCTGATTCCACTACATGTCTAGAATTAACCACATGCAAGCTCAATGCACTATACCAAAGGGCTCGCCCCCCCAAGCCTCCATTGCCCGAAGAGTCAAGACCACTACACCCAGGATTGTCCTAGAACCCCACTGTTTAACATGGTGGAAGTTGTGGTGCCACCTCCCACTATTGGCACTCCAATCATGGCAATGGTTCCACCTCCCACTGGCACTCCAATAGTGGTGGCCGTAACTTGGTCCCAAGGAGCCCCAAATCACTGACTCCTCTCCCTGATGGTGTAGTCTATCCATCCATTGTGGACCAAGCTTATAAGGAGGCCGTGGAGAAATTCATTTAAACACCACCCATGGAGAAGGAAGCGGCGCCTACCTTGGTCATTCCTCGAACCACCACACCTTCAAAGACGAATGAGAAGTCTACCCAACCCAAGGTTAGTCATTAAAGTTGGGAGGAAAAGTTGGCAGGAGCAAAGGTGGAATTCACCCTTTCTCAATTATGTGGTTTGAGCCAAGAAATAGGAGAGCAACTGATAGGCTTGGTCCAGCATTGGATGGATCCGAAGGGCAACTAGGCGTGAAGCCACATCTAGTAGTAGTGGGCAATGGCTCAGGAGGTAGCAAGCAAGGGTATGACTCACTGTCTCAGGAGTGGCCGATCACCGAAGCCCAAGGGTGGCAGTCTCCATGGGAGAAACTCAAATTACAGGGGCCATTGTGGATGGTGGTTCTAGTGTTAACATCATGCCTAAAGCTACTAGAAAAGTCTTGGGTCTCCGAATTACTAAGCCAGCTCCCTTCACCATCCGAGTGGCAAACCAAAGAGAAGTGATGCCCGTGGGACTAAGTTTCGATTAGTTTTGAGGGATTAGTATGCAAAATGACTTTTGTGGTGTTAGACCTACCACCAGCTCAAGAGGCCTACAACTTGCTCATTGGAAGGCCTTGGTTGAGGCCAGCTCAAGAGGCCTACAACTTGCTCATTGGAAGGCCTTGGTTGGAAGGCCTTGGTTGAGGCCTACAACTTGCTCATTGGAAGGCCTTGGTTGAGGCCTACAACTTGCTCATTGTGGAAGGCCTTGGTTGAGGCCAGCTCAAGTGATCCATGATTGGGGTCGGGACAACTTGCATATCCCTAACCCAGAGAGGGCAGTGATCTTGTCCTGGGGCACTGCCCTACATGACATGATTCCCATTCGTTCGGGAGGAAGGACCCAGTGACAAGGAAGAGCAGGAGGAATGGCAAGGATTACACGTGGATGAGACCTGGGATCTATTCGGCTCAGAGGGAGAGGCGACAGAACCTCTATGGAATTGGTTAAATTCATATGAGGGGTTCCACTGCAATATGGTGGACATAGTGGAGTTGGGACCCAGACCCCATTCAAGAGGTGTCCCAAGAAGAAGAGCTCTCAAAAGAAGCAGTAGTATTTGATTTGACAGAATCTTTGCTCACTTTGGCCTCCTCCTCTGCAATAGTGTCTCAACAGGAAGAGTTAGAAGTCATAGGTCTAGGGGAACCGGAGTTTTCTTGAGACAAACTCGCAAGAAGGTCTCTTAAGAGGAGTCATCAAAGGCATTTATAACCCCTCCTAGACACATTCGCAAGGAGCGGCGGGCAGAGCACATCAAGACTAGGGAGGAAGTCTTGCCAGTAGAAGAGATACCCGCTGGCTAAACGAAGGAACGTATTGGTGACTTCCCTCTAGACATCACCCTAGCCCATGACCCCTTATCTCTCCATCAAGCAGCACTCGGCACCGCTCCTCTTCCACCCCACCACTTACCCACAAGGAGGTGAGAGACCTAAACCTGGGCACATCAGAGGAGCCATGCCCCATCTTAGTGGTGGCAGCTTGGGTCTGGGAGTACCCTTCCACTCTTCAAAGAATCACCAACTTTTTCAGAGATCACCAAGATGTGTTTACATGGACCTACAAGGATCTCCCAAAGATAGATCTAGCCATTTGCACTCACAGCATTCCACTACTAAAAGAAGGCAGTCGGCCAGTTATTAGCAAGGGCATCTACCACATGGATCCCAACTATTCAGAAGTGTTGAAGAAAGAGCTGACAAGATGGAAGAGGCGGGTATCATCTTTCCCACTGAGCACTCCAAGTGGTGGTCACCTATAGTGGTGATTCCAAAAAAGAAGACCAACAAGATTAGAAGATCTGTGTAGAGTTCAGACCCCTCAATCACTGCACTTTGGAAGATGTGGCTGACCAAGGGTGGTGGATCTCTCAACTCACTCTAAGTGCCAGGTATCGGGTCTCCGTCTCCCTTTCCTTGTGCGCAGTCACCACCCCCCTCTCTTCCTCTCCGGCCCCCCGATTTGTCACTCCCCATCGGCACCCTCTTTTGCAACCGCCACCTCTGACCTTTGCATTATGCTGCCTCACATGGCCAATCTGAGGTACTTTTGCTGCTGTTGGAGAAGGGTGTGTCTACAATGAATCATCATAAACAGATGCCTCGTACGCGTGCTTGTAAAAATGGAAGGGTATTTTGCATTGAGCGGCTTGTGGCTTGGGGAGCTGATATCCTCGTGTTGTTTGATGCTCCCAATGGGAGGACATGCCTCCATTATGCAGCAAAGAGAGGCCACCTTGATTGTGTTTAACGAGTTTTGGATGTTGTCCAAATGCCCACAGTAGCACAAACATGTGAAGCTACACCTCTACACTTGGCAGGCCAGTCTAGCCATTCTACAGTAGTCTGCTTGCTTTCAAGTAAGGGGTCTCTCATGTGTGCAATGCCTACAAGATCTAGTGGAAGCAACTGTGGTTTTGGAAGCATATCATTTCATTTTGCAGCACGTGGAGGATCATCAGAATGTGTTAAAGAGCTTTTGGGCATGGGTGCTGATAGGTTGTCGAGAAAATCTCTAGGACACGGTCCTTTCTTCAACGCTATGCAATACCATAACACACCATGTGCATGTACAGCTCTCCTCTTTGACTGCGCAGAGCCCTTGGTATGGCCATCTCCTTGACAGTTTATGAGCAGTCTTCTTGACCCTGAAGCAAACATTCCGTTGGAAGCTGCTTGGCACATGCTACTGAAGCTTGGGAGAAGTGGATCTTCTTCTGTCAATAAGATGGAATCTTTTATGTATTGGCCATGGCGAGGTTTCATTTTGTATCTTTGTATACCTGGACTTCCTGCCGAAAGTGTTGCCCGGATGAAGTGGCCAGTGATTATTGTTTAGATTGGTTTTGTGCTTTTGTTAGTGTTAACCTTCCTATCGGATGCTTTGCCTAGGGGACGACAGTGAGGGGACGACAGTGGCAATACATGTAGTGAGGATGGCTTGTTGGATGAAGTGGCCAGGAGCTCTTAGGAATAACTTGTTGGATGACGTGCCCAGGAGCTCTTAAAAATAACTTGTTGGATGAAGTGCCCAGGAGCTCACAGTTTGATCATTTTTCCATAGCTCGCTTGCTAGATGAAGTTGCCCAGGAGCCTAGTTGAATCATTTTCATTTATTCTGTATCTCTCCAGAAGGTTTGTATGGAAGGATCATTGTATGAGGTATGCCTAGGAGCCTTCTTGCGTCGGATGTTTTTCCCGGAGGCTAGCTTGCCAGAGAACCACCTATTTTTTTTGTTTTGTCTATGCCATTCACCGGGAAGGTGAATTGAGTAGTAGTGGGCAACCTATGGATGGGAAGCCAGGTCCTCCACACTCCCCCAAAAGCTTCCCACCACCACACCTCCAGCATCTCCGACCACTCCGGCCACCAGTGTGCTCCAACCACTCCAATCACACTGGTGCCCTCCAACGGCTCTGATAGAGTCGATGCCCTCCTACCACCGTTACCACCTCGACCGCCGTCCCCGGTCGATGCCGCGCTGACCGCCGTCACACCGCCAATGCCCTCTGACCGCCATCACCACCTCTGATCGTCGTCACCCCAATGCCCTTCAACATCTCCAACTATCGGTGCCCTCCGAGATGGCTCCGACCACCATTATCGCTGGTGCCCTCTGACCGCCGTCACACCGCCAATGCCCTCTGACCGCCGTCACACCGCCAATGCCCTTTGACCGCCATCACCACCTCTGATCGTCGTCACCCCAATGCCCTTCAACATCTCCAACTATCGGTGCCCTCCGAGATGGCTCCGACCACCATTATCGCTGGTGCCCTCCGAACGCTCCAACCACCGATGCCCTTCGACATCTCCGACGTGCATGGCCAACTCCAATGGCACTCATGGAGGCAACACCCCTCTCCCTTTCTTGAGGGATGATGAGATCTTCTTCAAGATCCTCTTGAGCACCATCTTCCTTTCCCGATGGAAGATCTTCCCTCTACACTACATGATGAGGGTTGGGACTTCGAGGAGGAGGACACCCAAGGAGGAGACAAGGGGAACACTCTCTCGGACACACAGATGGACGAAGACACTCTCTTGTAGGACATTCATTGTAGCACATTCTCACAGAGGAGATTCTCTCGTGTCACATTCACTCTAGCACATTTGGCTGAGAGCACATTCTCTGATGTATGACATTCTCTGTGTTGGAGCACAGTCTCTCTTGTATCATTCTTGTCTACATTTTGGTATACAGTGTTGCGCTCTTGTGGTGTTTTGTTCATCTCTCTGCGTGAGCGAGGTGCGTGAGTGGTTACTATGGTGTATGGTGTGAGTGAGTGAGAGGCCTGTAGGGATATTGTGGTGCTAGTAGGTGGTGGTCGGAGAGCACGATAGACTGTGTAGAGCATAGGTCTTGCATGTTTAGCCAGTGAGGTCAACTCATCCTTGGCAAGTATACTTCCCTGAGAGGATCCACGCTCCCTTTTCCCCAACCCTAGTGTTTGTGTCGGTAGTCCTCAAGTTTCCTAGAGAGGACCGGCAGAGTCATCTACATGGATCATGATTAATAGCTAATGGAGATGTACTCAATCCTATAAAAAGGCACTCTATCTAATGGATCAAATCCCTTGCCTTATCACTTTGCTTCCTTTTTGTCATTAGCATTATCATTAGTGTTAATGTCTTTCTTACATTTTTAGCATGCTAAGATGTTGACTCTAATCCATTTCTACACCTAATCTTCTTTAGCCAAAATCTCTAACTATGTAATCAATAACATTTAATGTCTTAGTGTTGCTTTGTCTTGAAGTTGTCGACAACTGTATTGGAACTAAACCTACATCTTGAGAGCATCATCCTTAGGAGGGGATGAATTGCAGCCCACAACTGATTGTGTAGTCAATTCGGTAGAAAAGAACCACAACAACACTCTAGCTTCCCCATGGAATGGTTACCGTAACCTTAGTGGATGAGGGGCATCCTACACCTATCAACATCCCAAGCCTCATCCTCCACTTATAAGCTATCACCTCATGAAACTCCTAACACTCAACACTCCCGTCGCCTCGCCCGTGTCACCACCCCCGACCTCAAACTATTATGGAGATCCAAAACATCGCCGATGGCAAACCACCCCCTAAACCTCAACTCAACCTCAACCTCATCAACCTTTCACAAAGATCACCAAGAAGGAGTGGGTACCTAAGAGTACCCTGGCCAACCAAGGAAAGTACGATGTCTAAGCAAAGACCTACTAGCAAATCTAGAAGCTTAACCATGAGCAGAGATCTATTAGAGCAGGAACCCCATGCAAAGTAGCTTTACCCAACCTCGAAGCCCCGTTGGATCCCTGAGATCCCCGTCAAGATATAAGAAGCTCACAGCTTCAACAACAAAAAAACTTTCCATTTGGGTCCCAATATCCGCACCACAATCTCCAAAGCCAAATAGAGTCAGGTGCCAACCTTGGTTTAGCTTACATTCCGTTGGATCGCAACCAAGCTGCCTAGAAGCACAAGCTTCTACGAAGGGAACCCCTACATTTGGGTTCCAAAGTTAAGAAAACTAATACCACAAGCCTCTACAACCATGCCAACAAACTCCACACTTGGGAGACCAAAAGACATACCTCTGATGCCAACCCCAAAGCTTAAGCAGGAATGGCAAGTAGTTGTTCCACCTCAACTGATGTGTCAACACCACCTCGACTCATGTGCCAGCTCCGCCTACGGAGAAATCAAAGGAGTCTGTATATGTAGCAAGAGACAATACCTTGTGCAATGGTTTTATTCATCCTTGTTCCCATCAAAGAAGAGCCACCCATTGATGCCATACCCAAAGAAAGCCATGCGCACAATTTTGTGACACCATTGAGATGAGCAACTCCAAGGCTCAAAAAGAACAACACGACCCCACAACACCTCTAATGTGACATGTCATAACACCAACTCTCCAACAAAACAGATAAAGCTCAATCAAGCGCACCAGCAAAGCCATGGACAATAACGTCAAGGCTTTTGTCATGGATGAATAAGAAACTCTCCGCGACCTTCACTCAGTGCCATGGTGGTGAAACCACCATGGTAAGTTGAAACCTTAAAGAGTCGTTGTACATATGTTACATAGCACTTATTAATTAGACATATGTTACATAGCACTTCCTATTAATTAGACATACAAATATACCCATGAATGATTAAGACTTGAAATACAAAACAAAACTAAAAATGACCAAAAATTAAAAGCATGCACATGTACTTATGTGCACACATCATCATGCACATATGCATACACACACATCCCCCCTCTAGAAACCAAACCAAATATACCCATGAATGATTAAGACTTGAAATACAAAACAAAACTAAAAATGACCAAAAATTAAAAGCATGCACATGTACTTATGTGCACACATCATCATGCACATACATGCACGCATGCATACACACACATCCCCCCTCTAGAAACCAAACCCCCCTCCCCTCTTTCTTTATATTTCCTCCCCTTAAATTTCTAAAACACCCCTTCCTTTGGACAAAATTAATCCACGTACACACACACACACACACACACCTTTTTAAAAAATGTACATAAAAAATAGAGTGCCATGTGCGGTGACAAGCCCACTTGTGCCGCCACATCATCACCCAAAATAGAAAATCAAGGCCAAATGGTAATGTAGGCTCTCACAAGTGGCAATGCAGGCTCACAATTGCCACATCATCACCCAAAAAACTTCCCAAAAGAAGTTTGGAAAAAAAAATAGCACGTGGCGATGTAGGGTCACTTTCCACATGTCAAAAAAACTTATTTTTTTTATTTTTTATAAAGAGAATAAAGAAAGAGAGAGAACAAAAGAGAAAGAAAAAAGAAGAGAAAGAGAGAGAAACAAGGCGCCAAAGAGCGAGCATGAAAAACTCCCCCAAGAAGAGAACGGGAAGAGGAGCGAGCATAAAAAACTCCCTCAAGAAGAGAACGGGAAGAAGAGCCGAAACACAAACAAAGCCAAGAAAAGCCCAAGAATTAATTGGGCTCCACATCTCCCACCAAGGCGTAAAAATTCCTCCAACCATGCTAAAATCAAGCAAGGTAGAGATGCCCTAGAGGTTGCATGCTACGGTCAACATTGTTCAACAATCGAAAATTTCACCCAAAAGTCATGCAATCTCTGTCATGCTTTACTCCTTTTTGTCATGATCATCATGCTGCGAGAAAACCGTCCGAGTAGCCACCAAATTTTCAAAAAGAGGCTCAAGCAATGCTCAGATCTATTTGGCCATATTATTTGGCAATCCATCCAGCAACAATCGCAGTTTAACCAACGTGCGGTTTATCCCTGAGAATTGGACCCACGAAGAAACTACATGTATTCTCCGATTGGATCTTGAATCCTAATAAACAAAGAATCTCCTAATTTGTCAGAACCGTTAGAACCTTCAAACATTACGAGGTCAGAAGTTGCAACCCCATCAAAAATAGTTCCTAAAGATAAGTACATGCCATACTAGGTATCCTAAATTCTTCCATTATCATGGAGAATCAAACCTCATTCACACCCACCTTATCTACCATCATCACTACGCATCAACACTCAATTCCCTATCTTAAACCATGTGTAACAGTCAAAGAAAGCAAATAACTAAGTGTCAAAGAAAGCGATGTGTTAGATTTTTCACTAAAAGGAGCTTCTACATGGGTCCACCTCTTGTCCAATACCCATGCACAACACCTACAATACACACACAGGCTATGGATCTAGTACACATCAATAGGCATTGATATATCAAGCACCTACATTAAGCCTCATTATCAACATCCACCACCAGGTACGTTTTTAGATGAGGAGATCATGGCAGGTGCAAGCCTAACCCATGGTACAACCCATCGTCTCTCGACCTTCCTCAAATCAACAGGAACCTTCCGTGGCCTCTTCTTCGGCCCCACCACCCATTGCTCCACATTGCCCCTCTATCCCCAATTCTCACTAAGGCCAAATCCTCCGCCTCCATTGATGCCATGGAAAAGGCCAACTAACATGCATCAACAATATAATGATCTTCACATCCCAAGAAAAGGGATGTCAAGAAAATGTCAAGAAAAGGGATGTCAAGAAAATGTTGGAGAAGCAAGAAAGAGAGTTAAAGGAAATAGTTGAGCTAGAGAAAACTTTAAGTTAGAGAAGTACACGCACAGGGGCACACCTTCCTTCCATTTCCCATGCATGCAAGAGAGTCAAAGAAAGCATTTGAGTTGAAGAAATCTTCATGTGTTAGAGAAGTACACACAAAGGGGCACACCTTCTGCCCATTGCCCATGCATGTCACCTACATTTTCACTACAAGCAACCCATGCACCTACAAATAACCTTGTCAATGCCAACCCTTGAAGCACATCTCTGGATGGGGGAACCATGGCAAGGGCACAAGCCTTGCCCATGGTATGACCTATATCTCCAAAGAGCTTCAATGCATGGAACCATTGCTTCAACTTTAATTCAACACCATGAAAAATCCCAAAATCTAGGCCTCATGCTATAAGCGTGGAGTATAATATCATGTACTGCCAAGAAGATCTGGATCACCATCTACCCCTGCAAATCATTCCATGGTGGTCCTAGTGTTCATTCTGCCAATCATAAGGTGTAGACTTCTTCCAACTACCTAATTTTAAAGGGTCCCAACCATTTCCAATAGAAGGAGGTCTCACACATAAAGAACTTCCACATCGCCTATAACTTTCATACCACCTCAACAAGTTGTCTACCATCAAGACTACCCAAAGCTTCTCACCAATATGCCTTGCTCTGCGAATTGGTCCCTAATCATACCATTTAATCTCGCATGCCAACTTCATGGTGAATCCTGAACCATCTACACCTTCTAATCTGGCAAAACAGCTTCACCTCTGACGTGAGAACGCGGTCACCATTGGGAGAACGCGGTCACCATTGGGAGAAGAAGGATATGTTAACCACTCCGTAGGGTTTTACCACCCCACCTATTGTGAGGCTCTTTTCCATTCCACCCACTCGAATGGACACTTATGTTTTGTAAGACGGCACTGGAACATATAAAGTAGCCTTATCGTCTTTTTGTGCTGAATGTCAATAAGGAAAGTCTAAGGACTTTGTATATATACTTGCTTAAGACTAGAAATAGAGGCCAAACCATTTTTAAGTTTGATCAGCCTAGTGGGAAAATTAGTCAGTTGTATATAAGTCATTTTTTATAATAAGCAATGCACAATCATTCTCTTGCAATAGAATACTTGTGAGATCTTCTCCTCCCTCTTCTTGCTTGCATGTATGCTAATGAATCTTACTCGCTTGATGAGAATGCATGCTAGATAGGATTGTTTGTAGGTTTTCTACTTGTATGCTCCCTCTTTTCCTCGCCTTTTGTGATAGAGAACCATCACGATTGCCTTCATCTAGGCGAAGAGAGCTCTTCCTTCAACCCATCAACAAGGAGCATTCCGGTGCGACAACCAGGTGCAGCCACATCGGGAAGTTACATTTGTGGCTCAAAGACAAGGCCCAATGACTCATGCCGCAACAAGGCTAAGGTAAGCTTTTGACTTGAACGAAAGGACCTTATGAAACTGTACATAATCCCCTTCTTGACATTGTGAGCTATGTAGGGCCCATGAATAATTCAAAGAGTATGGGTACAATGCCTCTAATATTGCTTTGGAGGTGACCACAAATTTGAGAGATGATTTAAGAAGAAATACTAAAGGACTTTATGAAATTAAGCTTCTCTTTTGAAGGGTAAAACTTTTCATACCCTTATGATGCCTAAAGTGGGGCATGGCTTGCAATAAGATTAGAGGGATGGAGGTAAGCTCCTACAATAAAAGAAGAAAGAAAGAAAGAAAGTTTTTTTTCCTTCTTCGACATGTAGCTCAAAATGATGATTGCAAAATTGTCTCCTCGTCGAATAGAAACATTTACATGAACCTTAGGATATTGATAAAATAGAAAGCATCTAATTTTATTTTCATTTTTGGGTGGAGCTAAAAAACACACTCTATTACCCCTTTTGAGGAGTGAGGGGGAGGGGTTAGCTATGAATGCATCCATGCAGCCAGCCAGCTACACACACACACACACATATGAAGGTCGGCTACACACACAAACATGAAGATCATTTTCCAAGTTCATGTGCCATGCACCGTATATGAAAGGTCATGTAATGCAGATAGCCCTTTCAGTCCCTAAGACTCCTATCACAAATCAAGCCATAGTGGCTGCATTATCAAGCAAACCTATATGACAATTGACCTTAAGTTTTTGACATTGCTTTCAATGCAAGGGGCTAAGTAGGGATTGTGTGTGTCCATAGTGGAAAGAGTACGAGGCTTTGCAAACAACTGGAGAAGATAGCTACAGGACACTATAAATGCCCACCATACCACCCTGCACCTGATGGTGATCACTCTTGAATGACTTAATCTAGTGCAGGATAATTCCAAGAAAAAAAAACAACAAATGCGTTAATGTGATCAATAGATGAGAAATTGAAAAGTAAAGTGAATGATGCCATGGATGCAAACTTTATCAAACAAATTAGAGGCTTATGAAACAAAGGATAGACTCACTAGAGGACATATCGGAGAGGCTGTGCTTCCAAGTGCGTTTTCAAGAGCCAAGGACAAAGGGCTGGCCTTTTGAAACCCTCGTCACCCCAGCCCTTCTGTATGCAGATCCCTTCTGGACACCAGATTTATCCCCAACAGATTGGCAATGCATAGAGCATCATCAGATCATGATGTTATCACGGAGGATACACAACAAACCATTCCAAGCAGAGTTTGTTGCCACTCCTATGCTAACCGAGACCTTGTTCTAGACAATCACTTATAAACAAAGGGTGAGCGAGATGGATCCACTTCAACTCCCCTAACTTGCACCACAATCATCACAACAGATAGCAACCAAAGGAGAGCATTCATCCTGGTGGTAAGGCACAATACTCACTTGGTTACAAGCACATGGACTACAGATGGACCGGTTTCCTCCAATTCAGTATGATCCAGATTCCCCATACATTAGGCTAACACATGAGGACAGGAATCAATTGAACCGATATGATTTACTAGGGCTACACACACATAGCACATGGATCACACCAATAGGCCCATTCTTTACCAAGGTGCACAACTACAGAGATCATTTCTTGAGATTCACATCAGATAGTTTCATACAAAGACCAGGTTATGTCGATGTCTTCATGTCTCATGCTATGAGGATAGCCATTGGCCAACTTAGGGTATCATCTCATAGAATGAGGATGAGACTCTCAAAGCTAAGAGAATACCCAGAGAGAACAAGACATGTAGACTTAGTCAGACTAGGGTTGAGTCAAAGGAGCAAAATGTTTGCCAATGTCCAACTTGCTATGAGATGAGAGAGAGATTTCAAAGTCTATTCAGAGAGGGCTTCCTGGATCATAGAGTACCTTGGACTCTTCTTACTAGAGCTAATTCAAAGTCACTACTCAGAGAGCCTCGCGCCCAACACTCCTCCTCAACTTACCATCATCAATTTTTTCCAACCTACAGGGTGGATAGGGAGGCACCATAGCCCACTACAGTGGTGGATACGAGAGCCTATACCACACTACCCCCTTGCGCAAGTCGCATCAAGTTGCGTACACACATCCAGAGAGCTAGATGCCCTCGTCCTATCGAACCCCAACCACCCCTAGCTCATCAGACCCAGATTCAAGAGTTCCTAACCTGCCATCAATCGGTCTCATCCTCAGCAAGCTATCAACATCTCTAGCCTTCTTGTTTAACCCATGATGGACATCCTAGATAGGCCCTTGCCCAACATACATGGTTGATTGATTGCTTTTATCTAGCTCTCCCATATCCCATCACTTATGGTACCCTATACATGGCATAGTTGGATCTTGATTTTTCATCTTGTATAATCACAAAGTCTTAGATCCTAGCTTTCACTTCTAGTTTACTATTGCTTTTTCGTTGTCATCCATGGACGAGATTCATCAACACTATGTATACATCATTTTGGTCTCACAATCCCTTTCAATCTTTTGAAGATGTTAATATTGGTCTCACAATCCCTTTCAATCTTTTGAAGATGTTAATATATCTTCTTTTCTCTCTCTTAGGGGTGAAAATCCAATGAGCAAGGAGTTGAGAATTTGACCAAAAATACTCCAATGTCAATTTCACAAAAGAATGTGTGTTGTCACGAGGGTGAGAGAAAGAGGAGGTTGTATTGGTCACTTAAATGAAGCAATTACACAACACTTCTCAATGCTCCTTGACACTTCATTAGTTGGGTAAGAAGTTACATGACCTTTCTTAGGAAAGGGCCATAAGCGGAGCCTTTGTCTCCGTTGCATACACATGCAAATTGGCTTACTTGGAGCATGAACTCATTACTATCAAGGCATTGCAAGGTTGAGAAGGCATGCATGACAACTTTTTCTTTAAAGGTGGTGAAATTTGGAAGTACACTACGCAAACACACTAGATGTATATCGCTTGCATAGGGGGAGATTTGTCAAACACGTGTTAGTGTAGTGGTAAAGGTGAGTTTGAGAGCATGCATGACAAGTTAATGAAGAGCATCAACATTTTCCCTCCCCCCTTTTTGATCAAACTCCCAATAATTGTTGCCAATGCCACTCGCCCACTCACAACCTCATTTGTACCAACATGTACCCTAATCATTTCCTTCTATAGTTGTGCAATATGCACTTAAATAACACCACCCTATACCTTCTTGCTTTCCCTTTTGAGTCAATCTAATAAAAATGACTCAATATGACTAGAGAAATTTCATTTGAATGATTATTTTATGTAAATCCATGACTTTGTTTCTGTAACACCTCTTGACAGTGAAAATAATGTCATGTAAAGTTTTTTAATAATTACATTCCTTTCTGAGAAACTGTTTTCAACTCAAGTGAATTCAAATCTCTCTCTCTCTCTCTCTCTCTCTCTCTCTCTCTCTCTCTCTCTATGTTAATATCATTCAATCTACACTTGGAATCTCTCTCTCTCTCTCTCTCTCTCTCTCTCTCTCTCTCTCAATCACTCAATCTACACTTGGAACTTTTACAACACTTTTTGGTCTCATAGACCCATGGGATCTTTAGTAGACATTAATATATTTCTCTTTCACACACACATCCCAATAAAGGTACTTTTCTGAGTTTCTGTCATACACCACAAAAATGTCACTCAAATGCATGAAAGGTGGTGGAATGCCTAATCTGTGGAAGCAATGCATAAGCACTAGCCCTTTCAGTTACTGAGACTCTTAGGAAAAATCCAGTCATAGTTAATGCATGATCTCAAGGTTTTTACACTGGACTGCATTGCAATGGGCTATCCATTTGCAATGGCTGACAGGACTAAGCAAGCAAGGATTTGTGTGTCCAGTGGAAAAGTACCTCCTCGTGTTGCTGCTTGAGTGTGAGTCACTCTCCTTGAGAAAAATGCAAATTTTTTCACAAGACATGTTTGAAAGTTTGGAGAAAAAGGACTTCCGTTTCCATACAGAAATTTGAGCAATCCCTTCATGCAATACATGGAATAATACACCAGTAAATTAGACATGTGTAAAACCTATAAAGCATTTAATAACCTTTTTTATTATAAATACATCCTCAGTCATTCCCACGTATAGACCATGGCTGGATGGCTTATAAACGTGATCCTTCGATTATATTACAACCAAATTGACATTTTTAAAAGATAAGCACCAAATATTGCTTAGAATATTATCTACCACCTGCTTTCTGCGAGTCCAATTTTGTGGCTCGACTGATTAGGTTTTGATACTCCAAGCTTTTGGCCCAACCATCAATTTCTCGGGCTCTCAATACAGGAAGCGGATGAGATAACTGTCGTGTTTGTGCATTTCTGTACCAAAGAAAACTGAATTGAATTGAACCTGCATATGGCTGCTCTCTCTCTCTCTCTTTCTCTCTCTCTCAAACACACATATGCCCACACACATGCTTTCCTAACTTCATTTAAGAGTAAATGCCATATCTACAGCTCCAACAGCCACCTCAATGCCTCCAGATCTAGGCCACCAGTAGGATTGTAGCTGAGGCCATGGCTGAGGCTGATACCACAACAAAACTGAACCAGCGAAACTCAAAGGGCTTACTCCATCTGCACTAGTCAACACTAAGGATGATATTCCAGATTTGCAGCACCATCTTTAGTGGTGTTCTATTATGTTGTTTATATTTCTTCATTTCATAAGCACTTTGTATTCTAGTCGAGACATTATAGAGTGTACGTGTACCAAGAGCAAATTTTTCCCACTTGTGCAGTTTGCCACTCAGGCCACACATTTTTTCTAACTACTTTACGTACTTTCATTCTAGTTCTTCCATTTTCACCCAGACAGTGAAATAAAGGTAGGGGATAGCTCAAGTGGTGAAGGTATTTGCCTAGGACCAAGAGGTCATGGATTCAAAACCCCCCTTGGTGCTTCCTCAGCGGCATCACCTACGGGCGGTGGAAAATCAGTAACTACGGGAGGATCTTGGGCCACCAAGGCCAGTCCAAAAAAAAGGGGTAGGGGAATCGGATTGTGGTTTGCCCAATTGATCATGCGCATCATCCACAACAGGAGTGTGTGAATTGAAAAACTGGACCTTACAGAGAATTGGAAGCCACATGAATGAATTGCCTTGTTGAAATTGTGGTTGCATGCAAAATAGCTTGGTTCAAAGGGATGTATTGTCTTGCCTTTATGTCCATTTTTTTGCATCAACATTTTCTTGTTTCTCCGGGTTTGCTGGTGCAACTACCTCAAACCCATGGAGGACCCCTTCATACCTTTGCTTGCTCATCTCTGACTCCTAAAAATACAGAATGCAGCACACACACATCAAATCATGCCACCGTAACAAACCACCAGTTTTACCTGAGATACCATCCTAAAGGGCTTGATGATGCCTTGTCATAGGAGTGTGCTTGTTTGAGGAATGCCTCCACATTCAGTTGCTTTGCCAAGGAAGGGCTTCCACCAGACAGTTTCATGAGTACTGAAACAACAACCTGAAAACAACAACTTCCAACTTGAGAAATTGCAAAATCAAGAGAGAAAGTAAGAAACAAATAAAGGTTTACAATACATGTTAAGTTTGTGTGTATAAGTGAAGAGTGTGAATTTGGTTTGTGTATAAGTGAGAGTGTATGTCTATTAAAAAGGGAGATGCATATGTCATTTCCCTATAGCCTAAACAAAGCATAATAAAAATGAAAAAATAAATGAGAACTATGAGGATGCCAGGAAGCAACCATGGACAGTGAAGATGTGATATGTCAAAGCCAACAATAGAGTGACATGAGGAGGATCCATAGTAACATGAAACGATTCGTCCGTTTCGTCGTTTCGAAGGTTTCGTTTCGTCTCTTTTGGACGAAACACAAAGATTTCAAAATGACACTTCTTATATACACATACCAAATTTATAACATAGCCAACAAAAAGATGAAGATGCATTTTTTGGGACTAGTGGGTATGAAATTCATGATTTTGGGAGTAGGTTTTTTGGTATTTTCAAAATTAGGGCAAGAAAAGCAGAGGAAGAGAGGAGGAAAGAAACAAGTTGGAAGGGAAGAGGGAGGTGAGAAGAAAAGGGAAGGAGGTGAGAAGAAAAGGAGAGAAACTTGGAAGACAAGAAAAGGAGAGAAAGAGGAGCGAAGAGGAGCGAAGAGGAGGGGTGGACCGTCGAGGAGAAGAGAGAAAGAGGAAAAGGGAAGAGGAAGAGGAGGCGTGGAGAAGTGAAGGAGCGAAAACCAGGAGTGGACGAGGAGAAGAGGTGGAGCAAAAAGTTGCGGCCGAGAAGAAGCGTCAAATGCGTGAAGTGGCAAATGGGCAGCAAACAAGAACGGAAACGACGGCAAAAATCGCATTTGCAAAAAAAAACCTTCCGCCCTTTTTTTTAACCTCACTTTACATTTGGGCGAAACACTGTTTCGATGGGCAGGTTTCGTTTTGTTTCGAAACGTTTCGTGCCAGAAACGTTTCGTGCCGTTTCGAGAGGGCAAAACGGGTTTTTATGTTACTATGGGAGGATCCAAACTCACGAATTGCCTATAGTAGCAATGAAACGTGTTTCATACGTTTTTATGAAACGAAACGTTTCATAAATGTTTCATACAGCCTCACCATTATCCACATTGATTTGGGCGTTTTTATTGAGTCAACTGCGGTCTTCACAGTTTACGAAAAAAAAAATTCTATCTACACCTGGGATTCTTGGCACTTTTTCTGGGGAAAAAAAAGTCACGTTTTTTCTACTGACATTTTTTTTACTCCTCAAGGCTGGCCACGTGTTTTTTTCTCTGCTGGCTGCATGCTTTTTCTGCCCCCCACCTGTACACAGTATCTCTCTCTACCTGCCAGCCTGATCGGAGCACCTTTGTTGCTTCTCTTCTCCCACTCCCATGCAGCCCTACTTGCCGTACAGGCTGAGATCTTCTGCACACTGCAGTCCTACAGCTGGCGGCCCATGTTTGAGTGTTTTCCCCACACATGCTGACTGTGTGTGACTGTAGGCAATCTACAGGCCTACACACAGCCCACAGGTCTTGAGAAAACATAGCACAACACATACACACAGTCAGGTTCTCAAGAGAGACGATTAGGGTTTCTACATGCCCATACCCCAAACGCCTGCATATCCAGAATTCAGCAGCATACACCCTCTTCCTCATGCTTTCTCCTACCCTCAGGACCATACACCCTTGTGTGACACAGAACCATAAAAGCACCAACGCTTGAACCATAAAAGCAACATCAAGAAAAATCTCTGGGCTTCGCAACACAATTCCTATGATGCCTGACCCTACTGGGGTTAGTATTAGGTACGTAACACACCAAAAGCCTATTTACGTAACACAGCAAGAGCCTAATTGGCAATGGCTCAAATCCCCATCGCTCCACACAATCACTCAGATATGCCTCTACAGTTCATCCACATATCTTGGCCATGAGACGACCAACTACAACAGTCCAGTAGTTCTATCGATTCATTGGTTCCACCCCCAAAACACACACACCACTCCCTTGAGAACATGTATTATGATGTATTCCACCCAGTTTTGGGGTAAGCCATGACAACAAATAGATTCATTGAAAAGCTCAGCTAGAATAGGTGCGAGGGTCTCACAAACCTGACTGAACAACTCTCATTGAAGGCTCACATGGTCTTTTGATTTACCACTTTTTAGTCTCTAGATAGCTTGGGTTGATTCAATAGTAGGGCAGATTTGGTGGACCGGAACACATAAGAGGAACATGTCTGTGTAGGCTTGCTACATGGTTTCCTTTCCAAGAAGCAGAGCCAAAAATCTTAAGCTCATAAAACCTTACAAACTTTTGATTTCCACTCTATAAAATCTTTGAATCTGAGGTGATCCAACATATCTTTTCAGTAAGATGTTTTCTTTGAGCTTGGAGATTATTTATTGTGATCACCACTGTCATGTCCTCCACACAATCCACTCCATCCTACTTTTAAGGAAAACATCCACAACCTTACATGTCACTTCGTCAAGACGATCTGAAGTCTTTCCTTATTCAACAAACAAGACTTTTCTAAGTACAGAAAAAAATACCTTAAAAATTACTTCCTAAAGCCACTGCTAAAAAAGCTTGATGGTTCCAAATAATATCAAAACTAATCTCAGTCAAGTAGGACTATGACCAAAGCAATGCCAGATACAACCCCATCAAGCTTACTCAAGTATGAATCCATCAACTTTACAATTGAAATTTTTGGGCATGATTGCTTTGTGCACCAGATGTCCAAAGATTCACAAATGCTTTGTGTGACTGCCAGATGTCCAAAGAACCACAAATGCGTCTTCTTGGGAAATAGCACAGAGTTCAAAGGTTAATGACTTAGGCATAGAAGATCATAGTGAGAGATGTTTCTTTCAACAGGGAGCCCCATGAGACGTGGAAGAAGCTTTCCTACCCCATACCAATGATGGAGGACAGTATTTGTCTTTAGCAACACCCTGCACATGATTTAACTTTGCTCATGGATAAGGATGATGAGAAGACATAAGATCCTAGTGTAGGAACTTTCTTAGACACACATACACACCCCACCCACACAGAAAGCATCCTCTTGTTCCTGATCTTGTAGCTGAGTTTGGTCTCATGAACCATATTCTGATTTTTAGATCTCGAAAGGATGATAAAACATCTATCTATATCCATCATTGAAAAGTTTAATGATGAGTGCCGAACCCAACATGTGGAACTACATGGGCTGCTAAGATAAGAGAAAATTGACCTAGACAGACATTAAGAGAATGACAGAAGCTGACCACCCAAAAAAAAACCAAGCTCCAAGATATTTTTGCAAAAGACCGTACCTTTGGATCTTGAGTGACAAGAAGTGCAGCACGATCACAGGTAAGTTCAGCTGCTCTCAACCATCTCATGATCTGTTCCTCCAAGGTTTGGGCAATTATAACACCAAGTCCTGCATACAATTAGGCTTCTCACAAAACATTAACTTCAAAGAGACTACCACCAGCATCAAATTCCTTTATATATTAAACAAAGAATTGGCATGCCAACTAACCGGGTAGCGAGTATGCCCCTAAAGCAAGGATGTTAGCAAAGGTCAACCATAATCCATGGTCGCACTTCAAATGGCCTAGCTCGTGTGCTACGACTGCCTGCCATTCTAGCCAACAGATCACCAGCTTGCTCAAAATAGACAGTGCTACAACAATCTTTCCTTGACATAAGTTTTAGAGTCAATGAGAGATGCTTTTTATTAAATGCAGACCATGGACATGCACTGTTCAAGTTGTGCAATAAATGCTAAAAAGACACAGTGCATACCCTTAATGCCCCAGCCCTTTCTCCATAGCTACAAATCTTCTGCAGCCAGTGCTCTCAGCTCAAAAGCATCAGTCCTATAGACTCTCCTCACTTGCCTCTTAATCTACCCTAGTCAGTTATAGTGGATCCCATTATGAGTGGATGTAATAGGACAATCTCTGAACTAAATCTATAAACAATGCCCTACAGAATCACATCACTACTGTCATTCTCAGTTCAAGTGGCAGTGCCACACATCAGACTCACTTAGTCCTAATAACTTGCAGGAGTCTTCTCCTGTATGCAGACATTGATCTCTTATTTTTTGTACCGTATTTCATATTGATAAGAGATTCTCATGAAAAATGCACTGCTAGCCAACATCATATGGGTATGCCCCTGCACATCCTGTTCAGCAAGGCCAAATCATATGAATGAATCTCAGCACCTCAAATGCATCACTCTTCCAAATGCATGTAAGCAAGAATATGGGCCAGGGCTAGGGCCAGATAAGCTGAGATCAAAAGGACCTAACATGGGCCCTGTTCAAGGGAGGAATAATGGCCATAGAGTGCAGACACCAAGGGAATGTACCATCTCGAACCTTGGAATCCAAAAATTTGCCATTGGTTGTGTGAGCAGCCGGTGATTCCAACCTTCCTATTCCAAATCCACCCTCAATAAAAATCATGACGCTTGTATCAGTTGAAAATTGTATTTCTTGGGACCACAAAAGTCCATTTTCACTCTGGTCACATAAATCTGATGTCCTACCTAAACTTCGTGCATACTCTCCCATCCATCACCATTGGGATGCCAAGCTCGTCGGAGACCGAAAAGAAAGAAAAATTTCTACCGTCCACAAAAGGCAACAAGGGTCTACAACACAGAGGTAATCAATATACATAAACTCACTGAGAAAAAATAAGGCATACTATAGATACAGGATGAGAACATGATTACTAATGCACATATTGCCACTCGTGACCTAAGGTGTTTAGATATAACCACCCGTCCTCAGACACTACAATAAGTTCCTCCAAATCAAGGACAGACCAAGTAGCAGCTGTATGTCAAGTTCCGATCCTGGCTGCCTGCATCTGGATTCTGCCTAGCTATGGGTGGATGCCTGATTCTGGGCTTGGGGCATTTGACTCTCACCCTAGCAACATCATCATCCCAATTCCAATATGTGACATGCTGAAGGTATCGTGACAAAACAGAAGACTGTTCCATCACCCCAAAGTAGGGTTCTCTGCATTCTTTTCCTGCTATTCTCTATACCCTCTGAAAGAAATAGGTGATGAGTGTCTCAAAGATCAGTAGTCTCCCTAGCGGTTATCAAATCCTCTCACCTCCAGGAGGTAGATGCCTGTAGATCTCTGGTCCAAGTGCTAGATAAACTGTGATAAAGGTCCAGAACCCCTTTGTATGTGAATTCAAATTTGTCAATTCCCATCTTAGAAGTATGGAAAGTCATCACCTTCATCACTGCTGAGATCATCTGAATATCCTTTTGGTCATAAAACATCTCAAGAGCTAGCAATTTCTCTCACAACCCCTCTGCTGAGGAGAAAATCAGCACAATATCCTCTGCATACATTAAGATAGAAATAAAAGCCTATCCCAAAAGAGATCCAGGCCCTCCTGATCTCTCAATAAAATCAGCCACCTCATCATGTAAAGCCCAAAAAGAGTCTGAGATAATGAACAGCCCTTTTAACTCCAACGGTGCTTCTAATCACCTCATATTCCCTCAGAAGTTCTCACTTTCACAACCCCTCCGCTGAAGAGAAAATCAACACAATATCATACATTAAGATAGAAATGAAAGCCCATCCCAAAAGAGATCCAGGCCCTCCTGATCTCTCAATAAAATCAGCCACTTCATCACGTAAAGCCCAAAAAGAGTCGGAGATAATGGACGGCCCTTTTAACTCCAGTGGTGCTTCTAATCTCCTCACATTCCCTCAGAACTTCTCACACATCTAGTAACCTGTTCATAAACTGTAAATATAGTGTCAGTGTGGAAAGTCAAGCTCTTGAAACAATTCAAAGAGCTTCTGCCATGGGAAGCCTTTCAGAAATTCAGAAAGTAGCAATAGAGTTTTTGAGACCTGGCATATGCCTCCTCATAAACAGCCCTTCACGTGAAAATATGATCCAAGGTGGAATAACTGTATCTGAAACCAGCTTGGCCTTTCGCTCCCATTTTCTGGCTATATCTAGAAGATTGCTAACAATGGAATCAAGAGCAGAGGCATAGTTGGTCAGGTACGATACCGTACGGTTCGTACGATACAACACCGTACGGGAAAATACGGTACGATATAAATTGTTTTCTTGTCGTGCGATAAAATACGGTGTTTTAAAAAAATACTTATAAACTTAGGTATTTCCAATTCCAAATATGGAGTATTTTAAAAAGAGGGGAAGCACCATAGTACAAAGGAAGCTCAAACAGCCATAGATAAGCAAAAAAAAGACCATTAACTCCCCAAAAAAAAAGGAAAATTGTTATTTTTTTAAATTCTGAAAAAATCCGTATGAGTCCGTACAGTATCATGCCGTACAATATTCCGTATGAGAAGCCGTCGTACACCGTACGGAAACAACCCTGAGCAGAGGCATATATCTTAGTTATTGTGTAACTCGCCATAGTGGTTCTATGGTTACTTTACTCCATAAAGTCACCAGCCTCGTGAATAGGATTATGGTGTTGAGACCATGTACTAGTGAAACCCTCAAACAGCCTCATTAGAAAGTTGCGCTAAGATCGGGGCAATTCTCTTCCATCCATAAGCTAGTCCAACATTGGTCTTTGGCTCTCCCATTGTGCAGCTTCTTAACGGCCTTACCCACATTAGCGGTAGTGGACAAAGAAAATGTAGAGGGTCTTGAACTGCCTGAGAAATGAAGTGGTGGCTGCTTTGAAACCTCAAGATGTGGTTATGTGTACTTACTCCAAACTTGAGGACCACTTGTTTTGGGAGTTGAGACCTGTGGATAGACTGGATTAGTGACACGAGAAAAGGAGTTCAGTGCAGCTTGATGATTCAGTGCAGCTTGATGATTTAGTTGTGTTAAGTACAGGAATTTATCCTCAAGCATGAGAAAGCGAAGGATCATGCTAAGAGCATCATATGGATGATCGTAATATATACCTCTGGGCTACCACTTATAAAACTTGTGTGTGGCTGTTCCATGTTGCTGTTCTGGGACTGCACCAATCAGGCTGAAACTCATGTAAGTATAATCAGCTCCTATCAATAGATAGTGTACACAAAGATCAAGGATGTGTAAGATAAAGGAAGGTGATCCTGTAACAGGATCGACTTTGCTAGATTCTCCACCATGGAGAAATCATGTAAGGTCTCTACAATCAGGCCGTCTAGGTAGCCCACAAGCTTGTCCAAGGTCTAGCAAACATTGTCCACATAACATAACACTTTCCTTGTCTTCAGGAAATCTTGCTATCCCAGTCTCCTCAGGTTGTCGCTCCAATGCTGCCAAGTTTCTCATGCAAACACGTGCTTGTTGAACATTGGCTGGAACAGAAAAGTAAAAAAGCTCGAGGAGATGCTTGCGGACAACTTCTATCAGGACTATGTAAGAGACGGCAACTCCCTTGCAATAAAAATGAACCCTACTACAACAAGAAACATACTCTTCAAAAAGATTCAGGTCATAACCAAGCACCATGTGAGCCTTCACTTGAAAGCAACGACACCATATTATTTCCCTTTTCTACTTACCTTGGAGATATTATTTCCCTTTTCTACTTACCTTGGAGTGTCCCTGATTGCTCCGTTGATGCTATCTCCCACTCTCTATAACTAGTTATGTGTCATAATGCACTACCATTGATGATTCATGAATCACATTAGCCTCATCCCCAAGCTCCTCTAGTATAAGGAATATGTAATCAACTTCTTTGTTGAACTCGCTCCGATCTTTAAATCCGTAGCCTCCATAGCGCCATTCTTGGAATCTACTTGCTTCTTTAGTGTAGCGGCCTTTCTTGATACAAGAAGATGCTTTCTTTCCTCAATACTTGACATCATTGCTTTTCCCTTCGAATGCAACCGCACTTCTCCTTCCAGCATGAAGGTCAAAGACGTGCCCTCATCGCCTACTCTTGAAAATCCATGGAAAGCGACCAACACATTTGCAAGGTCTTTTGAAATCACTCGATCCCAATGACCCCCACTTGATCATTGATTGTGTTGAGGAGGCTGAAGCACATTTTTTTCTTCACCGTCAACCATTCCTCCAACTCAAGTTGAGTCTCCAAATTGAAAATCAAAGTCAACTATATCATCTTGTTCATTCCTTTACCATCAAACCATATCTAACTAGGTTAATTACCAAATTGAGAATCCTTGACTTTGTAATCTCTAAGCGTTGCAAATTCTCCAAGCTTCTATGCACATTAAGTATCCTGGAACCAGCCTGAACATGCTATTTTTCACAAAACTTGAGTCCATTTCTTTACTTGCAAACTTTGACTTTGTTGGGATGGGTCGTGCATCATTGTTCTCTCCATCCTTAATGGCTTTACGCTCTAGTTTTATTCTGTTGGTGGCTCGCAAAGTTCATAACAATTCAATGTTGTCATCAATTTGAATTTTCATTGCTAGTATTATTTCAATCCATATTATCATAGAAGGGTACATGGAGAGACCTTGTTGTTCATTTGGTTGACTAGCTTGTGGATAGGATACCTCTTTGAACCTGAATGGCAGTCTTGTGCAAATCCGAAGCCTTGATCTTTCTAGGTCTCCTTAATTTACTACGTCATGAAAGTACCAAATTTTGCATTCTTTTTCATCCAGCATTGCAATGCCAACAGAGAGAGACATGTTGATGCCAATAGAGAGAGACATGTTGATGCCAATAGAGAGAGACGTATTGGTGTAGAATAGACTTATAAATGGTTCATACAAATATAGTTGAAGGGTGAAGTGTGCAACAAAACCCGTTTGCTAAGCATTGCTTATAAATGAACTCGAAATGAGAAACCATTGCTTGAAGAATGGTCATCCTAGCAATCCATGAGAGAAGCTTCATATCATCGCCACAATTCACAACGTGTGTTTACAAGTAGGACAGCATAGTTCATATTCAGAAATGTGATCAAAATACAGAAAAAGCTACCAATTGAACCTTGTCGACATTTTCCAATACAGCCAACCAATGCAAAAAATACTTGATCTCACCTGGATCTCTGATGGTGTTAGAAGTTCTACAAGACCAGTGTGAAGAACTATAAACGGCTTGCGCCCGTTCATTGCCAAAGTATATGCATTAGGTGTCGGGTTCTGCCGAATGTACAGTTCTGGAGCCTCCAAGTTCAGAATTCGTGCTGCCTCAATCAAAAGATTGTGCAACTCAGGAAGCTGTTACCCGCCAACAAGTTTAGTTTTGAGCATTAGATGATAGCTAATCAGGCACTAAACCATTCAAATGCTGCATTTCAGGACCAAGGAGCTTTCCTTGGTTCGAATTTGGAATCCAATTGAGCTTAGCTACAAGGAAAGAAATACCTGCTCCTCACTAACAAGTATAGACGTTCCTATGTTTTCTAGCAGCATCACTTGTTCTGCAGCTGGTCCTGTTTTCAACCAAAAAAACTTTCAATGCAGTGCTTTGCAACAGACTGAAAGCCACACAGATCCACACATTTAAAATAGCATGCTTCTTAAGCAGGTCTGCTAAATAGAAAATACAAATTAATTTTGATTCTTGAGCTTGTTCAAAGATAAAAAGACCACATTGACCTTGAAAATAGAAACACGTCACTCTAGCATTCTTTATAGCCGTAGGATAGAAAGCTTACCCAGTATTAGTTTTCCTAGCTCATTCAATCCTGGAATAGCTCTTAATAGCATTGTGTTCTGCATTCAATGATGACAATGACAAATTCTCACATTCCAAGGAAGAAGCTAATAATCTTTCTGACAATATGAACCTGTACGTACATATATATGCGTATGTGTGTGTGCATGCATGTGCGTGTGCATGTGTGCTTGCTTGTAACATAGCAACAAACAAACTTAAGGTGAGGTATATCCACATTTTTTGAAGGGCTTTAAACAAAACCGCATCACACCTAGTATACAAATTACTTTCGCCACTCTTAATATAGAATCCTAGTATGTTGTTTTAGCTAGAAATTGTCCCTACGCCTTTAAAGGTAGACTTAAGATACATACTGGCAAGCTCCTACAGGAATACTCAATCTCATCTTGCCTTAACACCTTTTTCTGTATTTAGCGGTAACTTAAACCTTGACAAACAGAGACTAGATATTAAAAATTTCTATGAGCGCACTGTCTGCCACAACACTATTGTCATGAGTTTTACATAGCATGCGATTACAATGGACAGAATAAAGTGCTAATGGAGGAAAATCAAAATAAAAAGTGTTTTGTTTATATAATATAAAAGAGCATCACATGGTTCCAAAGCACACCTAAAATTCCAAATGGGTTAAGCTGTGCCTTTCATAAACCTAAAAGCCTAACTCACCACTCCAACAATAGAATAACATGATATAGTGAACATAGAATAGCTGCTGAAACAACTAGACTGCCATGTAGCCATGGATGGCTGACCGACAATCAAAAGATGTGCATGTTAGTAGGCCTTCTCACATCTTGACATAGGTGTCATAATGTATTAGTAACATTGCCTTTGAAATGTAACATCCGGTGTTGATGACCAAAACATTAATGAAAAATCTATTATTGTCACGTGCATCCCGTACTTGGATGCCACGTAGACATATCTGTACAGAAGGTGCAGGACCTGGGATGGTAAACTGGTCCCATGTGAGCCCAGTCCGGGACGAGTCAGCCACGGTTCCATCCTGGTCGTCCGAGGTCAGGTGTGCATTGTCCTGCACATGAAACAGCACCCGGCCCCTATATCCATGCGCCTAAGTGCCCAGCCCAAGTATGGAGTCTAGCGCAGCATTAATTAGGATTTTATGCTGTAATATTCAGTCGTGGAGTATTTTGGGACAGCCGGACTGACTGCCTTTTAGCCAGCCAACTGCTGTCCAAGAAGGTTCAGCCAGTCTTTTATTTCAGTATTTTACATCATTCTAATAAAAGCAAATACACCATTCGTGGTGGGGGCCCTACAGAGGGTATTCGGGACCCAATACTGTGTCCTCTTCTCCCTCCCTCTCTCTCTCTATTTTTCTGCACATCTTCATTCAGTTTTGTGCGTTAATTTCGTCGCGACAAGTGTGCTGATTTCTGAGCATTGAAGTTACCGATCTCCCCCGACGTTTCAGTGGTATCAGAGCCTACTTCAAGTGTAAAGATTCAGCAAGAAACTAGAATTTTTTCTCGCTCGTGTGGTTGGTTTTCAGACTCCGGTGGACTACCCCTTTCAGAGTGACTCTTGTCCCTCGAAGGACGGTTGGTTTTCAGCCTCCAAAAGTCTCCCACACACGTAGTGGATAGTCAGATTGCACTACGGAAAGGAAGTGCGTTTTCCTGCTAGGGCGAGCTTCAACGGCGCGAGAGACCAAGAACCTTGGGACCAGAGTGCACCACGCAGCCCCGCTAGGGCAACAGGCTTAAGTGTTACAGAGATGTTCCAGCAGATGATGCGAGCAATCGCAGACCAGACGACCAAGTTGAAAGTGCAGAAGGCACAGATCCTAGCTCTGGAAGAGCGTACCCGTTCTCCAACGCCGCGTTTTCTATCTCCTCCTCCCTCTCCTTCCGTATCCCAGATTCCAGATCCTCTACACAGGGACCATCTCAAAGGGTCACGACCGCAGCCGAGTTCTTTGCTTGAGTTGTAGATGCATGCATTGGAGATCCGACAACGTGAAGACGAAGCCATGCGACGCGTGGAACATGCGCGTTACCTTGCAGCTTTGGACGCCAGATTGACACCAGCGACGCCCTGGAATCATTTTCTCAAGAAACTGAACTTCACTAAGTATAATGGTAAACTCGACCCCACAACTCTTTATTCATGGTTGCATCAATTTGAAGCTTACTTTGGCGCAGTTAGAAAGACAGATACTGACAGAGTGATCTTAGCCAGTTGTTACTTGGAAGATGAGGCCATTCCTTGGTGGACTCAATGGGCTCATGCCCACACCAGATTAGGTATGGCAGCTTATGTGTGGGACGAGTTTGTCCGCAACCTTAAGCAGCGGTTCCTACCGCCCCATTACCTTGAGCAACTCGAAGACGAGTTCAAGGGAGCGCGTCAGAACGCACAACCGGTCCTTTAGTTTGCCAATCGAATTTCGACTTTATGTTTGCAATTAGGCTTATCCGATTCGAACAAGAAAGGGAAATTTTTGTATCGCCTTGACACGCAAATCCAGTGGGAGGTGCGTATGTTTAGGCCAGCCACCTTCGAAGACGCACTCTCGCTTGCGCAGAGTGCAGAAATGAAGCATAATGGTGGCAAGCCCAAGACTTCCCAGCCAGCTACTCCCAAGGCTACCGCCTAGGGGGGGGGGGGGGGAAGGCCAGAACCAGACGGGGCCTTCCCTAGGATAGCACGGGAGCCTCTGGCTCCAAGAACTCGAATAATGCGTCCAAGCTTACTCCAGACCAGAAAGCGGAGGCAAGTAAGACAGGTGGCAAGTTGAGTGCTGAGGAGATTTCTCAGTACAAGGAGGGTAGGTATTTCTTTTGTCATACAAAAGGACATACTTCTCGGGAGTGTCCTAAGAAGACTACCGCTCCAAAGACCGCCTCCACAGCTTCCGTGGTGGTGAGCCCAGCTCCCACACAAACCCCAGTGGCTGCCCCTAGTTCTTCAAATCCCAATGCTTCAGTTGGAGCAATCATTAGCCGGGAGCTCGAAGATAAGCAGAAGGGCGTCCATGACCAAGAGTATGAGGGCAACGAATTGCTCAAGACCTTTGGCTACATAGGTGGCCAGAGAGTCGTCGTCTTGTTTGACAGCGGCAACACAGAGGATATGGTCACGGAAGAGGCCGCTCGGCCTGCCCGTTTCGTCCTGACTTCGGTGGACAAACAAGTTGAGGGTTTTAGCACAGGCATGACAACGAGCGTCAAGTATAAAGCTCTAGGTGCTAAATTAGTTATTCAGGGCATAGAATTTGTGCGTGATTTTATGGTTGTCCCAAATGTAGGAGCAAATATAATTTTTAGGCATTCGGTGGTTTCACAAGTTTCTTCCTAATATCAAGTGGGACAAGCACACTTTCCAAATTAATCGGAATGTGTCAAACGCCCCAGTGACCATTAAGTGTGAGCTTGAAATTCCGAACTTTCCGCTCATAAGCCACTTGCATGCTAAGCGAGCAATCATGAAAGGCGCACATTGTGTAATGATATACATCCAGACGGCCCAAACGGTGGCCAGTGCTTCCGAGAAGCATTCGACTCTCCATGAAAAGTTCAGAAGATTTTTCTTCAAGACAATCTCCCTCCCGAGATCCCCTCGTCCAGACCGGAGGACCACAAGATTGACCTCCTCCCAGGCTCGGAATGTTGGGTAGAAGGGAAGCTAGCCTGCACACACACACACACACACACACAACCTCAAGCACAGAGAAACGTGAGTGCTGGAAAAGATGTACTCAATAATGATATGAAATGAAAGTACAAGTGAGTACTAAAAGGCCTAGGAATAAGTGCCCAACACACATAAGTGTGTTCACACGGGAAAAAACCTGTGTCCAGTCACAGGAAAAAAGTGCCTGTGAGTAAGCTGGGTTCACACCTGAACTAGACGGGAGTGGACATGACCAACAAACCCCCCTCAAGTGGATGGTGTGAAGTTTGAACGGGTAACAACAGGGTGATAAAGCTATGAATGCTGCCCTGCACTATGCTCCACAGTAAGAGTGAACTGCAGTGCCAATGGAAAAAGCAAGCACTATATGACGGGAAAAAGGAGAATCCCCAATGACATAGCGCTAATGCTAGAGCACAGTAGTACATAAATGCATCACCAGAAATGCATGGCAAAGATCATATGGACATCAACTGCATCAAATCAAGAGGCATCGCATAATACCCCCTTGAAGGCAAGTACCAAATGCCAAGCTGAACTACATGTAATCAACATCAATGCTCTGTAACTGCACCAGTGATAAGCATAAGAAGAGGTAGCAGATATACGCATGTGTAAAGGCAACACGATCCAGAAGTCATGCCTGTGAGACATGCAATGTAAGCTGCAAGAGGGAAACTCATCAATGGAGGATCCGATGAGGAAAAATCAGCAATGGTAGGGCTGATAAAAGTAAAAATTCAGCAATGGGAAAAGCTGAAAATGGGGAGAAAAAATGGGGGCTCGAGGCGGGCATCAGCCAATGCTATGAGAGGATAGGTAAACTCTCAGCGATGCCATGATCAGTGGCATGTATGGCAAGTGTAAAGAAGCATAATCCCAAAATGAATAATATACATGTGACATCTCGAAACCATGAGAGCAAGCCAACACTGGCCAAGTGTGTAGAAGGCACTCCCAGTAAACATCACATGTGAGAAAGTGACAATGTCAACACTGTAGAAACAATCCCGCTGCAAGGGAAAACAGCATAAAAGGCATCTCCAGTAGACATCACATAAGAGAAAGCGTCTAGCATAGACCAACATAAGGGTCAACAAGCATAAGTGACCATGAGGCATCACCAACTGCATGTGGGCAAGTAAAATCCCTCCCTGAAATGCATTTGCCAGACAATGCATACCATGGAGTGCAGACTATAAAGCATAGCCATCAAAAGCAACGGCATCAAAAGACATCTCTGCAAGTGATGAAGATGTAAGGGTCAAGGCTGACACGTGTAGCCAAATTGGCCTCATCTACACCTGTGGAAGAAGAAGCCAGCTTCTTCTTTTTTTCACACTCAATACGCTTCCTGCATTCCTCTATGGTGTGCCCTGTTTTCCTGTAATAATTACAACGCTTTTTCTTTTCAGGTTTGTCCTCTGTCTTGGGAGGATCCGATGGGCTAGGTTTAGGCCCAGATCTATTCCCACGAAAGGGAGCACCCATTGCTGACTCAGCAGACATCATGTTGTTCTTGTTGGAACGAGATTGCTCTTCACTGAGCAAGAGAGTCACAAGGTTGTCAAAAGTGACCGCATTAGGTGCATTGCCAGCGAACAACCGCAAAGAGGTGCCAAATGTCTGATAAGAGTCTGGCAAATTACGCAAAACTGTCTAAACAAGATAGCTATTTGTCAAGACCTCATCAATGTTAATGAGCTGCTCTCGTAGGTCTTTCACATGCGTAAGGTATTGATCGATAGAGTCACCTTCAAGCATGCGGTCAGTCTCAAGCTTGCCCCGAAGGTAAGCTACACGAGCCTCATTGCGACCTGAATACAACGCCGCCAAGGTATCCCAAGCACCCTTTGCAGTGGTGCAAGAACAAATGTGCGGAATGATATGCTTGCGGCACGAGAGAGCAATCAATGCATGGGCCTGAGCATCCCTAGCATCCCAAGTACGCTGCTGCTGAGTAGGAGGAAGACGAGGAGGTGGACTTGCAGGAGGATGAGCGGGAATCACTTCACCTTCCGCTGGAGCAGGTGCAAGAGGACGCTCCTCAGCGCCATCCACATATAGGCATACATTCTTGGCAACCAATACATGACGCATCATATAACCCCACATAGGGTAGTTATCCCCATTGAGCTTGTCCTCTTGAGATAGCATTCCAAAGAGATCATTGTTATTGTTGGCCATGATAGCACAGTAAATCTGTCACAAGTCACCACAAGTAGACAATGCCAAGCAAAACCGTAAGAATGCGGGAGATAAATAGCACGATAATCAATGGACTGAAAGGGAACTCCTTCACCACGAGAAATACATAAGCATGTCCCAAATCTGCAAGTGTACTGCACGATGATGCAAATCTATCAAAGTGTCCACAATGGCATACATATACTGCAGCAAACCACAAATGTATACATGTGCCGTGAAAAACACAATCAGCTGATACCTGTAAAAGCTGCAAGTGCTCAAATCCTGGCAAATCAAAGGTAAATTGGTCGAATGCTCCAAAAGTGGGCTCAATGTAGAAAAGCCCTAATTTTTAGGCAGTCAGTTAGACCAAATCTGAACCGGATCTGCACCTGTAAATCTGCTAATGCGATTGTCACCTGTACCAAATGTTGGAATGCATAAGTGTGTTCACATGGGGAAAAAAACTGTGTCCAGTCTCACAGGAAAAAAGTGCCCGTGAGTAAGCTGGGTTCACACCTGAACTAGCCGGGAGTGGACATGACCAACACGGAACCCCCGAGCAAGTTTTCGTATCGCCTTTCCAAGGCAATGGAATCGGAGTTGGACCACCAACTCCAAGCATTGTTGCAATCTGGCTTCATCCGCCCCAGCGTGTCGCCATTTGCAGCACCGATCTTGTTTGTTAAGAAAAAAGATGGGTCTTCTCGTTTGTGTGTCGATTATCATGCACTCAATAAGCTGACTATCAAGAGTAGATTCCCGATGCCTCGAATAGATTATATTCTCGAGAGACTGAATGGAGCTAAGGTGTTCTCGAAACTCGATTTAAAGAGTGGGTACCACCAGGTGCGGATTGTGGAGGGGACATTCCCAAAACAGCCTTCCGTACGGAACAAGCCCACTATGAATTTGTGGTCATGCTGTTTGGCTTGACAAACGCCCCAACTACATTCAACCGCATGATGTTACAAATGTTCTGGGATTTAATTGGAAAGTGTGTGTTCATATTTATGAACGACATGCTGGTATTTTCAACTACGGTTGAGCAGCATGACATTGATGTGGAGAAAGTTCTTAAGTTGCTGGAAAGCAACGAGCTCTACGCAATGAGAAGAAGTCGGAATTTTATTTGTTCCAGATGCATTACCTGGGATACATAATTAGTGCAGAAGGCATTCAACTTGATCCGGCTAAAGTGGCCGAGATTGTCAATTGGGAAGTACCTCAGAATGCCACTTTCTGATACGCAATGGTTGACTTTTCTACAAAGGCCGACTAAGTGTCATGAAGTCGTTCAGGGCAACTCTTCTCCATGACGCCCATGACGCCATTACTGGTGGTCATAGGGGCATGAATTCAACTTTGGAGAAATTGGAACAGCAATATTATTGGCCAAAGATGAGGCGAGGTGTGTTTACATATATACAACGTTGTGATATTTGTCAAAAGGTAAAGCTCCTCATGGAAAGAAGATGGGTTATTACAGCCCTTCCTGAGGAACCTTTCCAAGATCTTTCAAAGGACTTTGTCACGAATCTCCCTCCCAGTCCGAGTAAGCGTAATACTCAATGCTTAACTACTGTTGATAGATTTAGCAAATTTGTTATGCTTATTCCTTGCAGGGCCAATGTGACCGCCGAGGATGTTGCCCAGTTGTTCATTCGGCATTGGTACCCAATTGGCGGGATTCCTAGGACCATAGTGTCAGACTGGGATGCCAAGTTTACCAGTCATTTTTGGAGGGCATTGTTTGATAACTTTGGTACTAAATTGAATTTTTCCAGTGCATTTCACCCACAAACGAACGGCCAGACAGAGATATACAACCAATTGGCCTTTGATGTGCTGAAGTGTAATGTCCATGATCAGCAAGGTAAGTGGGAATCATTTTTGTCTTTAGTTCAAGCTATTTTGAATGATTCTCTCTTCAGCTATTGGCAGGACTCCATATGAGGCAGCGTTTGGAAGACCATTGCAATCATTTTTGACCAGGACCTCATCTTCAGTACCTAAAGCGAACATAGTGACGGAGCCTTACCAGGAGATTTTAGAGTCAGTAAAAGACACGTTGGCTAAAGTGCAAGAGCCCTACACTCGACACGCTAATAAGGACCAAAGGGATATGAAGTTTTCGGAAGGAGATTGGGTTTATCTTCGGATTATGAAGCAAAGGTTGAGGCAAGTGAGCAAGCGATGCCCAAAGTTGTCTTTCAGGAGCTTCGAACCTTTTCCCATCCAGAAAAAGATTAATGAGGTTTCAATGCAATTGAAGCTACCTCCGAGTTGGACTATGCATGATGTGTTTCACGTCAGTTGGTTAAAGCCATATATAGGTCCGATCCCTTCAGATGTTAAAGACGAGGCGGAACCAGATATTATTGATGAAGCAGAAGTTATGGTTCTAGAACAGATCCCTTTGCACCGTTTCAAGCATGGCTCAGGCCGAAGGCAAAGACGGTTCTTCACGAAGTTTCAAGACCGGGGGACCCACGCAGCGGTATGGCTTGACAAAGAGTTTTTCAACGACTATCCGGCGTTATTGACGGATTATTTGGAGGCTACGCAGCTTCCATCAAGTTAAGCAGAAGGGGATGTCACATGTATCCCGCACTTGGATGCCACGTAGACATATCTGTACAAAAGGTGTAGGACCTGGGATGGTAAACTCGTCCCATGTGAGCCCAGTCCGGGATGAGTCAGCCAAGGTTCCATCCCAGTCGTCCGAGGTCAAGTATGCATTATCCTGCACATGAGGACAAGGTCAGGTGTGCATTGTCCTGCACATGAATCCTTCATTTATTTCCAAGAGTGGAATACGTCCTAAGTGGGGAGGAATGTTGCGTACCTAGCACTCACCCTAGGGGTTAGGGACTAATCCAACAAGGTTAGGGAAGCCCTCAGACTAGGAAAAGAATTCAAGTGGCTAAGGTTCAGATTTAATAAATCCAAGGTTATTGGGTGTTTATGACTGTACTGTTATTTATAGCAACGATAAGCACTATTTAAGTGAGTCTTGGGCTATTATTAATTCATTATGGTCTCGACCTGGACTAAAAGGCTTACTCAGACGATCATGGAGGACGTGTACTTCACCTAATGCCCCCTTCTCCTCTAAGGAGTTCAGGTAGGCACTCCTTGCATTACCTCGAGGTAACTGTCCAACGGATGATGGCCTCTCACCCACCTTTTTCGTGACGACTTTGGAGAGGATATCACTGTGGCCCTTTAAGAAATGTGGGAACACAGGGATAATGCCTTCTTCTCTTACTCATGTCTTATTCACCTTATCCCAGAAGGTGGTGATAAGACAAATATTGGTCAATGGAGACCTATCACATTACTTGGGACTGCCTATAAAATACTTGCCAAGGCAGTAAGCATGAGGTTGCAACCAGTTTTGCAAGATGTGATTCATGATACGCAGAATGGGTTCCTTCAAGGAAGAAGCATCTTTGATAATATCTTCGCTTTTTGGGAGGCGGTTGAATGGGCTAAGCAACCATCCCCTAGCCATCTTAATACTAGATTTTGAGAAGGCATACGATAAAGTTGATAGGGATTTCCTTTAAGGAACTTTTAGATGCATGGGATTTTCTCAGAATTGGATCAAAGGTGTCGCATGCTTGTAACGAGATGCTCACAATAGTGTGCTTGCATATGGTGGTAGAGGTGATCACTTCCAGATCTCTCGCTCTGTACGACAGTGATGCTCCTTAGCCCCCCTGCCATGCCTCATTGTTGCTGAGGCTATGAGCATTTTTCTTCGCACCACTGCTAGAGTTTCTGGTTTGAGTCCACCCTAGCGCAGTGCGGATGAGCTTTTGGACTTTGAGCTTGTCGATGATACTGCTATGTTCCTCGAGGCCTCACACACATGTTTATGTTCCTTTCGGATTGCTTTGGAGGAGTTTCGCTTGGCTGCAAGGGCTCCCATTAATTGGCATAAGTCAAATGGCTTTTGGATTAGTGACTCCCAAAGAGTCAATTGGAGTGCAAAGCTCGGGCTTACTTGGATTGATAGAGGTTGTACTACCAAATATTTGGAGTGTCAAGTTGGGATTGATATTTTGCATGCACAACAATTTGCACCAATGCTTATGAGCATTAGGAAGAAACTTCTTTATTGGAGTTCTAGAGATTGGATCTGGCCTCCAGAGCTTTGGTGGTTAACCAAGTACTCCTTGCCCCAACCTGGTTCATTGCCTCTTGTTGGTGCTTCTCTCATGGATGCATTGGCCAGCTGCGGAGATTGGTCCGTAACTTTCTTTGCTCAGGTTTGGAAGGGGGGCTGAATATTGTAGATCCGGATATACAGTGCAGGGCATTGCTTTGCGAGCTAGCGATCACAGTGTTCCTTCCAAGCACTGAGCCTTGGAAGGATTTTTTTATCTCACATTTCCAGTTGTACACCTCGTGGTGGTGGAGATTGGATGCTCAGTTCACGTTTCATTTTCACCGAGATAGAGTATACTCCACCTTCTTCTCCACTTATAGCTACCGTTATCAAAGCCTAGAGTAGCATGAGACTTTGTTTGAGACAAAGGCTTCTTACATCAGTGGATGAGATTGATAGTCAGCCCATTATGTGGAATGACCTCATTAGAGATGAGGTTGAACGACCTTTGGGTACATCTAGATATCTGCAGTGGCCTGGCTGGGATAGATGTGCATCGACGGTTATTGCTTGGAAAACTTTTAAAAGTCTCCCTATGAAACTATACCTCATGAGTGGACTACTGGCACATTTCACGATCAACGTCATCCTAGGTGGCTAGTGTTGAAGTATGCAAAGGCGAAAGCATAGACAAAAGAAAAGAGAGAGAGAGAGAAGGAGAAACAAAGATTGTAGACAAGATCATTTTATTGATTAGCAAAAGGCTTACAATGGTGATAGCCAGCAATTGAGCATTACAATGTGTGCTTGGGATTGGATATAAGAGTGATAAGGGGAGGAGGCCGTTATAAAGGAGGCCAAGAGCTGGCCGACAAGTGTAGATCAGCCCCACGACTCATAAAAGAAGAGAAAATACAAGTGTGAATAAAAAAGGCCATGTTCCCATAACATTGAGATGCACAAATTCTAACACCCCCTCTGCAGCTCATAGTGTGCAAAAAGTCTGAAGAAGATAAGCTAATGCAAATGCAACCATGGACACTCCATAATTGCGCAATACCCAATACACCTCGGAAAGAGCACCTACCAACCTGACTCCTCGAAACAAAATGCCACCCTGAACAGCAAAGAAATATACTTGGCTCCAAAAACCCACACCAATGTGCAGTGAACTCCAAGTACATAGAATGATGTATATATACCTAGATGAATCCAGGAACATGCCCAAATTCACCTTATAAGAAAGTGCAATTTATAACCTCATGGTAGTCATCCATAAGATAATAAACCATCAACTCCATCATGCATAGTATGGACTAGATACTACGACATCCCCACTAACATCATCAGTGCCCAATAGTGGGTGTAGAACTTGGTATCAATATATGCTCCCACACACACACACCCCACGCGCACACAGCATACATTCATACAAAGGTTTGTGTACTAAGTTTTTGTAAGAGCTCCGGAGATACAGGGCAGACTCGACCATAATGAGCTATCGGAAAAACCACGCCCATAATCCCCCGATAGTGGACTGTGAACACATCACATCCCAAAACCTCGAACAATGAACTCGGAACACATCCTCTCCAGAGTCTCTGCTAGACCAAACAATGAACCTGGAACACATCTAGTTCATAGCTCCCAAAGCTGACCTTGTCCTGCCAGATTTTTCTTGCTTGGAACTCCGACTCAAGTTCCCATGCACCACAAATGGAGCTGCTAATAACCCCCTCTCCTACTCTAGTTGGAAAAACATGGGGGGAAACTATCTGTATAACTAGAGAAGAACACCATCTTGGTCCTTAATACGGCTCCAAGCAACCATTTTATTGGGAGAGATACATCCATATGGTCAAGTTTGCCTATGATACTACTGAGCATATAGTTATGGCAATAGCTACATTATGTTTGGTAGGACTTGGGTTAAAACCCAGATTTCCAGAGACTTTGATGGCTTGAAGGAGACGCAATTGGGGTGCCCGATAGTTTTAAAAGTCTCTGAGAGAGAGGTATAATATCCCCTATGTACGAGGATTTACGGATGGTTTATGTTCTTTAAGGACCTGAAAAGGTTTTGTTTTTTTTCGTCTTATTCCCACGATCATATGCATCAGGATTCAGAAATAGCAGCTTCAGTTGCGCTGGCTCCTTGATACGTAGCTACGTGTTTTGATAGACAGACATAAACCTAATTTCCGAGGCAGTTGATGCAAGTAGCTGGATTCTCCTCCATTTATTTCCAAGAGTGGAAATGTCCTAAGTTGATTTTTGTGCTCATGGCTACCATTCTTAATGGTTACATTGAAGAGTGGTAAAATTTGTCATGCTCTATCTACATTACCTCTAGTTTCATGTTATGGTACAAAACCGAACAAAGCTATGTTTGATCGTCCTTGATACACTTTCAAATAAAAACAAAATTATGAGATATCACTAGGTTTTTTAGCAGCATGTCAAGAAAATGTTAGTTTAAGGTGGAACGCGGATGCACCACATAGAAAATATGATAAACGATGCATTACACATCAAACCATACATCGTATATCTACCAAATTGAAATGATATGGTCCGCATGTATGTGGTCTGCACCTACCCCCTTTGAATTAAGCTCTATGGTATATCTCTACTCGAAAAGGGTGATCTCTCACAAGGATGCACCATGTAGAATCAGGGTCATTGATGGTTTATCATCCTTTCAGAGAATCCCATATCATCTGAGGGTTGGCAGGTTCATACCTTTTATGCAGTAGTTCTGAAAGCCCCATTCTGGGCATACACATAAAAGACTGCATAAATTTGAAAAAAAGGATTAAGATTTCCACTGACCTGTCTATCAAGGGGGTGGCTAAAATCATCCGCTTTGAGGTCAGGCAGAGCTACTGCTGCCCGCAATCTATGCAACGAGGACTTGAGTCTGGTAGAAGTTCCAATTCGCAAGCGAATCTGCGACAGGAGAGATGCAGTGATGTAGTTAAGACATCTCTGTGTGCGTGCGTGTGTGTGGGTGTGTGTGTGTGTGTGTGTGTGTGAGAGAGAGAGAGCTTTTGCTCACCTTCTTCGAAGAGACTAATGGAGGAGCAAAACTTGTTGGGAGGTTCTTGGCGATCGGTGCAGGGAAACCCTTCTTCTGCACGTCCGCACAAACGTTGATGATGTCGGGCATCCATTTCGCTGCAGACATAACGCAGATGTCTTCTCTCTCACTCACCACGGTCTCAATGAAATGTTATCGATGTTGGCTTCTCTCCCACCACAAATGGCCCGCAACCTTTGCTCCTGATTGTTTTTGACCTTTTCATGAAAATGGCAAACAAATCTACAAATCACGAGCTCCATGGTGGCTTGTGGAGCAAGCTCCGTTTACTTTTCAAAAGGCACCTATGGTTTTTTCAAAGGTTCAAACACCTTAGTCGGTTAATAGAAACGCAGAATCCTCATATTTTTTTGTGGTCCTCTCTCTCTCTCTCTCTCTCTTCATTTTTTTTGGGATCGTTGTCCTCGTGTGCGTGTGTGCTTTTCATACCGCCATCAACAGCCAGCAGGTTTTGAACCCAACACCTCATGCACGGGACTTCAACACCTTACCGCTAGGTTGTGTCTCTCTCTCTCTTTTCTATGCGCATGAATCCTCTAATTTTTGTTTGGTCCTCTCTCTCTCTCTCTCTCTCTCTCTCTCTCTCTCTCTCTCTCTCTCTCTCTCACACACACACACACACACACAATGGAGGTCATGGTGGTTGGGGGGGCATGCTAGGGGCGCAAGCATGGGGAGAAGGATTTTATTGATGCTCACTACAATTAAAGCAGGCATCGAGGGTTGCTTGCTTGAGTTAAAGGTGGCTTGTGGGAAGGAGAGGAGGGGGATGGCTACTGCCAGAGTGCAATCTGAGCAAAGGGATGTGAGAGAAGGCTAGATGGAATTCAGGGGCAAGCACCTGGGTGGAGGGGGGAGGGAGACAGTATGATGGAAGGATAGGTTGGGGACAACGTCGGTCGTCAACATGGTCAACATTCTGTTTTACCTTATGAGGATGCATTAAATTAATGCACCTATAAAGAGTATAATTGGTGGGAAGTACAAGATAAAACATACCCAAGGGTTGCAACTATTTCTTTCTCACACATACTCTAGGCCCTTTACACATATATAAAACATGGGCAGCACTGACAATCTTTTAACAACTTTGTAAAGTTTAGTTCACATGTTAATGAGGTTTGATAGTAAAAAAATATCAATCATTTGCATAGTACTATAAAAACCAACAACCTTACATGGATCTCATGAAGCTTTCACATTTGAACTTTTGTAAATGACACATAAGAAAGGCTCATATCTCCAACTATGAATTATGCACGATAAAAGAGAATTACAAAAACATCATATACATGGAATTATTGTCAATGTCTTGGAAGATATGACAAAAATGTGAACTATGTTGTCATGATTTGTAGAATACGTAGTGGGTTTAAAGGGTTCACTTAAGGCATGTCTTTCTTAATATAAATATACTTACCTAACCACCTGATTTATTGTGTGTCTTGTGAGTAAGAATTTGTGTGTATGTACATACGCGAGTGAGAGTGACATACACGCATGTGTGTGGGGGGGGTGTATGCATGTGACATGTGTCTCTGTGTGTGTTGCACGTGTGCACACGTGCACACATGTCCGTGTACATGAGGTTCAACCATCATAGAATTTGAGAAAGTAGTAGAAGGATGTCCATGTTGATAGATTAGAAATCATCTTTAAACGATTGAAGCAAGGGGATGAGACTAGACATGCCACCATCCAATCAAACAATTTAAGTTAGTTAAACATTGTTATATTGGGAAGGCATGTGTCACCATCCCTTCCCACATGTGATAGATCTGATTTAAAAGTCTTAAGAAATCCTCATGGATATAATTTTGATGTTATCTAGTATATATAAAGCCTTGGGCTTGGTCTTTGCCTTAAAAGTTACTTTTAGGTCTCATGCTTACTGAAAGTAAGGCATAAATGGAAACCTTGTTCTGAGAAAATACACATAAAAGGTGATTTGTGTGAAGATACATGGGAGTAATAAATTATATTTGGAATATGATGTTTATATATTATATTAGATGGTTGTGTTTGTTAGAAATCAATGCTCCTCCCTCATTGTTGTGACATGTTACTTTATTTTGTAGGGCCCCCTTTACGAGGAGTAACAGAGAGCACCTAGCATGCCCAATTTAGACACTTGGGTTGGTCATTGGTGGCCAAATGGTTGTGAGACTTCTTATGTAGACTTGACACCATGCCAAGTAGAAGGCATGTAAGTGTGTAGGTTAATAGACCGCACACACTCTAGGGTAGAAGGTGATCTTCCTTAGGACATGTTGCAAAGCTTGAAGACCGAGCACCTAGATGACCTAGGATATGGGCTTAGAAGTTATTATGCAAAAAACTTGTAATCTCTTGTTTAGTCTAATATTATCATAGTTTATATAGGCTATGTGGGTACTCATATATTAACTCCTAGAGGTGCATTCATTGGATTTCCATCTAGATTAGAGACTTTCACTCTTTCGCCGTGTTGTTTGCATCATGAGCACATTAAATGCACTAAGGCATTAGATAGCTACTTAAGTAGATAAAGGTGATAAGATGATGACTCAGTTAGTGGAAATAAGGCTAATAATATTAATGTGTTAATCATTTATGGCATTCATGACATCCATCTCCGCGGCCTTTAATAGATATTAAGCTCATCTCTTTGTCTTATAAGACACTTGACAAAAGGACCACAGCCCCCCTAAACACGATAAAGTAACCCACCTCCCCCCCTATTTAGCAACAAAAATGGGGGCTTGGGATTTATCGATAGCCCACCTCCACGTTTTACTATGAGGTCCTCTATGCATTGGTGCTATCAAGTTTACAATCCATTCAAAGTTGTTTGACCATTAACCAGGTTTAATAAATTAAAGTTAATATTATTTAATAAACCCATCAATTTTATGTGTGCGGACCATAAAGATAGGTTTAATAAATTAAGGTTATGTTTGTTTAATAAGCCCAATAATTCTACATTTGGTGCTCCAGTTCTTCTTGTAAAAAAGAAGTATGGAATATATCAAATGTGTATCAATTATTATGCTTTAAATAAGATAATTAGGATAATTTGCTAGACAAGCTCGAGGGAGCACAAATCTTTAGCAAGATTGATCCCAAATCTCGTTACTATCAGATCTATATGGACAAAGGATACATTTTCAAGACTTCCTATTTAGAACCCAAATCCAAAAACCAACCACTATGAGTTTTCGATTATGCCATTTGGTTTGATTAATGCTCTAGCCACTTTTAACAAAATGATAAATACAATATTCTTGAAGTATAAAAATTTTGTCGCACTGTTTTTTGATGATATCTTAGTTTTTTGTAAGAATTATCGTGAGCATGAAGAGTATTTGGAGCAAGTTTTCTCGCTTCTTCCAGAGAATGAGCTCTATGTCAACCTCGATATAAGAGCACTTTCTTTCAAGAAGAAATTGAATATTTAGGACATCTTGTGCACATATGGTATTTGAGTGAACCCTAAAAATATTAAAAGCATTATTACTTTGCCTACATATAACCAAATTTCTTAAGGAAGCTAGACACTTTGACTGGACTAGTAGACATGACCATTCCTTTTCTAAACTCAAGAAAGCTTTGACTGGACTAGTAGACATGACCATTCCTTTTCTGAACTCAAGAAAGCTTTGACTCATGCACTAGTCCTTAGGCTACCAAATTTTCAGCAACCCTTCTTTGTGGTAGTTATTAATGCAAGTGGGCAAGGTTTCGGGTGCTATCTCATATAAGGTTTATGCAAGATGGTCAACCCATTGTCTACGAGAGCCATAAGCTTAAACTAAAAAATTATAGTACATATGGTAAGGAATTAGTTGATGTTGTACATGTTCTAAGACTTTGAAAACATTACTTGATGGGATATGAATTCTTGATTAAAACAAACAAACTAAGCATTAGACATTTATTAACCCAGCCTTTGATTTTTAGCCAAATATATCAAATGGGATTCATTTATCCAGAGTTTCCAACCCATAATACAATATCAACTAGATAAGTTAACATCCCAATGTCTCCAACATCTCTATAATTGAGTGGAGCTTTAAGCCTTATGGGAAGTCTTATGAGCAAGACCCTAATGTCTTTGAAGTTCGGATCAACATTAAAGATAATAATTGGAACCCCATCGGTATCATGATGGCTTCCTCTTCTTTTAGAAGAGATTGTGTGTCACTCAATCCTTCAAATAGTTAGTTTTGGAGAAAATGAATCAGCATACATGGGTCATAGATTTACCTCTTCTTTCAGAAGAGATTATGTGTCACTTAGTCCTTTAGACATTTTGTTTTGGAGGAAATGCAACACCCGTCATACGTGTTTTGGAGGAAATGCAACACCCGTCATACGTGGGTCATAGAGGTGTTTTTGCTACATGGTAGTAGTTAGTTTTAAGAGAATTATTTTAGCATTATCTTAAATAAGATTTAGCAAAGTTTGTGGTTAAATGTCATATTTGTTAGAAAGTAAAAAGCTATAAGGGTAAGGCTTAAGGTCTTCTCATACCTTTACCAATCTCTAATGATACTTAGGAACATATAATGGTTCATGAGGATAAAAGGTGGCCATGAATATACAAAGGAGAGAGAGAGAGAGAGAGAGAGAGAGAGAGAGAGAGAGAGAGAGAGAGAGAGAGATTATTGTGCAAACAGAGAGGGTGAGAGAGTAGAAAGCTAACGATTTAGCACGACTTAATGATAGGTAGATTATATGTGATGAAGTTCACCGAGTATAATGCCTTTTGTAGCTTTAAAATAGCCTTATCTTTTGACACATATATAGGACACATGTCAACACACGACTTAATGATAGGTATTGTGCAAACAGAGAGGGTGAGAGAGTAGAAAGCTAACGATTTAGCACTACTTAATGATAGGTAGATTAGATGTGATGAAGTTCACCGAGTATAATGCCTTTTGTAGCTTTAAAATAGCCTTATCTTTTGACACATATATAGGACACATGTCAACACACACACGCACACACACACATATATAGGACACATGTCAACACACACGCACACACACACACACACATACACTAATGACATGTGGCACACTTATCTTATCCACTCATAAGTGTGGGTTTACACATACATGGACACATAAACACATAAGTTCTAGTTCGCACACATGAAGCTCTGAATACCCAACAACACATACACTAATGACATATGGCACACTTATCTTATCCACTCATAAGAGTGGGTTTACACATACACGGACACATAAACACACTTACCTTATCCACTCATAAGAATGGGTTCACACATACACGGACACATAAACACACTTACCTTATCCACTCATAAGAATGGGTTCACACATACATGGACACACACAAGGGCTGGTTCACACATATGAAGCTTTGAATACCCAACAAACCCCCTTTGGAGCGAAGGTGGTGAGACCCAATACACAAAGGAAGCAACTACTTCCAACGCCATCACACATGCTGCAAGGGAGAAATCTAGCCATGTGCAGCTCTCATGCCATGCTAATCCTCCAATAAACAAGTGGCCGAAGCAACAAGGTCAGCTCTTACTGCCCTTGCTCTCTTAACAATTGGGATAGAGGATAATGTGGAGTTAAGGCACACAAAACACACACACATTAAAAAAAATTTTGGAGGACAAACCAAGCAAAGAACCCTTATCAACAAAACTAGAATGCCCAAGCATAGTCTTCCTCATTGAGGGAGACCTAAGATGTTGCAGTTATCTCTTCGTCTTCAATTGGATCCTCCTCATCTTTAGCAACAAGATCTACATGGTGCAATGTTTCTTAAGCTTCTTAAGACTATTTATTCCTTTGTGGCCTAGTCATTTGCAGTACCTGTATTAGATCTTTTTATTACTTTTCCATTGATGTGCTCTAACAAAGCCTTTTCGTGGTCAAGTTGCTACTAGCTTGTTGTTCCTCTTTGAAAGCCACTGGGCTTTTAAAGTTTGTAGCTACCACATGAAGGATTTTCAAACTCTGGTCATACTGAGTGATCCCTTGCATACTCTTAATGAGTATAGCAACCTTGTCTTCAACTTCAGGCTCACATTTAAGATTAGCAAGTTGCTAGACTATCGACAAAAACTTAACCTGATGCCTACTTAACTCTTAATTTTCAGTAATTTTAAGATCATAAAACTTGTGCTTCAAGAAAACCTTAGAGAATGATTTTATTACCAAAGATACCTTTCATTTTTGCCCAAATTTTATTACTAAAGATACCTTTCATTTTTGCCCAAATTTTATTGGCTATAGATTTGAAGTCTATGTGATGCATCAAGGAATCTGTAAGGTTAACGCTTAGGCTAATCAAGTCGATGGCTCTCTCATTGTGTTACTGTCACATCTTTTGTTTGTCTAGTTGAGTATCTCTTAGATTTTGATCATCTCATAAGACCGTTTTTCATACTCCCTCTTGGATTAGCAAGAGCTGCATCTTGGTTTGCCAGGTAGGGAACCCAATGCTTACTGAGAATATGTCAATTGTTTGCTGCCATGATGTTGAAGCAGAGGTAGGTTTAGTGGTGGGCAAGCACATACGAGATGGTAATGGTGATGTTGAAGCAAAGGTAGGTTTAGTGGTGGGCAAGCACATACGAGATGGTAATGGTGGGCAAGCACATACGAGATGGTAATGGTGATGTCATAAGAGAGGCTCCACACAACAGTTGGGCTGTAGAGGCACAAATGTACTGTCTTGCCAAAGCAGTGAAGACGAGCAGTAGTAAAGATGTGGAGCCACATGCAGAAACGGGCAATGAACAGACAATGTTAGAGTGGCACAGCTGTGGAAGTGGCAAGAAGACTAAGAAACTGAATGAAGAGAAGGGATGGAGCACTGAGAAGAGGGGTCACAAGCACGGTCATTGAGCAGAAGGGGTCAAGCATAGTAAAAAGAATGGATGCCAACATGTCGAACAGGAAGAGGTAGAAAAGAGGCAGAGCTTTGCATGGTGCTTGGGTGGCTCAGCTGAGGTCTTCGCTCCCCCGCCGATCCACCCTAGCTGGCTGAGCAACCACCTCTGCCACCAACGGGGGGGGCTATCACAAGCTCCACTAAAGCTGGTGGCAGGATGGTGATGTTGCGATGGCGCAAAGGAGATTTAACCAGTGGTGCACAGTAGTAGCAAGATGCATAGTCCACATGTCGATGAAGAGACGGGCTCTCATACCAATAATGGGTCATGGAGAATAGAAGGTGGCCATGATTATAGAAAGGGGAGAGAGAGAGAGAGAGAGAGTATTGTGTGCAGCAGACAAAGAGAGCGAGAGAGTACAAAGCTAGACAAAGAGAGCCAGAGAGTACAAAGCTAATAATTTTTAAAAAATTTGGCGACTATAGGGAGCAACATACTCTGTGATTGAGGACCCCTCATATCCTCTACAAAGTGAGGGCAAGGTAACAAATGGGTGTCTAGTTGGGGATTGAACCTAATACCTCCAGGTTACAAGCCACCCCCTTTAACCACTAGAACAAGTGCCCGATGTTACAAAGCCAATGATTTTTCATGCAGGTAGGTTAGATGTGATGAAGTTCATTAAGTACAATGCTTTTTATAGGCTTTAGAGTAGCCTTATCTTTTAACACATACACACGACATGTGTTAACACACACACATACACATGTGTTAACACACACACATACACACGTGTTAACACACACACACATGCACACGTGTTAACACACACACACACACACACACACACACATGCACATACACTAATGACATGTGGCACACTTATCTTAACCATTTATAAGAGTGGGTTCATATATACATAGACACATAAACACAATCATAAAAAATCTATATATTTTGAAGTAGGAGATTATTTACTTTTGATAATTAAGAAATGTAAACTTAAGAGTGCTAATAATTTTCTATCTGTCAAACTTGCACCAAGATTTTATAAACCTTTTAAAATGGTTGACAAGAATAAGGACGTTGCTTATAAGTTGGCAGATTCATAATTCATTTCATGTTAGTCTACTTAAACCTTTTATGGGATCACTTCCCACTCATCTTGTTTATGAGGATCCACCTCTTAGAGCGAGGTCAAGGAAGAAGATTTAATTCTAGATGCTATCATTGACCACACCAATAGACTATATCTACCTACATTGGCAATCAATATATTAAATATTTATTGGCTTTTATAAGTCATCCTTATAAAAATTCCAAAAGAGTACGTGAGAAGTGTTTTTATGCCTTCCCTGAGATCCTCTATTCTTTTCAATAGATCCGCAATTAGGGGCAATTAAAAACTCAAGCAAGAGGGAATGTTATGAGAATGTATATTAATCCCTCTTAAAAATATTATTCCACCATCAATAAATAATTTAAGGACACCTAGATTGATTTTGTATTATGGTAAATTATGTTAATATCGTAGGTGGCACTATTATAAATACTAATACGTTTGGTGCACATTGCCTCCACCAGTGGATGATTCATGGAGTACTTACGCTTGATAAACATGTGTGTGGTGATGCTTTATTTGCCTATGGAATATGTGCTAAATTTACCAAATTATTTGTTGGATATTTTATAGGTGAGGAGGAATTGAGGTTGGTGGAGAAGAAGCTAATGAGAGAGAGAGAGAGAGAGAGAGAGAGAGAGAGAGAGAGAGAGAGAGAGAAGCCTACAATCAAACCTATTCAAGCAAGTACCATCAAACATGCAAGAATCCAACAAAACACAAGTAAGCAAGAGTTAAGAAGAGGGAGAGCTCACAAGCATTTTATTACAAAGAAATTAGTCCTGGACCATTAGTTCTAGTCTTAAGCAAGTATGTACATGAAGTTGGGAACTTACATATTTGGTATTAAACTCAGAGTAAGGATATTTTATAAAGTCAAGCACCATCTTACAAAATATGGGTTTTTGTTTCACATGCGTAAGATGGAAAAAATGGCAAAGCACCTTACGATAGGTCGAGCAGGTAAGACCATCTTACAAAAGATGGATTTTCGTTTCATGTGGGTAAGATGGAAAATATGACAAAGCACCTCACGATAAGTCAGGTAGATGAGACCATGTTAATTTGAAAAGTGGTTGACATACCCCCCCTTCCTAATGGTGACTACTGTTGGAACAGGAGAGCAAGCTAACTCTAGGTGCAGAAAGGAAAGATGGCAAGCATAATGAAATGGAAATGAAAGTAATGAACAAGTACTTACATGTAGACCAAGATAGCTTGATTTGATTGATGTGACACACAAGAAAGTACATCACTCTTATAGAGTGAACACACACACTCAAGTACCATATGCTTATGGGATAACTCCCAAAGTGACACGTGGCACTCTCACACACAAAGACTCAAACTAGTTCCCAGTACACACTAGAACACACTCTTTGACTATGATTTCTCCAACATCCCCCTCAGAGCAAAGAGTGTGAGACCCAATACGCAAGGAGTAAACCAATCCCTCCTCCACTGCAATACTGCAAAGAGCCAGTCCAACTGACCAACACCTCCCGTGTGTCGTGACTACTCAGTCTCATCAGTTTGCGACCGACAGTGAGAACTAGCTAGTCCAACTGACTAACACCTCCCGTGTGTTAGCTTGCGCGACCAGCAGTGAGAACCATCACTCATCACCCCTCTTACTATCTAAACTGGGTGTCAATACATCATATCAAAGTAAAAACAATACACATTTTTGGGGGACAACCCAGGGCAGAGGACCCTTATTGACCATCACACATCACTTTGTTTATTTCATCCATTTTATGCATAATGCAAGGGCAGAGCACCCATACACACATAGAAGAAATCAGAAACAATAATCTTTGTCATCCTCATCGAGGGTGACATGCGCAGAAAGTGCATGATCTTCGAGAAGCTCGTCTGGCGGTTCATCAGAGCAATAAGATTAGCATGGTGCTGTTCTTGTTCTTTCTCCTTCTTCTTGAAGCAATTGGCTTCAATATGACCTTTCTGCTTACAGTATCTGAGCAATAAGATTAGCATGGTGTTGTTCTTGTTCTTTCTCCTTCTTCTTGAAGCAATTGGCTTCAATATGACCTTTCTGCTTACAGTATCTGCATATGATGTTCTTGTTGGTTTTCCATTTGCTGGTGTTGGCAGAGATAAGTGCCTCTTCAGTGCTTGAGGCCAAGGATGTAGAAGTGGTTTCCTTGTTCCCGGCAGTCTTTCTCAATGAGAAGAGCAACCAAGTCATCATATGTAGTAGCGGCCAGGCATAATACTTCAATGGTCTGCTCAAAATGAGAAATGCCTCGCATGCTTTTGATTAGTATTGCCATCTTGTCCTCATCATCTAGAGAACACTTCAAACTTCATAATTGTTGAACAAGAGAATTAAATTTGGAGAGATGATCACTTAGCTCTTCATTGTCTTGCATTTTCAGCTCAAAAAACTTCAATTTCAGAAAAACTTTGGAATTAGTGACCTTGTTACCAAAGATGCTCTCCAATAGATGCCAGATCTCCTTAGCCGTGGATGTGAAGTCGACGTGATGAATGAGAGAGTTTGCCAAAAGCAAAGACCAATGAGGGTAATGGCTTTTACATTTTGTTGCTTCCAAATTTTTCTTTGTGGGTGATCAAATTGTGTCGTTCTCAACAACTTCCCACTCCTTCATGCCATAAGTAGCAGCAGACAGCTGCATCTTGGTTTGCCATGTGGGAAAGCCTTCCCCCTTGAGCTTATCCATGAACAATGTACTAGAAGATAGTGAAGTCATGACTGAAATCTGAATTGATTTTGGTTGTGAAACTTATCCCAAAAAAATGGTAGAGCTACGCCTCATCACTTGCTCGCCATTGCTTCCTGCCACCATCGCCTTCTGCCCTGACAACATGATCCACCAAATGGCCTAAGCAACATTCAGCAAAGCTGCAGGTTCTGACATCTCTCCCTACGATCAAGATCCTGGCTGTTAGCACAACCGTGGAGTAGCATAGTGATGAAGGGCGGGCGGAGAAGCTGCTGCTGCACGCAAGGACAACAGTGGCGGGCAGAGGAGGCTGCACAATGGCACAATGCAATGGCACAATGCACACAGAGAAGAAGGGAAAGCGGAGAAGCTGTTGTGCGCAAGGACAACACTTGCGGGCAGAGGAGCCTCCGCTTCACATGTACTCAGCAGCAGCGTTTAGCTGTCAAAGAGTGGAACCAAAGAAGCGATGGATGTGGAGAGATGGTGGTTGTGGATGAGGATGAAGCGATGGATGAAGAGAGATGAGGTTGTTGGATGTGGATGAAGCGATGAAGAGTTAGCTTGGAGATGGACAACCCAAGGAGGAAGACTAACTTCCATTTGTGGGTTGGCCTTCACCCCTAAGGGTTTCCCATGGAGAAGCATGGCTTTGATACCATGTGTTGGAACAGGAGAGCGAGCTAACTCTAGGTGCAGAAAGGAAAGATGGCAAGCATAATGAAATGGAAATGAAAGGAAATGAAAGCAATGAACAAGTACTTACATGTAGACCAAGATAGCTTGATTTGATTGATGTGACACACAAGAAAGCACTCTTATAGAGTGAACACACACACTCAAGTACCATATGCTTATGGGATAACTCCCAAAGTGACACGCGGCACTCTCACACACAAAGACTCATAAACTAGTTCCTAGTACACACTCGAACACACTCTTTGACTATGATTTCTCCAACAACTCCATCCTCGTGTCACTAAAGCTCCATTGATGAAGATGCTACCGGTTCTAAAGAAGTGTGGAAGTTATTGAAGAGAATAATCCACATGCTTTGGGCTTTTGGAGATGGACCTTATTAATCATTAAGTTAAGAAGCATATCGAGGTTGCATGTGGTGTAATGTGGAAGTGAAAATGGTTGATAAATTGGTTGAAGGCCTCATCTCCCAGGTTATGAGTTGGTTGAGCCCGTAAAATGGCATGTGGCTTTACTTTACAAAATCATGTGCCGAGATGACCTTCATTTGATTAAATCTATCTTCTAGAGTTATTAATTTAAAAAGACTTGTTTATGTAAACCGTTTCAAAAGATTTTATTCTTGCTCAAATTTAAAGCTTGTGTAGTAAAACTTTAAGTGGCCCAAAACCTTAACCATAATTTTTATGCGAGGCTATTAAATAGCTTATATATATGTATACCTTTATTTCCTTTGCAAAAGCATAAGTTAAGACTTTTCTAAAACCAAAAGATGGCGAAACAATTGGGATAATTTTCCATCATGTGACATTAAGAGAAAAACTTATTAGAGACTCCTATTTAGACTTGTATGTTAATGGTGGAAAATTATGACCTTAAGGTTGCCTTCTTCAAGTTTGAGGGACACCTCCTATAAATACCTTATAAAGATACTTATACAAGATTCAATAAAATTTATGCTATAGAGACACTAGAAGATGTGTTAAATTTTTTATCATGTCCTCCTTGTGCACATGTGAGTTCACATGCAATTCCGCTAGCACAAGTACTACATGATCACACCTCTTTCATTGAAAGGTTGTACAAACCTTAAGTCCTATTTAGTGTAGAGACCTTCTTTATGGCCTTGAGTAATCTCATATGATCTATCCCCAATAATGTCTTTTGACATTATCTCGTTTATGACTTGAACCTTTTATTTTGATTCATAAGAGAGAGCTACCATGAAATAGTTAAATTCATGTTTTCATTTTTTATCAATCAAGATTGTTAGAATTGATACTAGTCATCCATTATATTCATGCTTATATTGTGCTTAAATTTTGGATGTATCAAAAAGTCAATTAGTTTATTGTTTACTTATAATCTAACATCCAATCAAAGACCTCCCAAATGACCACATAAACATCACTCGAGGATATAGCATAGAGGATGACTCATCAATATCTGATGAGGAATTTACTACTCGACTTCATTACCTTAAAACTAAGTTACCACCAGAGAAAATAATTATACCATCCGTATTACTAGAGGATTGCAAAGTTACTATTGAACATATAATAGTTATTGTTTTTATCCATTTAAAATTCTATTTTCCTTTAATAGCAAACTATTTTCACTCAAGGTAAGTTTTTCCTATCTTTATATCCATAAACAGTTTATATTTTATTCTTATGATGTCAAGTTTCTCATGAATTATTGTTTCAAATACTATTAAAATAACAACTCTTAAATTATAACCTTAGTTGTTATTTTTTTCCCTTCTTTAATATCTCACTTCAAATTAACAAGTTTATATTTCCTATACATAGAAAATTATAAAACTTCACATGTTTTGGAGTGTTAATTTGTTTCTTGATAATTTCAACTACACATTTCACCAACGATTCACATTTTCAGCAAAGTCATTTAAATTTCCTTTAGAAAACCATCTTTATTTTTATAATAAGATTTCAAAAAAACGTTTCTCAAGTAAGAATAGATTTTAGCATGTATACTTTAAATATTTTCCACACTTGTGGTATTAACTAAATAAATTTAAGATAAAGAAAATTTGGGTCAGTATGGGACACTTAGACTCGTTTCACATATGTTCATTTGATTGGTTTGTTGCATATATGCATTATGTGTTGATCAACTTTTCCCTAGTTGTTTTTCACACTTATTCTCACCTCACCCAATCTTACTTTCAAACATAGGCCATTGGATATATGACGTAATTGAAGGACAGTTGCTATCCCAGGTAGGGGGGATGTTAACGGCTTGTTTGTCCGTCCCTCTGTAATTAAACAAATTTAAGATAAAGAAAATTTGTGTCAGAATTTAAGTTTTAGAGGAAGCTTGCCACTGCGTCTTAAACTTCTATTATGAAGAAGTGATATCTAAAGTTTATCTCATGGTATGGGACGTTAGAATTTTCATAAGTTTGAATCCTAGTAGGATGTAAAGAGGGGGCTTTCTTTTATAAAAAGGGAGCATAAATCAATAAAATTGTAAATCTATTAGAATTTGTATGTGTTTAAATCTTAGTAGGATGCAATTCTCTAAAGTGTGAAGACAAGAACATCTTATCTTACGATGATTAGAGATAAAGATTGTATTGAAGATTTTGGATGTAAAGAGGGAGCCATTTTATTATTTTGGAACTTCAAATCTTATCCACGATGTAGGTTTTGTGGAGCTTATTTTTGTTGAGATATTGAGCTCAACTAGTGCTGCAGACATTGATGTCATTTGATTGGTTTGTTGCATATATGCATTATGTGTTGATCAAGTTTTCCCAGTGGTTTTTCCATGCCTATCCGGACCTCATCCAATCTTACTTTCAAACACAACCAATTGATATGATGCAAATGAGGACATTTGCTATCCCAGGCAGGAGGGATGTAAAGCTTGTTTGTCTATCCCTCTGTGGTGGATAGCTGGGGGATGCCTAATTACCACTATGTTTGAAGCATGGCACTTAGGTGATTCCGAATATTCCACGTGTAGGACATATGAATTTAGGGATGGCTAGAACTAAGTGTTAGATTTAATGCTTATGTGTTGTGTAATTTTAGCAGGTGTTACTAATGTGTAATGTGTTTGAATGGACAACCTATAGGTTGGTGAGATTGATGAGCCTTGTGCTCGTAAGCTGGTATGGCTGGGACACGATGGCGGTGATTTGGCATGAGCAATTACATGGAAGGTTTTCCTTTTAGTATTTTGGCTTTGGCACGAGATAGCCAATGATTATGGTATTTTGGCCGTGGTATTTACTATGAGATATTTTTCGTATTTTGTTAGTAGTGGCCCGCTTTTGCTATACATGGGCGTGGACTTTTTAAGTTGGTTGTACGTGAACTAGTCCTTGGGGTTTACACGTATTTGTCCTTAGTGATTTGGATAGGAAATATTTATTTAAGATTTTGGTAAAAGCAACTCCTATTTTATGTAAAGGGCAAGCCCATGCAAGAGAGCACAACTATTTTTTGTATGTGGGCTATTTTTGTGAAAAAAGACATAAATACCTAAGAAGTGGGAGGATGCCGATACTTCTGGTGGGGGGAAGATTGCACCCAATACTGTGTTGAAGGTGATGTCTCATGTTTTTATATTATTTTATGCTCAATCTTGTTAATTTGGTTTAGTTCTTGATGTTCATGGGCCACTCCATCTTAGGCTTCTGTTCTAAAGAAGTGATATCTGGTGGTATCGGACATCAGATTCATTTCATGTACTTACACTACACACATTTATATCTTCTATCTTTTACCATCTTATGACTGCATGTGGAATGTGCCTTGGTGGTATGGGACACTTAGACTCGTTTCACATATGTTCATTTGATTGGTTCGTTGTATATATGCATTATGTGTTGATCAAGTTTTCCCTAATGGTTTTTTCACACCTATTTCGGCCTCATCTAATCTTACTTTCAAACACGTGCCAATTGATATGATGCAATTACGGACAATTGCTATCCCAGGTAGGAGGGATGTTATAACTTTTCCATTCGTCCCTTTGTGGATAATTGGGGGATGTTTAATAATTACCACTATGTTTGAAGCATGCCACTTGTTGGGTGATTCCGAATATTCCATGTGTAGGACATATGAGTTTAGGGATGGCTAGAACTAAGTGTTAGATTTAATGCTTATGTGTTGTTGTGTAATTTTAGCAAGTGTTAGATTTAATGCTTATGTGTTGTTGTGGAATTTTAGCAAGTGTTGCTAATGTATAATGTGTTTGAATGGACAACCTGTAGGTACCGGTGAGATTGACGAGCCTTGTGCTTGTAAGATGGTATGGCTGGGACATGATGGCCATGATTTACCAGGAAGGTTTTTCGTTTAGTATTTTGGCTTTGGCAGGATAGCCAATGATTATGGTATTTTGGTTGTGGTATTTACTATAGGATATTTTGTATTTTGTTATCCGCTCACTTTTGTTATACATAGGTGTGGACCTATTAATTTGGTTGCACGTGAATTAGCCCTTGGAGGTTTATATATATTTTTTCTTAGTGATTTGGATAGGAAGGGTTTATTTAAGCTTTTGGTAAAAGAAACTCCTATTTTATGTAAATGGCAAGCCCATGCAAGAGCATGCAACTATTTTTGGCATGTGGGCTTCTTTTATCACAAATTTATTTTCTTTATATTTTTCTAATTGTTTAGAGATATTCATATACTCTCATCTCTAACTCTAGTTTTATTAAGAAAGTTCACTCACATAACACATGTGTAGGTTGGTGAGTTGGCGGAGATGTTGATGGTTGGACAACCATAGTTCAGAAAAGAAATACAACCCTAATCACATGATTATGGCAACATTCATGGTGGGAGTCATGGGTTGAATGCTAGCTCTTAAAGTAGACTTTGCTGGACATCTTCTATATGATGTACATTTTACTTCTATAGGCTATTAGATCGACGCTAATTTGGGACTATTGTTGACCTCCTATGCTTGTGGAAACTCCCTTCTAGCTAGTGGTATCGACCTTTCTTGTAAGAGAATGATGAGATGATGGTGGCTAGTTCATTAAAAAATGGCTAAATGGAAGAAAACACAAGTTTGATGGTGGGGCAGTAGAGAAAATGCAAAACCCCTAAAAATACAAAAAACCCTAAAAATGTACAAATCCTAAAAATCACAGAAAGGTAGATGAGGATGATGGTGGCTATAGGTCAACAATTAATGTAGATATGGTTCAGCCTAGCTCTGATACCTCTGATACCATATTGGCATCCAGGATTAGACATATACAATTATGGAGGATGAAATATATCCCATGATAGTTGTGTAGAAGTAGAGTGCAAGCAGAGAGATAAGATGGAAGCTCAAGCCATAACAATGGTGCACATGGGAGAGAGAGAGAGAGAGAGAGAGAGAGAGAGAGAGAGAGAGAGAGAGAGAGAGCACAATGGAGAGAGATTATAGAACACAATGATAAATGAATGATGATAATACTTCCACCATGTACATTGTTTTATAGGCATCAAACCTCATCGTTTGACCTAGACCTTAATAAGGGCTGTTCACACCCTAAGGGGGTATTCACATCAATGGACACACTACTCGACTCCAAAGTACCCCAATCCTCAAATGACGTGCCTTGATAGATTCTTTCAAGAACAATATATCTCTAGTATGAGATGAGTGCATGTACAAATGTGGGAAAAAGAAAGTATCAATGAATAGTTGTAAGAGGGTGGCTTCTACATCGACATGAGAAGGATGGAGTCTCTATCAAAAAAGCTAAAGAAGCTAGGTAACCAATAGAGATCTAGATAGTAAGTCAAGACATATTATTAATATGGAATAGAGAGAGGCCCATAACTTGTGCTTTACTTTTAATATAGTGTAATTTTGGCCATTGATAAAAATGTATTTGAATGGTCAATATTTTTCTTTAAGACAAGACAATCAAATAATAAGGGTTATTGGCTACCTAACTACAAAAGTTGGAGTCCAGAAATTCTAATTAAAAATTTACGAGTCTAAAAAATGTTGAGCCTTGCTATTACCCTCACCTCATTAAAGCTTTGCTCTATATTACTAACCTTTTTTTGAAACCAAACCCTACTAGATCATAATTGTGGTAAAAAAATTATCATAAAAAGGTATATCTTTTCAAGAGGTTTAAAAAATCCCATTTGAAATTAATGTCCTCCCAAAATCTACTTAAAGTTGCTGATTTGTAATCATTTTCCATAAGCATCACTTTAAAATAAGATAAGCATTTGCAATTAAGTTCATTAATTCCATGTCATTCACCTTTTGAAGAACAATCTTAGCTTTTTAATGCAACAAAGAAAAAAGTGCCAAAACTAAATGTTCTAGATTTGATTAATGCTGACCAAATTCTCTTCGTTGACAACCCAACTTCTCCCTATTATATCTTGCTAGCAGTGCTAGGAGGATATAAAAAGCATACCCGGCTAGGCCCTAGTGCAACCACTTGTGCTTTTTGCGCACAATCAACTATGCAAGGTTAGTGGGGCCATTGTTTTTACAATGGCCTTAATAAGCCTTAGATTAAGGACTAATGCTTTCCAATCATTGGATTAAAATAAGGAGACCCTCCTTTAATACAATGACATACTTCACTAATCACTAAATCATTATGTTAATTTCACAACCATTACATTAATTTGTGTCAATTCTCATTAATATAATTTCACAACCATTACATTAATTTGTCTCAATTCTCATTAATAGGATTAAAATCAACATAGAAAACAAGGCTCTTCCATGATTGTTTACTACACCCAAAAATCATATTTCGAACTTCTCCTTTTCTTATCCATTAGTTGTCTTGAGTTGATTACAAAGAAGCACGAGGATGAGGCATTGTCCTCAGATGCCACCTCTCCTCACTTAGTAATTAATAGTTAGTGACCATTATTAATTAATCTAAGTCACATTCGAGCCTTGGCACATATGTCCATAGATCTCAATGCTATCTTATACCTACTTTCAGTGCCTAGGAACAAGTGAGCATGTCTTCATGCCTTTCCATATGATGGGACCATGTAGCTCGTGGAAGTGCATTATCCCCCTGCAAACAAGAGCCCCTCCTTGGATGCTCCTTGTTGTGCAAGAATGGATGTCCCAGTCAAAGTGACCTCATATGTAAACGAATCACCTCCATTTCTTTGGATCAAGGCATTCTTATGCTGTGGTGCTTGGTAACATCCTTAGACCTTTTCTCGATGAAGGCTTGTAGTTCGAAAGGGCAATCATGCATTTGAAGATATGAAGGCAAATTAATTATTATTTTACAACATTCCCTCTTTTTTATTTGAATAATCAGTGTATCAACAATAATGGGTTTCACTTGAGGTATACAAATTCGAAATCCAAGGTAAGGTTGCGAATTTCAACTGTGCACAAGCAAGCACATCTTCATGGCTTGCGACGCTATTGTGTCTAGAGTCCTGGCATGGCCTCTGCAAACCTTGATTACCATGTGTATAGTGCTTTGTGCAAATAAAGTGTGTAAAGTGCTTTGTGCGAATAAGTGTATCAGCAATAATGGGTTTCACTTGAGGTATACAAATTGGAAATCCAAGGCAAGGTTGCGAATTTCAACTGTGCACAAGCAAGCAGCTTGCGACGCTACCATGTCCGGAGTTGTGACACGATTCTTGCAAAGGGTGCAAGGCTAGAAGGTGGACGGAGTGTGTATGTTCAACACCAAGTGACCAACTGCCATCCACCATCGTAACTATTATCATATTAACCATGGGTGTGCATTGAACACTAGAACGAAAAAGGTCATGGGTTCAAAGAGTGCAAGGTGCAAAGCCTATAACATGACAAGGGGGGAAAAACCCACATGGATGATGTGTATGGCGATGCTTCCAGCGGCTTCCAAGAAAAGTCAGCCTTATATTTGTGGCTCCTTGCCTGCTCAAGAGATCTTCTGTTGCAGAGCTGCTAAGAGTCTGTAGAGTCTTTGCGATACATCAGGGTTTGGACAGTCTTCTCCATGGCTTCTGCAGCAGAAAACCTTGTTTACTGGTGCCACCAGTGCAATGTGCAGACTACGCCCAACGTTGGCGAGGATGTGGTGTGCGCCTTCTGCAGCGGGGGTTTCATCGAAGAGATGAACAGCACCGAGGTAGAACCAGGTGTGGCCTTCTCCACCTTACCCCTTGCCCTTGGTAACTTTCTCAGACGACCCTCCCCTGCTTCTGTTGGCACCACACGCACTAGATCTACCATAGACCCACAACAAGCAACACCATCACCACCACCGTCACAACAGCAACAACAAACCGACCCTCAAGGCCATCGCCCCAGGCTCTTGTCCAGACAGTTCTCACATGTCCCATCTCTTCTAGAAGCCATGATGCAAGTTGTCGAAGAGTTCAATGCCGCATCCCCACATGCAAGCAGCTATGGGCCTAGTACTCCAGGCCATGCTGCACAAGATGACGGTGGCCATAGGTCAACGGGTTCAGGGCTTGCTGCACACGATGATGATGGCCGTACAGCCCCACATGCAAACAGCCATGGGACACCAGTTTCAGGTCATTCTGCACACAACAGCCATGACCATGGTCGCGGTGATGGCCATACACAAGCACATACCACTTTTGTGTTCCCTGCACCCTCCCCCATGTTGATACTGCATGGAGACATGCCTAATGGATTCCGCAGCGTTGAGGTTTTCATAGATAACGGGCAAGGCCTGGGGCCTCAAATGATGCCTAATCACTTCGGGGACTACTTTCTGGGGCCTGAGTTGGATAGGTTGATTCAGTTCCTGGCCGAAAATGATCAGAACAGGTATGGCACTCCACCTGCTGCCAAATCGGCTGTTCAAAAACTGCCAAGATTCAAGATTACTGAAGAACATATGGGGTCTGATACTCTGCAATGTGCAGTGTGCAAGGATGATTTTGAGCTAGAAGCAGAGGCGCAGCAAATGCCTTGCAAACACATCTATCACCCCGACTGCATTCTCCCATGGCTAGCAGAGCATAATTCATGTCCAGTTTGTCGCTTTGAGCTGCCCACAGATGATGCCGACTACGAAGCGAGGAAAAATGAGACCACGACTTCTGTGCAGTCAGATCCTAATCCGTCGGAAGGGCAAGGAACAGCAGGAGAAGGGCATGGAGAAGGGGGGTATTCTTCAGGAAATGAAAGTGGTCAAGGTCCAAGGCAGTTCACTTTGTGGGGCATGCCAGCATTTGGTTTTGACTTGACCAGGCTTTCAATTTTGGGTTCTAATGAATCTACCGGCTTGTCGGAGGATGGGTCGGGAAATGGAGGGAATAATGCAGCAAGTGGGGAACCGGGTGCTTCTCCTGAAGTCGGTGGAATAGATAGTGTTCCTCTGCATTGGTTGTTCCGTCTTTTTTTATCAGGCAGTCACTCTACAAGAGATAACACAAGTAGTGGGGAGCAAAGCCGGGGAACTGAAAACGAGCAGTCCTCCTGATTCATGAGCTATCTTGAAGAGAAACATGCTACGTTTGTAAGTGTTCACAGTACTCTGTTGATTTTCCTTTACTATTTCAACCTTATTGCAGATGTAGTGGTCCTTTTGGAATCACGCTTGACCCCTCTATTCTACCATCATTACACCAATAGCTCCATCTGACCATTCTTTATCTTTATATACCTCAGCGCATCCGAGATTTTGGAATTTGGGATTTCATTCTTTTGTGCTCCAGGAAGTCTTGAGCAGTAATAGAAACATTTAACTTTTGGTGCATGACATGCAGATTCCTGTGAATATATAGTTCAAGTTGTGGCCTTCTGATTTATGTTAAATCGTCCTATCCAAAACGGTGCAATTGCCAGCGCCGTGTGTGTGTGTGTGTGTGTGTGCGTGTTCAGTGCTAGAATTATCTTTAAAGATTATGTGAGTGGGGATGTCATAGCTAATGGTATGTGCTATGCATGATGGAGTCGATGATTTGAAGCTTTGTAAGTAGACTCATGGAATCAGGATCGTACTTTGGTTTTCGTTAAGTGTAGGAAATAATTTAAACTTTCCATTGGTATATATTTCTGTTGTATTAGTGTCAAGTCCTTCCTTGAATCTCCCTAAACACAGCTGAAAACCAAGGTTAGTCCCTTAACCAAATCATGAGGTAGCAGGCTAGCTCACCTCCCAACCACGACTGACATCACTGATCTCCCCCGAGACAAGGCTAGAGCATGTTTGTTCTCTTGGTCCAAGCTAGACCTTTAGTGGCTCATCCCCACAACTATGTCTCATAATAACCCAAGCTTACTTAAATAGTGATAGTTACGTCATAAATAGCTAACTTGCTATAAATGGCCATAAAGCTTGTTTTAGTAATCTAGGGACCTCCTAACTTGGTTTGGGTTAGATCCCTAATCCGTAGATTAGTGTCTAGGTACATAGCAATTAGTAGACATGCGATTTCTTTTGAAGTCTTTGTCCACATTGTAGCCAAATTTTTTATACTAAATTCTTTTTATCCAAAAGTGGTGCAATATGCCCAACCAAGCGGTCACGATACATGGTGATTCCAAAGAGATTACATAATATCATCTATGATGCAAGAAAGGGATCTAGGGATTGAGAATGATGGTTGTACTCATTGATTGGAGTACACACAACTTGTACTCATTAGCATGGAATACACATGCGTTACTCATGGGAGTAGCCACCATGAAAGCTTGGGCCATAAGCTCCAAGAAAGATAAAGTTTATAATGATCAAAAGGTACGCAAGCACATAGGCCATGTACCTTTAATAGTCCCAAGGCCACATGTCCCAAATTCCACATGCATAAAGATGCCCTAAGTCCCATGTGCATGTGCATAGTAAATTTTTTTTATTACAAACCATTCCCTCCTATAATGATTTCGTCCTCGAAATCAAAGGGTGGTTGTCCACAAACAAACATATACAAGAGGCTATATACAAAATCCAAAAAATCAACCTATAACTAGGTATCGATGTTGAAAGCAAATAGAAGAAGACCTAATGCCAAAATATGAGTCATGCCATAGTTGCATGATTGTCGAGATTAAATGGATAGGATAATGGAATGCCATTGATGATGAGACTAACCATGCTTTCGCGTGGATCAAACGGAAATCCGAGCCATGTAAACTCTTGGGTAATGGCTCTCCAAACACTTGGAGCAAAGGAAAATTCAAGCTATGCAAACTCTCGGGTAATGGCTCTTCAACCACCTAGATCAAATGGAGAATTAATGTCGGTGATGAAGCTAGTCGTATATCCTCTAGGTGGATAGCCGTGGTATACATCATAGATCCTTGAAAACTGATGAAGTAATAGCTCCTGGGTTGAAAGGAAAGCTCACAAGCCCATCCACTCGACCATATTGTGAATATGGCATCTAGGGTATCCACTAAATAAAGCAATAACTCATGGCTAGAATGCCGTATGGTCCTGGCACAAATGAATCACTGTATAGGCTAAAATCAAAATGTGCCGCATGTGTATCCAAATGACATGCCACATAATCAAATACGTGTTTACATTGGATTGGCGTCCATGGTTGTCATGTAGGGGATTGATGTCAGTCATGTGATATTGTGGATTTGGTTTTCTGCTGGGACTTGTGTCTGTCTCAAAAATGCATGGAGGATTGATGTTCCATTAGGTATGGTACCTCGTGTACTTGCTTGGAACATGTCTATTTTGGTATAGTCTTATGAATGGGGATTGTCCATATCAATGTTGCATTGAATAGCATCTTTATGTGCTTGCTTGCAAATTGAATTTGCATGTTGTTTTGATGTGTGCTTGACTAATGTGTAGTTCCTGGTAATAAGGGGACGCCTGCTCGTGAACCATGGATGAGAAACTGTCTACTGACATGGTTATGTGGCATGTGACATGGGGTAAGTAGTGGTCAAAGTTGAGCCTTACGATCTAGCATTAATTTATAAGTGAGTGTATACACACTTATTAAGTTTTAGGCGACTAAAACTCACTTATAAATTATGACCAGTCTTGTGTTTGTACACACTGATGTCCTGAGGTGGACAAAGCTTAATATCCACCGCCTAGACTTTATCCCCTTTGTTCAAAGAGAGCAACTAGCTATGTGTCATTCCTAGCTTGGACCCCAACTCACTTTTCCTCTCTATTTAACACCTTAGGTGGACATCTCATTATCTCTCTCTTCTCTCTTCTCTCTTCTCTCTTCTCTCTTCTCTCTTCTCTAGAAATTGGCGCCCTCTTGAAGAAGGCCTTAATGGCTGTGTTTTTTGCACTTCTTCCTTCGTTACATCATATCCATGCTTGTTAGAGTGTTTTCCAAGCTTTAAGAGTGTTTCCAAGTCATATTCAATCTCCTACACACGCTCCCAATGGCTCAAATTCAGCAAAACAATCCTTTTATTTGCCGTAATTTTTGGCTTTCGGCTAAAAATCCTACTTTTATCCTTTCTCTCAAGTTGAACCATGGGGGAAGCTTTCCTAGTGTTTCTTGCAATCACTTGAATTTCAGCATTCAAGACGCTTCCATCGCGAAGACTTTTGTTGACTCTACTTGCAATTGGTAAGCTTTAATTAATCAATTATGGAAGTAAGTAGCAAGAGGAAGGAGCAGGACTCTGTCTTCACATACCTTGTGTTCACATACCTTGTGTAGTGTTCTCTTGTCCTACGTGCTTTTTTGAAGATTGTGTCTATCATGTGTGGATATAACAATAGAGAGTAGATGTAGGGAACATGGGCACTTAAGATGGTAGTGTGAGTTGAAGATCTTCATCGACAATCATATTGTTTGCAGTACCGTATTCATATGCATTGGTATGGAAATCTGGTTAGAAATTCCCATGATACTATGTACTTGATTCTCTCAAGGTCAATATACATTATTTGAGGGAGGGACCAACCATTATGGCTCATTGTGTCTCTTATCATTTCAATAAATTACTTTTTTTTTGGGTGCTTGTTGTCCATTAAATCTTAGTGTATTTAAGTGTGTTGATGCATTGTGTTCAACAACCAAACATTCCACACCGATCGACGGAACTACATTAGAATGAGAGCATATGGTTCTCTTTCACTTCCATCGTGAAAGATGATCCCCGTGAAGACTAGCTATCTTTACACTTAGAACACTATGGAAAACCGTACAGTGAATGTTAAAGATGCCAACGCAAGAGGCAGGGACAATGATATGCATGATTTCAATGTTTTACAAGAACATACTGATGTGGTGCATACTAAGGAACATGAACATGTGGGAAAGCTATCTTGTGTGGTAAAGACAAAATACAAGAAGGAGAGTCCATAGCCTTAAGGGATGAACTTACTCGTATGCAGGTTGCACAAGAAGAAGAATTGAAGCTCTAGTGTTAGGATCCATTGGTATATGATCGTTTGAAGGCAGAAAGCTTAATGATTTATGGATCATGCCATGGCAGTAATAGCTCAAGGGTTGCACATGCAACCAAGCGATGCATCACGTGCATACTTGGCTCGTGCTAAGGATGCATATGGAGAAAATGCAGCTATCTCACGTGTCTTGGTAGCTCCACAGGTGGTTGAACAAGAGCACATGTCTAAGAGGATGAATCCTCATACAATTAGAGAGGAACGATCGGTGACTTCACACCTTACATATGTACCTTAAGTAGCCCGTGGTGGTGAAGAATGCAATGTTTATGACACTGGTCAAAATGTACGTCAAATTCCATTGTGGGTTGAAAACGTGTATGCACAACACATGCAACATGGGTTGCAATTTTCTGTTAGTGCAAATATTCCGTGTATTTGTCATGCTACTCATGCCCCTGAGTGTGCTCGTGAGAGGGAGAAGTTATGGGTGAGAATGCACCAATGCATGGTGAGGGGCCAGCCATGCCTCATGCTTTTAGGGTACATGTTTCTTTGCCCAATGCATTACCTTTTGTTAGCAAAATGATGCCGGTTATAGGGGCTATCCAAATGGACATGCACATAGGAAAACATGTTGAGATGTATGCTGATGATCAAAGTCTCATGATTTCAAAGTCGGAGACAAATCTATTAAGTTTGATACATATCATGGGAATTCGATGCATCAAATGCACTTTATTTTATTGCCCAATTTGATATTGGCTTATGTGAGGATTTCACTCAGAAATCCATGATCCGGCATGTAAGCATGTTTATGAAAGGTACTGCTGCTGCTCATTGGTGGCTTGTTGAGAAGCTCTCCCCAAATCTTGTTAGATCATGGGAACAGTTCAAGCAAAGCTTTTATGCACTGTTCTTGCCTCTCCCAATGCATTGAAGGGATAACAATGAAGTGGGATTGGGTGAAGTAGAATGAAGGGGAAACGGTGAATGTATCTGTGCACAAGTTTTGGTGGAAAGTTCTTTTGGAGGTGTCTCCATTTATGCATGTTCCAGAGGTGGAAAGGAAGAGAAGGTTTCGATCGGAAATACAACCGCCGGTGTACAAAGCGAGACTACAAATGTATCGTGAGAGGGAGAAGTTATGGGTGAGAATGCACCAATGCATGGTGAGGGGCCAGCCATGCCTCATGCTTTTAGGGTAAATGTTTCTTTGCCCAATGCATTACCTTTGCTACAAATGTATCGTGAGAGGGAGAAGTTATGGGTGAGAATGCACCAATGCATGGTGAGGGGCCAGCCATGCCTCATGCTTTTAGGGTACATGTTTCTTTGCCCAATGCATTACCTTTTGTTACCAAAATGATGCCGGTTATAGGGGCTATCCAAATGGACAGGCACATAGGAAAACATGTTGAGATGTATGCTAATGATCAAAGTCTCATGATTTCAAAGTCGGAGACAAATCTATTAAGTTTGATACATATCATGGGAATTCGATGCATCAAATGCACTTTATTTTATTGCCCAATTTGATATTGGCTTATGTGAGGATTTCACTCAGAAATCCATGATCCGGCATGTAAGCATGTTTATGAAAGGTACTGCTGCTGCTCATTGGTGGCTTGTTGAGAAGCTCTCCCCAAATCTTGTTAGATCATGGGAACAGTTCAAGCAAAGCTTTTATGCACTGTTCTTGCCTCTCCCAATGCATTGAAGAGATAACAATGAAGTGGGATTGGGTGAAGTAGAATGAAGGGGAAACGGTGAATGTATGTGTGCACAAGTTTTGGTGGAAAGTTCTTTTGGAGGTGTCTCCATTTATGCATGTTCCAGAGGTGGAAAGGAAGAGAAGGTTTCGATCGGAAATACAACCGGTGTACAAAGCGAGACTACAAATGTATCGTGAGAGGGAGAAGTTATGGGTGAGAATGCACCAATGCATGGTGAGGGGCCAGCCATGCCTCATGCTTTTAGGGTACATGTTTCTTTGCCCAATGCATTACCTTTTGTTACCAAAATGATGCCGGTTATAGGGGCTATCCAAATGGACAGGCACATAGGAAAACATGTTGAGATGTATGCTAATGATCAAAGTCTCATGATTTCAAAGTCGGAGACAAATCTATTAAGTTTGATACATATCATGGGAATTCGATGCATCAAATGCACTTTATTTTATTGCCCAGTTTGATATTGCCTTATGTGAGGATTTCACTCACAAATCCATGATCCGGCATGTAAGCATGTTTATGAAAGGTACTGCTGCTGCTCATTGGTGGCTTGTTGAGAAGCTCTCCCCAAATCTTGTTAGATCATGGGAACAGTTCAAGCAAAGCTTTTATGCACTGTTCTTGCCTCTCCCAATGCATTGAAGGGATAACAATGAAGTGGGATTGGGTGAAGTAGAATGAAGGGGAAACGGTGAATGTATCTGTGCACAAGTTTTGGTGGAAAGTTCTTTTGGAGGTGTCTCCATTTATGCATGTTCCAGAGGTGGAAAGGAAGAGAAGGTTTCGATCGGAAATACAACCGCCGGTGTACAAAGCGAGACTACAAATGTATCGTGAGAGGGAGAAGTTATGGGTGAGAATGCACCAATGCATGGTGAGGGGCCAGCCATGCCTCATGCTTTTAGGGTACATGTTTCTTTGCCCAATGCATTACCTTTTGTTACCAAAATGATGCCGGTTATAGGGGCTATCCAAATGGACAGGCACATAGGAAAACATGTTGAGATGTATGCTAATGATCAAAGTCTCATGATTTCAAAGTCGGAGACAAATCTATTAAGTTTGATACATATCATGGGAATTCGATGCATCAAATGCACTTTATTTTATTGCCCAATTTGATATTGGCTTATGTGAGGATTTCACTCAGAAATCCATGATCCGGCATGTAAGCATGTTTATGAAAGGTACTGCTGCTGCTCATTGGTGGCTTGTTGAGAAGCTCTCCCCAAATCTTGTTAGATCATGGGAACAGTTCAAGCAAAGCTTTTATGCACTGTTCTTGCCTCTCCCAATGCATTGAAGGGATAACAATGAAGTGGGATTGGGTGAAGTAGAATGAAGGGGAAACGGTGAATGTATGTGTGCACAAGTTTTGGTGGAAAGTTCTTTTAGAGGTGTCTCCATTTATGCATGTTCCAGAGGTGGAAAGGAAGAGAAGGTTTCGATCGGAAATACAACCGGTGTACAAAGCGAGACTACAAATGTATCGTGAGAGGGAGAAGTTATGGGTGAGAATGCACCAATGCATGGTGAGGGGCCAGCCATGCCTCATGCTTTTAGGGTACATGTTTCTTTGCCCAATGCATTACCTTTTGTTACCAAAATGATGCCGGTTATAGGGGCTATCCAAATGGACAGGCACATAGGAAAACATGTTGAGATGTATGCTAATGATCAAAGTCTCATGATTTCAAAGTCGGAGACAAATCTATTAAGTTTGATACATATCATGGGAATTCGATGCATCAAATGCACTTTATTTTATTGCCCAGTTTGATATTGCCTTATGTGAGGATTTCACTCACAAATCCATGATCCGGCATGTAAGCATGTTTATGAAAGGTACTGCTGCTGCTCATTGGTGGCTTGTTGAGAAGCTCTCCCCAAATCTTGTTAGATCATGGGAACAGTTCAAGCAAAGCTTTTATGCACTGTTCTTGCCTCTCCCAATGCATTGAAGGGATAACAATGAAGTGGGATTGGGTGAAGTAGAATGAAGGGGAAACGGTGAATGTATCTGTGCACAAGTTTTGGTGGAAAGTTCTTTTGGAGGTGTCTCCATTTATGCATGTTCCAGAGGTGGAAAGGAAGAGAAGGTTTCGATCGGAAATACAACCGCCGGTGTACAAAGCGAGACTACAAATGTATCGTGAGAGGGAGAAGTTATGGGTGAGAATGCACCAATGCATGGTGAGGGGCCAGCCATGCCTCATGCTTTTAGGGTAAATGTTTCTTTGCCCAATGCATTACCTTTGCTACAAATGTATCGTGAGAGGGAGAAGTTATGGGTGAGAATGCACCAATGCATGGTGAGGGGCCAGCCATGCCTCATGCTTTTAGGGTACATGTTTCTTTGCCCAATGCATTACCTTTTGTTACCAAAATGATGCCGGTTATAGGGGCTATCCAAATGGACAGGCACATAGGAAAACATGTTGAGATGTATGCTAATGATCAAAGTCTCATGATTTCAAAGTCGGAGACAAATCTATTAAGTTTGATACATATCATGGGAATTCGATGCATCAAATGCACTTTATTTTATTGCCCAATTTGATATTGGCTTATGTGAGGATTTCACTCAGAAATCCATGATCCGGCATGTAAGCATGTTTATGAAAGGTACTGCTGCTGCTCATTGGTGGCTTGTTGAGAAGCTCTCCCCAAATCTTGTTAGATCATGGGAACAGTTCAAGCAAAGCTTTTATGCACTGTTCTTGCCTCTCCCAATGCATTGAAGAGATAACAATGAAGTGGGATTGGGTGAAGTAGAATGAAGGGGAAACGGTGAATGTATGTGTGCACAAGTTTTGGTGGAAAGTTCTTTTGGAGGTGTCTCCATTTATGCATGTTCCAGAGGTGGAAAGGAAGAGAAGGTTTCGATCGGAAATACAACCGGTGTACAAAGCGAGACTACAAATGTATCGTGAGAGGGAGAAGTTATGGGTGAGAATGCACCAATGCATGGTGAGGGGCCAGCCATGCCTCATGCTTTTAGGGTACATGTTTCTTTGCCCAATGCATTACCTTTTGTTACCAAAATGATGCCGGTTATAGGGGCTATCCAAATGGACAGGCACATAGGAAAACATGTTGAGATGTATGCTAATGATCAAAGTCTCATGATTTCAAAGTCGGAGACAAATCTATTAAGTTTGATACATATCATGGGAATTCGATGCATCAAATGCACTTTATTTTATTGCCCAGTTTGATATTGCCTTATGTGAGGATTTCACTCACAAATCCATGATCCGGCATGTAAGCATGTTTATGAAAGGTACTGCTGCTGCTCATTGGTGGCTTGTTGAGAAGCTCTCCCCAAATCTTGTTAGATCATGGGAACAGTTCAAGCAAAGCTTTTATGCACTGTTCTTGCCTCTCCCAATGCATTGAAGGGATAACAATGAAGTGGGATTGGGTGAAGTAGAATGAAGGGGAAACGGTGAATGTATCTGTGCACAAGTTTTGGTGGAAAGTTCTTTTGGAGGTGTCTCCATTTATGCATGTTCCAGAGGTGGAAAGGAAGAGAAGGTTTCGATCGGAAATACAACCGCCGGTGTACAAAGCGAGACTACAAATGTATCGTGAGAGGGAGAAGTTATGGGTGAGAATGCACCAATGCATGGTGAGGGGCCAGCCATGCCTCATGCTTTTAGGGTACATGTTTCTTTGCCCAATGCATTACCTTTTGTTACCAAAATGATGCCGGTTATAGGGGCTATCCAAATGGACAGGCACATAGGAAAACATGTTGAGATGTATGCTAATGATCAAAGTCTCATGATTTCAAAGTCGGAGACAAATCTATTAAGTTTGATACATATCATGGGAATTCGATGCATCAAATGCACTTTATTTTATTGCCCAATTTGATATTGGCTTATGTGAGGATTTCACTCAGAAATCCATGATCCGGCATGTAAGCATGTTTATGAAAGGTACTGCTGCTGCTCATTGGTGGCTTGTTGAGAAGCTCTCCCCAAATCTTGTTAGATCATGGGAACAGTTCAAGCAAAGCTTTTATGCACTGTTCTTGCCTCTCCCAATGCATTGAAGGGATAACAATGAAGTGGGATTGGGTGAAGTAGAATGAAGGGGAAACGGTGAATGTATGTGTGCACAAGTTTTGGTGGAAAGTTCTTTTAGAGGTGTCTCCATTTATGCATGTTCCAGAGGTGGAAAGGAAGAGAAGGTTTCGATCGGAAATACAACCGGTGTACAAAGCGAGACTACAAATGTATCGTGAGAGGGAGAAGTTATGGGTGAGAATGCACCAATGCATGGTGAGGGGCCAGCCATGCCTCATGCTTTTAGGGTACATGTTTCTTTGCCCAATGCATTACCTTTTGTTACCAAAATGATGCCGGTTATAGGGGCTATCCAAATGGACAGGCACATAGGAAAACATGTTGAGATGTATGCTAATGATCAAAGTCTCATGATTTCAAAGTCGGAGACAAATCTATTAAGTTTGATACATATCATGGGAATTCGATGCATCAAATGCACTTTATTTTATTGCCCAGTTTGATATTGCCTTATGTGAGGATTTCACTCACAAATCCATGATCCGGCATGTAAGCATGTTTATGAAAGGTACTGCTGCTGCTCATTGGTGGCTTGTTGAGAAGCTCTCCCCAAATCTTGTTAGATCATGGGAACAGTTCAAGCAAAGCTTTTATGCACTGTTCTTGCCTCTCCCAATGCATTGAAGGGATAACAATGAAGTGGGATTGGGTGAAGTAGAATGAAGGGGAAACGGTGAATGTATCTGTGCACAAGTTTTGGTGGAAAGTTCTTTTGGAGGTGTCTCCATTTATGCATGTTCCAGAGGTGGAAAGGAAGAGAAGGTTTCGATCGGAAATACAACCGGTGTACAAAGCGAGACTACAAATGTATCGTGATCACACCTTACAACAACTAATCACCGTTGCCATCGAGCAATGGGAATTCAAGTTGAGTCGATCTAAAAGGCTAAACCCTCATTCCAAGGCAAAGAGAGGATTGTCTCAAACTGCAAATTAGTGGACAGCCACCTAAAAAGGACCAAAACCAAGTAAAAAACGATCCAAAGCCTGAAAATAAGTTTGCTAAGAAGCATCCCTGGCAAAGTGGCGAACTATGGTCTCACTATCGAGAGCAGGAAGAGCAGTATATGTGCGAGGGAAAATGCATTGCTTGTGGAAGTACTAAGCATATAGCAAAAGAATGCCCAAATAAGAAGAAGTGTGATAATGTGAATGCACCGAAGCCCAATGTGCATATGGTTCCCGATGTGCACAAGAAAGTACTAGGTGATGACATGGTTGCCTTGCTTGGAGAGCAGTGAAACATTGGCAGCATAAGGGTGATACGTTTAAGTGCAAAATAGTAGAGTCTAGTGTTACATTTCGGTATCTTAAAGCTCGTGCTACCTTATACATTCGCTTTTATTACGAACGGTGGATGAAAAAAAATAGTAGTTGGGTCCCATTGTAAGCAGATGAACAAGTTGTTTTGCCTCTTGACATATGCGTTAGGTTGCCCAATGGTGTGGTGGAAATTGTAAGTGCAATCAGGCATCAGAGCCTTTCCTAAATATTAGGGAGCACCTCAATATCATGGGAAGTGAGGATATAAGTGGGGCACAGTTCAAGGTGAAGAATAGAAAGATTCAAATGCGAATGGAGTTGAAGACCTTGGTAGATGCTGATTGGGAATATGATTATATAAGCATGACTTAATAAGAAGGCTTTCGAGTTTTTTTATGAAGTTTGTTTAGAATTATAATATTTGCCTTCAACTCTTGGGATTTTGTAAATTTACGTATGTAATTCATTAATGAAAAGTTTTGTCTTGTGATTGTTGTGCCTTTGTAATTTTTCATGTTGTTCTTTTAGAATTACAATATTTAGAGCTCTTTTTAAGAGCTCTAATATTTTCCTTTTAGAGATGTACTTGAGTCACGAGATGACAATTATGGCACAATATCTCAAAACCATTACAAACTCATGTTTCTACCTTGAAAAATTTAAGTACAAATGTGTTTTGAGTAAAAACATCATAAAATGAGAAGAGAATTTCTCAATCTTTACAAAAAGATTATAAAATTAGAAAAAAATTTACAAATATTTACAATGATAAATAGGGAGGAGAATGAAGCTTTCTATTTTGTCTCCATCTCCTCTGGTTTTGTCTCCATGTCCCCCTTTGTCTTCTCTAGTTTTGTGGCCTCCTTTGTCTCCATGTCCATATCCTTTGAATGTTTCTGGTTATTCTTACCAGCAAACTTGGGTTCCTTCTTAGTTTTCTTGCCAACACCCTTCTTGGCAACACCCTTCTTAGTTTTCTTGCCAACACCCTTCTTGGCACCCACTTGAAGACCACTTTTCTTTGAGGTATTTCCTGATTTAGTACCCTTGGTTTCTTTATGTGTGCCTTGTTGAGGGAGCACCCTTGGTTTCTTTATGTAGAGTTCCTTGCTTAAACATAAAATGCTTTAGTGGTGAATGTACATGCATTTTCTTCTTCTTCTTAGATGGAGGGCTTACCTTGGGGGTGGTGGAGAATTTGGATCATTCGGAGTAATTGAATTATTCAAAATAATATTGATAGCTCTTGCACGAACACTCCACATGCAAAACTTGTGAGATCCAAGAGTCTGTCAAATTAAGAAAATTTCTTAGATTTAAGAACCAAGAACTATAGAAAATAAGTTAAAAAATTAAGTAAAGATTTACTACAAAAATAGTGGGTTTTTAACTTAACCTACACTCTGCTCACAATCTCGTTATATTTAGACAAAAGATATTTCCACACATTGGCAATAACATGCCATCCACATGAGGTAGAATCTTTTTGTAAAGCCACTGGCTGATTCAGAAACTTATACTGTACCTCCTTTTTCAAATTTGGATATTCATCTTCAATAGTCGCAATAGCTCTCTTATATGCCCTATTAAAAATTAAATTTGAATATAAGGAAAAATAAAGTATGAAGTTTAGAAGGAAGATTAATATTCAAGTTATTAAGGAGAACTACTACTTACAATTAAATTTGCCCATACATGCCAGTTAGGCTATTCATGAAAATAACACTCCTTCTTAGAAGATTAATAACACAAGCACTCCAGTGTCCATTGGAAAAAAGTAAAAGAAATATTTAAGAAAGCAAAAATCGTATGTCAAATATTTAAACACATAGGAATCATCGATTAGAGACGAACCTTATATGGCAAAACAACAAAATAAATGTTCTTATTTTTTATTGGCTTGAAATAGGATGCAGCTCGGAAGTCTTTTTCTTCATATCAATCAATGCAGGTGACACTAAGGGATCACAAATGAATATTTTGTTGACTTGATTTGGAAGCAATTCCTTCATAAGTTTCCTAAAAGAGTTTATAAAGGAAAAATAAACAAAATAGAAAATATTCTTACATTATTAACATATGAGAAAATAAACATACTTGAAAAATGTAGTCATACCTTAAACACATGAGAACAACACTGTCATTGATCTCCCTATTCTTCTCTTCTACAAGCATGTAAATGTCCCCAGGTGCAATATAGAGATAGTCTTCCTCCACTATGCCAACATTGCAGATTAGCTGCCCTGGTACTTGGGCAAGCCTTTGAGAATTGGCCTTCTCCAACTGCACAAGGGTCTCTAAGCTATCATGCACATGTGAGACCTTTTCCTCCACCTCCTCCTCCTCCTTAGAACTCTTATCATCTGGCTTAGATTTCCTAGCCAACTTTCTTTTCTTCTTGGGAGGGGAAGTAACTTCTTCAACTTTTATATTATCTGCATTTGATTTCCTTTTCAATGGTGGGGGAATTGCGAGGATCTCAAAGGCTTTCTTATCCCTCATTGGCAAGGGATGAAGAAATTTGTTAAACCTGTACCTCACCATGCTAACAAGTGTCATGTCTCTGTCCCCATCAAAGTGACTCTTCTTGCATGGGCAACACATATGAAGCTATCATTCATGAAGTCTGTAAGAAAGTCTTCACAAGCTTCTTGAAGACATGCCACTACACTGCTTTGCCACCTATAATGTCCTTGCCCTTTGATACTGTCACTTACTGTTCTTACAATTCTCAGGAATGGTACCCTAGGGATGAGCAGATGTGTAGACTCTTGTGCTTGCCTTATCTCAGCAAACAATTTCTTTTGTCTTTAGAGGAAAGTTCTTGCCTTAGATAAATTGGTTCTACCCTTTACTAGTTTCTTCTCTAATGGTTGCTTAGAAAAGTTGTTGTCTCTAGCTCTGAATCTTGCTGTTTAGGAAGGGAGGGATCTAGGAAAACCATCCTCATAGTTTGCTTTGTATACGAGCCATACTTCCAAGAAGCAATGAAGCAAGAATCCGTCCAGGGAGAGCAATGAAGCAAATCCAACCCTTTGAGAAGAGATGGATTTGTGCTGTGGATGGAATCGAGTGACAAGATAGGGGACGCGTTGTCCATGGAGCGATAAGGAAATTTTAAGCATGACGGGAAGACTACATTCGCACTATGGAAGGAATCGGGCGAGAAGGCAGCGGCAACGCGAGCTGGCGCTGTCCACGAAGCGATAAGGAGGATCGGAGCCTGATGGAAGTGTGCACTCGCACCATAGAGGAAGGAATCGGGCGAGAAGGCGACGACGAGCCGGCGCTGTCCACAGAGCGATAAGGAGGATCGGAGCCTGACAGAAGTGTGCACTCGTGTCGTAGAGGGAGAAGGGCCGATGCTGCGAAAAAAGTTCAAAAATAATGAACGTAAAAAGTTCTCGCACCGTGAATGGTACGTGCTGACAAAAAAAAAGAATATTTTCTCCTTTTTATAGAATGCGATGTCATCATTGTAAGGATGGCGTAAGCCCTACACGTGGCTCTTTGGTGATGATGTAAGCCTTACACGTGGTTGGAGGGTGATGATGTCAGCCCTACATGTGGCACAACGACACACTTCGGTGATGTTAGCCCTTCACTTCCGTTGTACATGTATGACATCAGCCTTAATAATATCTATATATAGTCGTGCCTTGTTTAAATTTTAATTTTTTTATTTCGGTCCCCCTTGCTCGCGCTATAGATTGTTTTGGTCCTCCACTCGCGCTTTCAGTTCACTATGTGATAAGGAAATTCATTTCTAGTCAATTCTTCATCCTCGCGCCGTGGCTTGGCTTTCGTCCCCCTTCACTTGCGCCTTCAGTTCACCATGCGATTGGCAATTTTGCTTCTTGTTATTTGTTTGTTCTCACGCCGTGGATAGCAATTCGAGCATGGAGGAGGTGGTTCACTCTGCTATGATCCTTTGGAAGATGTACTTGAAGAGGTAATAGATGAGCCTAGTGCCAATGAAAACCTATTCGATTTGTTAAGGAGAGCTTGACATAATGAACGTCTTCCAGATGTTGAGCCTATATTCAATGTGCCCTTTAATTTAGAACAAATTGTTAAGGACATGGCAAGCTCTATGTTAGGGGAAGAGTGGGAGGCATATAGTAAATTAGTTAGTATAGAAATTATAAATGAGGGATCATAACAATATGTTCACATGTCTAGCTTTGCCCTATCCTCATCTGAAAAAAAGAGCATGTTCACATGTCTAGCTTTGCCCTATCACATGTTCACATGTCTAGCTTTGCCCTATCCTCATCTGAAAAAAAGAGCACGTCAGGAAGGTGGGATGCCTATTCAAAAGATAAGAGGATAAAGATTTGTCTTGAACACTACCCTCTGAACAAGAAAAAGTGCAAAGTTCTTGAGGACTACTTTGGATTTGTTGCTTATCTATTTCTTCATGCAGATAAAGAGGACTACTTTGGATTTGTTGCTTATCTATTTCTTCATGATGCAGATAAATAGGACTACACAAAGGATAAACTGGAAGTTCAAAAGGGTCAAAAGGTTTCACAAACTACATTTGTCACAGAGACTGAATCTGATGATGAGGTTATGGACCTAGTTTCTAGTAGTGATGTGTGTGATGAGGAGTGCCTTCTAAGCATAGGGTTTGATGTGGCAGAGTTTAAGGCATCCAGTGTTATTGATGAGGGATTATCTGTGCATGGAGAACACTTAAAAAATCAAACTTCATCATCCCTGGGGGCCGCCCTCCTTTCTTATAAATGGCAAGAATTTTATTCTTCTCTCCCACATACAAAAGCTTTATAATTTAAGGGAGGATTATTGCCTTGCAATTGTAGCATATGGTTGTGAAGCTACTCGATGTGGAAAATGAACATAAAGAGGAGTTTCTGAAGTTGGACACTGAGGTGATAGAGAACTCATTGAAGCCCCTAGAGCCATGCCATTGTGCTTTGAAAAAGCCAAGGAGACTGAATCTTCTCTTCCCATAGAGCTAGAATTTTAAAGTCTTCAAGAGGAGTTAGGAATTACTGAAATGGGAAGAGAGCCCTTGCCCCCCTTGATCAAGGAAATGAAGAAGGCTAGGATGTAGTTTGCAAGAGTAGCATCTTAGCCAACTCTTGCACGGGCAGCACCTCCACGTCCAAGGAACCATCGGCATCATCAAGCTCAATTTGCATTAAACAAAGAATTTGGCTTTCACATAAATTTAGTCAATACCATAAATCGCATGAATTCACTCACTCAAGAACATATAAATTACCTTCTGGTTCTCATCCTCTTCCACTTGGATGGAGAAGTATGCTACTATTTGTATCTTTGGATATGGTAAAGTATTTTGGCCTTCCAAAACCGGATACTTCCTCTGTTATGCTAGCTATGTTGCTCTAGGTGCCGGACTAGAAGATGTAAATACACTCAAGGGTTATAGTCGCAAAGAAGTTTTTGCGTTATAGAGGAAAAATGCCTAGTGAGTGAAGAGGAAGAGCAAGAAGAGACTCGAGAGTAGTTAATTATCTTGTCATTGTAAATATTTTGTTATATCTTTTATGTAATGAAATGATGTGATTAAGTTTTAATTACAAGTCTGTATTAAGCAAAAATGTTTACAACACTTCAAAATGTTATAAATTTCACATACAAAATTTCATTACCCTAAATCCAAATTCTTCCTTCTCGTCTTCTTGATGTTATAAATTTCACATACAAAATGTTATAAATTTCACATACAAAATTTCATTACCCTAAATCCAAATTCTTCCTTCTCGTCTTCTTGATGATCTCCATGCCGCATGATGTGTTGGTCCTGTGCCAGCTTTCCAGTTGATTGATCCCCTCATTTTGGCTTGATTTCGTGTTGCCTTTGCTAAATCACTCGTAGGAACCTTTTCCATTGATAGTTTTCACCCAAAAGTATATCTATAGAACCAATTGAACATTTCTTTGAGGTAATTTGTACGAGTCTTTCCTCCTCCTCCATGTCGGATGTTTTTGAAATATACACCTCTAGCTCGGTGTAGTGAGATTTTTCCATTCCTTGGGTGCTCCACATGTCAAGAGAACCATATTCATTCATGAAGTTTACACCATGTGTATACAAAATGTGCTACAGAAGAAAACATGACCAATTCAGAAGCTATACTTCATAATCATTTCAAATTGATGAGTAGAAAGAAACTCATGTTTACCATATAATGCGTAATGTTGGTATCACCCCATGTATCGACCATGGCTTTTGTAAAATTTTGAAGCTCTTCTTGGAATTTTTGGCGTTCCTCTACAGTCGTCTTGCTTTTGCTTATTAATTTGACCATCTTATTGAAGTATGGATCAAACCTTCTCACGTAGAACTAGTCAAACATTGTACATTTACACAAATACTTCCACAAGTCCTAGGACTTTGAGTTCTTTACTTTTTTTGGCCTCTCTAGAAAATGTCTTGCCTTATATCCACTCATTGACACCTGCTGGGCCACTTCATGATTTATGCCAGAGGTCTTCTTTTTAACAGTAATCTGCACATTGCTGCCATGGCACCCAATTGGGTTGAGTAGTTCCTCTACTTTTTGAAGAGCTTCATGTTGTCTTTCCTTGCCTTGCATAGTAAATGCATAATCAACATGATACTTGATCAGACGATCAAACACACGCATGAATGCGTGTGTACTTTGCACGCATGAATGCATGCAAAGTATAAAAGTGGACATTCTTGAGTTCAAAGGGAATTACAGGATTCCATTCGAGGTCTCTCAAATGCCTGTTTGGCTCAGCTAGCATGTTAGTAGACAAGAGACCACCAACCCAATTGCCAGCATTATCATCCACTGTGTCATTCTCATCATCTTGATTCTCTAGCTTTCTCTTCCTTCCTACCTTCTTTTGTTTCTTTTCTCTCACCACAATTTTGCATTGCACATCATCATTGCATGTCCTCTTTGCTAATCTTATCTTTCTAGGGACAGGAAAAATATTCCTTGTGATGCCTTGTTTGGCGGAGTGTATCTTTTAGCAATTGATGGAGGGCTTTATATCCTCATCGCATGCATTCTAAACATCCTCAATACTTAGAAGATTGGTAATGTCATCCATTATCTCATTTTAGTACCTGACGTATCTTCTTGTGGCGTAGGTCTCAAATGATGGAAAGAATGTCATGCCTCCTCACACAACTATGTAATATTTCTCCAAAATCTTGAGGACCATTATCACCACATGCTTCTTTCAAAAAGTTCCTATCACAAACCAATAAAGATTACTAAATACACCTTAATCTATTGCTTATAAAACAACCACAACAACAAAAAAATACCTTGATCAAAATTACTAATAATAGTCAAAGAATAAAAAATAAACCTTGCTACATGGATTCTTCGCTTGCGCGACGAGCACCACCACCAACTATGAGTTTTTGAATGTTATTGATTGTCCTCTTTTGCTCTCTTGCTCCCACGGGGGTGCTCTTCATGATGCGAGAGATTGTGTCTTCTTGTAGCTTCATAAGGTGAGCCTCTTTCTCTTTGTCTCTTTTCTCTAGCTCTACAATATTATTTTGTGCATCTTGTAGTGCATGTTGCACACTACTCAAAGTGCTTTGTAAGCTGTGTTTATGAGTGGAGGAATTGGACTCTCCATGCATCGCTCATGCTTAACCTTCTACAATACCCAAGCAGCCCATTCTCACCCTCTCCAACAAATTGAATAAATGAAGGAAGATTAGTGAAGGGTGGAGGACAATGCAAAGAAGGATCATTAGGAAATAAATACCCATCAACCCAAAGATCCACATTAGTCCCGACCATGTTGTCTTTTTGCATGCTTCTCATGTGCATTCAGACGTTCTTTCTTGATTGGTGCATATTCATTCAATATGCGAATATGCAAGTCCACCTTCCACACTCTTATTGAATCTGAAATTTTTGTCATTCAAAAAATGGAAGAGACTATTTTGAAGTGACTCAGGGCTGTTTTATTGTATTCACAATAAGGCTATTCTATTGTGAAGAGGGAGGGAGAGAGAGAGAGAGAGAGAGAGAGAGAGAGAGAGAGAGAGAGAGAGAGAGAGAGAGAGAGAGAGAGAGAGAGAGAGAGAGAGAGAGAGAGAGAGAATCTTATTGTAGAGGTTGGTAGGAAACATGATGAATAATAGTAACGATTGAAAGAAATGAAATGTGAGGGGATTTCAAATATGACTATTAAAGTGGAGTAAATTAGATTGAAGCATAGATATCAGTGATCCTAGTAGGGGATTTTAATAGCTAGAAAGAGAATCCTAGAGAGAATCCTAGTTCAAAAATTAGAGAGATCCCCTACTTTCAGGCCCTGTAGGCACCATTATGAGCCTTGTCTCCTTAAAAATAGTCTTAATTCCTTAAAATTAGGGATCCTTATAGGGCCCTTTTTATGCTCAAATGCCCCCTAATGCGAGCTGACAAGCCATGCAACACCTATATGAATTTTTGTTTCATCTCATTAAGGACATGCACACTTGTTCATATGTCAAGGGCTCGAAGAAATGTAAACAAATCTCTAATATACCACTGCAAGAAAGGGATCTAGGGGTTGAGAATGTTGGGTACACTCATTAGCTTGGAGTAAGCACATGTGTTGCTCTCATGGGAGTAGCCACCATGAAAGCATAAGCTCCAAGAGAGATAGAGTGTATAATAATCAAAAGTTATCAAAAAGTATCCAAGCCTATAGGCCATGTGCCTTTCATATTCCCACGGCTACATGTCCCAAATTCCACATGCATAAAGATGCCCTAAGCCCCATGTGCCCAGGCCCATGCCAGATGTGCATGTGCATACTAAAAGTACTTCATTACATATGATAATTGTGTTTATTTCAAGTGGAATTAATCTTTGGTATTACTCTATTATTTCAAGTGGAATTAATCTTTGGTATTACTTTATTATATTATGAGAGTCCATGTGAAGTCCTCCACCTTGTGATGAATAAGCACACCAATAATCTTCCATTCCCACCATATGGATTATGTAAAAGCAAGCCATGGTAATTGTTACCCTCTAGGGTGTATCCCACAAGTGACATCTTCAATATGTATCTAATAATTTTAAATTCTTAGTATGTAATGAGTCCTTTGTTTGAAGGAAGCATTGTGGGAACTTTCTTAGAGTGAAATGGGGTGAGATTGAGGGTTCTTTGTTTATGAGTCTTGAAAGCATCATAACTTGTAATCTTCTTATTTGTATAGCTCCATTTTGAAGTTGAGGTGTCTACTAACAAAATATTGCCACATGCATTTCTTCTTTGTTGAAATAGTGGGTCAAAAGTGAAGGCATTTGCTATGACTAAAAGCGTCCTCTCTAGCCTTGCAATGGTGCATGTCCTCCCTCTAAGTGAGAAGCTGTGTGATAACTGAGAATTGGAGGCTTGAAAATACCTCTCTTAAGTAAGCATAAGCTTTTATTGTATAAATGGTGTGATGCCACTCTCTCAAGTCAAAAATATCTTTTTGCACTGACAGTCATCTTCATAAAAGAGTATCATTTTCTCTCTCCCCCAACATAGGTCATAACTTTTTCTAATAGGTTAATGAAGTATGAATTGTGTAAGCATGTCTATGTATAATCCAAAGAATGTGGGGGAAAGGGGCCATCCTTTTTTCACTCTAGTATTAGCATTTGTATCATTTTCTTGGTAAAAGTGTAGGTGATTAATGATAATACCCAAACACCGCATTCTTGTAATTTTTAATGCTAATATATTGACACTTTGTAATCTTATAGTTTTTAATGAAAATACTAATGCTCTTGATTTTATTTTTTCAACACTAACATTGACACTATTATTTTATAGTTTTTAATTAAAATACCAATTCTGTTAACTTTATTTTATTTTGGGAAGAATGGGTCACTGTGGGTCAATGTTTTGTCGCCTCTTTTACCACTCTACTCAATGCTTTATAATGAAATCCACATAAAAGAAGAGGAAAATATTTTTCTTCTAATACAAAGATGAGAAGAAGAAGATGGTCTTGTTCTCCTCCTCTTTCTCATAAGAGAAATAAGAAGATAATTGCATAAGAGCTCATGCAAAAGCACTCATGCATTAGGTTAATACATAAGGGCTTATGCATAAATGCAATAGTATATCAGGTTCATCCATAAGCCCTTATATACTATTGCATAAATGAAATACTATATAAGGTTCATCCATAAGCCCTTTTTGTCTCTCCAAAAAATGGAAAAGGACTAATTAATGCATTAGACCTAAGCCTAATGCATAAGGGCATTTCATTAGAAGAAGACCTAAGGCGGGCTTTTGTTTAAGGCTTATGCACTTATTATGAGGGATTTTGTATAAGATGTATGCATTAGAAGAAGTGCATAATCATTATACAAAAGCCTTTATACACATCAGGCTTATGTCTTCTTCTAATACGTAAGCCTTACATAAATGCCTTCATGCAATATGCTTAGGTCTAATGCATAAGCCCTTACACATTAGGCCTAGTCATACGGGCCTTTGCATAAGCCTTATGTATTGAACTTAATGCATATGCATTTAGTCTTGATTTATTTTGTCTCTAAAACAAAATAAATCTATTTAGTCCTGATTTATTTTGCATTATGCTTAGGTCTAATGCATAAGCCCTTACACATTAGGCCTAGTCATAAGGGCTTTTGCATAAGCCTTATGTATTGAACTTAATGCATATGCATTTAGTCCTGATTTATTTTGTCTCTAAAACAAGGGTTTATGTGTAAATATACTAATGCATAAGGGCTTATGTGATAGTCCTTATGTAATGGGTATATCTACCATAATGCCTTATACATAAGTCTTATATATTATTTCCCTCGACTTGTGCATAAGCCTTTATGCATTAGGCATAATGCATAAGAGTTTTTCCATAAGCTTTCATGCCTTGGATGATCTTTACTAAATAAATAAATAAAACCAAAAATACCAAAGCACATCGAAGGTGCCATCAACAAAGCGGTTGGATACTGGATAGTTAATATAGAGGCTTGCTACATATAGAGGGAGACTAGCTTTGTGTAGTGTGCCTACAAAGATCTTACAAAGTTTGAGACACAAAAAGAATAAATATAAGAATATGATTAAAAAATAATAAAAATATGAAAGAAGAAGAAGATAAAGAAATAAAACCTCAAGTTACCTCCTTTTTTTGGGAAAAATCAAGAGCTTATTTTGATGGGATATAGAGGAGAAGAAGTTATAAAATATTAAAAAAAACAACTAAAATGCTTGGATAGCCTTATTGGCTTGTACAAATATGTAGTTGAATTTATGCTTGGATAACCTTATTGGCTTGTATGAGTGTGCTCGAACAAATATGTAGTTGAATTCATGATTTACATGATATCTAATCTCTTGACATACATCTAAGAATAAGATTCTCCAAATGTGCCAAATGTCCTCTAACATCCGCAAGCCCTTAGACATCTGACATGTGTGATATTATGGCATATAAGCTACATCATCATTATAGAACCACATCATTTATGATTTCTACCCTCCTAGAATAGGGTGTCTCCCCTCAAAGTAGAGACATGGAGCTACCATTTTTCTTAAATAGTCCAAAGGTTCTATGGATATATTTTTCAATTATTTAGGTCCTCTCATGTGATCCATCCCTTGTTGTAATCCTATATGACAACAATCTTGTAGGATAACCAAAGTTTATATGTCTTGTTATAATCCTATGGGACAACCAAAGTTTATATGCCTTGTTATAACCCTATAGGAAAATCTTATAAGACAACCAAAGTTTATTTCCTTCTGGTCCCTATTTTCCATCACATATCTAGGTTAAGGGGAGCTATTATTTTCTACATATTTCTCTATTAATGGATGTCTCTTTTTTTGTATTGTCTCCCCATCCCCATGAAGTGGTCTTGGCTCTTCATACATACTCATTTTTATAACTTCATAATGTATAGCATGAGACACTTATGGAAAAATTGATGTATTACTTGATAATGCTCTACTAATCAAGGCCTCCAAAATAAGGCCTTGTCTCCCACATTGTTAGTCTCATAACCTCTGACGACACCCATTATTTTATTTTGGGATATTTTATTTCAGATGTGCCTTTTATTTATATCATTTACTAGGATTAATGTGTTTAATCAAACTGTGTGCGCTAGTATAATATGGTCAGGAATAATGTGTTTAATTAGCTATGTGCACTGACTATTATTATTTTGGATGTAGGCAAAGAATGAGTGATGGATTATGTGTTAATCACGGCTGGAACATGTTGGATGAGGGGAGAAGATGCTCTGTACACTCACATAGACACACATGTATATATAGTCGAATCAATCTCGAAGAATGAGAGAGAGACCAAAAGCAAAGCTGAAAGTACTCGATGATAATGATAAATAATGAATGGAGTACAAGAGTACAAATAGTCCTAGCCCTAAATGGCTAATGTGGCACACAAGAGTGTGTTCACACAGGGAAAAAACCCTTACTAGCATAAGGATGCATGGTACAGAGTCACATCAAAAATGTCCTCCTTTGAAGGACATTTCTATGATAGAGTGGAGGGTCACAGTGATCTATACATCCTACTTGACAATAAACCTCCTGCCATCCTTTACTCACACTTGATTAGATGCCTTAAGTTTCCCTTGTATCCTGTGGAGGGTGAGCCAAATGTATACAGATTAACTAGTGAGGTATACGAGGACATATACAACGACATGCCTTTTGAAGACATGCCATAGTTGTAGTCTACCTTCTAGTTGTGTAAGGGAGTAGATAATTAATGTATACAAATCTATGATAGAGTGGAGTGTCACAGTGATCTATACATCTATACATCCTACTTGACAATAAACCTCCTGCCATCCTTTACTCACACTTGATTAGATGCCTTAAGTTTCCCTTGTATCCTGTGGAGGGTCCTGTGGAGCGTGAGCCAAATGTATACAAATTAACTAGTGAGGTATACGAGGACATATACAACGACATGCCTTTTGAAGACATGCCATAGTTGTAGTCTACCTTCTAGTTGTGTAAGGGAGTAGATAATTAATGTATACAAATGTATACAGATTAACTAGTGAGGCATACGAGGACATATACAACGACATGCCTTTTGAAGACATGCCATAGTTGTAGTCTACCTTCTAGTTGTGTAAGGGAGTAATAATTAATTGCATGTGCCTATTAAGTTTATTTGTCATTGATGTAGTGGAATCATTTGTATCATGGGCAGTATGTTTATTGTCATCAATGTAGTAAGTTTACCTGTCATAAAGCACAGAAAGTTTACTACAAAATCTATTTTATTGTAATTCAAAGGGAGCTTTAGAAGAAAACAACAACATCCACCCACTGAAGAGATCTTAACCACCTCTCTGGAAGTTAGTAAAGAAAACGAATGTGAGGACTAAGTGCAACATCCATGTACAAAGAATACTATAAAGGAGAACCATTTTTTGACTTGCACCGAGACTACAAAGGAAAACCAGCAATATGGTGCACAAAAAGTACTACATCCATGTAAACAATTTACATATGTTTAGTGAGACAAAGTGGTATAGAGCACTACATCCATGACAACAAAAGTATTCAGTGACTAAGTGTTGTAGAGCACTACATCCATGTACTGTGACACAAAGTTGGGGTTTGGACTTCAGTCACTTCTTAGAATCAAAAACACATTTGAATGAAACCTCACAGCCTCCTCACCTCCCTTTCTCTCCCTAGGTTAAGATAAAGATATACACATCAAAGGTGAGATCATAATTCATGGAAGGAAAGATGAAAGGCTCCGGAGAAGTAAGAAATTCTGCCAGTCTTGCAGCTCCAAACAAGAGGGCGATTCTTTGTTGGAAGAAAATCTTCCGACTCAGGATTATGTGAACGGAAACATACGGGGAATATTGGTAAGGTTCATCCATTCGAATTGGGCGATTTGGACGGAACATATTAAAGAAAATGAATATAGCAATCACTTACAAGAGGATAAGACACATGGGGTTTACCTTTTGATAAGAGATTAGGAGGAATTAATCATGATTAAGAAGAAAGAATGGCCAAAAAGCTATAAAAATAGAGATACACAGAGAATTGCAGTTTTAAATCCATATAGGCTGTGTAAGAGAGGATTATATGGATGCGTAGAGCTTGAAGAGAGCTTCGCGTCTATATAAAAACTTTCAAAAATGGGCAACCGAGCAAAAAGTTATGAGCATTTTACTGCAAGACTATAAAACTGCCAAAATTCGCCTAAAAATTAGCAACTTTGGGAGAAATTCTGATAATCAATGAAGTAAGGGATTAAGAAATTAGTTACATGAGTGGAAAGAGCATAGAAAGAGCTTCCTAGCCATATGATCAATTTAAGAAACCAACACCCGAGTGATGAAATTACTAGTTGAAAATTGGGTATTGGACCACAAAAACTGCACTTCTCTCTCTTTGCATGAAACCTCAATTTTCACATAGCCTCTTGCCTTTCATCTCCTTCATGATTCAAGCTAGAGGTTAAGGGTTAACATTGCTCAGCGGACAATCGTAAAGATTTACCTATGGTCTCCAAAGTCTTTCCACATGCTCATTACCGCTAAAACCATTGGTACCTCCAAAGGAGGGCGGCAATAAGGCAAGGGCTACCTTGAGAAGTCACACGCCCGCCAAGATAATAACTCTTTATCCCACTTATCATGAATCATCAAAGAGGTCCAAAATTGGGTTAAGCATGAGGAGCTAATGCTAAATGAGACATTCACATGTAAAGAGAGTGTTTGAATAGGGGTTTGAAAGATAAGAGAATGGCAATGACACAAAATGCTCAATTGAGGAGGCTCATTCCTTAATTTGAAAGGGAGAGGAGGGCTCCTTTTATAGGTGGAGAATCACCCTCTCTTCCATTGTTACAAATTACAACATAAAAATCTTCAACCCTTCAGTGACATAAGGGTAGATGTCACCATCAATTGTCCTCTTAGGCTAAGTCTTCTATTGATTATTAAATTGAAGACTTTTTGACTTTGAGAGTGTGATGAGATAATAGCCAAGTCTAAGTGGCATGTAGGTGGAGATCCCACTTACACATGGCAGAATTCTCCTCTTCCATGTAGGCATTCTAGAAGAATCTTTCCCAATTATGCACCTACACACACTCCTCCACATGCCTTCCACACTCCCCAACTTGTAGCCTTATGGTGAATACCATATTAATAATACAATAAAAATCCATGTGAGCATGAAGGCCCACTTTTATTTTCCACATCACTAGCCTCTCTACCATACCAAAGTATTTATCAAGCATACTTGTGGCATTTATAATGTGTGCACCCTAAATCAAGTAAAACCATTATATTTGAAGGTAGAATGCTATTATCGGGGTAGCCGCCAAGCCACCGCATCACCACGCCGTTATTCCATTGTGGGCACCGCAATCTTCTTGGACAAGCTTCCACCTTATTACCATTGAGAAACCATCAAAATATGCACAAAATTGACAATGAAAGATATCAATTTTTCACGTCACATCTTCCCCCCCAGCAGATCCTCCATGCTTGTCTGGGGGGTCTGCTGGCCATGGTGCTCGAGGGTAGAATATCTTTAGCCGGTACTCATTGGCACGTCCGGGAACCTCCTGGCCACTTGCATTCTCTAGAAGATAGGTGTTATTTTTGAACTTTTGCTTTATCCTGAAGGGGCCTTCCCATCGTCGAAGAAGCTTCTTATCTAGCCGTTTCTCCACACGGCCATCATACCTCATGACTAAGCTTCCTTGCTTGAGTTCTGGCTTCTTCTTCTTCTTGTTTGTGAGAGTGTCATGTCTTGCCTTGCGCCGTTGTTGTGGCTCCAAATTTTGAAGTGCCTGAAGTCGCCTCTCATCCAAGATCTCCATTTGTGCTAGGCGTTGGGCATGTGTTTCTTCTTCATTATTCAAGCGTGCAAAAGATGTGCGAAGGCTTGTGATTTCCAATTCTATTGGCAAAATAGCCTCCATTCCATAAACTAACTGAAAAGGTGTGAAACCAAGAGAGAGTTTGTGAGTTGTCCTATAGGCCCATAGGACTTCTGGCAAATGCACATCCCACTTTCTCTTCATAGTATCCACTAGCTTAGACAAAGATCTACAAAGTAGTCCATTAGTTTTTTCTACTAAACCATTACATTGGGGATAATAGGGAGTTGACATAGCATGCTTTATTTTTAATTTCTGCACCAAAGCTTCAATCAAGTCATTCCTGAAAGACCTCCCCCTATCCGTAAGGATTTCTAATGGACACCCAAATCGGGCACATATGTATTCCCTGAGAAAGGATGCCACAGCCCACTGCTTTATTATTGACCATTGCCTTTGCTTCTGCCCACCTTGTTGCATAATCTGTGGCCACCAATATGTAATACTTCCCATGTGAGGAACGAGGAAGTGGGCCCACAAAATCTAATCCCCACCTTTCAAATGGACCATATGCTGGGATAGGGTTTAAGGGTCCGGGAACCAATTGCTTATGCCCATATGCCTGGCATACTTCACAGCTTTTGCACCACTCATGGACATCTTTGCTGAGTCGAGGCCAATAATACACTGGTTGCATACGCCCTTGCTCTCCCTTTTGCAAGAGTATAGCACCCACTGAATGTGATGAGACACTTGGGTTCACATAAAAGTCCTCCCCCCACCTAGGAGGCTGCACAATTGGACTTTGACTCATGCATTCCTTGAGCAAACAAAAAGATTGAATTTGATCGGGCCCCCATTGGAAAGAACATTCTTCTTTGTCAACAGATTTATAGGATACATCTTCTTAGAAAACATGTCAACAAAGCGTTGGTAGTACTTTGTTTTACCCAAAATCCTCCTTATCTCCCGTACATTGGTAGGTGGTGGGAGGGCCACAATTGCCTGCACTTTCTCAGGATCCATCTCTATGCCTTCTTCTGAGATAACATGTCCCAAGAGAACCACCTTCCTTCGTGCCAAGTGGCATTTTCCAGGATTAAGACACCCTTTTGCATCATCAATACTTTGCAAGGCCAACCTCAACTTTTCCAAGTGATCCATGCGGCTTGAATAAATGCAAAAATCATCCAGAAAGACCCTTATAAACTTCTCCAAGTAAGGTGCAAATACCTGACTCATGAAGCGTTGAAAAGTTGCTGGTGCATTGGTCAAGCCAAATGGCATCACCCTATAGGCATACACTCCCCAAGGGGTGATAAATGAGGTTTTCCTTTGATCTTCCTCACAAATACGGATTTGAAAGTATCTGAAATATCCATCACACATTGAATACAATTCATGACCTGCAACTTGATCCAAAATCTCATCCTGAAAGGGTAGAGGGTAATAATCCCTCTTTGTGCATGCATTCAGAGGGCGAAAGTCCACACACACACGCCATTTTCCACCCTTTTTGGGAGTGACTACAACTGGGGAAATCCATTCTGAATTCTCTACTGGAAAAATAAATCCAGCTTCAAGCAAATTTGTTACCTCCTTCTTAAGCACCTCTGCTTGCACTACTCCCAAACGCCTTAGCTGCACCACTGGGGCTTGAGATCAATCTTGTGCTCTACTAGGGTAACTTGGCGTACTTGTGAGTAGCTGTATGCAAACAGGTTAGGAAATCCATCCAACATTTTTAAGTAATTCTCCCTTTCAATACCTGCTATGGACTCATCAAGAAGAAGTTCATTCTGTTGGTGAAGACTAGTGAGGTCCACATCTCCTTTCTTGTTTGCACATGGTTGAAGAAGCTTCCCCTTCCAAGGCTCCATTATCTTCAGCATCCCCTCGATCCCTTCCCAGGGAAAGACCAAATGCAACTCCCTCCACCTCCCCTTCTGAGATGGTATCCTCGGAGCTACCACTTGTCTCTTCTTCATCGGATGACTCTGACTCTAAACTTTCGGAAGTTGAAGATTCGCCTCTTACCACTTTCTTGCGACGACTCTTGATGTTGTAGTGGACTTTCTTATTCTCACCTTGTAGAATAAGATCACCTGTCTCCCACTTTTGAATTGCCTTCACACTGGCAAAGCCATGGCCTACTACCCAATATCAATGGGTACGCCCTAGCATCAAGCTTTGTAGGAATGACATGAAAAGTTGTAGGCACAGAAATACCACATATATCCACTCCCAAATTCCTGACAATTCCTAAGGTTTTCACCCTAGTATTATCAGCAAGCTTGATGCGATAGGGAGAGTTAGTAGAAGACAACTTTAAATCAGCATCTTTCATTGTTTTTTCACTCATGATATTGATTGACGCACCTCCATCAATGTATGCATTAGAAATTGTTTGCCCCTCAATGATGACATCAATCTCACAGGCACATCATCTCCTACATCAATATCCACTTTTTGAACCATAGGAGTCCCATTATCCCTCTTCTTCTTTTTCTTAGATTCCCTTGTGCTAGCCAGCTTACCCCATTCCTTTCTAAGCTTTGGAGAGAGTGCCAAAAGCTACCCAAATGTGATTTGTGCTGTTTTCTCCCTAAGATCTGTTAAGAAGTCATAACTAAGAGATCCTTGTCTAAGAGGAAAATCAGATTGTCCAATTTTTCTCCTAGATGACTTCTTCTTCTTCTTATTTTTCTCCTCTTCTTCAGATTTATCTTCTTGTTCTTCTTCCTGACTCCTAGTTTTACGACCCCTTTTTGCCATTAATGGTATCAATGCTTCCTCTTCTTCTTCTGAGCATGTTTCCTCTAAAAGTGCTAAACTTTTATCCACACTTTTCCTCAACTTTGGACACTCAGGTGCGATAGTGCCCCTTCTCTTGACATTCATAGCATGTGACACTACTTCTATCCCTAGGTTTATCCTCAGCTCGTGGAACCCTAGGTGGCCTTGCATTGACTAAGTGTAACTTCAAATCAGCAAATTCTGCCATAAGTTGTGCAATGTTATGATCCAAAGATGGAGCTTGTACCTGAGATGTTGAGGCTATCTCTACTCGTGGTGGGGTTGGCACACTCGGAGAAGATTGGAATGTGGACTCAATATGAAGAGTGGCCTCCTTCTTCAAAGCAATATGAAGAGCTTCTTTAAAACTAGTGGGATCTTTGCTAAGAACTTTTCCATGCAAGCGGGGATCCAAAGCCCTGATAAACTTGCTCATCTTAAGGTGCTCCATTGCTAAAGAACTCTTTGAATCTTCCATAGAAGGTGAAGAAGAAGAAGCAACAACATGTAAAGCAGCTTGTTGATATTTGATGAATAAGGCTTCATACCTCACTAAAAAGGCAGAAACTGACTCTCCATCCTTTTGGAAAATTTGATCCAATTGCAATAGTAAAGCATTTGGTGACTCCACTGTCCCAAATCTCTCCTTCATTGCTTTGGTCAACCTTTCCCAATCATTCTTGGACTCCTCTGGCAAAGCCTCATGCCAAGTTCTTAGCAAAGATCCCACTAGTTTTAAAGAAGCAATATGAAGAGCTTCTTTAAAACTAGTGGGATCTTTGCTAAGAACTTTTCCATGCAAGCGGGGATCCAAAGCCCTGATAAACTTGCTCATCTTAAGGTGCTCCATTGCTAAAGAACTCTTTGAATCTTCCATAGAAGGTGAAGAAGAAGAAGCAACAACATGTAAAGTAACTTGTTGATAATTGATGAATAAGGCTTCATACCTCACTAAAAGGCAGAAACTGACTCTCCATCCTTTTGGAAAATTTGATCCAATTGCAATAGTAAAGCATTTGGTGACTCCACTGTCCCAAATCTCTCCTTCATTGCTTTGGTCAACCTTTCCCAATCATTCTTAGACTCCTCTGGCAAAGCCTCATGCCAAGTTAAGGCCATACCCTCCAAGAAATCTGGAAGTATTTCTGCCCTCTCCTTCATAGACCAACCCGTCAAGCGGCATGCTCGGTTAAACTCTCGGAGATAACTCCTTGGGTCTTCTCCTTCCGATCCTTGGAACACCGGAATGTTGAACATCTTGCACCAAAAGATGAGTAGCAACAAGGGAAATTTACTTGTTTCAAAATAACTTTCCTTTAATCATGCGGGACCTTGAGGTTAAAATAGAATAATTCTAGGTAAAACTTGCCTGTCAACTCCACCAAAAGATGTGACACAAAGTTGGGGTTTGGACTTCGATCACTTCTTAGAATCAAAAACACATTTGAATGAAACCTCACAGCCTCCTCACCTCCCTTTCTCTCCCTAGGTTAAGATAAAGATATACACATCAAAGGTGAGATCATAATTCATGGAAGGAAAGATGAAAGGCTACGGAGAAGTAAGAATTTCTGCCAGTCTTGCAGCTCCAAACAAGAGGGCGATTCTTTGTTGGAAGAAAATCTTCCGACTCAGGATTATGTGAACAAAAACATACGGGGAATATTGGTAAGGTTCATCCGTTCGAATTGGGCGATTTGGACGGAACATATTAAAGAAAATGAATATAGCAATCACTTACAAGAGGATAAGACACATGGGGTTTGCCTTTTGATAAGAGATTAGGAGGAATTAATCATGATTAAGAAGAAAGAATGGCCAAAAAGCTATAAAAATAGAGATACACAGAGAATTGCAGTTTTAAATCCATATAGGCTGTGTAAGAGAGGATTATATAGATGCGTAGAGCTTGAAGAGAGCTTCGCGTCTATATAAAAACTTTCAAAAATGGGCAACCGAGCGAAAAGTTATGAGCATTTTACTGCAAGACTATAAAACTGCCAAAATTCGCCTAAAAATTAGCAACTTTGGGAGAAATTCTGATAATCAATGAAGTAAGGGATTAAGAAATTAGTTACATGAGTGGAAAGAGCATAGAAAGAGCTTCCTAGCCATATGATCAATTTAAGAAACCAACACCCGAGTGATGAAATTACTAGTTGAAAATTGGGTATTGGACCACAAAAACTGCACTTCTCTCTCTTTGCATGAAACCTCACATAGCCTCTTGCCTTTCATCTCCTTCATGATTCAAGCTAGAGGTTAAGGGTTAACATTGCTCAGCGGACAATCGTAAAGATTTACCTATGGTCTCCAAAGTCTTTCCACATGCTCATTACCGCTAAAACCATTGGTACCTCCAAAGGAGGGTGGCAATAAGGCAAGGGCTACCTTGAGAAGTCACAGGCCCGCCAAAATAATAACTCTTTATCCCACTTATCATGAATCATCAAAGAGGTCCAAAATTGGGTTAAGCATGAGGAGCTAATGCTAAATGAGACATTCACATGTAAAGAGAGTGTTTGAATAGGGGTTTGAAAGATAAGAGAATGGCAATGACACAAAATGCTCAATTGAGGAGGCTCATTCCTTAATTTGAAAGGGAGAGGAGGGCTCCTTTTATAGGTGGAGAATCACCCTCTCTTCCATTGTTACAAATTACAACATAAAAATCTTCAACCCTTCAGTGACATAAGGGTAGATGTCACCATCAATTGTCCTCTTAGGCTAAGTCTTCTATTGATTATTAAATTGAAGACTTTTTGACTTTGAGAGTGTGATGAGATAATAGCCAAGTCTAAGTGGCATGTAGGTGGAGATCCCACTTACACATGGCGGAATTCTTCTCTTCCATGTAGGCATTCTAGAAGAATCTTTTCCAATTATGCACCTACACACACTCCTCCACATGCCTTCCACACTCCCCAACTTGTAGCCTTATGGTGAATACCATATTAATAATACAATAAAAATCCATGTGAGCATGAAGGCCCACTTTTATTTTCCACATCACTAGCCTCTCTACCATACCAAAGTATTTATCAAGCATACTTGTGGCATTTACAATGTGTGCACCCTAAATCAAGTAAAACCATTATATTTGAAGGTAGAATGCTGTTATCGGGGTAGCCACCAAGCCGCCGCATCACCACGCCGTTATTTCATTGTGGGCGTCGCAATCTTCTTGGACAAGCTTCCACCTTATTACCATTGAGAAACCATCAAAATATGCACAAAATTGACAATGAAAGATATCAATTTTTCACGTCACAGTACAACAAAAGTATAAGCTGATATAGGGGAGATGACTTTACATGGCACTTGGCCTACCACATTATCACCCTCTAACAACTCCCTTGCGCATCCACTCTCCATAGGACAATATGTGAGCTCCAGAAGAGCATAAGTGTTCTTCTATGTACGCTAAGACCTGATCAAGCTGTGATCTTGCATTGAAAACATCCTCTTCTGCAAGATCCCTACGCTCAGTTGACTCCACCCACCTGTGCAAAAAATCCAAAACATCCCTTCCTAGAAAATTAATCCACTATGACTCTGTCTACTTCTCAATGGCTATCATCCAACAGCAGTGTGTTCTTGTGCTGAAATCTAGTAACAGAGCCCAGAATCTCCTCAAGATCTTGAAAAAAATGGGTTTTCCCCTATACTCAAAGGAAGCAACCCTACATATTTATTGGCCCACCCACCCGGCCAAGAAATATTAACCAGCCTATCCTTTACAGGTGCCAAACACAAATCAATCCTTCTTTGCAAGTTTGCCAAGTTGCAACAACTCCATATGAATGCCTTTGATATTTGGTCGCAGCAGCCAAGATAAAGAATGCAGCATCCTTCCTCACATAGTGAACCACATTAGAGTCCTACCTCACAACATCAAAATCGGCATATGATAAGTTGGGAGGCTCTTTGCTTTTGCGAATGTCATGGGTGACCATTACAACACCGTTCAAATCTAAGATCAATGTAGGAAGATCTGGCTTTCCTGTTGAAAAACAGGTAGAGGGAGAGGAGACACACACACAGGAGCAAACCCTAATGTATATTGCAAACCCTAATGTATATTGCAAACCCTAACCATAGAGAGAAGCCATCTCCCTTCTCCCACAATGCATAAAGCCATAATCCATAATACACACAACACACTATGAGTTGTGTCCACACACATCTAACCCTAGCTAATGTCCACACACTATGACCAGCTGGACGCGGTCATTTGTCTCACACATGTTCCTACCTAACATGCCAGCACATAGCATAGCTGACACACACTGACATCGAGCTTGAATCTCAACAGCCCCTCTCAAGCTCATGATGTACTGCCATAGATGAAGATGTAGATGAGCTTGGGCTATCAAAGCTCTCAACACTCCCCCTCAAGCTTATCCCACGTACTCCCAACATAGTACGGAAGTACTCAAACTTCTCCCTACTAAGTGGCTTTGTACTCAAACTTCTCCCTGCTAAGTGACTTTGTATTCAGCCTCTGTAGTACTAGATAAAGCAACTATAGGTTGCTTCTTGCTACTCCAACTCACCACGGTACTTCCAAGTGTAAAGGCATAACCACTAATAGACCTCGTGTCATATGAGCTACCTGCCCAATCAGCATCTGTGTAGCCATGTATATCCAAGCCTTTACCACTCTCATAAAAAAGACCATAATGTGCAGTGGTCTTTACATATCGCATAATGTGTCTCACTGCATCCAAATGAGGTTTTCTAGGGCTCTGCATAAATTGGCTTACTAGCCCCACAGCATAACTCACTTTATCAGGAGCCCTACCTTTTTCAAGGATTCAGAGGGATGAGCTTAGAAGTGAGAACATGTGTTTTGGATGTCAGGGTTTCGGTCACCAGCTTAAAGACTGCCCGACTCTTGCCATGTCAAGAGGACAAGGAAGTCAAGGACCTAGAGTGCAAAGACCAGCCCCTTTGTATCAGTCAAACCGTCTCATCAAAATCAAGGCAATCCCAGGAGGAATCTAGCTCAACACATCTACCTCTATTCATAGTAATCTCAAAACTCCCAATCTACAGCAGCCCATAGCAGTTACGATAGCAGAAGTAGTGGAAGAGGAAATAGGTCAGATGTATGCCGCAATTGAAAACCAAGGGCCAAATCGTCAATTCTCTGTCATCCATACTCCAACTGAGTATAAGGGTAAGCCATTTAAGCTTTTGATTGATTCAGAGAGTACTCATTCATTTATTTCCCCTGGATGCTTGCGTAAGCTAGTCTTAGAATAAAAATCAGGGAAACCTATGCACTGGCCAGTGGGAAGATTCTTTTCACTCACCATGAGACGGATCGTATTCAATTTAATCTAGATGGGAATATAACTGACTGCCAGTTCAGAGTCTTACCTTTGAGAGTTTTCGACGGAATCCTTGGAATGGATTCGCTCCACAAAAAACAAGCTGACCTTCATTATCACAATGGAACCATTTCCTTCTGTGGCCTTCATGGGAACAAAGTTCAAGGAGCTAGAGCCCCAGATCTGCAATTAGTAGAAGCTTCTAAGTTACTGAAAGGACTTAGAAAGAAGCAACTCATTTATGTTGTCAAAATGAATCCGGTAGACACAAAGTTAAAGGCTAAAGAACCAGAATGGTTAAGTGAGTATGATGATTTATTCCCAACAGAGCTAATTGAGATGCCTCCGATTCGAGAAGTAGATCATGTGATAGAATTGACCCCCGGAGTTGACGCAATAGCCCAGTGCACGTACAAAATGCCAGTCCCTGAAGCCATTGAACTCAAGGAACAGCTTAGGCAGCTATTAGAACAAGGGTTTATAAGACCCAGTGTTTCACCTTGGGGAGCGCCAGTTCTTTTTCAGAAAAAGAAGAAACGGAATTTCTCCAGATTTCGTAAAAGTCCAAGCAGTCATAGAGATTGGCCTGAACCAAAGACAGTGAAAGAAGTCAGAGGATTCTTGGGATTAACTGGTTGGTATAGAATTTTTATACCTAAGTATGCTCTCATAGCTTCCTCCCTGACTAATCTTCTCAAGAAGAATACCCCGTTTCAATGGTCTGCCAGGTGTCAGAGTGCTTTTGATAAGCTGAAGACCTCCTTGGTAACCAATCCCATTCTAAAGTTGCCAGATCTCTCTCTACCCTTTAAGGTAGTAACTGATGCCAGTGGTTTTGCCTTGGGAGATGCACTCATGTAGGAAGGTCATGCAGTGGCCTATGAATCCAGTGGTTTTGCCTTGGGAGATGCACTCATGCACTCATGCAGGAAGGTCATGCAGTGGCCTATGAATCCCGAAAACTCAGAACGCATGAGAGAAATTATGATGTCCACCACGACCTAAAGCTACTTTCAGTAGTCTATGCCATGAAATTGTGGAGACATTACTTACTGGGTCAAAGATTCACTTTGATGAGACATATCATCAGAGCTTAAAGTGGATCTTCACTCAAAAGGATCTCAACATGCGCCAAAGAAGGTGGATGCAGACCTTGTAGGAATTTGATTTTGAAATCAAGTACCTCCCAGGCAAAGAAAATGTGGTAGCAAGTCCTCAAGAGAAAAGCCTCCTTACTTGCAATCACAGTGGTGTCAAATCCATTGATTAATGAAGCAGGAGAGAAGATCATGTAAGATAGATTCTTTGGCCCTATTGCTACCCTACTTATGCAGGAAAGCAAAACTCCTCAAGAGTTGAACCGAGTTTAAGGGTACAGCTTGGATGATGGAATTATGTATTACAATAGCAGGCTATGCATTCCCAATGATGAGGGAATTAAGGGTCAAATTCTGAATGAAGCCCATGATAGTCTTATAGCAGGACATCCAGGTTTCATCAAGACCTACATGTCTATAAAGAAAAGCTTCTTTTGGCCTCGACTAAAAAGGATGTACTTAATCATGTACGTCAATGCCTGATATGTCAAAAAGTCAAAGCTGAGAGAATAAAAATGCCTGGGAAGTGGGAATGTATCAGTATGGACTTTATTACTAGACTACCTTCAGTGCAATCAGGTTACAACTCCATCTTCGTGGTAGTTGATAGACTAACCAAAGTTGCCCATCTGATTCCAGTAAAAGAAACCTACACTGCAGTAGTGGATATGGCCAGAGTGTCCCTCAAGGAAATCTTTAGATTGCATGGCCTACCCAGGAGAATAGTAAGTGATCGAGATTCCAAGTTCATGTTAAGATTGCATGGCCTACCCCCAGGAGAATAGTAAGTGATCGAGATTCCAAGTTCACGTTAAGATTCTGGACTACATGTTTCGAAGCAGTAGGAACTTTCTTGGATCTCAGCACAGCTTACCACCCTGAGATCGATGGTCAAACAGAAAGGGTGAACCAAGTAATCGAAGATATACTTCGGTCATGCTATGTGGCAGGGAACCCAAGAAGTGGCTAACCTATCTACACCTAGTCGAGTTCGCCTATAATGCTTCTTATCACCAAAGTATCAGGATGAGCCCTTTCAAAGCTCTATATGGACAAGAGACTGCCTAACACCATTAACTTGGTCCGACCCATTGATTAGGGTCGAGATGTCCTGATAGATACTTCACGACATGGAGCAGCAGATGTAATCAATCCGCAAAGATATAAAAGCTGCCCAAGATAGACAGAAGCAGTATGCAGATAAGAAGAGGTCAAACAGAAAATTCAAAGAAGCAGATATGGTCTTCATTCGAGTATGCCCCAAAAGAAGTTCTCTATCTCTTTGGAAGTACAAGAAGTTATCCCCCAAATACTATGGGCCATATCTGATTACAAAGAAAGTAGATGTCTTAGCCTATGAACTTCTTCTGCCTCCTTATCTCAAAGTACATAATGTATTTCATGCCAGCCTACTTAAGAAGTATGTACCAAGCCCGAATCATGTGCTTAATGAGATGAACTCTTAACTTCTTCAACCCAAGGGCTGATGGAACTCCAACTTGAAGAAATCCTTGATGTTCGAGAGAAGGTTCTTAGGAAAAGAATTCTAAGAGAATTATTAGTCAAATGGAAGTTCTATGCCACCTGGGAGAAAGAAGCCGAACTAATGCGGGATTATCCCCAGTTTTTGCGAGATGAGGACATCTCACATTTTTCAAGTGGGAGAGGATGTAAGATTCCTCCCCAAACCCTCAAGATGTCCAATTTCTTCCCCTATAATCAATTCTCTTTTTAGAATAATAAAAGATCTTGTTTCTACCTATTTTGGCCTAGAGAGAGTTCTAAAATATTCTAGAGAGAGGTAATGCAATTTTTAGATATCTTTGGATGGAAAAATATCCTTTCTCATTAAAATAAATTCCCCCAAAACAGAAAATTAAAAAGAAATTCCTAAGGTGCATTAGAAATAAATTGTAATCTGCTCAAAAGACCTTAGCCTAAGGGTCCAGATTTTTTGAAAATTTTGGATTAAGGTTCTGAGAGACCAATAAGATTAATCCAAATGTAGGGGAGGAGATAAATTGAAGAATAAAAGAAAAACCCCCCAAAAAAATGAGTAAATGCTCATATAAGATGAAGAAGGGACTAAGAACCAAAGAAAATAGTTAAAAATTTGATTTTTGACACCTCAGAATGGTGTTTTCCCCTCATGAAGGAGGCACCTTTTTTCTCATCATTACTCCCTAATTTTAAATCAATTAAGTGAGATATTTCATCTCTCCTCTCTCCTATTTCAAGTCTAGTTCCAAAAAGTAAGCTGAACTGGCCCAAAAATGGTCAAAAATTGACCAAACTGATCTGGAAAATTCTAGAATCAATTTTCTTGGTTTGAGGCTCAATTTTTCCTATAAATAGAAGCCTCCCCTTTGTAAAAGCTTAATAGTGTTTATGCGTTGTTACTCTACTCCTACTAACTACACAGAGCCAATTACATTGAATTTTCTTGATAATTCAATTGTTTTTAACTTAATCCTCTCCAAAGTAATTGGTGGCCACTCTTGATCCAGACAAGAGTAGAACCCTCAATCTCTCAAGCCAAATGAAAGCTTACAAACTCTATGTAAGCTAAATTCTTCTTACTTTTTAATTTTAAATCTACGGTTTTCTTGATTTTCTTGTTTTTTATAGTTGATTAAAGTAAATTCTGATACTATGCCTTGATAAAAAGGCCATCCCCTTATCTTCTTTACAATTCAGCCTTTCTTATCCTAGTAAGATTAATTAAACTTTTTTTATTATTTACTCTCTTAGAAATTAAAAATTATGTAGATTAGAGTCCTTTACATCTAATTAAAAATTATGTAGATTAGAGTCCTTTACATCTAATTGGTGTTAATTTAAATTGAAAATAGAATGTTAAAAATGAGAAATGGTCAGGCGTACAAAGGAGGTTATGGCAAAATTTTCTAGAATTTTGTGGAAAAGAAATTTTTGTGTTATTCCAAAAGAGTATTTCCCACCGTTTGTGCATTCTAAAAGAAATATTCTAATTTACTCCATGTACATATTCACCTATGAATATGCATGGATATCACTGATATTAATTATTAAAGTTAATTTCTATGCATAGAAAGATGCATAATGGAAATTTTTATTATAAAAGTGTTGTTTTCATTGAATTTAATTTCTATGCATAGAAAGATGCATAATGGAAAATTTTTTTATTATAAAAGTGTTGTTTTCATTGAATTTAATTTCTATGCATAGAAAGATGCATAATAAAAATTTTATTTTATTATAAAAGTGTTATTTTCATTGAATTTAATTTCTATGCATATTGTAACGTTCTCACATCATCAAGGTCATTAACATCAAGGCCTAATGTAGAGTGTTTATCTAGTCAACATTTTCCATCTTGTCGAGTGTTCATCTTGTCTAATATATAGAGTGTTTATCTTATCAGTGTTTATCTTATCAAGATTTTCCATCTTGTCTAAATATAGAGTGTTCATCCTCAAGGTCAGCATTTCCCATCTTGTCTAATGTAGAGTGTTCATCATGTGTAGTGCAAGGTGTATGTTCACTTGCCATGTATCTTAACAAAAGCATAAGTATGTTGAGAATGTTTCTACATATAGTATGTATGGGACCATTGAAAATGCCTTGTTGAGATGACCATGAAATAATTTCATAAGGGATAAACATGTGGCTATTGTATGTTTTGATACCATTTCCAATGATAGATAGAAGGGGCTTCATAGGGCAATTTGTTGGACCTCTTAAGTGGCATCCATATCAAAAGTATATACTTACTTTGATAAGGAATTGTATATGTTAAGTTAGTGTTTTTAAATGCTGATGTGGAACTATATTAGATCTATTTGATTTGGAGAGTGAGAATTCACTAGATTTATCTTTGTATGAGGAGAGACACGGCACTTGAAGGAGAGTAAATCTATGTGTGGCGCTTAAGCTCATAAGAGTTCTTGGAGATCAAAGTCTATTTTAATAAGAATCGATGTCATTCCTAAGCTTAAAAAGTAAAGTTTTCTTGGTTTTATTAGTCTAAGAAAACTTGAACACATCCTAAGTTAAAATATATCTAAATGTGAGTATATATTCAAAGAATAGATCAATAAAGAAATATTAGCCCATATTCCACACCTTTAAAATCTGAGTAGGAAAAGATCAAGCCATATTCTACACTTCAAAATATGAGTAGAAAAAGATTAGCCCATATTCTACACTTCAAAATGTGAGTCCATAAAGATTAGCCTATAGGACTAGAATAGATCCAAGATTTATGAAAAATAGCCTTAGTCTCTACACTTAAAACTCAAGCCATGGTCCTTAATTTTTACCTTGTTGCCATCACCATTTGAAGGTCTAGGAGGATATGTACCAAATATGTGATTTTATCTCCCACCTCTTCCACACACACACGATAGGGAACCTAGGAGGAGTGGTATTTATGAGGTTAAATACCACTTGAGGGTTTAACCATAAATGAGATACCAAAATCAGCCTTTACTCCTTTCCTCATCTCATTCTTAAAATCCAACCAAGTAGTGACCATGTAATCATGAGCATTCAATTTCCACCACCATGCATGGGCATAACCTTCCAAATGCAATGTGGAAAAAAACACTTTGTCTCTATCACTACACAAGGATGAGTACACCTTTGGAGCAGAATGTGAAGTTGCAGGCTGATTTTGGTGAGGTGTTGGATGATATATGTATGTAGAGAAAGATGGTTGGTAGTCTCATTTTGTTTATAGACACAATACATAGAGGCATTGTGAAGAGGTCCAATCTTGGAGACTGCAAACCGATTGCTACACCTATGGAACCTGGTTTTTTGCGACTTAGTCTTAAAGATGCAGAGGTGACCCTTTTGATGCTAGCTTGTATCAAGAAGCTGTTGGATGCCTTATATTTTTGTGTAACATCAAGCTTGACATTCAATATATAGTCTCAATATTGAGTAGATTTATGCATAGCCTAGGCACAAAGCATTGGCAAGCTATCTGTTAGGTGTTCCTTTACCTAAAGGGCATTAAGCACTTTGGGTTGTTTTACCCCAAGGGGGTAAACCATAGCTACATGATTTACCCCAAGGGGGTAAATCATAGCTACATGATTTACAAACTCATACTAGAGATTCAGACTAGGCTGGATGTTATGACACACGAGTGTCCATAAGTGGTTTTTGCTTTTGCCTTGGTGCTTCATCTATATCATGGCAAACCATTGTGGTCACTTCTAGCTGTGAAGCTGAGTATCGAAACTATAGTTGAGTGTGTTTGGCTCAAATGTCTTATTGCTAATTTGGGTATTGGTGAGACTTTAGCCACTACCATCTTTATACTGACAATCAGAGTGCTATGGTAGTTGGCGAGGAATCTAGTTTTTCATGCTTGCATAAAGCACATTGAGGTGTATTATTGTTATGTCAGGGAGAGATGCTACACTAGTGAAAATCAGCTTGGCTTATGTGCCAACACAGGACAACATGGCATGTTTATTCATGAAGGCTCTCTCTCATGAGAGAAGTTTGAAGCTTTTCACAAACCTTTCAACTTACGTCCTTTGGAGATTAGTCTGGGCTCCCTTTCACAGTCCAAAGAGCCTAGTACATCTCTATACTTTTAATGCCAGCTCACCTCTTGTCACATCATCACTCCTCCCAACAACAAGGGAGATTTATAGCCATATTTGGTAGTGATGTGTGTGAACACACTAGGAATGGCCAAGTTAAGTTTTTCACCCACCACTAGTCCTAGTTTGTGAACACACTAGGAGGACTAATGGAGGTAATTTTTTCCTCTTGAGGTTTTTTCTCATGTGCTAATATACACCCATTTTTGGGTATACTTATCATCTTTATATAGTACACGTTCTTTATCTATCATCTCATTATGTGCTCCCTTGAGCTTCTCCACTCTGTGTGTGTGTGTGTGTGTGCACGTGCACGTGCACGTGTGCACGCACATGTGCGCAATCTTGTAACCCTATTTCCAATAGGGAGGAGTACCCCACACACACTTATAAAGTTTGGTCACCATTGAGGATGTCGTTTAGGCATGACGAGATCGAGAAAACCCAAATTTTATGCGTTTGGGTCTTCTTGGAAAAACCCACATAAAAGACGGGAGATGAGCACTACATCTTGCTCGAATAACTTTTAATGGGGTCACCAGACTTCACAATTGTATTGGGAGGGGTACCTCACACACACTTGCAAAGTTTGTCTCACCACCATGAGGCATCGTTTGGGCATGACAGGATCAAGAAAACCCAATTTTTATGTATTTGGACTCTCTTGTAGAAAATCAACATAGAAAATGTGAGATCGAATAGAATATCTTGTCTGAACAATGGTGGCTAAACTTTTCAAGTGTGTGGGAAGGGTACTCCACACATACTTGCAAAGTTTGGTCAGTTTAGGTCCCCTCGTGTGAAGGACATCCAATGGTGATAAACTTTACAAATGTGTGAAGAGAGTAACCCACAAACACTTGCAAAGTTTGGTCACTATAAGACATCATTCAGGCATGACATGAGGCTCTCTTGGAGAAACCCTCATACAAAATGTGAGATACAGCACCATATCTCACCCGAATGACATTCGATTCATGACCAAACTTTGAAAGTGTGTGTGTAGAGAGGAATACCCCACACACAATCACAAAGTTCGATCACCATCAAACGATGTTTGGGCAAGACAAGATGTAACAATGCTCAATGAAGACATATCTTATAAAACATAAGCAACCCCAAGTACATTATAATGTAAGCTAACCTAGATCGTCTAAGTTTAGTCACCACCATTAATTTGATCTATATAAGTATAAATCATATCTCATAAAACATAAGCACAACCAAGTTTATCATAACGTGAGCTAACCTAATTGATCTGAATTTAGTGTCATTGTCAATGTAGAAGATCATAATGTGAGCTAGCCCAGCTGGTCGAAGTTCAATCACTACCAAAAAAAAAAGATATCTCTAAGTACAAATCATAAGTGATAAACCAGCTCCAAAGAACCTAGCCATAACCACCCTCTCATGCTCTAAAAGTATCGGATATGCTCTCATGATCTAATAGGGATATGAAGATATCTAATGTGTGGAGAGGGGCACCCCACAACCTTGATATGTAACTGTCTCACAATCATGTAGTGTGAGATCAATCATGCTACCATCCACACACCAAAAATGCCTCCTCACAAACTTGGCCTCACAATAGGGATATGAAGATGTTGCAGTTTGTGGCCAAATGCTGACCGCACTAATCCACCACTTGGCCTACACCTTAAAATCTCTTTGCATCATGCCAAAGTTTGTAATAATGATGAAGAGCATGTTTAACACATGCTCCCACTCCATCATGTTTCCCCTTCCCATGCCCACAATCTCAAAGAAGCTCTAATTGATCTCAATGCCCATTTGATAGTGCCACCTAAAAAGCTAATAGAACTATCATGTGCTCTTAAACTATGCACCACATCCATCTGACCATACCCATCGTCGGTCAAGTGATACCACACTCTCTAAAGAAAGAATCGTGTGGAGAGAGAAGCAATGCTACACAAAGTGAGTATCATGCGAGTGATAATCGCTGATGTAGAAGTGGTACTCCATAATGATAACGTGCAAATCTAAGGTACTTGTGCCACACTCCATCCAAATCAAACTCTGCATGATGACACTAACTAATGTGCACCATGATTATAGTCTGATGGGGCTAAGTAGAGGGGAGGGTTGCAAATTAATCAGTACTTACATAGAGGATGAAATTCATTTTATAATTAATAAATCTAAAAAAATTTAAAAAATTATTGTTACCTACTCAGAGAAGTAGCACTCTGACTAAATCTTCTAATATCATGCAAATGTGTAGTTCTCTATAAAAGCGATTACAGAGACAACTGCACCCAGATGAAACTCTACCAAAAATGCTTAGAACTACTAGATCTACCACTTGGCAGTATGTGTGTGTGTGTGTGTGTCAGTCCTACCACTTGGCATCATGCTCAGAACTATCAGTCCTACTACAACTTGGTAGTATGTGTGTTGCATATGTATGGATACACCTACTCCCTAAAAGTGCATGTAAATACTACACATGGTGTATGATGATCCACAAGTTGTAATCTCCTAGACTTACCCCATCACCCTCTAGGTGATGCACAACATACTTATAGCCCTACCATCGGACCAACTCCACCTCACTAGTATCATGGTCCACGATCTCTAGCCTCACAAACAAGAGATCCACATGTGGCACAAGTACCCCCCACACAAGTGAGCTGATATGATAAAGGACATCCACGTATCGAGCACACAATATGGAATGGGTGAAATTAAAAGTCTATGAGGAAGTTGGGTATGCCCACTAAGAGAACAGAAAACATCATAAAAGGGCTAAAACATGTGACAACAACATGTGTCATAAAAGGGCTAAAACTAGTGACAACAACATGTGTCATACTAACATGAGTATCTCATAGACCACGGCTTACATACCTCAAATGATCTCATTGCACAATCCTAATGTGGGGGAATGTAGTTATAAAAAGAGTATACAACTCCATTTGGATCATCTCTAGAAAGCAAGTGCCATGCTTATTGTATTGCTTTCTTGTAACTCTCTTGCACAAAGCTTTCTTGAAAACTGGTGAAAACTGGTGAGGCACTGGAATTTTCCTCCCAAAAGTTTTCTATCAAGTATCTAAGAGATTAGTCTAGCCTATGATCGCATCTAGATGCTTAAACACTACTTGTTGCCAATAGTGCCCCAAGATCATTAGCATCTAGACTTTGCCTTCTACTAGACTCAACTCTAAGTGTGTGTGGTTCTATGGAAAGGATGCAAGATGTGGAACTCACCTTACCTGTCATTTGTAAGGTAGTTAGGTTTTCCAAAATAGCCCATCGAGCTACCCAATGCATCTCTAGTATTCCTCCTCTTGATTAACACATAAGAACTATGCACACTGCCCAAGACTGACATGCTAGCTCTCCTCTCTCTTTGACCTCCAATGTGGGAATGCGCTCTACACTCCACCATGGCGGGATGCTAGATCTATGAAGCGAGGTGAGCATGGTCACCTATGTGATAAAGGTGTGAGATCCTTGAAATGGGACCTGAAGATTTCTTTGGCACAAAAATTTTCCCCACCCTTGGATAGTTCGCTATGGGAACCTTGAGGAGGAGGATGTTCTGTGGAGAAGGAAGGAGTAAAGAAGAAGGTGGAGGAGGGGTGGGTCCTTGTGGAAGAGGAGAGGATGGGGGAGAATAAGGGGGTGGAGTGTGTGGTGTTAACCCAATTCTAGGATTAACAACAAGAGCTACCGCCATTATCTTACATCAAGGAGTCACGGTAGATACACCAAAGCGTTATACATTCAATTAACAACAAGAGCTACCGCCATTATCTTACATCAAGGAGTCACGGTAGATACACCAAAGCGTCATACATTCAAGAAATGAAGCCATAGTGTCCAAAGCTACAACTTGGACGGGCGCTCATAATGGTGTCACGGAGTATTTATGGCAATTCTTACTTCAAGAGCATGTGGCGGGCAAGATATAATGAAGTCCTAAGTGATGTACTTCATGGATATATTATGAGAGTAGTCATTGTAATAGCATTAGGCCTCTTATGAGCCTAAAGTGCCTGGTCGGCCACACAGTTTAAGTGAGTGTGAACACTTATGGCCATGTATATAAGTGAATTTCTCTCATAATACAACATACTCTCCCATTGTGCAATTGAGTCTTGCTCTTGCTAATCTCTCTCCCTAATGCATGCTAGTGAATGTGTGTAAGTGAAGTGAGGTGAAAGGAGGGGACGAGGACCCATAGTGCAATGCGGCGGTGTGACAGCACTCGTGGGAGGTGCGGTGGAATTGTTTTTCAAGGAGTTGTAGAGCCTGGAGACCTCAAGGGTTACGAGCTTGGCTATTGAAAGATCCTCACGACATTTGCAGTTTACCAGGTAACCTCTTTTTGGATGTGTTTCAAGGAGGGTTAGGGTGAGCCATAACATTTTTGGCGCCGCTACTGGGGAGCCATCCCTTGGCTTTTTCCATCGTTTTGCCTCTGATCTACGTACAACCCATTGCCCATTATCTTTATTAATGGTCTCCCATGAAAAAGATGTGGATTTGATGGTGATTTATATGATATTTGGTGTAGAATAGCTCTCTTTTTTATTTTTGAAAAGAATGCTTTTTGCTTAATTTTTAGATTAATTTATTATTATTGTTGTTGTTTTTGTGGTTTTTCATATTCTTAGGGCTTGCACATAGTTTTTATTAGGCTTAGTTTGCATCCATTACATCAAACAATGCAAGAGAATGCAATTTTTAGTGAATGTTAGCTCTCTTTAGTGTTAAACATAGAACTAAGATCATTAATTTTAGTTTGATTGTGTGTTTGTTGTTGAAATTAATTGGATTAGAGTGTTAGCAAGCATTAGGAGTAGCTAAATCTTTCAAAAGAATTCTTAAAACCATTAAAAAAAACCCTTGAATTTGACTAATTTCTCTTAATGGACTGGTTTTTGTCATTAAGGGTAATTAATCTTGTTCAAGAGGCCAAAATTTTATAAAATGTGTTAATTGGGATTTGGAGAAATTTAACTCTCTTTGCCTTAAAAGAGGAGACCATAATTAAGAGTCTAATTAATCTCATATTTTAAATTAATTTACACAATTGTTGATGTACAAAGATTAGCATTCCCTTGCTCTATCCAATGATGTGCTCAATTGTGTGAATTAATTAGGGATTAGTGGTCTAAATGGATCATATGAGTAGTCAAAATTGGTATTTTTGAGTGTTCTGAGAGCATCCAGATGTATCAAAACACTTAATCACATCAATTAGAGAAATTTGACTCTCTTTGCTTAATTTTACCTTAATTTTACCTTAAAAGAGGAGACCATAATTAAAGAGTCTAATTAATCCCCTATTTTAGATTAATTTACACAATTGTTGATGCACAAAGATTAGCATTCCGTTGCTCTATCTAATGATGTGATCAATTTTGTGAATTAATTAGAGATTAGTGGTTAATTAGAGTCCTTAATTAGTGTAAAAGAGGGAAAGATTAGTGAAAGGATTAATCTTAGATTAATTATTAATCACTTTTTTACATAACTCATTAAGGCTAATGAGCATTCAATGAGTAGATGCTCATGAGTTGTCAAAATTGTCCATTTTGGGGGTCATTTATGAGAGGTGTAAGGTTGACTTTTTTGATTCCCACTTATCTTTTTGGGAAAATCCCCTACCCCTTTCCTTTTAAAATTCAAAAAATATTCCCCCCCAAAAAAAAAATGTTTAAAAAATCCGACCACGAAAAAAATTTCAGCCGTGAAAAAAAAATTCCGGTTGTGAAAAAAATTCCAGCCGTGAACAAAATTCTGGCAATGAAAAAAATTTCGGCCGTGAAAAGTTAGACGTTTAAAAAAACACAATTTATAAAACTTGGAGTCCGTCGACGTAAAAAGTCTGGAAAACATCCCTTGTTTGGAGGCCCGTATCTCCTAAATTGTATATCCGATGAAGGTGCTCTAGGGCTCATCGAAAAGCTGACATCAAGCTCTTCGACTTTGGACTCGATCGTCCGAAGTCAAAATCGACCATTTTGGCCTTCGACCAACAGCCTCAAAATTCGACCCAAAAATTGAGGCAAAAAACAACGCTGCGAAAATGACGAGCCATATTCGAGCTACTTTTTGAGAGTCTAAAAAACGACAAAATCATGGACGACTCACGGAAATAAAGTTGTAGTACTCCAAAAATACTACAACTCCCTCATACAGAGTTTTTCAAAATTCCTTTTGGAACACCCTAAAAAACGTGCTGCGAAACGGAATCCAAACATGCTTTGATTGTGACCAAACTTTGCAAGCATGTGGGGGGGACCCACCCCCACATGCTTGCAAAGTTTGGTCCCCATCGGAGCATGTTTGGGTACGATGGTATGGGGAAGGCTCGGATTTTCCATGGCCTCTTAAGCACCAAGAGACTTCAAGAACCCGCACTGGGCGCTAATTACCAATCCAAACATGTTCTGATTGTGACCAAACTTTGCAAGCATGTGGGGGTGGGTCCCCTCCCCATGCTTGCATAGTTTGGTCCCATCAGAGCATGTTTGGGTACGATGGCATGGAGATTTTCAACAAACAATATGATAGCCAAAGTGTTAAAAAATATAATAAAATCAAGAACATCAACTAAAATGTAATGATACTCAATAATGAGAAAACTCATAATGATATAAACATCAAATAAGTACATCAGAATGAAAATGAGCTACCCCAGCTAGTCTGAGGTTAGTCACTGCCCAAAAATCTAAGTACAATGTAAGTGAGCTAACCCAGCTAGTCTGAGTTTAGTCACTATCAAGATAGAGATCTAGTCAGCAGCACCCTCTCTAGCTCTCAACTGCTCTAGAATGCTCTCATGGTCATCCACTCGAAGCCGAAAACGAGGGTGAGAACTGTGTTTTCGGCTCTGTACTCGAACAAGAGTGAGCCTGGTAGCAACCACTAGATGAGAGAAACTGAAATGCCTCTAACTCCCACTTCCACTGCTGGAACTCAAGACTCCCCCGATGAAGTCGAATCTGCTGGTAGAGCCGGCCTGCCACAATCATGCTATGGGCGTCATAAGAAAACCCATGATCATCCACTATATCCTGGTCAAGCATGCACTTTGGCCTAGTGCAACTCATCAGATAGTAGTCTACTCCCTCGCTATTTCCCTCACTGCTGGCAACAATAACAGCAAATACATCACCCTCCTGTAGCAAATTTGTCAGGTCATCATAACTGACCATGAACGCAGGACCTGTGTGCTCATCAGACACCACTGGATGTGAAGGATGCTCGGGGGAGAGGAATGTCTGTATCCATGCATCTGCCCATTCTCTCGAGGTACAATGTGACCAATCGCCATCCATACATGCTCCACAGAAGCATGCAAACCATCGTGTGTAAATCGTGGGGGCCGCCATGCACGTGCTCCTGATGGAATGTAAGCCCAAGGTGCTAGGTACTGTGTCACAATCATGGGAGGCTCTACGGTCAATCATGCCACCATCCATATGCCAAAAAAATCTCCTGACAATCCGAGCATCACGTTTGGGGTACGATGATGCTGCACTCCCACACAAATGTTGGGAGCACCACTCGACTACGTGGCCCACATCTCTGAACCGCTGAGCATCCTGTCAGCTGATGACGCCTCAAGGCACGTTTCACACACGCGCCTGCACCATCATGCTCACCCTTCCCGTGACCAGTCTCAAAGAATGACCAAATCACTGGGATACTAGACTGCACATGCCACCTATAAATCCATAAAAGATAGTCTTAGTTATTGTTTTCTTTAAGATGTTCTAGTGAATTTAGTTTAATTGTAAATGTAAGAAAGCCATAAGTACTACTTGTAGAGCCAATAGAATTGACGTGATGACTTGAACTGTGCGCCACAACCATCCGACCAAACCCATCGCTGGACATGTCTGATCCCACAATCTCCTAAAAAATCATCATGGAGACGAAAACAGTGTTGCACAAAATGTGCATCATGTGAACGATCATCACTGATATAGAAATGATACTCTCGAATAATGACACGGGTCGTCTCGGGGGTACTCGCTATCCCATCTACATGAGCCTCTGCATGTCAATAGCTAATGTGGACCAAAATAGCAACCTGGTGAGGTAAGCAATACATACGTTTAGGACACAAAAAATCAATTAAGTAATGTAGCTCAAACATAAAACAAATATTACAAAATATAACCATTACCTGCTCTGAGAAGTAATACTCAGATTGTATCTTCTGAAAAGGTGTGAAAGTGTAGTTCTCTGCAAAATCAATCACAGAGACGACCACACCAATAGGAAACTCTGCTAGGCATGCTCGGAACTGACGATCCTGCCACTTGGCACAATGACTGTGCCGTATGTAGGGGTAGATCTGCTCCCTAAATGTGGCTGTGAAGTGACAACGTGGTGTATGTTTGTCCACGAGCCGCAACTTTCTGGACTGTCCACCACTCTGGAGCTGGTGTGTCACATACTCATAACGTTGCCATGCCACTATCTCTTGGTCACTTGCATCAAGATCTACCATCTATAGATGTGCAAGTGAACCACATGATGTGCAAGTGAACCACATGATGTGCAATTGCTCTCCACACAAGGCATCCTATGGAACTGGGCATCCTCCGTGCGTGCACACAAAAGAGAGTGGATGAAATCACGTGGACTACGAGGCAACTCTCTATGCCCACTAAGAGAACGGAACACATCATAAAAAAGTTTGAACTCAACATGGTAGCGACAACAACATGTGTCACGCTGACGTGAGTACCTCACAAACCAAGGCTTACACCCCTCAAATGACCTTTGCCCAATTTTAAGCTCTAGATACGAAGCCACAAACTGAGAATACAACTCAGTTTGGGACATTTCAAGAAAGCAAGCACCGTGCTCAATGAACACTCCTCTTGTCACTCTCTTACGCAAAGCTTTCTTGAAAACTGGCGATGCACGACAATTCTCCTCCCAAAAACTTTCTATCAAGGTTCTAGTGGTTTCATCTAGTAGACGATCATGCCTAGCTACACGACCACTACTCGCCCACATAGCACCAACCTCATTGGCATCTAAACTTTGTCGCCTAATAGACCCAACTCTAAGTGCGTGTGGTGCTATGGAAAGGATGCGAGATGTGGCACTAACCTTACCCTTCATTTGGGAGCTACTTATGGTGGCTGCCACAATAGCCCGTCGAGCAGCCAAAGCATCCGCAGAGTTCCTCTTCTTGTTAACTATATAGGAATGACGAACACTTTGTAGCACCGCCATGCCAGCTCTCCTCTCTCTTCGACCTCCAATGTCGGAAAGCGCCCTGCAGTTGGCCATGTTGGGCAGATCAATCAAAGCATCAAGCACACATGCCTGTGATGAAGACGTGAGGTCTTTGAAATAGGAATGGAAGATTGCATGAGCACGACGATGTGCCCCTGACTTTGATAGTTCTTTCCTATCCACACGAAGGGCGCCCAAAGGAGGGGGGGTGGGTTCTTGTAGAAGAGAGGACTCAAGAAGGGCGGGTTCATGTGGATTATCTAAACTAAGGGGTAGTGGGGGGGAAGAGGGCGAAGGGAGAGGAAGTGGAAGAGGAGGAGCAAGGCTTGGATCATCGCCAACGGAAGGTGTTGCTCGTTGACGTGCTCTCCACTCTCTCTTTCTCTCATGAGCTACCCTTCTCCTCTCCTCCTCTTGAACTTGGTGGATGGGGGGGAGTCTAGTCCTATCACGTTTCCGACTCCTACGACTTTGAGAACCCATTCTCAAGGAAGCTAAGAGAGAAAATATTATAAAGGCTCAATGATGGGATAGTACTAGAGATAAGTGTGGGATAGTACTAGAGATGTGTGATTATATAGGAAAAATAGGTTATCCACTTCAAATCTCATTGGATTTCCTATCTAAGATTGATTGGATAACTAAGATAAACATAAAGATAATTAAAGATAAACTATTATCCACTTAAAAATTAATATTATTTATAATATTTATTAACAAGTCTAAATATTTATCATTACTAGATATATAAATATATCTTTAAAGATATCTTTTATTTTATAATTATATAACTGCTTTTTTTAAATAAAGTATTTTTTTTAAATTTTATTCAAAGGTTTATTCTACATAAAAAATTTTCAAGAAATATAAAATTAACAAATTTATTTTTTTTAAAATTAATAATATGATCTTTAATAATATTTTTATTGATCTAATCCCAAAATATAATCCTTTAAAATTAGTGATTTTAAGTTCTTTTATTTAATAAGTTACATATATTTTATTATTTAAATTTCTATATTCTATTTCTCTAAATTACTAAATTAACTTTTCCAAAAATATGTTTTTGAAAAAAAAGGGGAGGTGGGAAGGAGATGCCACGTGTCACAAGCGTGCATGACACGTGGCATTCTCTTGACATGTGGCACGATTATGGTTGATGTGGCAATTCCATGATGTGGCATGCCATGTCACCATGTGCGAGGTGGCATGCAAAGGTGGCAAGATGATGTGGCATTAATGATGACTAGGATGATGAGGTGGGGAGTCAACTAGGTTGACCATGTTGACATGGAGGGTGGAGGTGGGTGGCAAGCTGAGGTGGCAAGCTGCTTATGTGGATCCTCTCGATGCTCACGTGGACATAAAGTGGCATGCATATATAAAGTTTGGGCCTACCCAAGCCTCACACATGGAATGAAACCTAAGCTGTGAAGTTTACCAAGCCTAGATTTCCAAACCTAACTAGGATTGGTTTTAGACTTGAAAAGGGGAGAGTGGACACAATATGAGAATTTTCACTTGGGAGGATTGAAAATGGACCTTCCCATACTCAAATCAAGCCAAATTTCTTTTAATAAATTCATGGCAACAAGAGTATTGATCCCTTGAGTTTTTAGATTGAAAGATTCAATATTTAATTTTTTAGAATTAAATTACTATTGATTTAATGGGCCTCTGACAGTCATAATAAATTTTCCAAAGTAAATCTACAAAAATCAAACCGTTAGATTTGAAATTTTACCTTATACCCACATTATACTAATCTTTCCCAATCTAATCATCACTAGATCCATACAATTTGAGCATTTTAAATGGTAGATGTGGTGGGAGGATAAAACAGTATGTTTTTTAATAATTCTAATATCTTTTAAATAATATAGAAAATAGTAGAACACATCAAAAATTACTCGATAAATCAAGTTAAGCTCTATGTTATTTGTATTTGTGATATGCAAAGTGGGAACATCATATGAGTAATAATGTAAAAGTTATAGGCAATTTACTCACATTCACTATACCTGTCTAAACCTAGGACAGGGCTTGTATACAAACTTGGTTCCCAAAGAAAAGGGGATTTGCAATTATTGGATATTCGATCAGATTATAGTTTTAGGTGCCCAACTTTGCATATGATGTTTCATTAGAAGACCTTGAAGTGAAACTCATTGGCTAACTATGAGAGATTGGCTATTCTTCTTGAAAAAATACCTGTTTTTCAGCTAAAGCCAAGGGCGCCCACGACATGAAACTAGATAACCTCATCTTGCAACCACCCTTCACCTTTACTTTAAATATGGTTTACACATGTAATAAATTGGTGTTCATGTTTACTTTAAATATGGTTGGGACAAGATAGGTCAAGGAGGGGTGTCTCTTTTGCATATATGAATTTATTTTTACATATATTAATTACATGAATTATGCATAACCCTAGGCTATAAAAAATTTAACCCGCAACAACCAGACACTTGAAAAAAATATTTCCCAGTGTCATATTTTGTGTTTTGTTGAGATAGCAAAAAAAGAAAAAAATGTTTAAAGACTTTTAAAAAGGCTAAAGTTATTGAGATAAATTTCACTAAAAATATATGGCTACTAGCATTCATTTGTACATACATTTTCAAGAAGTCAAGATTTAGCATACCACTAAGATAAAGACATGACTAATGAAAGATGAGTAAACACCCTTTGCATGTGAGATGATTCCATTTTTCCCCAAAAAATTATGTGATAATTATATATATATATATATATATATATATATATATATATAGAGAGAGAGAGAGAGAGAGAGAGAGAGAGAGAGAGAGAGAGGTCCATGTTATGATACAAATAAATAGAAAATGCTCAAAGAGATGCATTAGTCTCATTTTTGAGCTACACATTTGGATTGATTCAATGACTTGCGTACGAGCTATGTAATAAAAAAGGGCTATAACACACAAATAAATAAGAAGCAAGCCCAAGGTGTGTCTTAAGCATGTCTCCTTCCTGCATTGCAGATAGAGAGACATTGATGTGTCTAGGAAATGTGCGAATAAGTAGACCTCACTTTGATGACAATTAGATGAAAGAGTGTCAACAAAAATTTGGTGAAAGATATGAATGGATGCTTTCAAAAGTATAACTATGAAATCCTTTTTCAAGTGTATATGGACTTCTACATAAGTAACCATTATGATTATTTAAGTGATTCAATAATTTTTTTTAAAAAAAGAAAAATTCACACCAAAAAATATCCCCCTCATTTAGCTTTTTTGATTCCATGTTTTCCTTTTCGTGAACACGTGTTGATTCTACCCCTTTAAGAGTTTTCTTTGACATTAAAACTCCCAAGAAGCCACTTTTTCTACAAGTTTGAGTAACTAAATGTTTTTGTTTTCTTAAATTCAAACATTTGTAACAACTTGTTTTCAATTGTATAAATGCATAGTTAAGTCTATAAAGTACAAATAAGGATTTCATTGTGATTTAGTGGATTACACTTACAAAACTATCCATAACATCTTGGTTGACCATTGGAAAGCAGTGACTTTTAATGCTATTTTACTAAATGACGAATCAATACATAATAAATGGCATTATTTTTGCATTGAAGTTTATTCATTTCTTTTGGTGCGCACTTTATCACCATTGCATTTGTTTGGTATCAAATTCTAGGATTGAGATCACTTTATAGCCGTGGGAATTGCATTTCGAATTGTCACATGAAGCTGTTTTTAATGCAAAAGTTTGTTTTATACATTATATTTGGTTACAAGCATCAAAGTAATCAAATTAAAATCAAATTGAGTGGCATTTAATACACTATGTTTGGTTACAACCATCAAAGTTATCAAATTAGAATCAAACTAAGTGGCTTAGATAATCTCCGATTACATATGTGGTTGGATATTGAAAGGAATTTGATCCAAGAAACTTGTACAAGGCATTTACTATTATATTTTATGAAAAATTCTCGATAAGGCTAATCACGAGTGTTCTTACAGGTCTCCATGCATTCCAAACATTTACCTAGTAAATCCATGATTAGTATCATGATGGTGTGGATGAGATTCATCAGAGCATGATCTAAGCTTCTGATTTAGACTGAGCCTTGTTGTTGTGTGGTAGTTCTCATTATAAAGAAGAGTTGAAGGGTAGGAGTTGATCTTGTGGGGTTAAGGGCTTCCCCTTGTGAAGTGGGTTAGAAGTCCTGTGGGACCTCCATGTTAAATCTATTCATTATTGCTCCTTGTTAAGTGTATTATTCATTATTATGTGACCTTGGTTCACCTTTAGAGTTATTACGTGAAATTAAGGTGTGATATTACTTTGAGCCACGTGGGTGGGGGCATAAAAAAGGGATGAATACACATGTGAATCCACTATCTAGCAGGTCACGCTCAAAGGGACGAGTCATAGGCACGCCGTAGATCCGCCGCCAAACTCCTAAGCAAACTTGCAATTATGGTGGTGGCAGGCAGGCAGGCAGGCACTGGATCAAGTCAACAACCAGCCATGGGCCCCACCCCCCTCTTTTAAATAATATTTGGCCCTTTTTGTTTGAATTTAAGAAAAAAAAAGAAAAAAAGGCAAGCTACCGACCGAGATTTGAGAGAGAGCGCGCGAGGGATGTCTCTTTGCACACGCGCGAGAGGAGAGATAGAGGGGGGCGGTTTGCATGGTCTTTCACAAAGCGCATACGAGAGAGAGAGAGGGGATTTGCATGGTCTTTCACAAAGAGAGAGAGGGTAGGTTTGCGTGGTCTCTCTCTCTCTCTCTCTCTCTCGATTTGCATGGTCTCTTTGAAAGGAGAGAGAGAGAGAGAGAGAGAGAGAGAGGTATTAACGTCGGAGAGAGGGAAGATTCTTAGAGAGAGGAGAGAGATTTGCATGGTCTCTTTGAAAGGAGAGGGGAGATTCTTAGAGAGAGTAGAGAGGAGAGATTTTTAGAGAGAGGAGAGATGCATGGTCTCCTTGAGAGGAGAGAGGAGATTGGCATGGTGTGTCTCTCTCCTCTCTCCTCTCAAAGAGACAATGCAAATCCCCCTCAAAGAGACCATGCAAATCCTCTCTGTTTGCATGGTCTCTTTGAAAGGAGAGAGGAGAGGGGAGATTCTTAGAGAGAGGAGAGAGGAGAGATTTTTAGAGAGAGGAGAGGGGAGAGAGGAGAGATGCATGGTCTCCTTGAGAGGAGAGAGGAGATTGGCGTGGTGTGTCTCTCTCCTCTCTCCTCTCAAAGAGACAATGCAAATCCCCCTCAAAGAGACCATGCAAATCCTCTCTGTTTCTCTCCATTTTAAGGGAGACCATCTCTTCTCACTCCTTTAGAGGATTCTTTGAGAGAGAGGAGAGAGAGAATTTGCATGGTGTCTCTCTCTTCTAGAGGAGAGAGGAGAGAGAATAGAGGATTTGTATGGTGTCTCTCTCCTCTAGAGGATTCTTTGAGAGAGAGAGGAGAGAGAGGATTTGCATGGTGTCTCTCGTTCCTCTGGAGGATTCTTTGAGAGAGAGGATTTGTGTGGTCTTTCACAAAGCGCACACGAGAGAGAGGGGAGTGGGGATTTGCATGGTCTCTCTCGAAGGATGCGGATAATTGGTATTGTGTGTGTGTGTGTGTGTGTGTTTTGTTCCCGATTACAAAAAAGACGGAGAGTTGGATGGTGCGTTGTCTGGTGGGGAAGGCAAAGGAAGGTTTGGTTTTACCGTTTTTCCTTACGAGTTTGCATGGGATTCCGGCGCTGCCGCCTTCTCCTGGTTGCATCGTGTCTGTCCTCCCACCTACACGACGGGGCAATGTCCTCGTGAACCACCCCCCCTGCCCCACCACCATCACACACCACTCACAACTCTTCCATATTCTCTCTCAGACTCTCTCCCTTTAATTGCCTTGTGCGGGGCACTCGCATGCGGGAGCGGTGATTGTTTGCTCGCGCATAGCCTTTACGAATTACCACCTTCGACAAAAACAATTGAAAATCTAAAAAAAAATCAATTAAATGCTCGTATTGTGTGCCCCTTATTCATTTTTAGCTTACCTACCACTACACCATCCGAATGGCACCTTCTCATCCCTTTTGAAATTTCTCAAAACTGGCTTCAAGGTTGAGCTTTTTGAAATTAGAAATAATCAAGATTTTTAAAAAAGGGCGCCCCCTTGTTTGTAAATTTAGATGCCTAACCCTCTTTTTATCCCTTTTTTTCCTTATGAAATATTTGCAAATTTTAAAACCCTACCCCTCGTTTTGTCCCCTTATTTTGCATGATTTTTTGTGTGAATGCAATACCTCCACCTCTTCTGAAGTTCCTCTTATTAGAGGGTAGGCTTTAGAATCAAGACTTTAAAATATAAAAAAAGAACAATATTGAGATAAAAAGGAGTATGTTTCCCCCTCCTTTTTTGTAATTTTTAGATTCCTAACCCCTTAAGCCTTTGACACTACCACCACCCACACTCTCTCACCCTCTCATCTCTTTTATTCCCTTTTTAAAATCCCCTTTGTTTTTCCTTTATATGAACTAGTGTGCTTCACACATATATAATTCTCAACTTGATATTTTTCTCTTTTCGAATCTCCAAATTGCGTCCCGAACATCCAGAACCTCCAAATATTTGCCATATGACAAATTCATGTAGAGAGCTTGGTATTTTTTAAATTCAACCCTTCCTCTCGAACCTCCTCTTCGAACCGAACCTCCAAATATTTGCCATATGACAAATTCATGTAGAGAGCTTGGTATTTTTTACATTCAACCCTTCCTCTCAAACCTCCTCTTCGAACCTCCAAATTGCATCTCGAACTACCAAGCTCCAAATATTTGCCATATAAGAGTCCCAAATTGCGTCCCGAACCTCCAAATATTTGCCATATGACAAATTCATGTAGAGAGCTTGGTATTTTTTAAATTCAACCCTTCCTAGAACCTCCTCTTCGAACCTCCAAATTGAATCTAGAACCACCAAATCCTTGCCACATGAGAGTTTAATGAAACTCTTCCTTTATAGAATATAGAAAAGATATGTTTTCAACTCTTTTCAAGTTTGAAATCCTCAAAATAGGGCCTACAATGAGTTTTGTTTTAAATGAGAGCATGCTTAAAATTGAGACTTTGAAATTAAGGACAAGAGAAAAAGGAAGCTCGAAATGAGTGTTGCCCCCCCCCCCCCCCTCCCCTTCTTTTGTTTGTAATATTTAGATGTCTAACCCCCTAACCCTGTGACACCCCCCCCCCACTGTCCAGAGAGAGAGACACACACACACACACCTCGTTGGTTCCTTCCCGGTGTGAAGCTTGGGCGAACAAGTCATGTCACTTGGGATTTATTTTATTACCGTGCTAAGGCTGCCAAAGAAGGAATCAGGGGCAGCAGTTTTGCTTGCTTTCTCCGGATTTTCAAACGTGTGTGGGGAGTGCTGAGTAGTGCGCATGCGAGGTGCGGTAGGTCGTTGTTCTTCGGTACGACGATATGAGAGGGGTAACGTGAGAACTGGGAAAATATTATAATGTGGGGCTGGGTTTTGTCAGTGGAATTCTAGCAGCTACTATACGTCAAGGTATACGGTGCGTGGTCATCCCCCTGAGCTCTACTTGTATATTGTGGGCAGACAGGCATAATAGAAGCTTGAGAGAGACACAGAGACAGAGAGAGACACAGAGAGAGAGAGAGAGAGAGAGAGAGCATTTCCTGCCTTGCCTCGGCCAGCGGGGCATTGATGACGCGAGTAGTGGAATGCTCGGGGTTGGCCAACATCAAATGCCATGACTTTTCTCGCAGACAAATAATGCTTATTTCTCACATTTCCAGGATTGCCTGGAGAGAGAGAAACAGAGAGAGAGAGAGAGAGGGGCCTTGTCGCCATCGCCATCTCTACCACTCCTCCGAGAGTATAGCACCGGCAGTGGCAGCACGCGCAGTCAGGGTGGCGCGGTCATGGAAAAAAAAAACCCAATAAATATTTTAATCCAAGAGTGGGCGTCGAGGACGGGCGGTTTAATAAACCCTCCGCCTGCCACTTCAGCTTTTCACTAGCGGCGCAGCCGTGAAAAAGGAGGCAGCCCTACTGGAAGAAGTCGGTGCAAGATTCCCACCTGTGGCCGCCCGTCGCCCGCCCTTCTCTCTTCCTCTTCACACAGCCCGAGGACAAAAAAAATTTCCCCTTGTAATTCTAATTATTAGGTCATTATAGAACTAATTTTATGCTAGTACATGAGCATCCCCTCCCCTCGAGGTTCCTTCTGCGTTTTGCCTCTCACTATCTCCCTCATCATCATCATCATCATCATCATCATCTCCTCCGCCTCTGGTTCTTCTTCTTGTAGAGCAAGGCCAACACAACGCAATCGATAATAGACATCTATATGTGTGTGTAGAAATATAGAATCCTCACGTCATCTATGTGCTAATTCTCACAAATGCTCTTTCCACACCAGCACGCAAAGGCCATACATTTCCGTTCACAGCAGCAAGCTCCTCCACACTCAGCAAATTCTCCAGCCCATTCATTATGCTCCAGTTCTAATTGCTGCAGTTTTGAAAAAGAAGAAAGAAAGTCAGCGGGCCATCTGCAGCCGTTGATCTCCTGCAAGGAGAGGTGTCTCTGTTGCATCATAATTTGCAGCCTGCCGTTTGATCTCCGAGTACATCCAAGCTTTATTTGGCCGTACGCAGATGCAAGGATGAGGTGAGCGGCAGCCCATTTTTTCTACCAGGAGGCTGACCTCCTCCTCCTGCTGCTGCTGCTGCTGCTGCTGCTGCTGGCGCTGCTGCTGCTGCTGGTAGTAGACTGTGGTGATAGTACTGGGTACTCCCCCCCCTCTTGATTTTTTCTCGAAGATGGAGTTGTGGTTCTCCTAGTTGCAAGTCACGTGCTCACATACAAGCTCCCCCATCGCCATTCCAGAATATATTTATCTGCTCGAATTCTACTGGACAGATCAACACAGCACACAGTGGTCCTCCTGCAAAGGCAGCTGCTGCTTCTGCTTTTGCAGCAACCTTGCCAGATATGCATTCGCTGTTGCTTTCCTGAGAGCCTTCCCACAAGCCATGTTTCCTGAAGAAGGTGCAGACCCAGACCCTTATGTCCATGACGATCGACTGCCTCTATCAATTAGTAGCAGCACCACTTCTGAAAACGCAAGCTGCCACCATCACCTCCATCACCCCCACCATCACCATCAGCAACAACAACAGGCCAGTGTTATCAACCGATGGCCGCCTGTTGCCCATTATCCTGCGCCAGACATGGCCCGCGCGGAAAGACTACTGCTGGAGGGGGGACTACCGAGGCACCAATATGTTCAGGCGGCGTCTACTGCAAGAGTCCGAGATATTGAGGCGGCACAACTGCCGTTGCAGCCGCCGGGCGCTGGCGCTGCTGCTAGTGGCAGCTCCCCTCAGCTTATAAACAATATGCTCGGGGACTCACTACTGCCTCTTTCGATTCCCGCAGAGCACCTATATAATGAGCAGCTTCTGCGTTCTTACAACAAGGGTGGGCAGTTTCCCCTTGATCCTAGAATGTACGAGAACATCCATCCAAATCAGGAGCTTCAATTTGCGAGTCAGAATAATTCTGTGTTAAGCAGGACATTGGAGAACTTAGGCAGATCATCGGCTGGCGGCAACACAAGTGAGTGGTCTGGTACTGTGCGTTAATTTTTCTCTCTGGAAAAGGTTAATCTTAATTCAATTGATGATTATCTAATGATCTTGTTGTATAGATGAGTCGGTGTCTGCAGCAGCAGCGGCGGCGGTGCGTTACGAGGAGGCATGCACGCCAAGACCACGATGGTGCCCTACTCAAGAGCAGATTCAAATCTTGGAGTCGCTCTTCAACTCCGGAACCACCACCCCCTCTCGCGACATGATTGTGGAAATCGCCGCCCAGCTTCGAAAATATGGCACCATCGCAGAGGCCAATGTGTTCTACTGGTTCCAAAACCGCAAGGCAAGGGCCAAGAGGAAGCTGCAACCACCACCACCACCTAGTCATGGTGCACCTGCCGGCTCTAACAATGAAGAGAGATCATCATCAGATCATCATGCAGAAGGTGGTAGTAGCGGTACCACGGCTTCTACTACTGCTGCTGCTGCTCCTACTGTAGCTGGGGAGACTCAAACTAAGACTAGAAGGGTTTCTTTGAAGCCATCAGCCTCCTCTTCAATGAGCTCTACCTCTCCACCACTTATTACTGAGTTAGGCCCAGCAGCGCCGGCAGCTCGACTGCAGCAATTACAGCCCAAACCATTGCTAAACCCATCTCTACAAGAGTCTTTACTCGTGCCTAATCGTATCACTAATAACCCCCCTAATCAAGATAATCAAGCCACCTTGTTCTGGCCTCACCAGCAATTGGGAAGGATGGAAGATCAGGCCGCCGGAGCTGAAGCGGGTGGCTCACTTCATAGCTACCCGGCGCATCATGTGGGATCATCTTTTTTTAGGAGGGCTAGTTCTGCAGGGCAGCATGGTAATTTGCAGCTAATTGATCCTAGAATATCCTTGTCTCTTGCCCCTCCTGCACAGCACCACCAGCAACCACCACAATCTGGTCGTGGCCAACCTGGTGTATTGAACTATGTGGCACCGTCTGATCATCAAATTTTGCAAGCAACTAGCAAAGGTACTACTCATCGTTTTACATGCATTATGATGATATTATTATTACCCCCAATTTCCATGCATTATAATTCTAATATTATTATTATTGCCCCCAATTTCCATGCATTATAACTAGAATAATATTACACATGCATTATCACAGCATTGAACCCCCATTTTCCATGTATATAACGATGTTATTATTATTATTATTGCCACTACCACATGAACCAACTAGGCAACTAGTGTAAAATTTTAATATTAAAACGGCTCTAAAATGTAGACTTTTGTGTCACCCAGGAATCTTGCTTATTGACCCAAGAGATTCTTTAGGAGAAAATGCAATGCTGGATGCTAGCTGTAGTAGCAGCGTGAACACAGGTTTCTTTTCACACATTGGGACCAGCAGGCCTTTATCTATGAGTGGAGTAGAATGCAATCAACTGAGAGACCAGGTTCCTCAGGTAATGCACCTAACCTACATCTCTCTCTCTCTCTCTATATGTGTGTGCGTGCGTGCGTGCGTGTGTGCGTGTGCGTGTGTGTGTGTGTGTGTGTGTTTTGTTCCCTTTCGTAATTACAAAAGACTCAATGATACCAGAGGCTGCTTTAATTGACCTAAACTCCTTGCAGTCTTCCCTGCCTCTTGCTAGGACAGGTGACTACCAACAAGCAGCAAGATTATCGGTACCCTCTTTGCCAGATGGGGAGGACCAGCTTCAGCTCTGGGAAGAACTCGACCCTTGTGGTAACTTGGGGCCGTGGGCCGGCCATAGCCAACATTAGTGGCTGTGATCAGACTTTATATTATCGGTCCCCATGTTTTTTTTTTGTGAGGTGTAATCTCACGCATGCTGCAAACACGGGAATGCTTCAAGCAATCCTGTGTGTTAAGGCTTATTTTGAGGGAGTTTAATTGAGGGATTGCAACAAGTGAGTATCTTTTGGATTTAAATAACGACTCTCTCGATCGATCTCTCTCTCTCTCTCTCCCCCGCTCCCCCCCCCCCCCCCCCCACACACACACACACACACACACACACACGAGAGTGGTATCTTGTATGATGTTTTTCATTCATAATATCAATGTGTTTAGTACGAGTGCATACAATGTCTACACAACTTGTATTAATCTGCCACCCGTTTGTCACTCAAATCTTGTCCTTGGCTTTGCATCGGTAGTTTGAGTCCTCTAATGACTATGTAAGCTAGAATTTTAATGTCATGTTACACAAGTTTGATGTCTTGATCGTGTTGAGTGGCCTGTAGTAACAATATGTAAGCTAGAATTTAATCTCATATGTTCCTTCCATCTGATCTACCGAATTACACCGTCCTTATATGACCTAAATACATTACATGTTTTTACAATTTGGAAGTGTTATTTGGTTGCCATATCAAAATTTCGACTCTTTGGTGGGTATAACAAAACCCTAGATAACACTTGGATTAAAGGGTTTCTTATACAAAGTGAACAAGAGTAATGCCTTCACGAGCCTCACTTCACCAAAGATAACACTTGCATTAAAGGGTCTCTTATACAAAGAGAACAAGAGTAATACCTTCTAAGAAAAAAAACCCATTAGTTATGGAAGTAGTTCAATTTTAGATGTTTTTCTAAGATGGTCATTACACACTCTTGCTTGCAACTCAAGCATGGTTTAAAATCCACTACAATATATGGGACAATTTTCAACAAATATATCAATGCCAAGATGAAAAAAGAAATATCAAGTCTCAAAAGTACTATATTTGCACATTAATAGGATGCAGTGATATGAATCGATGAACCCACCAGGGCAAAGGGTGGTTGTACAATAAGGGTCCTCACTTTGGGATCGTGTCATGTAGATGGAACATCGGAACACCATTGACATAGCTCAATCGAGTTATGCTTCCAATCACAGCATCCCAAGTGGCAATCACCAGTGGCTTGGGAGGTAACGATCGAGTTACTACCCGCGCGACTTGTGACACTGTTGATAACCACATAACTCGATGAAGTTCAATTAAGGTAGGAGGAAAAACATCCACGTAACTAGAATGAGTTATGTGCTGGACATCCATGTAGGTACCATGTAACTTGATTGAGTTATGTTGTGAAAGTCTATAATGGAAATCGATTGATATATGAGTTGCCTAAGTGGATGTTCAATATGTAACTCGATCAAGTTACTTACATAACCCGTGGCATGCATGTACATCCACACCTAGGTTAGGGTTTTCATTAAGGTGGCCTCACATCATCCTCTTTATCACGGATTGACACGAGTCCATTGAGAACCTTATAACCACGATTCACCACGAGATATCGACTATCCATGAGAGTGCAAGTGACACGTCTACCTTGCACATCATGGCAAACCTTGAGGTGATGTTATTCTCTTTATACAGTAGTCTAGGGAGCATCGCACCTGAAGACAAGTGGCTATAGATGCAACATATTGCTAGAGTTTCACATGGCTTAACCTATTGTAAGGTGGACAAGCTTCTTGGCATCAAGGATTCCATTTTAGATATATTTGAAGATGGCCAGGGAGTCCATCCTATGGTTGGGAATCCGTTTCTTATTTCTAGGTACTCCCACATAGCTATGGTTGCACATATCTACAACCGAAATGTAGTCGCTTATGGGAGGATGTCACGCCATTGCTAGATTCCCTTATACTTTGCAAAGCACTTACATGTAGAGTTTATACACAGGGACTAGAGGTGGACTATAGTATCGTCCATCCTGGTGGTGGTGAGGGGGGCTTAGGTGAACAGGGTAGGCTGCAATCCCCATTCGTTCCTCGGCCCTTCGAGTTATTAACACATACTTAATTGTTGTGCCACTTTTGAGTGTTGAGGCTCTTAAATCACGGGTTAGAATTGAGGTATGGCTTGCCACACAAAGAGTACAAAGAGTATCCCCAATATATGGTGCTGTTAGTTTTACACAGTGCCTATAGTGATTGAGGTTGGTACCTGTTTTTGATTTGTTTACTTATATGTATGATAATTTCTTGTATATTTTTGCTATGTATCTTACTCATGTTTGCTCTTTCACATAGACACCACACGCACATATTAATATAGAGACAACATTATCAAAGGTAGTGCATGTTGAGATGTCAAGCTTAACATAAGCTGACACTCACAAGGTGCATGTATGACCTTTTGACATTTACATCATTGGCGGGTTTGGTAGTTGGCACTGACATATGTTCACCAGAGATTCTATAACTGGACTACACTGACTAGTCCACACCTACCCCCACTCCTCTTAGCATGTTCACATTATGGACTGCTTGTATATAATCTATTATGTGTGTTAGTCACTTAATTATCTTCTTTGTAGACCTCTTTTGTTGTGTGAAGAAGAAGAAGAACTTTCAGTCTCTCACCTTGTGTGTTCTCTTCTAGGAGGAGGAACCACTATGACACCAACCGTCTGGACAGAAATACTCAATCCTGGATCAATCCTGGACTGACCTTAAAACCTAGTGGCAAGCAAGAGAAGCACAAGAAGCGGTACGCGAGGGTAAGAGCTTCATCCACTCTTCCCCCTTTGTGTTGGTTACTACACCCTTGTCGGGAGCTCTTTAGAGGCATCGGCAAACGAACTTCGATTGTGGAGCTTTCTTTGCAGGAGCAAAGCTACATGGCAACTATACTATTCATTGGATGATATTTTTTGGGCCAAAAACACGTTTCAGGCATGTCTGGACCTTCGTTTTTCAGTTTCCAGGCATTCACGGCGGCGGGCACTGTCGAGTAAGTTTTTATTCTCTGTAGAACTTTGTTTTGGAACTTTAGGAAGGGCGATTAGTTGTGCACTGTGTGTACTGAAAAGAGGTCTCAAAGTTGCCATTGGGTGTATGTATGTAAATTGAGATCACTGGTTATGACAGTTTGGGTGCAGTATAGTACCGCTCCAAAGAATTCAACAGTTTGTGTAAGTCAAACAAGAGTTGTTTTGGGTAAATTTGTGTTGCAGACAAGATATCGAATGACGGAATAAACCAGATTATTGCAGAGAATCTTAACAAGAATAACTTCCATGCTTGGAGGTTTAGATTGATAAATTTCATGATGGAAAAAGGTTATTGGGACTACATTGAAGGTGAACATGAGGAGGCACCTGAGATACTTGAGATTAATCCAACTATTGCAGATGTAAAAAAGTTCAAAGATTGGAATCAAGGAGCAAGGAAATTCATGTATTGGCTTTCTATTAATTTACATGAAACCATGATTGGGCATATACAGGATGCCAAGTCACCTAAGGAGGCATGGGACACCTTGAGCTGTATGAAACCAGAAAGATATAGTTAAAGAAATAGCTTCATACTGGAGAAGAAAAATATATATGTGAATGATTATGCCTTCAAGATCAAGGGAATTGTGGAGTCCCTTGCATTAATAGGTGTTTTTGTTGTTGATGATGATAAGGTGGAAGTGTGTCTACATGGTCTCGGGCCACAATACAAGGTGTTTAATACATCTATTAAACTCGAGAGAAAATTTTTAACTTCACAGATTTGGTGTCAATGTTGATCGTTGAAGAAAAGAATTTTGGTGAAGATCAATAGTCTTCACAAAACAAAAACAGTTCAGAGCAACAAGCTTTCTACACAAGTGCAGATAGAGGTCGTGGATGTGGCCAAGGTGGTGGTCGAATAGGTAATTAGAATTAGGTCAGCAGCAACAATAGTCCCGGGATTCACAAACTGTTACAACACACAGATGTGGCAAGGGGAGTCAAAGAGGTCATGGTAATTGGCAAAGGGAACATAATGATACACGAGGATGTTTTTATTGTGGTAAGCCTGGACATGTGCATGCAGATTGCTATAAGAAGCAGAGTGACGTGCGAAATGAAAAAGTGCAGCAAAATAACTATGCGTCCTCTAACAGAAATGATGAGGACAATGAGAGGTTGTTTGTTATGCAACATGTAGTTAATGTGGTGTCTGGAATGATGTAACAACATGTAAGGATGATGTATGGTATGTTGATTTCAGGTGCTTCGAACCACATGACAAGTCATGGTGAGTGGTTCAAGGAAATGAAGAGTCTTGAAAGACCAAGTTTTGTTGAAACAAGGGATGACACTGCTTATCCAATTGCCCATGTGGGAGATTTGCCATTGTCTATGTAGGATGGTGAGGTGAAGTACCTTGCAGATGTACTTCATGTTCCGAACATTACAAACGAATGTGGTTTTTGTTGGCCAGATGATTGAGAAGGGTTTGTAGGTCCGGTTTAACCATGATGGCTATTATGTAGAACACTTTAAAGATAAGTGCAGGTTGGTTGTGCAAAAGGCAACAAAGTGGGCAGAATGTTTACATTGAATGGAAATATGTCTAAAGTAAGTGCTGCAATGTTTGCAAATGATTCAAGAGTTTTTGCAGATACAAACATTTGGCATAAGAGAATTGGGTATGTAAATGTGTAAAGAATGAAGTCTATGTAGACTAAAGAAATTGTGACAGGGCTGCCTAAGTTTAAAGTTGAAGGTATGTAGAAAGTATGTGAAGCATGTCAATTTGGATTAAAAAACAAAGTATGTATTTCCACATGACAGAAATGTGAGTAGGAATTTACTAGATGTTGTGCATTCAGATGTATGGGATCCTACGAAGACTGTGTCTATGGGTGGCTGGTACTACGTAACATTCATTGAGACGAGGAAAGTGTGGGTGTATTTCATGAAGGAGAAGAGTGACGTGTTCACTCATTTTCAGAATTTCAAAGTGATGGTGGGGCTGAAAAACAGACATGAAAGCATGTGAAGTGCCTAAGGTCAGATGGAGGAAAGTGTGGGTGTATTTCATGAAGGAGAAGAGTGAAGTGTTCACTCATTTTCAGAAGACATGAAAGCATGTGAAGTGCCTAAGGTCAAATGGAGGAAAGTGTGGGTGTATTTCATGAAGGAGAAGAGTGAAGTGTTCACTCATTGAGACGAGGAAAGTGTGGGTGTATTTCATGAAGGAGAAGAGTGAAGTGTTCACTCATTTTCAGAATTTCAAAGTGATGGTGGCTGAAAAATAGACATGAAAGCATGTGAAGTGCCTAAGGTCATATGGAGGGGGATAATATTTCTCCAATGAATTCTCTGAATTCTTGCAAAAGAATGGCATTTAGAGACAATTTACATTAGATACACTCTGCAATTAAATGGAGTTGCTATATAAGCGAAAAAAACAAGCACATTATAGAGATAGCACGAGCATTGATGGCAAAGAAGAATATGCCGTATAGTTATTGGGCTGAGGATGTGTCTACAACAATTTACATCATGAATAGGACTCGTATTGCAGCCATACATGATGTAATGCCAGAGGAGAAGTTTACTGGCAGGAAACTTGATTTTTCTCACTTGAAAGTTTTTGTGGATATATTGCATATGTGCATGTGCCAGATGAGTTGCGTACTAAGTTGGATCCAAAGGTAGAAAAATGTGTGCTTATTGGGTATTCCCTTGAGCAAAAGGAATATAGATGCTATAATCCTGCTACACATGAATTGAGGGTAAGCATGGATGTTGTATTTGATGAGATGAGTAGTTGGTATGCTTCTAAAAAAGACGTTGTTGGGGATGATGTAAGTGGAAACGTGGTTATGCAGAATTCAAGTTAGCAATCACAGTCATTGAGTGGACCAGGAGAGTCGTCATCCAATGGTTCTGTTTGATAGACCATGGAGTGGGAGGTTGCGTCATAATACTAGTCCCCCTGGAAGTATTGTTGGTACATCACATAAAGGCAGAGAGAAAGTGGTTGTGCCCCTTGGTATGCCTGATATTTCTACAGGGCATTCTCTTGTTGATATAGAGAGTCTAGTGGCTCAGAGATGAGCCTTGATGAGGAGCTTGGGATTCCAACAATGAGGACACCTAGTGTAAAGAAGGCTATAGAGGCCATGACTGCAAAGTCACAAAGATTTGGAAGAGTCAAAAACCCTATATCTAGAGGTTGACATATGATGGTTATGTGGCACATCACTATGCTTATATGGCAAAAGTTGTGCAGGTTGTAGAACCCACATGTTTTGATGAGGCCATTGGAAATGTGTGTTGGGAGAAAGCTATGGATAAGGAGATAGATGCATTGTATGGAAATGAGACTTGGGATTTGGTGCCATTACCTGAAGGCAAGAAAGCTATTGGTTGTAATAAGTGGGTGTATAAGGTGAAACATAACAGTGATAGTAGCATAAGCAGGTACAAGGCTAGATTGGTAGCCAAAGGATATGTGCAGATACATGGGATTGATTATGAGGAGACATTTGCCCCAGTTGCAAAGATAGTAATGTGAGAGTTGTAATTGCGGTGGCTTGTTTTTACATCAAATGGATGTAAAAAATGCGTTCTTACATGATGGTGACTTGCAAGAAGAAGTGTATATGGATCAGCCACCTGGTTTTGAGGATACAGGTCACCCAGAGTATGCGTAAAGCTTCATAAGGCTTTGTATGGGCTGAAGCAAGCTCCACGAGTATGGCATGACAAGATTGCTGAGTATCTTGTCACTATTGGTTTTCATATGGCAGATACAGATCACTCAAGTTTGTATGTGCGCAAGAGTGATAAGAGTATTGTGATCATTGCCATTTATGTAGATGATCTTATTATTGGGGGTGACAACTTGGATGAGATCAACAGCATGTGAAAAGTCTTCTCAAAAGGAAGTTTGAGATAAAGGATTTGGGAGATCTGTGCTACTTTTTGGGAATTGAGGTCATTCGCACACCTGATGGTATTTGGCTATCACAGAGACAGTATGTATTGGACATGTTGTCCAAGTATGGGATGGCTGATTGTAAGTTAATCGTGGTGCCATTAGATCAAAATGACAAGCTTAGTGTGGATGCAGGTTATGTGTTAGAGGATCCCACTATGTACAGGAAGATTGTGGGGAGTTTGATCTATGTCACGATCAGCAAGCTAGATTTGAGCTACACTGTTGGCTTAGAGAGCTAGTTTATGTAGGTTCTACGCAAACCACACTTGACAGTGTGCAACGCACACTTTGATATTTGAGGGCCAATGTTGATTATGCATTGTTTTATGCAACAGGTGTACCATTGGAGCTATACGGGTACACAGATGCATATTGGGCAGGTAGCATCTTAGACATGAGATCTACCATTGGATTTATGTTTTCATTGGGGAGTGCTGCTGTGACATGGAGCAACAAGAAGCAGCCCCCACGGTTGCCTTGTCGAGAGTACAGAGGCAAAGTACAGAGGAGCTATGGTGGCAGCATGTGAGGTAGCTTGGTTACACAAGCTACTTTTGCTGATTTAGGGTTGCATGTGGAGAGAAAGGTTGTCATATATTGTGACAATATTAGTAGCATATAGTTGGCCAGGAACCCAATTTTCCATGCGTGGATGAAACACATTGAGGTACATTACTACTTCATCAAGGAGAGAGTCTTGGCAGCATAAGTAACCCAAGAATCACCCTTTCATACAAACCAACTGAAACAAATATTGGAGGCCCCAAAAATACGTCAATATCCACCAAACGTATTAATATTTATAATGGCATCACCCATGATATTAACATGATTTGGCTTGATGCAAAGATAATCCAAATATCCCTGAATTATCTAAGAGTGTAGAATAATATTTTTAAGAGGGCTTAAAATATATTCCCATAACATTCCCTCTTGCTTGAGTTTGCAATTGCCCTCAATTGCGGGTTTGTTAAAAAGAATGGAGGATCTCAGGGAAACCACAAAAATATTTCTCAGCTACCCATCTTGCATCTTCACAAGGATGATTTTGGAAAGTCACTAAACATTTGATATGTTGATTTTTCCAATACAAGTTGATGTAATCTGATAATCAATGATAGCATCTCGAAGTAAAACTTCATCCTCACCCTTAATAAGAGGTGGTTCCTCATACACACACATACAGAGGATAAGTGGGAAGTGATCCCTTCTTGAAAGGTTTGAACAAGGTGACATGAAATGATTTAAGAACCTGCCAATGAGAGAAGGTAATTCAAGTTTATATGCAACATCATTAATTTTGTAAATCACCTTAAAAGGTCCATAAAATCTTGGGGCAAACTTAACAGCCTAGAAATGTTTTAACACTCTTAAGTCAATGCTTTTCAATTCTCAAAAGTAAATAATCTCCAATTTCAAAAGATATTGCTTACGTTTATGGTTTGCTTTCTTAACATATTGTTCTTGGGTATGAGCAATAGAATGTTTTTCATCATTCAAAATGCTACTAAAATCCATAGTGAATGGGAAAGTCTAGTTGCTGGAATAGGCAAAGGCTTTCCACACACAATTTTGAAAAGTGCTCGACCACAGTAGCCGAATGAGAAGTATTATTGTAAGCTTACTTAAATAGTTAGCTATAGTCTAAATCATATCATTATGACTCGATTTAGTAGGCAACCTGTAATGAAGTCCATAGATATTTGTTCCCAAGTATCATTATAGGGATTGGTGAGGAGTAAGAAGTTCTTGGGTCTTACCTTTGTAGCTTTTAATTTTCTGACAAACAAAACATTTAGCCACAAATTTTGCTACATCTTGTTTAAGAGATAAGGCCAAAAGAATTCTCTAGAGAATAATTATAGAGTAGCTGAAACACCTAGATGACCCATATATGGTGGTTAATGCATTTTCTACAATATGAATTTTCTAAAAGGTTGTGTAATACATAATCTCTTTTGGAAGAAAAGATAACAATCATGTCATGAATAATCACCAATAGGGTTCCAATTATTATCTCTTAGCTTAGTCCAAACTTAAGCAAAATTTGGTCCTTATCGTAGGATTCTCTCATAGGACTCAATGGTTCACTTTGAGTAACAGAAATGTTGTGAACAATAGGACGTCAACTTAAAGCATCTGCAACAACAATACTTTATTTTCTTGGTTGATATTGAATCGTGGGTTGAAAACTTTGGATAAATGAAGCCCATTTGATATGTAGATCAAAGATCAATGGCTAGGTCAATAAATGACGAATGCTTTGCTGGTCTGTCTTGATTAAGAATTCAGATCCCACTAGGAGACTTGAAAAATGCACACTGGGCACTACTTGACATATTAAACAACATCCGATGTGGTGAACTAAACTTTGCAAGCATCTGGGGGAAACATACAAAATAGGAAATCAGAATCAAGCACAATAGTAGTCTTATGATTCTCAGTCCTATATAGAAGAGGCCAATCTAGAGGTAGGGGGGCAAATGTGGATTGCAAAGGCAACATACATGTAATAAAAATGTGGAATGGTACTATGAAAAAACATGCCACATGATACAGGACTATTATAAGAAGCAAAAGGACATAAGAAGTTACAAATTATATCAAAAGGAAACTATGTATCTTCAAGCAAGCAGGCTAAAGATAGATGTGTGCATACCTATTTGTAATGTTGCATATGTTTAGTTCCATGTCCAGGAACCCCCACATGATTGCAAAGTTTGGTTCACCATCAGATGCTATTTGGGTACAATGGCATGGGAAAGAACAGGATTTTTCAAGGCCTCTCAAGTACTAGGAGACTTGAAAAATGCACATTAGGGTGCTATTAGACATATCAAACATTGTTTGATAGTGAGACTAAACTTTATAAAGCATGTGGGGGCTTTTACAAAGTTTGGTCACCATCAGACGATGTTTAGGCATGATGGTATGGAGAAGAGAAGGATTTTTCAACAGACAACACGATAGCCAAAGGGCAATGAAAAAAATCCATAAACCATGAACATCAACCAAAATGCAATGATCCTCCTCAATGAAGATATAACTTAGCTAACCTAGCTACTTTGGGTTTTTCCACCATTGTCTTAATATATCAAAGTACAATGTAAGTGAGCTAACCCAACTAGTTTGAGTCTAGTCACTATAAATCTAAGTACAACATAAGTGAGCTAACCCAACTAGTATAAGTTTAGTCACTATAAATGAGCACCCAATCAATATCGTTATCTTTGACTATTGGGTCAACATGCACGTCAAAGGATGTTGTACAATATCAAGGAGGCTATGCCAGCTGCCAGGGGGGTCATCGAATCTCTACGGGTAGGTTTGCCTCAAAGGTAGGATCATAGGCTAATGTTAGTGTACTCAGAAGCTCATGAGCCCCATGAGCTGATATACAACTCTCTCCTTCTCTTGACATCATGCTACAACAAGATGTCTCTTTCTATACCCCCAAAATTTATAATCAGCTATGGTCCGTGCCTACCACTCTATGCATGTAAGCTCCTTTATTTGTAAGAACACACTACTTATGTGAAGCAGCATTGTTGCCACCACCATTTCCTGAGGTGTCACTAGGACCAACACCACCCACATGCTCATGTGCTCTATGAACCATATCTCCTAAAGGACTCTCTGGTATCCATTGAACTTGTGTGTACTCCACTTAATCTATGGAGGCACCTCAGGATCTTGAACTCTATCTCGTCAGTGGCATCAACTCCTAAGTCACTAGAGTGAATGCAAAATCCAAAGGCCTACAAGTCCTAGCATCAACTCGAGTGAAGCATGGGTGAAGGTTATATCAATGTAGAGAACTTTGTATGTGGCCAGGCCGACTCGTAGCATGAGGGACATGCTGAGAAATGTATTAGCTCCTAGGTGATGTAGGACAAATGGAAAAAATATCCACATCCCAGAGCATATCTGCTCTAGTAGCCAAGCTATGTCCTCAAGGCATAGAGCACAACAGTAGGTGCCATAGAGAAATGGTAGTCATCCTAGAGTGTATCTTCTTGTAGCATCAATGTCCTCTCGTGAGGCATAGAGTGCAGCATGCATCACAGAAATGGTAGTGCATCCAAAGAGAGAGGTCGCCCAAAAAACCTATGTAAAATAATAGGCTATGGATATAAAGGTAAGTAAGCCACTATCATGTTGGAAGTCTTGCAAAACTCTCAAATATGTAGGATCAACTGCTCCATCCTATGCTAAGCAATCCTCTCCATGATCATATGTTTCTTTGCCTTAGCTTTAGCACTCTCTACCTTAACCTTGGCTTGCTCAAAGTAAAGCATACAAAAAATAAATTATTCTCTATGATTAGGTATACCTTATAGAAATTTATAAGTTTAGACCTTAGTTATAAATCCTTTAAATACAAAGAGAGAGACTTACTAGGTGGATGTCAATATCTCTTACCCGATGCACCTCTGTAGTGTTTACCTCTGCCATCTACAATGTTGCTCTAAGAGAGCCAATCTCTGCTCTTGCCTCTAGAAACTCCTATGTGAGTCTCTCACTCATAGATGCGGCACCCTACATGACACAAAATCAACCCCACCATTAATTTTAAAAATGTAGAGAAGTAGATATAAAGATGTAAATAGAAAAATAGACAACTATGAAAAACCTATAGAAGCAATGGATATATGTTAACATCTCGACATATGTCGTGAAAAAAGATGCACGACGTGTTGGATACTCTCAGTTGGTACTACACACATCGATCCCTATCGACACTAGACAAAGGTACAAATAGTGGTTATGTAGCACCAATTGTACGTAGGGCTAGTGAAGGCTGTATCCCCTCTAGTCCTGGAGACAACCTCGACTAGCACCACCACCAGGCCAATGGTTGGTGGTGTACCTAATCCCCCAAGACAAACTGTACCTAATCCCCCAAGACAAACTCTACATATAATTTATATACAAAGTAGATCTGGTGGTTGATATGATCCATATGACAACACTGAAGTGTAGGGAATAGGACTTTGAATGTGTCCAATGCAAGAATGAATGTGTGTGTGTGTGTGTGTGTGTGTGTGTGTGTGAGAGAGAGAGAGAGAGAGAGAGAGAGAGAGAGAGAGAGAGAGAGAGAGAGAGAGAGAGAGAGAGAGAGAGAGAGAGAGCTTAATGTGTATGAGATCTATGAGGCAAAAAGTAATACATATGATCCATGATGAGTGACGTGGATGTCAAACACATGAATTAGTCAAGATCATGCCATAACTATTAAAATATTACAATTAACAAGATGTAAACATGTTCATCTTATCTCTCAGCACAAGCAAGTGGCTATTGGTATTTTCTATAACTCCAATTTGTGTTCTCTTTGCAAGTCTTAAGTTACATCTGACGCCACTAGTAAACAATAGCACAATGTTGCATTGTACATATTACAAGGATTGAATATTAGGATAACTTAGGGCACTTCTTAGGTGAAAATTTTGTTGAGGAGCAAGAAGAGAAATAGCTTTTCGGCATGACAGTCTCATCCTCTAATGCTGGAGGTGCCTGACCAAAAATCTTGCAATAATAGCTGAAATCTTCAAAGTTGGGTTCCATTGTCAAATGCATTCTACATAACAAAACTCACCACAATTAAGTCAAATGAATTAAAAAAGTGATTAATAAGGTTTGCTTTGTGTGGGTGGCCTTGTCAAAAATTAAACATGGCACCTCAAGCATACATGGCTATGGTGTTCTTAATCCTAATTATTATGATTAAAACACTAATCCTATGGTACATGTAGCATAATTAACAACATAATGATGATCCTAATGACTTAATCAAGCTTGAATCAAGCACAATTAGGTTACAAGATGGAAACTTGTACTCATAGAGAAGCTTGAGAGCTGCTTATCTTCATTGCTTGAAAATGACCCTTTTTATATGAGGAGGGTACACCTCTTACAAATGTAATCATGTGGGATAATGTCTGTGTGATGTGGTTGTATACTCCTGATCCTGGTCCTGGTCCTCTACTCATATCTTGCCCTCAATGGCACCACAAATTTCAACACCCCCCCTTGGTGCCATGATGTATAGGCTACTATAAAGTGGTTGGATATGAGTTACAAAAGATCCATCAATTCCCCTTAGTGCAACATGCTACTCAAGGTGGTCAAGTTTGGTATTACAAGATGTCATCACCCCCATAGGTGCATAATTTGTTACTCTCATGTGGCCATATGTATGTGGTAAGAAAACACAATACAAAGGACTAGGTCTACTCATTAGTGAACTTTTACAATCATGGGCTAAGGTGGTGAGACTTTTCAATTTAGCTTTGGTTTAGAAGAGATGCTCGTCGTCGAAGGATCTTCTCTTTTGCTTGATGAAGCCTCCACGTAGTTGGCTCCCTAGTTCTTTAGACTGCATTCTTCTTCCTTGTGCTCAAGTTTGTTATAGTGTCCACATTTGGGCTTGTGTTTGAGTATGCATTCACTTTTGAAGTGGGCCTTTCCTTCCATAGTGGTGGTGGCATTCTTTTATGCCCTTGTTGGTGTAGAATGCTTGTTCCCTCATTTTACGTAGTGTTCCATTCTTTATCTTCTTCATGTAGTGTGAAATACAACCCTCAAATTTTGATTCAAGTAAATTCTTTCGAGTGGTCACTAGTGCACCATAGTGGTGGTGGCATTCTTTTATGCCCTTGTTGGTGTAGAATTCTTGTTCCCTCATTTTACGTAGTGTTCCATTCTTTATCTTCTTCATGTAGTGTGAAATACAACCCTCAAATTTTGATTCAAGTAAATTCTTTCAAGTGGTCACTAGTGCACCATATTCCTCTAAAAATTTCAAGTGCATCCACTTCACCTATCTTTGCATCAATGTCATCCAATTGGGGCAAAATTTCAAGTGCATCCACTTCACCTATCTTTGCATCAATGTCATCCAATTGGGTCAAAATTCTTTCATTTTGCTTATGAATTGTGCTAGTGACTCATGAAATTCCATCTTTAAGAAATAAAGTTCTATTTTTAAATGGATTTCGTGATTTTTTACCTTAAAACCAAAAATTAAATTTAACTCATCCCATCCTTGTTTTGCCATGGTTTTCGAATTGATGCAATGAATAAGGTTAGTGCCCAAGTGCAATCCAATTAATGACAATGCCTGTTCATCTTTTTTAGTCCGATCCTCAGTTGGATTAGTGAGTGCATTCTCCTTAATTAATTTCCATAGCTTCTTGTGCATGAGAAGATGCTTCATTTGTGTGGCCCATGTGTGAAATCCTTCCCCATAGAACTTCTCAACATTTGTGATAGTTCCTGATGCCATTGTAAAGGTTTTACCGGAGTTTGACTCTTGGTAGTGTCTAATTGCTTACAAATTGGCAATGTAGTGGATTTTTAATTTTAAACACATGTAATGATGTGATTTGAGCACATGTGAGTGTTTGCAAGTGTCAAATATCAATCCCACTTATGAGTTATAACATCAATTTCGGCTTTGGTTGGTTAATTGACTATTAATTATACTAATTAGACCTTAATTAAATGATTAGCAAGGCTAATTCTTGGAGGATTCAATTGAGCAAGAGGAAAGCAATTTTGATGAGGCTTTTTGCATAGCCCCCTTACCCTTAATGAGAACCAATGGCACAAGTGAAATCCCCATCTATGGCTATTCTAATACCAAGCAAGATAATACATAGAATCTTAATAGTATTGTTTTTATAAGAGAGGAGTTATCTTGATACTATGGTTTTTATAAGAGATGAGTTTCCTTGCCTAGGATAGGATGGCTATTCTACAAGACAATCTACAAAATCTTGATATTACAATGCCACCTTACTTAGGATATTATGGCCATTCTAGGAATATTACAATGCACACGTAAGGAATATTACAATGCATACATAAGGAGATCAAGATTGAGTTATAACATTTTTGAAAGGACGCATTTGTACTCTCTAGATTCCTCTCGCATGATATTGAAATTACTTGTTTCTCTATTCATCAAACTACTTTGATAGTTAAGACATACATGTGCAATTCTCCTATAGAACAAAGTAGCATCATCACCTAGCCCTCTCATCTTTCATGGAATGAGAGGAATTATAAAAACAAAGATGTGGCATTTTTAGAAGGATGCATTGATATCCCTAAAGATCTAGTCACATTGTATAGACCCTTCTTGTGTCTCTGATAATAAACGTTCTATAATCCCTAGATATGGGAGTTACTTGCCAAAACTAAGGACTTTTCATAGCCTCCTCATTTTTAATGGGTCATGCCAAAGGTGTGAAGACAATAATTGACTATCTCATTGTGTCCTGTACCTTAACCATACAAATAACTACCTTTTACTTCTTTTTTCCATGAGAAGTACATATCAGTCTACTAATCTCACATGTATTGCACACTTGTGAATCTCATCAATCTCCATTATTTCACTATAACTCCTCTTGGAACCTTAATAAAAATTATAATTAAAATTTATCCAAATTTACTTTTAGAACTAATACCCTATATAGTAATACAATGGTTTGCTTATGAATCATTATTCCATGAAGAGCCAATTTTTTCACACTACTTGACTACTTTTCCAAATATATCAAATTTGTGAACACTCCTTTGTTCCTTATGGCCATTAAAACCCTTACGCCTTATTATGGTCCAAGATTTGTCTACCTTTTTTACTTGCCTTTAGATGTCTAGTCTAATCCATTGGTTATAAAACTAGTATAGCCATTATAGTTTCAAGTATAGCTCTGCTTTGAATCATAGCCTCTTGAGAGCGAGGCCTTCATGAACTCCTTCAATGAAATATTACACGTATTAATGAAAATAGCTCATATGGAGATACTTGGCTCTGGAAATGGAGATTATTGAGAGCCTCCTCAATGAAATATTACATGTATTAATGTAAATATCTCAAATGGAGAAACTTGGCTTTGGAAATGTAGTAGTCCCACATGGTCTCTCTTCCTCTTGCTTCTTGAATATTTTTGCAATGGGGCTCCATTTAGCTCCCACATGGTCACTCCTTCCTCTTGCTTTATTTTTGCAATTGAGCTCCATTTAGCTCCCACGAGGTGAAAATCCCACATGGTCTCTCCTTCCTCTTGCTTCTTGAATATTTTTACAATGGGACTCCATTTAGCTCCCATAGGTGAAAATCCCACATGGTCTCTATTTCCTCTTGCTAGTTGTAGATTTGTGCAATGGGGCTCCATCTAGCTCCACAATGGAGATACTTGGCTCTGGCAATGTAGTAGTCTCACATGGTCTCTCCTTCCTCTTACTTGTTGTAGATTTTTACAAATGGGGCTCCATCTAACTCCACTAAGTGAAAATTCCACATTGTCTCTACTTCCTCTTTCTTGTTGTAGATTTTTACAATGGGGCCCCATCTAGCTCTACTAGATGGAAATTCCACATGGTCTCTCCTTTTGCTTGCCTATTATTATAGATTTTCATAATGGGGCTCCATCTAGCTCCATTAGGTGAAAATCCCACAATGAAAATCCCATAATGGGGCTCCATCTAGCTCCATTCGGTGAAAATCCTACAATGAAAGTGTGCCTCAAGGCCTCATAGTTAGCCTTTTAAGTGGATGTTATGCTTAACCACACCTCCAAGAGGGAACTCTACACATTCACCTAATGGATGAGCAATGAAACAAAATTGTCATGGGGTACTTACCAATGCTTCAAGCTCATGTCTCTTGAAGCCTCCAAGCTTGCATGTATGCTCCAAACTCCAAGCTCCACCTCCACACTATCACCGTGGAGCTGCTCACACCATCACATAGGCCAATCACACTCTCTCATACAAGCATAAACACACAAGCATGAAAGAGGTGCAATGCTAGAATGCTCTCACTCCTCACTCTCTCACAAGTACAAGGGAAGAGCTCTCAATAGCACAAAGGGGATTTTGTCCTTTCATTATGAGAAAATACCTTATATACAATTAGCCCTTATTCACACTTGGGCACCCAAAACTTACTAACTAGGCCTTGGGTGGCCAATGTCTCATAATGTACAACCTTTATAGTGCCCTTACATGACACTTATTAATGTCCTCAATTGAGGATCATGGTGTTAATCCAAATGGGATTAACATTCCCCCTTTCCTGAAGTAGTAGGTTCTGTCCTGGTTACCGAATTCGTGTGGCGATAGAAATTGTGGTGAGACTGAAGTTTCCTGAGTGTGCGCCAGAATGCCGAATGGGACTTCCAGAACCTGGTGTCAATAGAAATTGTGGTGAGACTGAAGTTTCCTGAGTGTGCGCCAGAATGCCGAATGGGACTTCCAGAACCTAGTGTCGATCATATCTTCAAATGTTATGTGCATATAACCTAGAAGACATCTTAGACGATGGTAAGAAAGCATTATACCTCTGTGTCTGATGGCCCTTGGTTCATGCGAACTGTAGATGCTGAGCCTCATAGCCATCATAAGGTTCTTCTCTAGGTTGGTCTATCAAAACCACTAATAATTTCATAAACCTGACACTGGCTACAATTGTAGGATATGGTATTTTTCGCCAAGCTCTGATCCAATTGAGCAGTTGTCTTTGTGCTCGAATACTGGCAAATGTTGCTAGGTTAAATATTGGAAAATTGTAGCAGATATGAGAATCCCTTTCTTTTGCAGCTTGAAACTCTAGCGGTGTCCACCTCCTCTTGATAGGCATGTAGAGTGGATCCACTCGTAATGTTGGCAGCGCACTCATGTAAATGCTACTGTATTCAGTTACTGTTAAAAATTTTATTCTCCATGAAAGTTGCACTCCAAAATCATGTAGTTATGGTGCCTCTTCAGTAGTGTGGATGGTGGTGTAACCACCTCTGGTGTGCACTAGATGTTTCCTCCTCCATCTTCTATAACACTAACTAATCATGAAAGTGACCAGGCAAATTTCCAACAAGTCTGAGAGATGGGGGTTTGCCATCCTTGTGTGTTTTGTGACATTGGCCCATAATATTCCCTCTCCAGCCAATGGTAGTAATTCCTCTAATTCTAGATGAGTGGCCTAGAGAGGGTACGGCACATGATGCTGCCGTGTGGGGGTGACTGCAAAATATGCCTCTAGAAGAATCTTGTTGGTAGGATTGAACGGGGTACTCTGCATCAACACCTTGAACATAAGCTCTGGCTTTAACATTTGATTGCCTTGTTGTATGCATTCTTCATATTTTGCAGCTGTCACACGGAATCCAAAACATTATTATTAGTGTGAGGTGTAACATTATCAGCTGGAGGCAGATTACGTGCCTCCTGAGGTTGCCTTGGTGGAGATGGAACAGGTGCCAATATCTCCTCGGGGGCGAGAGTGTTAGTGGGAAATTCTAATTCTAGTCGGGAGAAGGAAGAGTAGATGCATCTAGCTTGTGAAGAAGTAGTAGGAGGTGTGCTTGGATAGGGATCAAGAAGCCTACTGGCGATATTAGTATACACAGGGTAGGTGTTTGTGAAAAAAGAAGATGGACCCTCATCCTCACCATGACCCGAACTAGGGGGTGGGTGGCTAGGTTTATGAGCTTGGAAAAAGGTTTGAATTTTAGGGATTTCTTCATTATCCACATCTGGGTAATTTATGTGAGTTGCATCAAAATTATTGCTTACATTGGTAAGCATAGCTTCTAAATGCTTATGGATATTAGCATATAGCTTAAGGATGCCCACTGGGTGAGATAAAGTAGACCCACAAAGATTTAAATGTTGGTGAGTATTATATACTTCTAAACCACCCGTGGGCTGATTACCCATTGATAAGTATTAGCCATAACCTCGTAGTTGGCTGGTGTTGCTGGTATGTCATCTGGAACAAACATGTCAAGTTTGTCAACCCTGTTGTCCAGAATTTCTGAATTTTGTAAGACACGACACCAACTACGGAGGTTGAGGACTATTGGATGCAAAGGATAAAAGAAGATATCTTGTGGGTCAGTTAATATCAAATCCCCCCTCAAAATTCCCATAATGATGGTTGGGTCAGCATCTCGCTCAGCATTTTGTTTAATAAGGGTTAATTCTCCTAAACCTATATCTTCAGCTAAGTTAATGTCATATTGAAGTAATGAGAGTGTTAGTGTAGACAAAAACAAGGTAAGAGTTTGAGAAGGGGCCCGAGGAGTTACTGGCAATTGTCCCAATTCCGAGGAGCACTCAAGGAGGGTACGTAAGTTATCTGTGGGCTCCGGCCTTTGACTCCTTTTTTGTGTGGCCAGTTGGCGAGCCAGTTCTTGCATGTGGATATCAATGTTGCTGAGCTCTATAGAAATGGCTATTTCTCTGATCATCCGTTCAGCAGCACTTCAAATCTTCTTGTTGCCACTTCTTGTGCTCTTCTGGCAGTAACTTCTCTTTGATTGGCTTCAGTAATTTGAAATACCTGTTGTGTTGCCAATCTTTGTGCATCTTGTAATTGGTTTTCTAGTTGTGATATTGTTTCTTGGCTTCTTTGCACCACTGTTTGGTTAGTGAGATGATTATTTCACTGAGAGCCTTGAGTTTTTTTGCATGCGCTTTGTTAACCTACTCTCGTTCCTATTGCAATCCTTGTACTCTTTCTTGTTCTTCTTTGAGGTTGGCTGTGTTGTTGAAGCATATCCTCAGTACGCTTTGTGCTCTCTTGGTACTCTTACATTTCCTTGGCATGCCTAATTGTTAGGCTCTGTGTGTGAGCTATCTCCTTTTGTATCTGCTCCTTTGCTTGCTCCAACCTTGCATTCAAGTCAGCATTCTCATTTATTTTTTGTACAATGGTTTGACTCAACACCAAGTTATTGCTCTCCAATGCACTATATCTTGTTTCCTGTTGTTCTGCAGCCTATAAACTCTTTATGATTACTTCTTTATGAGTTTCCTCTACTGCCGCCAAAGTATCTTTCACACTTTGTGTTTGTGTATTGGCCTCTTCTAGCTACTTCCATAGGCTAGCATTCCTGTCGTGCAACATGTGTGTTGTCAACAAATGGCAATGCCATACCTTCTGTTCCTGTTCCCAGTTGGTACTAGTAGCCGCACTTATTTTTGTAAGGGGATCATAGAGGAGTGTGTCGAGGCCTTCCAAGGTATCCTCGAGGAATTGTTGAGAATCCACCTCCTTGAAAGAGCCAAGATGCGGCAATGGCTCATCTTGATCCAATCTTCTTTGTTTGCTTGGCATGGACGTCTCTGGGGAGTGTGGCCTCTTACTAGATTCTACTGGCTTCTCTAATTCTTGTTGTGCAGCTGATGCCTCCTCGTGTGCTGGTCCTTCCCAAGGTATGATCTTTCTATGTTTGTTCTTCAGCTTCCTCTGTGTGTATCTCTGTTAGTTGTGAATCCTTGAGTAGGGAGAGGTCTTTGAATATTAGTTGTAAAGGGCTCATTAGAGGGGAGAGTTGTTGGTGTTGTTCTTGCATAGTAGGGCTTTGTAGTTTTTCTTAGAGAGCCTCTTGGTATGTCTTGATCTCTGATGCCACAGCTGCTTCCAATCGCTGAGATTCTGTGGTGACATCCACTAGTAGTACTCTCATCCTTTTATCAGTCTTCTTCTTTTGATATTTCTTGATTGACTTTATGAGCTGTTCGATCTCCATTAACACTGCTTGTCCTTCATCCACCCTTCCAATAGATTTAGTAGGCTGACTAGGGATTAAGGCTAGCGACAGGTTTTCCTATGGTTCATCTTTCACTGGCCGCTGTGCCACATGGTTAAGTATTTGTGTTAACAGGTATGGGTTGCTGACCTTGGACTGATGTGCTTGAGATAATTTTTCATTTCTTTGTGCAGAAAAAAGGCCCAATCATCCTCCTTCTCTTCATGAGCTTTGGCAATCCTGTTAAGGCGGCTGACCCTGTTATACTTATCAACTAGTTTGATTTGCATCATCAACGACATTGCCTTGCAAGATTTCTCAGTGGCTTCATCCTTGATGTTCTCGTACTCTGCCCCATTGGAGTTATAAGAATCTCTCTTTAGCATCTCCTTGATGGGCATTGTATCTATTGTGTGTCTGTGGGCCTTGACTGCCAAGGAGCTATAAAGCGTCTCTGATGAGGTCTTCTATTATGAGTAGCTCTTCCGTGGTACCATCTGCCTTTGTAATTTTTCTTCTCTTTGTCTGCTTGTCATATGTACGGAGATATTCTGTGTAGAGTTTGTGTTGATCCTTCTGGTGGGTAGCCATTCTACAGAGGCTGACTTTTTCCAACTTATCCTTTACTTCTGCATCTTCCTATAGATGGAGGCACTCCTTACTATGGCACTGTAGAGTGATTTTCCCATGTGGTGTAGTGACCTTTCTTCTTATGATGAGAGTTTCCTGGAAGGGCTGGAAGGACTGGGCGTAAGGGCCCAAGAAGTTGCTTCTCAGCTTGCTGGCACTTTGGGACCCTATGGCACTGCTGGCTTGTGTGGAGGTGGTTGCTCTCGGGACTCAGATTCAAACGTAGACATTTGTACAACCATATATTATCAGTCAAATGACTAGTGGAAGCCACCTTTTTTTTCTTTTTTCTTTTTGGTGTTAATTAGTGTTAGTATGTTGGGGAAAGGTTCGTGAGGGCCTTCCCATATAGTAGAATGTGTGAATTTGAAGGCATGAAAGGTTTCTCCGTGAAGCAGCAACAGACGTGAATGTGATGCGGGGACGTGAAGGTCTCCCGTGAAGTTCTCCCGTGAAGTTCGAGGACGTGAAGGTCTCCCGTGAAGTTCGGGGACGTGAAGGTCTCCCATGAAGTTTAGGGACATGAAGTTCTCCCATGAAGTTCAAGGACGTGAAGTTCTCCCATGAAGTTGTAAACTTGGGAACGTGAAGGTCTCCCATGAAGTTTGGGGACGTGAAGTTCTTCGTGAAGTTCGGGGACGTGAAGGTCTCTTGTGAAGTTCAGGGATCAGAAGTTCAGGGATGTGAAGTTACAGACTTGGGGACGTGAAGGTCTCCCGTGAAGTTCGGGGACGTGAAGTTCTCCCGTGAAGTTGCAAATTTGGGGACGTGAAGGTCTCCCGTGAAGTTGCAGACTTTACCAATTAGGACATCTAACGTGTTTTGATAAAATTTGTGTTGCAGGAATTGTTTTGGTTTTGGTCATTTTCACGTAATTATTATAAAAGTGTTATCTTCATTGAATTTAATTTCCATGCATAAAGTAATTTTTTTAATTATAAAAGCGTTATTCCTATAAAAATTAATTTTTATGCATAAATAGATGCATAAAGAAATTCTTTTTATTTTAAAAGTGTTATTCTTATTAAATTTGATTTTATGCATAAATAGATGCATAAAAGGATTTTCTTTTATATAAAAGTGTTATTTCCATTGACGTTGATTTTTATGCATAAATAGATGCATAAAGAAATTCTTTTTATTTTAAAAGTGTTATTCTTATTAAATTTGATTTTATGCATAAATAGATGCATAAAAGGATTTTCTTTTATATAAAAGTGTTATTTCCATTGACGTTGATTTTTATGCATAAATAGATGCATAAAGAATTTTTATATCAAAATTAGAATTCTCTTTAATTCTATGTTTAATTTCTATGAGTATTTGATAAATGAATAAGTAAATGCTCTGAGAGAGAAATTTCTATTGTTTTATATTCACTCGGATTGTAAAGAGAAAATTCAAAAAATCTATCGAAGTCAAAATATTCAGATAAATGATTAATTTATTCCTCATCGAAATTCGTGATAAATTTATAAATCAGTTAAGTGAATATTCAATGAATGAAATTTAATAAAATAGTAACTGAAATATCACCCCTTTTCGAGAAAGATAGTTCAGGAAAAATCTTATCAGACTCGAACCCTGAATCAAACTATGACCAAGACCAAACTCTTTCGTCAGTTTTGAGGAAAGAAGATGTGACTAGTTCAAGAAAATACACTCAAATCTCCCGCCAAATCTGAAACTAAGTTGAGACCCTTCGAATTGATCTGTGGATTTACAGAATTCGAGGAATTCTGTTATGGAATTCAGAATTATGATCAAGAAGTTTTGGGATACTAATTTAAGATATACTCATTGTATTCAAAAGGAAATCAAACTGAAAACTTGCATAGAAACCCTGTTTTCTTAAAGGACTCTCTTACGCCAAAATACTGGAGGGAGCATTTGGTATGTGTTTTTCTAAGGGAAATTTGGTTGCAACAGCTATGGCGGGGAGTGTTTAAAGGACAGCTCACCACATGGCAAAGCCTGCCCAGATCTTGTTGACCAGCCTCGGTACGATTAAAATGGTGCGCTTCCCCAGTATGATGGATGAGGGCTGACGCGGTCCCTGAGTGAAGTGCCAGGACACCTAAGGAGGATCCTAGAGGGTTCTGACAAGGCGATGCACAGGCTCGTAGTGCCTAGGACACCCATGCATATGTCGTGGAAGATTATATGATGGACAAATGATTATTGTAATCTGTTAACAGAGAGTCCAGAGTGATACTGTTTTTTTTAAGAAACAAGGGACTGGATGGAAATTTCGAGTTATGACATCTATAACCAATAACTGTTTGTCAATGGATTGTTTTATAGGTTAAAGTTTTAAAGAGGAGTGTGTGCGTAACTGTATTCGAAAGCAAAAGTTAAGAAAGGCATTCAATTATGGGTGGGTGAGTAATTGTCCTGGTTCTACCAATTCCAGTGGTTGGGTGGTGGCTAACCCATGGGCCGAATGGGCTAGAATCAGTGGAGTATTAATAATGAAATTGAAATAATAGGAATACACTTAGAATTCGAGTAGTTAAATAAAAACCCGAAGACTTTCTCAAATGATTAGGTCAACGCATGTGCCTGATTCGGTTAGAAAAAAAGCATTGATTTCTTCATGTTAAGTCTGTAATAGTTTTCCTTCTATCTAGTTTAATTAGGTGAAGGATAGTTTAGTTCTCTGTAAGAAAATCAAAAAGGTGGAATTGTCCCCCTTTTTTGGGCAAGGAAAATTTTCCCAGTTTCGGTTTCGGAATGACCACCAGATTAGTCTCATGCTCGGACATTAGAAGGCAAGAGGAAGCTACTTCCACTGCTACCAATTAGGAATACATTGTGCGAAGGGGACAGAGGGGTCTCACAACAGCACCTGATATCAGAGCACTGTTGTAAACTTATAAAACAGCACCAAAAATTGCCTAAAATTTTAAAGTAAATCTGGGATAATGTTTTCATTTGCTGCAGCCAGAGCAGTTACGATAGTAGAAGTAGTGAAAGAGGAAAGAGGTCAGATTTATGCCGCAATTGAAAACCAAGGGCCAAATCATCGATTCTCTCTCATCCATACTCCAGCTGAGTATAAGGGTAAGCCATTTAAGCTTTTGATTGATTCAGGCAGTACTTATTCATTTATTTTCCCTGGATGCTTGAGTAAGCTAGTCTTAGAACAGAAATTAGGGAAACCTATGCAAGTTGATTTGGCCAGTGGTGGGAAGATTCTTTTCACTCACCATGAGACAGATCGTATTCAGTTTAATCTAGATGGGAATGTAACTGACTACCAGTTCAGAGTCTTACCTTTGGGAGTTTTTGATGGAATCCTTGGAATGGATTGGCTCCACAAAAATCAAGCTGACATTCATTGTCACAATGGAACCATTTCCTTCTGTGACCTTCATGGGAACAAAGTTTAAGGAATTGGAGTTTTCGGATCCCCAAATTTGTAATTAGTAAAAGCTTCTAAGTTACTGAAAGGACTTAGAAAGAAGCAACTCATTCATGTTGTCAAAATGAATCCGGTAGACACAAAGTTAAAGGCTAAAGAACCAGAATGGTTAAGTGAGTATAATGATTTATTCCTAGCAGAGCTAACTGAGATGCCTACGATTCGAGAAGTAGATCATGTGATAGAATTGACCCCTCGAGCTCAAGTAGTAGCCCAGCGCACGTACAAAATGCCAGTCCCTGAAGCCATTGAACTCAAGGAACAGCTTAGGTAGCTATTAGAACAAGGGTTTGTAAGACCCAGTGTTTCACCTTGGGGAGCGCCAGTTCTCTTTCAGAAAAAGAAGGATGGAACTCTAAGACTCTGTGTGGATTACAAAGGTCTTAATCAGCTGACAGTTAAGAATAAGTATCCTATCCCCGAAATTGATGAGCTTTTTGACAGGCTAAGTGGAGCCCAAATCTTCACAAAGATAGATCTTAAATTAGGGTATTACCAGATCAGGATTAATGAGTAAGGTATCCTGCAAAACACTCGCTATGGGCACTATGAATTTACAGTCATGCCGTTTGGATTGACAAATACCCTAGCTACATTCAATCACCTAATAATGTAGGACATTCTCAAAGAAAACTTGGATGATTTTGTTCTTGTTTTCTTTGATGATATTCTGATTTACTCAAAGAATGCAGCTGACCACCATGAACCTCACGTTCGTAAGGTTCTTGAGATTCTAAGGAATCACCAACTCTTTGCAAAAAAGAGCAAATGCACTTTCTCTGCCAACCATGTTGAATACTTGGGCTTTTTCGTATCCAAAGACGGAATTTCTCCAGATTTCGTAAAAGTCCAAGCAGTTGTCCTGAACCAAGGACAGTGAAAGAAGTCAGAGGATTCTTAGGATTAATTGGTTGATATAGAATTTTTATACCTAAGTATGCTCTCATAGCTTCCCGCCTGACTAATCTTCTTAAGAAGAATACCCCATTTCAATGGTCTGCCAGGTGTTAGAGCACTTTTGATAACCAATCCCATTCTGAAGTTGCCAGATTTCTCTCTACCCTTTGAGGTAGTAAAACTGATGCCACTGGTTTTACCCTGGGAGGTGCACTCATGCAGGAAGGTCATGCAGTGGCCTATGAATCCTGAAAACTCAGAACGCATGAGAGAAATTATGCTGTTCGCGACTTGGAGCTACTTTCAGTAGTCTATGCCTTGAAATTGTGGAGACATTACCTACTGGGTCAAAGATTCACTTTGATGACAGATCATCAGAGCTTAAAGTGGATCTTCACTCAGAAGGATCTCAACATGCGCCAAAGAAGGTGGATGCAGACCCTATAAGAATTTGATTTTGAAATCAAGTACCGCCCAAGCAAAGGAAATGTGGTAGCAGATGTCCTCAACAGAAAAGCCTCCTTGCTTGCAATCACAGTGGTGTCAAATCCATTGATTAATGAAGCAAGAGAGAAGATCATGCAGGATAGATTCTTTGGCCCTATTGCTACCCTACTTATGCAGGAAAGCAAACTCCTCAGGAGTTGAACCGAGTTCAAGGGTACAACCCGGATGATGGAATTATGTATTACAATAGCAGGCTATGCATTCCCAATGATGAGGGAACTAAGGGTCAAATTCTGAATGAAGCCCATGATAGCCTTATAGCAGGACATCCAGGTTTCATCAAGACCTACATGTCTGTAAAGAAAAGCTTCTTTTGGCCTGGACTAAAAAAGGATGTACTTAATCATATACGACAATGCCTGATATGTCAAAAAGTCAAAGCTGAGAGAGTAAAAATGCCTGGGAAGTTACATCCCCCAGATGAAGTGGGAATGTATCAATATGGATTTTATTACTCGACTACCTTCAGTGCAATCAGGTTACAACTCCATCTTCGTGGTAGTTGGCAGACTAACAAAGTTGCCCATCTGATTCCAGTAAAAGAAACCTACATTACAGTGGATGTGGCCAGAGTGTTCCTCAAGGAAATCTTCAAATTGCATGGCCTACCCAGGAGAATAGTAAGTGATTGAGATCCCAAGTTCACGTCAAGATTCTGAATTGCATTTTTCAAAGCAGTAGAAACTTTCTTGGATCTCAGCACAACTTCCCACCCCGAGACCGATGGTCAAACAAAAAGGGTGACCCAAGTAATCGAAGATATACTTCGGTCATGCTATGGCAAGGAACCCAAGAAGTGGCTAAGCTGTCTGCACCTAGTCGAGTTCGCCTACAATGCTTCTTATCATCGAAGTATCGGGATGAGCCCTTTCAAAGCTCTGTATGGACAAGACTGCCTAACACCATTAACTTGGTCCGACCCATTGATTAGGGTCGAGATATCGAGATAGATGCTTGACGACATGGAGCAGTAGATGCAGTCAATCCACAAAGATGTAAAAGCTGCCCAAGATAGACAGAAGTAGTATGCATATAAGAAGAGGTCAAACAGAAAATTCAAAGAAGCAGATATGGTCTTCATTCGAGTATGCCCCAAAAGAAGTTCTCTATCTCTTTGGAAGTACAAGAAGTTATCCCCCAAATACTATGGGCCATATCTGATTACAAAGAAAGTAGGTGACTTAGCCTATGAACTTCTTCTTCCTCCTCATCTCAAAGTACATAATGTATTTCATGTCAGCCTACTTAAGAAGTATGTACCGAGCCCGAATCACGTGCTTAATGATGAACTCTTAACTTCTTCAACCCAAGGGCTGATGGAACTCCAACTTGAAGAAATCCTTGATGTTCGAGAGAAGGTTCTCAGGAACATAATTCTTAGAGAATTATTAGTCAAATGGAAGTTCTATCCTTTTGAAGACACCACCTGGGAGAAAGAAGCCGAACTGATGCAGGATTACCCCCAGTTTTATGGAGGACATCTTACATTTTTCAAGTGGGAGAGGATGTAAGATTCCTCCCCAGACCCTCAAGATGTCCAATTTCTTCCCCTGTAAAATCAATCCCCTTTTCTAAATAATAAAAGATCTTGTTTCTACCTATTTTGGCTTAGAGAGAGAAAATATTCTAGAGAGAGATAATTTAGTTTTTAGATATCTTTGGATGGAAAATTATAATTTCTTATTAAAATAAATTCTCCCAAAATAGAAGTTTAAAAAGAAATTTCTAAGGTGCATTAGAAATAAATTATAATCTGCTTAAAAGACCTTAGCCTAAGGGTCCAGATTTTCTAAAAATTTTGATTAAGGTTTTAAGGGACCAATAAGATTAATCCAAATATAGGGAGGATATAAATTGAAGAATAAAAGAAAAACCCCCCAAAAATGAGTAAATGCTCACATAAGATGAAGAGTGGACTAAGGAGAACCAAAGAAAATAGTTAAAAAACTGATTTTTGACACCTCCTCAGAGTGGAGATTCCCTCTCATGAAGGAGGCGCCTTTTTTCTCATCATTACTCTCCAATTTTAAATCAATTAAGTGAGATATTTCATATCTCCTCTCTCCTATTTCAAGTTTAGTTCCAATTTTAAATCAATTAAGTGAGATATTTCATCTCTCCTCTCTCCTATTTCAAGTCTAGTTCCAAAAAATAAGCTGAACTGACCCAAAAATGGTCAAAAATTGACCAAACTGATCTGAAAAATTCTAGAATTAGTTTGCTTGGTTTGAGGCTCACTTTTTCCTATAAATAGAAGCCTCCCCATTTGTAAAAGCTTAATAGTGTTTATGCACTATTACTCTACTCCTACCCATAGCCAATTACATTGAATTTTCTTGATAATTCAATTGTTTTTTACTTAATCCTCTCCAAAGTAATTGGAGGCATAGAAAGATGCATAATTGGAGGCATAGAAAGTAATTTACTCCATGTACATATTCACCTATGAATATGCATGAATATCACTGATATTAATTATTAAAATTAATTTCTATGCATAGAAAGATGCATAATGAAAATTTTTATTATAAAAGTGTTGTTTTCATTGAATTTAATTTCTATGCATAGAAAGATGCATAATGGAATTTTTTTAATTATAAAAGTATTATTTTCATTGAATTTAATTTCTATGCATAGAAAGATGCATAATGGAAAATTTTTTATTATAAAAGTGTTATTTTCATTGAATTTAAATTCTATGCATAGAAAGATGCATAATGAAAATTTTTTTATTATAAAAGTGTTATTTTCATTGAATTTAATTTCTATGCATAGAAAGATGCATAATGGAATTTTTTTAATTATAAAAGTGTTATTTTCATTGAATTTAATTTCTATGCATAAAAAGATGCATAATGGAAATTTTTTTTATTATAAAAGTGTTATTTTCATTGCATTTAATTTCTATGCATAGAAGGATGCATAATGGAATTTTTTTATTATAAAAGTGTTATTTTCATTGAATTTAATTTCTATGCATAGAAAGAGGCATAATGGAAATTTTTTTATTATAAAAGTGTTGTTTTCATTGAATTTAATTTCCATGCATAGAAAGATGCATAAAGGACTTTTTTATTATAAAAGCGTTATTCCTATAAAAATTGATTTTTATGCATAAATAGATGCATAAAGAAAGTCTTTTTATTTTAAAAGTGTTATTCCTATTAGATTTGATTTTATGCATTTATAGATGCATAAAAGGATTTTCTTTTATATAAAAGTGTTATTCCCATTGACGTTGATTTTTATGCATAAATAGATGCATAAAGAATTTTTATATCAAAATTAGAATTCTCTTTAATTCTATGTTTAATTTCTATGAGTATTTGATAAATGAATAAGTAAATACTCTGAGAGAGAAATTTCTATCGTTTTATATTCACTCGGATTGTAAAGAGAAAAATCAAAAAATCTATCCAAGTCGAAATATTCAGATAAATGATTAATTTATTCCTCATCGAAATTCGTGATAAATTTATAAAAAACTCCATAACAGAATTCCTCGAATTCTGTAACTTGATCCACAGATCAATTCGAAGGGTCTCAACTTAGTTTCAGATTTGGCGGGAGATTTGAGTGTATTTTCCTGAACTCGTCACATCTTCTTTCCTCGAAACTGACAAAAGAGTTTGGTCTTGGTCATAGTTTGATTTAGGATTCGAGTCTGATAAGAGTTTTCTTGAACTATCTTTCCCGAAAAGGGGTGATATTTTAGTTACTATTTTACTTAATTTCATTCATTGAATATTCACTTAATATTCAATCTCTACACTGCTTCAATTATTCAGTAAAATTGCTTGTTTTGTTATTGTCTGTCAGTACTTTTGCTTTCAAAAAAAAAAAAGAAACACACAAACCACCTATCATTTTGCTTGCAGGTACACACTGGAGATTCTACTCTTCCTTGGCATCTACGCGCTCGAGGACGTGCGCAAAATAGGAAGGGGGGAATGTTGCGTGACGAGTGGTGTGATCAATGCAAGGATGCAACACAAAGATGGAAGCAGGAAAACAAGAGACTTGACATTCTTATTTAGGGCTCTTGTAGAGAGTTCCAAGTTGTAGAGTGACAAGAGTTCTAAGTTGTAGGTGAGTGTGGGAGTGGGCTTGAGAATAATCCCACATGGGAAGTTTTGGGAGTTTTAGGAGTTTTAGTATAAATAGTGGCTCATTTGAGAGCTCACACACACTTTGGGCTGACTCATGCTTGAGCTCTCTTGAGACTAGCTCTCCCTCTTGTTCATAGAGGTGCAAGCTCTTCTCTCTCCCCATCTACACTATTGTATGAGCAATGCTCTTCTAATTCAATGCAATGAGATGATGTTTTTCTCTCTTCTCATTTCTATTCTCTAGTGTGCATGCTTCTTTGTTTATGCTTGTGGGTTCTCTATTAGGCTTTATGTGCTAGTGGATTCAAGCTTAAGCTTCTCCATAAGGCATTGCTTGAGTAGTGAATGAGAATGCATGTTTATTTCAAGTTCCATTAAGCTTCAAGGTTTGTGTGCATGCTAGGGAAGTAGGTGCTTGAGAATGAAGTATGCTTTGAGCTTGTGTATGCATTAGCTTAGCTTTCTTCTTGTAATGGATGCATGAATGAGTGGGTTGATGAGTGAATGAGCTATGGCAAGATTGAGCTTGTGTGTAAAGTCTATGTCAAGGTAGTGGTGTTCATAGCATCCTCTCCCGAAAGGGATAAGCTTCCATGCACCTAACCGGGTTGAATCCCCTAGCAATGAAAGGAGTGTTTATCATTCCATTGGAGAGCTAGGAGCGTAGTCTACTTGCCCATATTGCATACGTAGGGAGACGACCGTCTTTCCAGCATCGAAGTTATGCCAGGATCAAAACCTATAAGCAAACCTGCTTATAGATTAAGCCACTCCGCCGAGGCACAGGAGGTGGAAAAACAATTGACGAAATATTTGAACAAAGGCTTCATTCGGCCTAGTTCAAGTCCGTGGTGGGTAGCGCCTATTCTTCTGGTAAAGAAGAAAGACGGATCTATACGGATGTGCATAGACTATAGGGCTCTTAATCAGATAACGATTAAGAACAAGTATTCAATGCCATGCATGGATGAGTTGTTTGATCAACTCTATGGATCGAGATACTTTACAAAAGTAGACCTGAGATCAGGGTATCATCAGGTTAGAATTAAAGCAGAAGATGTTGTGAAGACAGCATTTAGGACCCGTTTCGGGCATTTTGAGTTTTTGGTTATGCCTTTTGGGCTAACCAATGCTCCAGTGACGTTTATGATGCTGATGGACAGTATTTTACGTCCATATCTGAAAAAATTCGTAGTAGTTTCCCTAGATGATATTCTTGTGTACAGTAAGACAGAAAGAACACATAGAGCATTTGCATCTAGTGTTCGAGTTGTTGCGAGAGCACAAACTATTTGCAAAGAAGAGCAAATGTGAATTTTTTGAAACAGAAATTCACTGCCTTGGCCATATTATATCCACCGATGGTACGCGGATGTGGCCAGAAAAAGTAGAGGCTATTCTTAAATGGCCAGCACCAAAGAATCTCGAGGAACTGTAGATTTTTCTTGGCATGTCGGGGTTCTACCAACAGTATGTGAAGGACTACGCGAAGATCGCAGTCCCGTTGAGACTGACCAGTTTACGGTCAAAAACTAAAAACATTAGTTGGGGGGAAGCCCAACAGAAGAGCTTGATAAGCTCAAGATAACCGTAGTAGATACACCTGTTTTGACTATTGTCGATCCAAATGAGCCGTTTGTCTTGGAAAACAGATGCTAGTAATGAGGCTATTGGGGCCGTACTTATGCAAAGGGGACGCCCAATTGCATTTGAGAGTAAAAAGTTAGATCGTGCACAGCGTAACTACTTGGGCTTACGAGCGAGAGTTACTAGCGATAGTTCATGCACTGAAAAAGTGGAGACACTATTTGTATGGTGCTTACGAGCGAGAGTTACTAGCGATAGTTCATGAAGTGAAAAAGTGGAGACACTATTTGTATGATGCTCCTTTTGAGGTCCGGACGGACCATGAAAGTCTGAAATGGCTTTCAAGTCAAAGTGAACTGAAGGGTAGAAAAGCTCGGTGGGCGGAGATTCTACACAAGTTTGACCTTCAGATACGTTACCACCAGAAAGGTAAGTATAACGTGGTGGCAGATGCACTTAGTCGCATGCCACAGATTAATGAACTTAGTTTCACAGTCTTCAAGAATGATTTCTTGGAGTCACTATGTGGTTTATGTGAGCACGATCCATCTTTTACAGAGGTCTGGCGCGCTGTACGCGTACACACTTCTTCACAAACGCGACCACCTCCCTTGTTGGCACGGACTACTAGTCCGGAGAGACTGGGCCGAAGGTGCAACGGGAAGGGAAGTGAGAGTTATTAGTCTGGAGAGACTAGCCGTGTCTTTTAGGTATAGTTTGGAGCCGGAGAGCTCTGACTAGGCCCTTCTTTACCTTTGACTGCCACGGCTTCAAAGGGGAGTGATAAACTTCGTCGGGGGGAGAAATATGCTAATTACTCCATTGACGACGGGTACTTACTCTACAAGGGTAGAGTATGTGTACCAACTATTGGTGACTTTCGGGCCCAAATTTATTAAGAAAGTCATGATAGTCCAAGTGCGGGTCATCCCGAGATTCAGAAGACCTATGCACTAGTAAAAAGACAGTTTTATTGGCCTAGTTTGTTTAAGGACGTCCAGACTTATGTGCTAAAATGCAATAAGTGCCAGGTCAATAAACATGAACGTCTTAAAATTGGAGGACTACTCCATCCCCTGGAGATTCCTCAAGGGAAATGGGAAAGCATTTCCATGGATTTCATTACTAGTTTACCCAAGATGAGTCGAGGGAATGACTCGGTGTGGGTGGTAGGGGACAGGTTAACTAAAATGGCAAAGTTTATCGCCACAAAGAAAACTGTTAAAATGCCAGAGTTGGCAAAACTCTTTATTGAACATCTCTACAAGCTATATGGCCTGCCCGCCCGCGCAGATATAGTGTCGGATAGAGATAGAAAGTTCAACAGTCATTTTTGGAGGGAAGTCTTCAAAAAGTTGGATACTACTCTGAGTATGAGTACGGCAGATCATCCGGAGTCTGATGGTCAAACTGAAAGAGTTAACCAAATTCTAGAGGATATGTTGTGTTCTTATGTTAGTAAGAAGCAATCTAATTGGGAAGAGTACTTGCCCTTATTGGAGTTTGCCTATAATAGCTCCAAACACTCAGCGACGACGAGACTGGTGGATTCACACCATTCATGTTAATGTATGGATTCCAGCCGAGATCTCCAATGGCTGTAGGCCTAGAAAAGGAGAAGATTCAATCTGTCAAGGATTTCCTTGAAGATATGAATGATATGCTCAGAGCCGCACATGAGAGCATTCGTAGCGCTCAGGATCGCGCGCTAAAACTTATGCGGATAAAGGACGTAGAAAGGTGACCTTTGCAGAAGGTGACTTTGTATTCCTCAAGGTTCTTGCGTAGTCAGAAACCATGAAAACGGGAAAGTGTGATAAACTTTCTCCGAGATATTGTGGTCCTTTTAAAATCCTTAAGAAGATTGGGGACGTAGCACATAAACTTGAGTTACCAGAGAGTTCTCAAGTCCATCCTGTCTTCCATGTCAGTAAACTGAAGAAATCAGTTCACGGGTTTGAGAACGTAATTTCTCCAAAGATTTTGGTGGACTTCATAGAGCCACCAAAGATACCACATGAACCTGAAAAGATTCTAGAGTATCATGACAGACGAACCCGACATAAAGTGTACCAGGAGGTACTTGTTAAATGGACAGACAGGGATGAGGAGGCAGCTACTTGGGAACGCCGTAGTGCAATTTCCAAGAGATTTTCCCAGTTTGTTTTTGAGGACGAAAACTCTTCTTAAGGGGGGGGGTAATGTCACGTAGGCTGTAATGCCTGTGATGACCGACGACGAGGACAGACCGGGGCTTTAGCGTCAACACCTCGGCCGGACGCGGCTTTAGCGTCAACACCTCGGCCGGCGGACCGCGGATGGCCAGACGGGGCTTTAGTGTCAACACCTCGGCCGGCGGACCGCCGAGGATGTGGCCATCCAGGGTTCAGTGGGAGAGGACGCCCATGCGGAGTCGTGGGCGGCCAGGCTAGTGTGGGCGGCAGGCCACACACTATATAGCCTGGGGGATGAGGGGCAATCCTCATTCTTCCTCTATGGCTGGGTGGTGAACCATAGGCCGTCCCCTCCTGTGGTAATGCCCGTAGTGGTGTTACGGTAATCTAACACATTTTTTACAACAAGCAATATACATAATTCTTCAACCCTCGCATCGAGCGTCAAGCTTTGGAGACCAGTCTTTGATGCTTTGTCTTTGAGCTTTTTTGGCATTATTTCTTCTTCAAGTATCTGCCATTCAAGTACTTTTCTATCTCCAACAATGGACTTCAAATCAACTAACGTTATTGGTTTAAATGGGATCGACAAGAGTCAGATAAGCTTGTTTATTTTCCTATCTCTTCACTGTTGTATTTTCCTATCTCTTCACTTTTGTATTTTTCAATTATTTTACCTTGTCTTTATCAAGAATTCTTCTATAGTGACCAACTCCTCCTAAGTTTTTCCTTGATGGATGCGGCCACTCCTGCTTTGGACCCATGGAATTGCTTGGGACTTGGCAAAAGTAAGGGATTTCGACATTACTTCCTTAATTCGAAATGCCTACCCATATGCCTTATCTAGAATAAAAATTTTGTTTTTCTTTAATATGGTATCAAAAACACACATCCATATTCCTAAAACTAAAGAAGAGTCCCCAATAATGTATATTACCCTTCTTATGAGTAGTTTCCCTTACCATTTCTTTAGGCTTTATGAACAAGGCTCTTGGCACCCCTGGCCTTAGGCAAACCTTTCCATAATTTCTTCTTTTTGACATAATATCTTTGGCCATACTTCAATTTTGTGGCTTACATCATGTGTGTGTATGTGTGTACTATTTCTTCAACACAATTCATATTGTAGTTTTTGTCCATAAGAATTGAAGTTCTTTTAATTGCATATTTTTTGAGTAAATAGGTTTAATGTTTTAATAATTTTGTAATTTAATAGCTCACCCTTAATCCTGTGTTGGCATAATCTTACTTTATTGTAGAAACCACATATATTGTCTATCCTAGGTAATGTTGTGAGTTATTCCAATGTCAATAATTAGTTTGACTTAAATATTAAACTATTATTGTTTCATATCAATTGAGGTCAGCTGAGTCTTGAATAGGATAGTCCCATTTCATTTGTTTAGGTTTAATGAAAATTTTTGAGTTTCTAATCTCAATTGGTTAATTTTTTGTATTTCAATGTTCTTTTTTAACGTTATTATTTCACCAAGTATTTACAACTCTTACAGCTTGACCCCCACAAGATAAGTGCGTGTTTATTCTAATGTTTCTCCTTTTTCTTAATCACTCTATTTTGTAGGACATAATTTGTTTTTTTAGACAAGTTTTCATAATCACTCTATTTTGTAGAATATAATTTGCCATTTCAAATAAGTTCTTGATTTACCTAAAATTAATTCTTTTTTTAACTCAAACCTTTCAAATTGTCTCTCTATGATTTATGCTTTCACCTAATTTAGGCTTTTGGTGCACACCTTTCCATGAAGTTTTAGCCAACCCTAGCCTATGAGATGTGTATATAGAGGGCTCGGCCTGAGGCATAGCGGAGTAGCTCTTAGACCAAATTCATAAGCAGATTTTTTGACTTGGTCTTCTGGAGTCCTCTTTGTTGTTGGTGAAGAAAAAGTGCAGTGTATATCCTATTAAAGGCTTAAAGGACATATCTATTCTTATTTTGGCCATGCGAAGTCATTACATCATCAACTAAGCATGCTGAAAGATAGAAGTAAGTTTTTATGATGCAACGTATGCTTAGTTCCATGAGTGTAGATACAGCGAATTCAAGAGATGTATGATATGTTGATTTGGGTGCCTCTCACATGACCAACCATGGTGAGTGGTTCAGAGAATTAAGGGATTTGGAAATCTATGTTGACTTTTTGTAAACATACGATGCACAATGAGTTGCATTACTTGATGTGGCTACTTAAGTTGATGAAATTCAACTTCATGATAACTTTGAGGAAAAGTTCACAAAATGTGCTCGCAAATTGTATGTTAAGAATATCTAATGATTAGCCAGCTAGATTTACATGAATCTTATTTATTCAAATTGGGATTTAGTTCCCAAATGGGAGTAAGGAAATATCACACTTCCTAGCTCATGGATTCCCAGTGAAATGAGGAATAGAGACCATGTGAGGACCATGTGAGGAGGAGCAATTCATTGGAATTGGGAGTGCATGAGTTAAATTGTGGCCTTTTCTCAACACTCCTTCTCCTCAAGGTGCTATTTAAAAAATGCTGCCCATAGCTTGTCTTTGAACTTTGCATGCTCATCTTTGTTTAATTCTTTTATGAAACTATCAATGATTTGATCATGTGTAGAATGCATGCCATAATCCACTTGAATTGTGCCCTACCTTCTCAATACTCCTCCTTAAGACACTATTCAAACTTTCATTGTGGCGGCTTACATTCTCGACACTCCTCCTCGAGACACCATTCAAACTTGAATGCCCATAGCCTCTCTTAGAAAGTCGCATGCTTTATCTTAGCTTAATCCTTTTGCGAAAATATTAAAGATTTGATCGTGTAGAAATATATTACAAATCCACTTGTTTAGTAATTATTTATTTCTCTGACAGTGTTATTGAACCTCTGTATGCTTAGTTCTTTCATGAAAAATCCACTTGTTTAGTAATTATTTATTTCTCTGACAGTGTTATTGAACCTCTGTATGCTTAGTTCTTTCATGAAAAATAAAGTTATTAGACTACATGATTAAACTCACATTGTCACAAAAGATTACAACTATATTCTATCTCCACCCGATCTTGATGGGTTCAAAGAAGTGGTGGTATCAACACTTATAAAATTCATTTATTCCAACATGGCATCCAGTAATTCTTTCCTGATGTTGGCTAGAAAGGTAGCAAGGTAACCTTTAATATTCTCCTAGAGTACACACTTTGGGCAAAAGTCTGGGGGATCTTCACCATTATGCCTACATACACTGGCCTCGAGACGGGTTCCTTGGTGCCTAGCTAGGAAGGTTGGTTCCATTATGGCTGAGGACGTGTAGGAGGAGGCTGGGACTGAGACCAGCTCTCCAAATAGATGTTTAGGGAGGCAAACCTTAGGTTTTTGGGTTCCGCGGGTCATCATTGGATTGGCATGAGTGTTCCCTATTGAGGGGATGGGTAATACTCCTCTTCTGGTTGACTATGCTACCCTGGTTTCACTACCTCCTCATATAATCTGGCTATTGTCATTGCATCTTGTAAGGTATCGAAAGGTAATTGGTCGTTTAACAAACCTTCATATTATTGGGTCTTTCACCCTTAAGAATACTCCTTTTTGTATCCCATCATCTAAGTTATAGTCTCCCCATCTTTAAGTATTGACACCATCCTTGAGATATGACTCTACCCTTTCCCCATCTTTAAGTATTGACACCATCCTTGAGATATGACTCTACCCTTTCCCCTTCGAGCTGTCCTAGATTCATAAATTATAATCCTTCCCTCCAGAAGTGTGTAACACATGCTTCAGCTCATCTAGTTACCAAATCTTCTACATTTTGTCTCTCATCCCATTGAAATGCCATGCCTTTGAGGGTGGCAGGAAGATGTGCTCTGGTGGGGGTTCTAGCATTGTTAGTTGTTCTAGTACCAAGAAATGTGCAACATGAAGATCATAATTTCATTATATTCTCCTTTGAAGATTTCTAATGGGACAACATTCACAGGGTGATCATTAACATTCTCAGTAGCTATCTGGATTAGATAGCACCTGGGTGCTCCATGTCAGGGAATAGGAATTGTATAGATTCTAGTGCCTCCTTCTTGTCTTTCTCTCCTTATAAACCTTTATAATCTTTCTCTGGCTTGATCTATGATTTGTTAGTTCATTACCTTGCCCAAGGACTTTCTTACTCCTTACTAATATACTGGTTCCATCTTATAAAAGGTCTCTAGATCATTCAATTCTTTCTTTTACTTTGAACAAAATCCTTACTTCATTACCATGCCCAAGGGCTTTCCTCCTCCTTACTACCGTACAAGTTCCATATTATCCCACGAGGTCTCTAGATCATTCATTTCTTTCTTTTTCTTTGGACAAAATCCTACGTCCATCCCATTGCACAATGGTAAGTACTTCTTGAAGCTATCAAAACTTATATTCTTGCAAGAAATTGAAGTTCTTGTCCTTATATCTTGAGCAAGAGTCAAAGTGGATTGTTTTAAGTTGTATTTCATCAATTTCCCTCCAATTGTAGGTAGCTAGCTAGATGGCAAACAGATGGCCAAGAGGTTGTTGATATAATTATTAACAATATTAACTTCCCACAAGTCTTCTCAGAGAACCCACTCGTACTTCCTTTCTTCTTCCCTGCCAATTCCTGTGGAAGTCTACCTAGAGAACCCACTCGTACTTCCTTTCTTCTTTCTTGCTGGTTCCTGTGGAAGTTGAAGCTTGATTTAATTCTTCTTCTCACTTCTTCTTAATGCTAAAAAGTAACAAATTGTCTATCCCACACCTTTTCTACGATCTATCTCTTTGTTTTAGGGGGTAATTCATCAATCCAAGCAAGGTCCATCCTAGTACGTAGTAAGCACTATAGAGAAGTGGAAACTAAAGTTCTTCTTTCTTTAGGACTTCCTGTGAGGGAGTTATTAAAATTTGATAAAATTAGGAATGGAAATGGCCAACCCTCCGCAAGAATAATACTAGATCCTTTCTTGAATTAGGGTAACAAGGAATCTCTGTTCTTCAAATTCATAGCTTTGTAAGATTCTTTCTTTGGGTAGAAACAAGAAATCAAGGGGAGCAAGCCTAATCCCACTACCTGACCCAAAAATTGGCTTAATGGTGCACACATGTGCTTGTGATTATCTCAGGCTCTAATCCTATCATTTAAACCCTAATAATCCTCTCAAAAAAGATATGGCAAGAAAATCACTCCAAAGAATAGTGTAAAAATTTTCAAAGTTTGGATTGGAGCGATCTATAACCAAGTCTTCAAAGGTCAAATTGGAGTGATCTATAAGTTTAAAAATAAAAAATGATAAGAATAATGATGTCTACTGAAAGGTTTGCATAAAGGTCATAAAATAGATAAAATGGAAGGAATGTGAATATGTTTGCCTACTAAATAGGATGGAAATGGAATAGATTTTATGTAAAAATAATGTGTATTTAAGGGTTCAATAAGAGGTAGGGAGGATCAAAATCAAAGAACTTAGTAAAAGTACCTATCTGTGACACCATGTTGGAATCAAGGCTAGGGAGGATCAAAATAAATAACTCATTCCATAACCGTGCCCCACCAAAGAACCTAGTTATGATACCATGTTGGAAATCAAGAGCTAGGGAGGATCAGAAAAAGCTTTCTCCAAAATTGGAATAAATAATGATGTGATCAACACAAGAATAGAGAAGAGAGATTAAGATGTCAAATCAATTTACTCATTAAATACTCTCTAGAAATGAGAGCACAGGTACATCCATTTAGCTTCAAGGAACATACATTCAAACATGCTAACACACACTTCATATGACTAGCATTTCCATGTGAACTCTTTACATCATCCATGACTTCATTGAGAACCTACTTTTTTCACGCCTTCTTTTCAACTTATATTCATCAACCTAACAAATAACCTTTGAGTTCTTAAATATACACATAAAGAGTTATGCTTATGGTCCCCTTTATCTATCAGGATTGTTTATAAGACTATATTTTTAACAATTAAGACACCAAGGTTAGAGTTATGAGTGCTTTATTGCGATCACCAATCATCACAGTGTTGCCTCTCTTATTATAGATTAGATATTATATTTTAATTTGACCCACTCATAGGACATCATACTCCTACAATCATACAATTTTTGGTTTTGTGTCCTCTTTCATAGCCTCATGGCCTTTTCCACTTAGCATATACCTGCTCGGGGAGGGGGGTTCACTTTAAACATATGAAATATAGCACCGTAGTGCATGGAGGAAAAATTTTAAATTTAAGGGCTTACATGCCTTATACATGTAAGAGAGGGGATTAAGCAAAGAGTTGTTTAATGTGAAGTAATTTATGTGAATTTATATCAAGGGCTTTAAATTTTAAAAGCCAAACCAAAAGAGGGATAGTATTGAGTTAAAAAGTTGTTAAAATAAGCGCATATTTTAAATACACGATTACATGCACGTGCTACCTAGATGCCCCCCAAGCATATACCAACCTCCTTGCATTAACCACTCTACATTCTGTCTCATAACCGAGCATCCAAGCTCTAATGTAAAAGGGATTACATTGGAACACTTGCATGGAAACTCTTGTAAAAGTGATTAGACTGGACATATAAGAGGCTATTATCATTAGATCATCGATAAGCTAACCACCATTGACCCACCTCACATACAATAAAAAATATGCATCACATTCCTCAAAGCTTATTTTCTAAAAAAATTGCAATCCCTTTTACCTTGTTTTCTTAAAAAAACTAAAATTCCTTTAACCTTGTTCCATTAAGCTTAGTCAATCCCTTAATTGTTTCCCCCCTCCCCCCTAATGAGCTCACCCTAAGTGACCTCTTCTTTGTTATCTTCTCAGTTTATTACTCTCTACTTTTAACCTAAAATCCAACCAAAACTTGCCAATGTAACTTTGTAGCCATTGATCACGTAAGGCAGTTTACACATTCGAAAAAGGGTTTTAGGCTCTTAATGAAAAATCTAAGTAGGCGGGTGGATGGATGGTGGACACTCCCTCATGGACGGGGAGAGTACTTGAAACTATCAAGATTTTGCTAGGAAATCAATGAGCTTTATCATTGGGTGCTTGACATGTAAAGGCCCTTGGTCACGCATATCATAGCTAGCACTCTCCACATCACATGCTCTATGTTGCAAGGTTGATATTAGACATTGGGACTCATTGGCACCTGCCCCCATAGTCCACGGGTAGGAACAGGTGGATAGTACCATATGGATGCTTATCCGCTTGTACATGAAGTGATCGAACAAACATAAATTTGAAAACATACTTGGAAAGGGTGCTATCGATGAACTACATGCATACACTTATGATCGATGGAGATCTTGAAGACCTCAAAAAGGATAATTACAAATTGGTTAGTGCATCTGAATCTGAGCTACACATCATTGTTCAAGTCGTATGAATTTTGTGCTTATTTGTGCGAGTGGAAAAAAAAACCATACATAAAGCATGGCAGGGAGTCCTTCCCCTGTTTCCCAAATAACACTCTCAGTATTGAAAGTGGACCAAAGATACACATTCAGTGTTGAAAGTGGCCATCAGTTTGTTTGAATATAAACATAAGGGAACATGCCCTTCCCCTATTTTCCAAATAACACTTTAAGTATTGAAAGTGGACCAAAGATACACCTTCAGTGTTGAAAGTGGCCATTAGTTTGTTTGAATATAAAAGAGAGAAAAATAGGAATACCTTTGGTAGTCTACGATATTAAAGTCGATGATGTGACGAGTCTTATGTGATATTGTTTCACAATCATCGATTAATGTAGAGGTATAACCGCTGTCGGTTGGCACAAGTTATCTTCAACCTCAACCCCCAAAGCCACAATTTGCAAAAAAAGAGAGAAAAATAGGAATACCTTTGTTAGTCTACGATACTAAAGTGTTTGATGCGATGAGTCTTATGTGATATTGTTTCCTAATGTAGAGGTATAACCGCTGCTGTCGGTTGGCACAAGTTATCTTCAACCTCAACCAAAGCCACAATTTGCAAAAAAAACATCCAAATTAGGAACAAAATTAAGATGAAGGCAAAGCTTTACTGTAAGTGGCTATCGTTCTTTAATTAAATATTTCTTTAAAAAAGTGCCCCCACTCGCCCTTGCATTTTCCCTACCCCCTGCCTCTTCCTTCTCTCGCTAGCTATGCCAGAGCTGGACAACCCTTCTTCATGTCATGCGTGCAACCTGCTTGTCATCGCCTGCGTGGCTAACGAACACGCCGCCTACCACAAGGTCACTACCCATTGACCTCGAGTGCCGCCTGCTGCTACACGTAGCCGTTGCCTACGTGTAGCCTGTAGTCCTTGGTCTACTACGGACCCAAGAGAGATCGAGAAGCATGATCTTTCAGCATGAAAGATAAACCCTTGAAGGTTCTTTTCCCTTGGCATCTACATCTTCAAATCGGTCCAATTCAGCAACACTAAGCAGTCACTACCTCCCTTCACTGCCCTCTTATGCATCAAGGTTTTCATGGGAGAAGGTTGAAGCAGATGGGATGTGGCTTCTAGATGCAAGAAACGAGGTTCTCATCATCACTCCCACAAGCACATTCAGCAATAGGCCGATGACTCTAGCAACTCTAATGCAACAGAATCTGACGGTTGGGGGCCACTGCGAGAGCCTAACCCTAACCCTAATCCTTCATCTCCATGGACTATGGCACCTTTGCCCCCGCACGTCAAAGACCCTTTTATGTTGAAGCAGCTAGAAATGGAGAATGTAGACCAAAAGGGACATACAAAGCACAGAAGGGATCGCATACTGTGGCCTTGCAATGCATTCCTATGGTGGGAGATGCCGCCGCCGCTGGGATGTGATGGAGGGGGCACAAATAATACCCTAAACCTATCTCTACTTGACATTGCCATGAGAAATATTATCATGCCAAGAGACAGATTAGACAAAAGGGGCACCCAAGGTGAAAACGATGGAAAGAACAAAAAAGGGGGGCAAACGATACCCTAAGCCTATACGTGCTTAACATTGCTACGAGCAATCTTATCACGCCAGGAGATGGATTATACAAGAGGGGCACCCCAGGTGATAAGATTGCTACGAGCAATCTTATCACGCCAGGAGATGGATTATACAAGAGGGGCACCCAAGGTGAAAATGATGGAAAGAACAGCAAAGGGGGGAATTACCTTGCATGCTTCTACTCCTCGTTTGCTTGCATGCTTTGCAGTGTGTGCCTGCTTCGTACTTCTGCTCCTCGATTGCTTGCTTGCGTGCTTTGTAGCATGTGCCTACTTTTTTTAAAATACTTGCATGCTTTGCTTTCTTTAGCGTGCGCCTGCTTTTTACTACATTTTTTACTTGTCGCGTGGCCAACTCTGGATGTAGTGTGCACCTACTTTTTTTTAAATACTTGTATGCTTTGCTTTCTTTTGTATGTGCTTACTTTTTACTGCATTTTTTACCTCTTGAGTGGCCATCTCTGGATGCTTACTTTTCTACAAGTATCTTAGGTTACCCAAGGTAAAGAAATTCCATGAACCAATTGATAAATGTTCCTTCTGTACCCTATACTTATTTCCTATTGCAAGGAGTGAGAACGATCTCCACTTGGTCAATGAACACCATCAATGCTCTGAGGTAGCAAGAACCTGTTCTTCCAGTGGGATGCAAATGGTAGCAACCATGCATTTTCACCCATGAGAACCCATGCCCTTCACATCAAGCAGATACTCTAAAAACTACATGGTCCTTAGAGTCAAAACCTGCATTCTTATATGCTACATGACGCTTAATCTTAAAAACAAAATGGTGCACATGATCAGCCCCCACCTGTGAATCATATTGTTCCAATGAAGTTACATCATTTGATACACATCCAAGATTTGATCTCAAAGTCCTCAACTGCAAAGGGACTTTCCCTAGCAAAATGCCCACTTCATCCTTGAGTATGGCTCTGGCCCCCCTACATACATGAAAATAAACACCATTAAATGCTAGTCCACTAGGAGGGTACATCATTACAATTTGGCAGGCATCTATAGATCAATATTAATCAGATGATAAGCTCAAAGCTGTTAGCTTTGCAACCCACTAGGAACCTTTACAGCTCAACAATCATTAGACAATAAGCTCTATGCCACCTTTTCATGGTCCTCTTGTTATAGTAATGTTTACTGCTCCAAATTGCCAAATTCAAGGGAGTGTCAACAAGATCATTTCCAAGCATTCCTTGTCGTTCAAATCTGAGAACATAATTCTTGACCCTTGACCCTTGCCAAAGCTCTAATTCCACCACAAGCTTTCAAGGTGCAAATTAATGTGATGGCATTTGCGGAGACACCTTCAAACTGCATCTCATTACAACACATTAGTGCTTTGTTAAAATGCTTACAACTAACAAATGTTGCCATCGCTGCATTCCATGAAAGTGTCTCAAAGTGGAAGTTGTCAAAGACTAGCTATGCTTTTGCAAGAAAGCCATATTTTGCATACATATCCGCCAAAGTGCTGCCAGCAAAAAGGTTACTTTTTAGAAAGGCGTGCTTTTCAATCTCAGCATGTAATTCTTGGCCCTTGTCCCAAGCTCCAATGCTACCACAAGCTTTCAAGAGATACTTGGGGAGACACCTTCATGCTGCATTAATTCAAAGCATTTGATTGCCTTTTCACCATGCCCTTATTCAGCGTATGCAACAATCAATGCATTCCAAGAGACTACATTTCAAGCTGGAAACTTGTCAAAAACTTCATGTGATCTCTCAAATGACCCACCTCTAGCGTACATATCAACCAAGGTGCTGCCAATAGCTAGATCTATTTCAAGCAGCCCCATCCGTTCAATTTCACCATGCATTTCTTGGCTTTTTTCTGTGACTCCTCTCTCGCAAGCTTTCAGGCAACAAACATAGATCATGGCATTTGCAGAGACACCCTTGATTTGCAAAAACTGTTCATAACAATAAAGTGCTTGCCCACCCTGCCCTTGTCCAACATATCTTGCAATCAAGGCACCCCTTAAAACAATGTTCCGAGACACTACTACAAAGCTTGTGTTCTACCTCAAAGGCTTTGTAGTCTATGCGAAGTTTGGAGAGGGGGATGACCTTGGCTATGGAGAGGCCCCTTTTTGCAAGCTTTTGCTTGGTTTCTTTTTGCTTGAGGCCCTTGCAATCATGTATGAAGAGGTAGATATATTGTGAGGTGCGGAGGGCTTTTTGATTTTAATTGTGTGAGGGCTCTATAGTACTACCACATGCTTGCATGCTTTTATGAAAGGGTCTTAGGCAAGGTAGATGGGGACAATAGCCGTGTGGTGAGGTTCTGCCCCGCTCCGTGAAAGGGCCGTGAAGGGCTGTAATGAAGGTTTTTTACTTGGTTCACGTCGATTTGCGTGGAGCACAATGGCGAGCCCTATCGCTTACAGTTTCGCACCTCTGGCTTCCTCGCCCTTCAAGAGAGAATCGTGGTCCTCCTCCTCCTCCTCCTCCTCCTCCTCACAGACGAAGCCTGACCCTTTCTCCAACAAGAAGCAGTACAAAGACTCCTCCCTTGACCTTCTCTTCATCAATGGTTGCAGACAGGTCTATGGCCGCCTTGCTGGATGGCAGGTTCTCTTCTCACCTCTGCTCTCCACTTATTTCTTGTATGGTGGCTTGTTATGAGCTCTCAATTTGATTTCATCATGGCAAATTAAAGAGAACTTTCCATCTGCCATTTCAATTCTTAATTGAAGGCATTTTCAAAACTCCTAAAGAGTTGTTTGTTATGTCTTTTAAAGCTGGCTTTAAATGACGAGGTTAGGCTAATGCTTAACGACCAAACCAGGGGTTGAGTTTATCATGTATATGACTTTAAGGTAAGGACACGCTTATCTAGATACATAGGTTCCCAGTTGTGAAAGCCCAGTAAACCAAAGACCAAGATTAGGCCATTGCTATGCTCAAACCTTGCACCATGAAGGTGGGCTCGAGTGTTATGGGACACCAAGGCTTGGGTGAGGAGCTAAACTAGGCGTTGGTCTAGGCTCAGGGGAGCTCATGAGGGGAGCTATTTCTGGAAGGTGAATGAATGAGTTTTGGAGGCAAAGGTGATTGTGAGGTCCTTGCTGGCCGCAAGGGTAATCCCCAGTGTCCACGTCCTGGAGGTGGCGATAAATGTGGTATGAGTAAACACCATCAAGGTCGTGATCAAAATGGATCTGGGTGTAGTGGGTGGTGCGGGGTGTTGAGGGTGGGTAGTGTGTGCATGAGGGTGAAGTGGAGATAGGTGTGGTCGGCGTTGAAGGGGGAGTAGGTAATCCACGGTGCTAGAGCCGCCTGGGTGTGGAAAAGCAGGTGAAGGTGCTTGAGGAGGACCAGTGGGGCATAAATAATGAGACCGTGTGCAACTCCGAGCTCTAGGAGGTATCACCCAGATGCAGATGCTGTCACCTTCGTGTCTTGTGATGATGTCATGAGGCCCGTGTCACTGACGTCTAGCTCCTGTAGTTTGATGGGGTCATCCAAATCAAGTAGAGGAACCTAGTAGCTCTCCTAGTCTTGGCGTTGACGTCTCCTAGTAGGAGTCAGGACTTCACCCAAGCAAGAGAACTCCATGATATCACTGTAGAGTGGTAGGAAAGGTGACTGACCATGCTGCACAACATAATGGGAGTGGCTCGGTGGGAAATAGCGTACTGCAATATGGATAGCTCTCTCTCTAGTCAGCTGTAGCCACACCCCTAGGTACCGTGCCTCCTCGTCCTTCCGAATGATGCTAAGAATCTGCCTGAAGTGTGACTTGTAGAGTACCGCAATGCCTCTTGAGCCTTGTACCCCTCTTGATGTGTGGGTGTCGACCCGGAAGGCTGACTCCCACTCGTAACCCGCTATGTATAGTAGTCCCCCTGTTGGGGCTCTGGTGTGTCTCTATGTAGAAGATGACATGCCTACTTGTGAGGGTCTCACTCATCCCTCTGTTGCAGTCATCTCCTGTCTGTACCATATTACTCAGTAGGGAGTGAGGGCCTCTCTTGTGGGTGTGCCCACCGGGTTAGGAGTATTCTCCATTTTTCCTCATTGTTCGCTTTTTCCCAGTTTTACTAGTTGGGGGTGGGGGTGGCTCTATTTCTTTTCTGGTCGGTTGTAGGAGTCTGCCGACTTTCTCTATTGCTAGCTGACTTGGTCATTTGCTTTCTGACCTGTTTGTGTGCTGACCGATGCCAGTCGTGAGCATTATTGCTGTCGGCCTGTTTTAGGCCACCAGCCCAGGGTGGTCTATATTCCACCCTTGCCCCCCCACTTCTCATTGTAGCATTGTGTATCGAATCTTCTGTATATAGTAGAGTTTATATAGCTTCTCTCTCTCCTACACTTTTGCTTTTTCTCTCACTTTAGTCTGTCTCATTTCCACTGTGCTTTCCGACATGGTATCAGAGCCCTAGGTGGCTTGAAGCTTGGAGACAGTGAGAGCTTGAGGGTTTGCTGTTTTTTGGTGTTGATTGGAGAATTTTTGGGCTGGACGTGGAGAAGCAGGTAGAAGGCGGTCATCATTGTTGGACAGCCACCTTGCATTGCAATTGCAGCCGCTTCTTCATTTTTTTTCCCACCCACCCTCCCTTCACAAGACCTTGTGAACCCCCGAGATGGTAGATTTGCTCGAGATGGCTGAGAAGCATGTGAAGATCCCCACCCTCTCGACATTCCCGGTGAACCGACATATGCACGAGACCAATTATGGCATGTGGAAGTTAATGATGAAGTTTGTTCTAGAGTCTTATGATTTGGCTGATTTCATTGTGGTTGGTTGGAGTTCCACGGCGAGAGTTGGAGGAGGAGGAGCTTTCACTTTCTACTAGGAAAGAGTGGGAGACTCGGGCAAAGTTGTGGGATCGTGTCAATGCCTGTGTGCGTTCTTTCATCTTCCTTAATTGCACACCCCAAGTGATCAACCACATCAAACACATGACGTTGGCCCGAGGGATTTGGCAGCACTTGGCTTCTTTGTATAACAAGGTATCACCCATGAAGAGGATTTCCTTGGAAGTGCAGATGTGAGTGATGAATCCTGCAAAGGCTTTGACGATGCGCGAAAACATCAACAAACTCCAGGCTCTTCAGCAGGAGGTTCTTCAGGTTGGTCAGAGGATATGGCCATCACTTTGCTGTCTCATTTTACCCCTCAGTATTCAGCTTTCTGTTCTTCTTTGATCACCAGTGGGAGGCTTAGCACCATTACATGGGAGGAACTTGTGCCGATGGTTTTGGATCAAGAAGAGCAGTTTATGAATCCTCCATAGGGTGGAGGTTTTGAGGCCTTGACTGGCCAATGGTCGAAAGGCCGCAACAACAACAACAACAAGAGCAAAGGGAAGTCTTCATCGACGAAGTCTTCTAAGAAGAAGCCAACAGTCCAAATGGAAACACTACCTTCCATTGGTCCAAGCCATCTTGAACAATACTCATTCATCCAGTGTGGGACGGACTATGTATGAGGCAACCTTTGGTCCCCGTTTCTCTTCTCTTTTGACAAGAATGGTGTCCTCATCTCTTGAGGCTAACAAAACGAGGGAAGCATTTTCCGAAATCATTGAGTCAGTTGAAGACCACTTGACCAAAGCCCAGGAAGCTTATACCAAACACACAAATAAGTCTAGACGAGATGTCCACTTCAAGGAAGGGGATTGGGTCTCTTTGCACATCATGAAACAGAGATTGAAACAAGTGGGCAAACGCTGTCCTAAGCTTTCTTTTCATAGTTTTGGACCCTTTCCGATAGTTAAAAAGATAAGTGATGTCTCCATGAAGTTAAAGTTGCCTAACAGTTGGACGATGCATGATGTTTTCCATGTTTCTTGGCTAAAACCATATGTTGGACCAAAAGTGTTTGATGTTTCAGATGAACAACAGCCAGACGTGGTAGACAAAGCAGAAGTCATTGAGCCTGAGCAGATCCTTCTTCATCGTTGGAAGCATGGTTTCGGATCAAGACTGCGTCAATTCTATACGAAGTTCCGAGATCGAGGTACCCTCGAAGCCGTTTGGCTAGACGAGGAGTTCTTTCAAGAGTACCCCCAGTTGTTGGCGGACTATGTGGAAGCCATGAACATGCCGCCAAGCTAAGCAGGAGGGAACGTCACATGCACTCTGCATTGTAGTGCATGGTGACAAGATGGCTCATCATCAGTGAATGAGTGCACAGAGCGGAAGCAAACAAGCACTAGTGTGCTGAGCAGAGAGTGCAAGAGAGAGAGAGAGAGATGGAGCAACTATATTGAATATACTGAAATGATACAGTCCCTAGCAAGAGACGGGAAGAGTCTCATAAGTGAGGGAGCAAAGGGAAAGACTAGACTATATGAGAAAAGTGAGAGGCCAGCCCACCTATTTATAGGTAAGAGGGGCTGGCCGACTGGACAAGAGCACCTGGCTGACTGGACGTGGCAATGCTAGCTGACTGGGAAAAAAGCACTCGACATGGGAAAAATCCTAGAAAAATGTACAAAAAAGGGGTGGCCAGCCCACAATCAAGGGCCATGAAAAGGGACCAAAAGGGACACCAAATATGAGCTGAAATTGGGGATGAATGTGCTGCGGATCCTCATAGAATAAGAATCTGTAAAGATGAGGTCAACATAGACCACAATGATAACAATCAACCCCCTCTCAAGGAGGATATAAAGGTTCGAATCTGCATGAGAACGGTGTAGGCTGAGCTTCTAAAAGAACTCATCAATCCGCTGGTACCAAGCCCGCGGAGCTTGCTTCAAACCATATAAAGCTTTCTTTAGCCGCCGGTACACCTGATCCTGTTTGCTTGGAACAACAAATCCCGACGGCTAATCAACATAAACTTCCTGTGTAAGCTCTCTATTCAGGAAAGCCAACTTGACGTCCATCTCGAATACGGGCCATCTATGATGTCCTACAAGAGCAAGAACAGTGCGAATGGTAGTCATCCGGGCCGTCGGAGCGAAGGTCTCATCGTAGTCGATTCCAGGGCGCTGAGCATAACCCTTGGCAACCAACCTCGCCTTGTGCTTATCCAAGTTGCCATCAACTCGGAACTTCAATTTGAAGATCCAACGCACACCAATCACCTTACGCTGTAGTGGCCTAGGCACCAAAATCCAAGTGCCATTCCGTTCAATAGCATCCAGCTCTGCCTGCATAGCACGACGCCAAGGCTCATGTGAAAGAGCCTTGTCCACAGAAGTGGGATCAGAAGGACCATGAATGATAGAAGACATAAGAGCATAGTTAACAAACATGTTGTCCTCATGAATTTGTTTCCCCGAAACTCTGGAAGATCGCTTGAGAGAACCAAGCGGAGGAGCAGAAGGAAGCCCACGTAACCCAGAATCACGAACTGTCTGAAAATACCATCCATGCACAGATTTGCTCAAACTCGTTGGAGGAGGAGCAGAGTCATCATCATCCGAGTCCCATAGTAACATAAAAACCCATTTTGCCCTCTCGAAATGGCACGAAACGTTTCTAGCACGAAACGTTTCGAAACAAAACGAAACTTGCCCATCGAAACGGTGTTTTGCCCAAATATAAAGTGAGGTCAAAAAACGGACGGGAGGTTTTTTTTTGCAAATGTGATTTTTGCCGTCATTTTCGTCCTTGTTTGCTGCCCATTTGCCACTTGACGCATCCAACTCTACCTCTTCTCCTTGTCCACTCCTCCTTTTCGCTCCTTCACTCCTCCTCCTCCATGCCTCCTCTTCCTCTTCCCTTTTCCTCTTTCTCTCTTCTCCTCCACGGTCCATCCCTCCTCTTCCCTCCTCTCTCTCCTTTTCTTGTCTTCCAACTTTCTCTCCTTTTCTTCTCACCTCCTTCCCTTTTCTTCTCACCTTCCTCTTTCCTTCCAACTTGTTTCTTTCCTCCTCTCTTTCTCTCCTTTTCTTGCCCAAATTTTGAAAATACCAAAAAACCTACTCCCAAAATCATGAATTTCATACCCACTAGTTCCAAAACATGCATCTTCATCTTTCTGTTGGCTATGTTATAAATTTGGTATGTGTATATAAGAAGTGTCATTTCGATGGGGGGCTGCGAGGACGGGCCCCTGGTGGGTCAGCGAGTTAGGAACGTGAAAGGTTGGAGGGGGGGGAGGGGGGGGGGGACATGCCCGCCGCCCGCAGGCCCTTGCGCATCAGCAAGCCTCTCGGGAATGTGAGAGATTGGAGGGGAATCTCAACGAGGTAACGGTCTCCAGAGAGGGGGCAGGGGGTGGGGGGCAAACCGTCGGGAGGTTGCTGAGATAAATGCTCGTAACAGTTACTCGTAACACAACCGCATCATCCTGGATCTTGCCAACCTGGCGTGCCTGTTGTTGTCGCTCTGCTTTGGAAGTTGTCCGGCGGTTCCGCCTCGGGCCAGCCGTCTGCCACTCTCCTACAGTGGTCTCAACCGAGGTCGGGTCTTGGTGCTCTAGTACCTGAGGGCTTGTGTTGTGCCCACTTCCCTGGGGAGGATCTAAGCTGGAGGGGGGGGGGGGGGGCATGAGCATTGTTGGAAGCAGGACAACAAATTGTAGGTTGAAGTGACTATATAAGTGGGATGAGCCTGTGGAGTGGGAGGGTATTGTCATGTGACATGATGGTGTGTACCTAGACCATTGATGCAATCCACTCTAGATTGTCCTTCCTTGATGTAGACAATCTATCGATGGCCCTGCATGGCATGTCTTGGTGGTATGGGACACCAAGGTTGACTGGTGTGAGTCTGGATGGACGGAGCCTTAGCCCTATCTGCTTGTGGCAGATCCTGTGTATATGGGATCCATAGTTGGCCCTTGGGTGGTGAGCTAGCCTAGGGAACCTTAATCTAGATATTTATCTTTTGCTTGTCATGTGTTTAGGAGACCTTTGGAGTATTCTGTTGCATGAATCCCTATACACCAAGTGTGGTGTCGATTGGATAATTCGACAATTGGCCACTTTGGAAGCGCCAAGTACGGGGATGTGTGCTGCCCATCAACCCTATACTGGCCAACTAGCAGATATGCAGCTGTTTAAGGATGGGCGAGGGCAATCTTAGGCATCCAAAGCAGGTTCCACAGTGCTAGGTCCTACTAAAGTAGTGGAAATAAGTGTTGGATCAACAACACAGCCCCAATGTGCACCCCACTGTGCATTACAGAGTCCCCAAGTATAAGAATAGGGAGTTAACCTTATGTTCATGCATTGTAGGCATTAATGCTATGGTTTAGGAGTCTGGATCTTAGTTTGACAGAAACTCAGTATGAAGGGCTTTGTGTGAATATATGCTCTTGTGTGTGTGTGTGTGTGTGTGTGTGTGTGTGGAGTGCGTGTGTGAGAGCATATCTTGATACAGAGTTCTACACCCACTATTGGGCACTGATGACGTTAGTGGGTATGTCGTAGTTTCTAGTCCATACTATGCATAATGGAATTGATAGTTATACCATGAGTATATAACATGCACATTCCCAAAAGGTGAATTTGGGCACGTTCTTGGATTCATCTAGGTATATATATAGTCTTGTGGGTTGACTACCATGAGTATATAACATGCACGTTCCGAAAAGGTGAATTTGGGCATATTCCTGGATTCATCTAGGTATATATATATATATATATACGTATATATGTATATATGTATATACATATATACATATATATATGTATATACATATATACATATATATATGTGTGTATATATATATATATATATATATATATATATATATACACATATATATATATGTATATATATATGTATACATACATATATATACATACATATGTATATATATGCATACATATATATATACATATATACATACATATATATATATGTATGCATACATATATATACATATATACATATATATACATATATGTATATGTATGCATACATATATATACATACATATGTATATATATGCATACATATATATATACATATATACATACATATATATATACATATGTATATAATATATATATACATGTATATATATATATATATATATGTATATATACATATATATATAATATATATACATATATATATATACATATATATATAATATATATACATATATATATATATATATATATATATATATATATATATATATATATATGTATTTATACATGTATATATACATACATACATACATATATATATATATATATATATATATGTATATATACATATATATATAATATATATACATATATATACATATATATATAATATATATACATATATATATGCATACATACATACATACATACATACATACATACATACATATATATATATATATATATATATATATATATATATATACATTACTCATCAGCAATATACATGGTAGACAAGGTTGAAACTGAAGTCTCTCTGATACTTGCGTTTTCAGATTGTGCTTGTAATTAGCATTAATTAGCCTTCTAATCAGTGTTTAATGAGGACATAATCAAGCATGTATATATATATTATATACATATGTATATATATATGTATGTATATATGTATATATATGTATATATACATATGTATATATATATATATGTATGCATATATATACATATGTATGTATATATATATACATATGTATATAATATATATATATATATATATATATATACATATATATATACATTACTCATCAGCAATATACATGGTAGACAAGGTTGAAACTGAAGTCTCTCTGATACTTGCGTTTTCAGATTGTGCTTGTAATTAGCATTAATTAGCCTTCTAATCAGTGTTTAATGAGGACATAATCAAGCATGCTTGTGCATACATGTAACCAAGTTCATGCCTCTACATGCTCACATGTGCATACTAGCTGCATTTAGCACAAGGGCCTAGCCTTTGATGGCACCTGCACAAAGATAGGGCCTAGCATTTAGCACAAGGGCCTAGTCTTTGATGTCACCTGTCATGAAGATAGTTACTCGTGTAGTGGAACAATGCTGTTAATAGCACTCTTGACTGCGTTCCCAATCACCTCGTTCTTGAATAGGCATGATGTCCTCATTAAAGCTTCTAATTGTGTATCATAGTCAATGCATACTTTGTTTCTCGATCACAAGGGCTTAACACATGAATAGCTGCAGTGCTGCACTCAGTTCAGGCACCTAGCCTTTGATGTCATGTATCATGGGTGGTTAAACATTTCAACCATGTGGAAAGAAGCATTTTGAACTTATGCTATTTCTGTATGCTGTATGTCGTTGTCATGACAGTAAGTGCAACGTGCCATGCAGTCTCCTCGCAGCTATGAGGACGGTTATCTAGGGATGGTGGAAGTTTCACATGTTTTAATGCGTAATAAAACAGCAGCACAACAAGCAGAATCAGTCATCCAGGTATGCAGCACAATGTCTATCATTATTAAATCATTTTTGACTTCATAGTCTTGGGTGCTATGAAGTGGTAACAAGATTCAAATAGTTTTGTTGGGGTTCCAGGGGTTTCCAAAAGTGCCAGCTTGGTTTAGAAAATTGTTCCCTTATTCTGATTGGGGAGCTGAGTTGAACGCCCGGATCACTCCACTTTTCTTTGAGTGGCTTGTGGGTCCCTGCAAGGTACACTTTACTTACTTGCTGCAGGAATGCAAATAGAAATGTCATAAAGAATATTTCTTACGTGAATCGGTCAATGTTCATGCACTCAAGGTATGTCTACAGACAGCTATGCGCACCCATCCAGCCTAACCAAAATCTGGGCAGGCTTTTCACATTTTTTGACAGTGCCTTCCACACATTTAGAGGTTGATGGACTATGATGTCCTGGCAAGCTTGCCCCTTTACACACAATAGGGCACACGTGTGAGCCCCACAGCCTTTTTTTTAATCTCCAGCAAAACAGAAATCACCCCTCATCAGCATACAAGACCAGAAGGTGATTCGTTGGAGACTTCCTTGCCCATCCTTGTCCAGGGGAAGTTGGCTGCCCATTCTTCTCCACTGTATGGTAACAATGTGGAGGCCCAGTCAGCATTGAGGGGGGGGGAATGCCTTTTCCGTGATTAAAGAGGGGAGTGCCCATCCATTGCTGACTTGCAACCCGTTGGCTGGTTACAGAGGTGGGCGATCGGTGCACGGGCTGCTTCAATAGTGTGATGCTTTTCTGAAAACAAAGGATTTCATTATTGTTAGTCTATTTTTTTGTTTAGACATAGCCAAGGAGTTTTAAATTTATACTTTTACCTCAAGGGTTCAGGATGCCTTCCTTTGTGTTCATGAAAAGCTTGCTATCATTACACTTGAACTAATTTATCAACAGACAGTTTTCATATTCTCTGATGCATTTTTTTCCCATACTTGTGAGTTATGTTGTCAGATCTCTCTTACAATGCCAAGATTTTGATGCGAAATATGCCCTATATCAGATGGTTACTCCCACTGCCATGTAATTGTTGTGATTATCCTCTATAAGCATGCTTAAAATTCTCGTTCTCACTTCAAAAAATTGGGTAATAATTTAAGGGTTATTACATCCTAAGTTTTAAGTGTCTTAGATCAGTAGGCTTGACATGTTTTGTGACAAATCTGCCACTTATTTTAGCAAAAGTGACAAATCTGTGTGGGGTGTTTTGGCGTTAGTCTGGAGTCTGAACACCCCCTTATTTAGGGTCAAAAGATAAGGCCTTAGTGCCTATAAAACCATGTATTTGGGTGGATTCATTATCACAATGAGTATCATTTGAGTTGTGCAAACTTGCTCTCTCTTGGCTTGAGTATCTCATCTCTCTCTCTCCGTCATTCTATCTCTTCATCTTGTACAACCATTGCTATGGCTTAAACCTTCTTCTCTCTCCTTGCTTCATTTCTCATCTACACACCTCACCATGATGATCTTCAAGCCTCCATAGCTGCATATGTTCAATCTTATGGATGCCAATACGGTATCAGAGCTAGGCTGAACCACATCTGTGTTTTTAGGGTTTTTACTTTTTTTGTTGGAGTGCCTCGGCCCTCACCATAAAACCTGTGTTTTTTCTTCCATTCAGCGTTACTGTTTCTGAACTGAGCCACCATCATCTTCATCATCTAGGGTGCGTTTTTCTGAACTGTGGCTGTCCAACCAGTTTGTTGACCTGCAGTCATGGGTTTGTCTGTTGGACTGCTTGGAACTCTACAGCCGCCATTATCTTCATCATTAAAAACTGCGTTTTGATGTTGCTGCCGACGCCTTCACCACCTTGCTGCTGCTGTTGATGCTGGTGCCACCGTTGATTCTGCAGCCCCACTAGCAGATTGTCTAGCACCAGCTCTCTACCTTCTGCACCTCGACTACTCCTGCGCTAGCCAACGTTACGCCTTCTTCTCCATGTACCTCTGAGCCTCTATGGGCCTTGGGCCTTCTTCACTGCCCCATGTGAGCGCCGCCGGCTCCACATCTTGGTGCTCCTCTTGTCACGGCCCTGTGTTTTCCTCTTGACATTATGCAAGTGTGCACGGGAACACGGTGGACAGTGTGAATGGCACTAGTTTGGGGCAATAACTTCATGGACAGATTGGTTCAGCTATTGGGATCAAAGATGACTCTAGGCATTTAATAAGGTCCTTTTGCAACCCCATGTGGGGGGAAGGGGACAAAGGTTTAAAACCTTTAAAAATTAAAAAACTCCCCTTTTTGAAAGAAATCGTGGCCCATATGCTATATTTGGGGCCTATGCTATTTTTGGAGGAGGGGGTTGCATCTACAAGCGGTGTGTGCTTTTTCTCATGGAAAAAAGGCTGGCGGCTGCAAAGACACGCCTCCTTTCTCTTTTTGGGGGGGGAGGGTTGGCTGAACAGCACGTGGGGCTTTCTTTCTCTAGCCAGAGTCGGCTGTACACTCGGGGCCCCCACACGCCTTTGGAAGGCTGGTCGGGGAGTTTACAGGTGGCTGGCTGCAGAAAAATGGGGGGGGGGGGGGGGTGGTGAGGAGCAGGGAGCGTTGTGTCCAGCTGGACAGCAGCGGGCAAGGGCTGGACTGTAGGCGCAGGACTTTTTTTAATCTCCCTCTCTCTCTCCCATAGAAGGCGGCCAGGACTGCAGGCCATTGCAGGAAAGAGGCGCAGGGCTGAGCAGGTCTCTCTCGATCTTTTTCTCTCTGTTGGAAGGAGGTGGGCTGAAGGGGGCACACAGTCGGGGCTCTTTGAGACTGTTTATGGGCTGTTTTGGTTGGCTGCAAGTATAGGGTCACTTGGATGCGTTTCTTGGCATGGAAGTGATGCAAGCTCACATGGGTCCATGCTAATGGAGCAAATTGTTTTCTTCGTGCTTGAAAGGAACAATGGGACCTGCAGTTGTGGGCATATCTATGTTTCCAGATGTTTCATGAGCAAATAGGTCACTAGATGTATGCAGTTGTTGGCACTGTCTTTGAATGGTGCTGTGTATGGTTCTGTGTGGAAACAGGACAAAGGTTTCAAGGGGAAACATGCCTAAGGGTTTTCATGTGGAAACAGGTCGTAGGTTTCTTGAGAGGAAACATGTTTTTGGTTTCTCCAAGAGATAGGTCACATGCAGGCAGTGGATACAGGGATTGACACATGTTTTGTATAGCCTTGCTACTGATTGGACAAGGGTCGGGGAATCCATGGCTGAGATGGATAGTACCCTCGGAAGGCAGAGAGGGTTGGTACACGTGTGTCGACTGTATGGTATGCTATGCTATGCTGTGATGTGAGTTCTCTTTTGGGAAACAGTTTGGAGTCTTTGTTGTGATGCAAAAGCACTGGATGTGTCAGGGTGTGATGCTGTTCATAGGGTGAGAGGCTATGAATGGTGTGGCAGCCTTGATCGTGGGAGAAAGTTTCTGTATGCAGGACTCAATTTGTGGGAGTCTTTTGATGTGAACAATAGTTGGACTTGTTTGTGGATGCCGAGTCGACAAGAACCCATGATGCAGGGTCTTTGCAGGCTTCAGGAGTTCTACTATGACGGCAGAGTTTCCAGCCTTATTGTAATCAAAGCTCTTATAATCAATTAAAGAAATATCGCAAGGGGCGCCACTGCGTTTTGGGGCCAATCAGTGTTCGTTTACTATTTGCAGGAGCACTGTAGCTTCCCCTGTTTGTTTTCCTTTTCTAGGTGTTGGAGTGTTTTGTGTGCAAGTTTGTTTTGGAGTAGTGCAAGCGGAGGTGCTTAAGAATGAGGTAACTAATTTGTTGGTTGTTGGCATTGTCTTTGAATGGTGCTGTGTATGGTTCTGTGTGGAAACAGAACAAAGGTTTCAAGGGGAAACATGCCTAAGGGTTTTCATGTGGAAACATGTCGTAGGTTTCTTGAGGAAACATGTTTTTGGTTTCTCCAAGAGATAGGTCACATGCAGGCAGTGGATACAGGGATTGACACATGTTTTGTATAGCCTTGCTATTGATTGGACAAGGATCGGGGAATCCATGGCTGAGATGGATAGTACTCTTGGAAGGCAGAGAGGGTTGGTACACGTGTCTTTGCAGGCTTCAGGAGCTCTACTATGACGGCAGAGTTTTCAGCCTTATTGTAATCAAAGCTCTTATAATCAATTAAAGAAATACCGCAAGGGGCGCCACTGCGTTTTGGGGCCAATCGGTGTTCGTGTACTATTTGCAGGAGCATTGTAGCTTCCCCTGTTTGTTTTCCTTTTCTAGGTGTTGGAGTGTTTTGTGTGCAAGTTTGTTTTGTACCGCCCTTTTGTTTTGTCTGAAGATCCGGTTTACAAGGTTCCGTTGCCGGGACGTCGTTGACTTTCTCAAGGAGGCAAGCTTGTGGTTGCTTTGGCCATGACAATCACGAACTTTTCCAAGGGGGTGAGCTCGTGGTTGTCTCATGAGTGTCACATCAAAAGCTTCAACATGTGGAAAGTGAAAAGGAATTGCAGGAGGCAGTACAGGACTGTGTGTCTTTGCTTGTATGTGTTAGACATCATCTCCTTGTTGTTGGCTTCTTGTTTGGTGTCCTATTTTAGCCTCTAGAGCTGACCATGTTTGCTAGGGGCTGGTCACTCCTCACTTATTTTATCCATATTTTATCCCCATTTTATGGAGTCCTAGGCACCTTTTATCCTAGTCGTGGAGGTTTTTTCCCTAGTCGTGGGCAGCTGGCATACCCTCACTCCTTTTTCATTGCTTAGCATTGTTTGCTGCAGTCCCTCACATACGATGTCTTCTCCCCTCTTGCTTGAGACATGTATTCTTGGTTGATGATATTGAGAGCAGGCCTACTATACCTGTGTTTCCTCTCCATCTCTCTCTCTCACTCTCTCTCTCTCCTGTGTTTCCACTTTCCCTTCTTCCGCTATGCATTCTATCATGGTATCAGAGCGTCGGCGAAGATCAGTGTTGGATGCTCCCTCCTGTCCCTCCTTAGGTGGTCAGGTGTGCGTTTTTCAGCAAGTGGACAGATCTGCGTTTTTTTTTCTCAAGTTGCTGCTGGTTGTTTGCCTCTTCCAAGTTCTTCTTCTCAGCAGCCCGCGGTCTTCCTTCATCGGTTTGACCTCTGAGAACCCACTTCACACCTGTTTTCTGCAATGTTTTCAGGGCAACAACACCTTGGAGTGCTGCGTTTTTTCTACAGCAGGTTTGCAGCAGTTTTCAGCATCTACCCCCCTTGTAGTGTGAGCTGCTTGTTCTGTGCAGGACAGCAGCAGCATCTTTGCTGCGTTTTTTTTTTCTCCTACAGGTTTGCTGGTTCTGTTTGTTGCTATGGGACTTGATGGTATCATATCTCTTCTACTTTTCCATAATTTGCCCTATCTCCTGCCCTAAACACTTCTGCTTTTTCAGATTTGCAGCCATAGTTGCTGCGTTTTTCTGAACGGATCTTGCTGGTAGCTCTACTTTCAATTGGGCTCCTTCCGTTGGACCCGAAGGTACCTTCTCTTCAGCGTTTTTTCCTCATATGAGGTGTGGCACCTGGTTGGCCTGAATTTTCAGGTTTGTAGCCCTTGTTTGGCTGTGTTTTCTTCTCCAGTGGGGACACAGATCACTTGCAAAGGGTGTTTTGTTTGGATTGTGGCTTTGGAGGCAGTTTGGTACTTGAGGAGGATACCGAATTTCTGATTTGAGACAGCGTTTTACTGATTTTGGAGAATCTATACGTGTGTTTTGTTCCTGGCCTACACAGTTACCCGGTTTCTTCACGTTCCTTGCCTTTTGTTGGCGGTGGAGTGCTGCTTTTTGCTAGACAGTAGTGTTTTGGCTGCGTTTTACTCCCCAAAGGAGTTTTCTACACTCAGAGGGGGCCCATCTCCAGCTACTTCACTTGAGGATCAGTTTTGGGAGTTGTTTTGTATCATAGTTGCAAAAAAACGCGTTTCAAACTTTAGGCTACTCGTTTGAAACGTGCAAACGTTTCAAACGTTTGAAACGCGTTTTTTTGCTGGGCCAGTTTTTTTTTATGATAGAAAACGTACGATGCAGTATCTCCTGGCATTTCAGTTTTGAAAGTGACGCTTGAAAGAGACGTTTCCAGCCTTTGAAGTCTTCCAGGTTTGCTTGCACCCCTACCTACGCACCAGTCCTTCTCCCCCGGCCCCTACGCACCGTAGGTAACAGGTTTGTACTAACCCTAAATCCTGATTTTTTCTGATTTTGGACCAAATTTCAGATTTGAAATTTGGGCATTTTTTGCCAGGTTGCCTACATTGGTGCATGCACACCTTGCCTACGCACCAAGCCTACTCCTCCGGCCCCTACGCACCCTACTTCTCAGGTTTTTAATAACCCTAAATGCTGATTTTTTCTGATTTTGGACCAAATTTCAGATTTGAAATTTGGGCATTTCTTGCCAGGTTGCCCAAATTTCTTCATTCATTCATCATGCCTCGGGCTAAGGATGCCATGTGGAACCACGTAACTCCTGTGAGCAGATATGGGGGTTCAGGCACAGAAAGGTGGAAATGCAATTTTTGTGCCAAAGTGTCAGGTGGGTCTATTATTAGGGTAAAGGCCCATTTTACAGGAGTAAGAGGGGAAGGCATTGGCCCTTGCAGTCAAGTACCAAGAGAGGTTGTAGCGTCTCTTCAGCAATGGAAGAGAGAACATGAAGCAGCAAAGGGAATTCAGCCTATTGATGATGATGTACAGGATACAGATTCTGTAGGTGATGTGTCCAAAAGAGCTAGGACAGAGGATGATTTGCAGAGTCAAGCAGGTGGGTCTAGCTCCATTCCTGTAGCCCACAGATCTTCATTGCCCACCGTGCCTTCTCTAAAGAGGGCAGGCATTAAAGCAGGCATACAAAAGCAAGCTGTCAAGGAGGCCACACGTGAATTGACAAAGTTGTTTATACAATGCGCTTTGTCATTTCACGTCGTGCGTACTCCTCGTTGGAAGAAGGCCATTAAAGCTATCAGCCGCATTGGGTATGAGTGGGAGGGTCCATCTTATGAGTCCCTTCGCAAAACCCACTTAAGGAAGGAGAAGAAGGCAGTGGAGCTTGAGATGGAGCCTTTGAAGGCAACCTGGCAAGTGAATGTCGACAAGATCGACATAGAGAAAGTGAAGGACGTACCAGAGATCCCTGCTGAGGAGCGCGAGATCTATGCCATGCTATACGAGGAGATGATGGCACCAGCTACTATGACACGATCACGGGCACCGACATCAGCAGATCATGCATCTACGAGTGCTGAGGCTGAGGCTGAGGCTTCATCTTCTTACGACACAGACTCACATTCCTCAGAGGAGGATGATGCTGAGTAGTTACTAGTTACTACTAGTGACTCTTGACTCTTGACACTTGAGTCTAGAGTTGAGAGTCCAGACTCCAGACATTGGAGACCATTTGTTTTTTCAGAGTTTTTGTATTTGGTCTTTCGGTACAGACATCTGTATTTCAGATTTCAGATTTATCATTTGACACTATTCACTAGTGCTTAGTATGTTGCTTAGTATGTTGTAAGTTGTAACTTGTAACTTCAAACTGGTTATGCTATTAATAATTATATGGGTTTTTGCCATCTATGATCTAATTCCTGATTCCTGAAGACTGCCATGTATCATGTATGATGTATCATGATTCATGTTACATGTATGATCATTGTATGATGTAAATTGTAATCATGTATGATGTATTAAGAATCAGGATTCAGTATGAAATTTGAATCATGGATTCATCATTCATGATGTATCATGATTCATGTATATGAAAGTTGAATGTAGATTTTAGCATTAAACTGTACCAAACATAAATTTATGGACACCCCCCTAAAAAAAACCTGGAAAAAACACCTGAAAAAAAATTTGAAAAAAACTTTTAAAAAACTTTTGGAAATTTGTTTGAAACGTTTTTGAAACGTTTCAAACACGTTTCAAAAACGCGTTTCAAAAAACGTGTGGCAACTATGTTTTGTATATGTGGAGACTTTCTTCTGTGACACGAGTTTACAGATTTTGGAGGAGAGTAGTGATCTTTTCAGAGATCCTGAGCAGAGTTTATTTTGTCCGATCTTGTGTTCTTTGCAGTGTTTGCAGAGAAAGGAGGGTATTTTGCCTGTGAGGTGTGATCCTTTCACATGGATCACTTGTTTGTTGCTGATTCTTGGGATCTTGTTACCATTGCAGTTTATAGTCCTGCTTCCCTTCCTCATTGTCAGGAGTCTACCTCTGCCTCTCTTTGTGATGCTTTTGAGGATGCCCCTTCCCCTGCCAGTTTGATGCGGTGTGCAGGTTTGTTGTTTTCGACGATGGACTTTTGGACTCAGTGGGATGCTTTGGATCTGTGGTTGCTGCCTAGGGCACAGTGGTACTTCCAGAGTTTTTTGGATTTGGATCAGAAATAGGTTGGGCTTGTACCAGTCCAACGACATCTTTTTTCAGAGGGGGGTGTGGAGTCCTTTCATCTGGTGATGCCCACCTTAGTGGAGTGTGCTTATGTACAGCATTGGGCAACTCATGGTACGAAGTTTGAGCAGATGGACGCCATTTTTTCTTCAGTCTTTACATCTTGCGATGTCGACCTTTCCAGAGGATGCTGCTTTTCAGCATTTGGCTACTCTTGTTACAAAGTTTGAGCACATGGACTTAGAGGGTTCCAGTGAGGAGTAGCTTGCTTCTCTCAGGATTGATTATCTACAGGATCTGATCTTGGTTGGTTTTGAGGTTTTTCATACCTTCTCCAGGCTGGAAACACGACATTCAACTTTGGGGAGTGTTACACTTAGGTTTGGAGCCATTATTTGGAGTAGCACGTCGCAACCTACATGGTTGTTTTCTTCCAAAGGAGCAATGTACCTTGCAGCTTGCTATGTTGCTTTTGTAGCTGAGTTGTTGAGGAGATTGCTTGTGGAGCTTTCCTGGTACCTTGTTTTGCAATCTTTCATCTTTGATCGAGAATGGCGTCTCTAGATTCTTGGAGTTCACTCAGCATCCGGTGCTGAGAGGGGGGTGTTAGACATCATCTCCTTGTTGTTGGCTTCTTGTTTGGTGTCCTATTTTAGCCTTTAGGACTGACCATGTTAGCTAGGGGTTGGTCACCCCTCACTTATTTTACCTATATTTTATCTCCATTTTATGGAGTCCTGGGTACCTTTTATCCTAGTCGTGGAGGTTTTTTCCCTAGTCGTGGGCATATATATAGCTGGTATACCCTCATTCCTTTTTCATTGCTTAGCATTGTTTACTACATTCCCTCACATACGAGGTCTTCTCCCCTCTTGCTCGGGACATGTATTCTTGGTTGATGATATTGAGAGCAGGTCTACTATACCTGTGTTTCCTCTCCATCTCTCTCTCTCTCTCTCACTCTCTCTCATGTGTTTCCACTTTCCCTTCTTTCACTATGCATTCTATCAGTATGAGGTGAAGAGAAAAAGCTAAAGATGAAGCTCAGGAGAAAAGACACTAAGGACAAGAAGTAGTCGGCCAGGAATAAGAAGCAGTTGAAGTGTTATGGTGCAAAACTTAGGTTGAAGGCTATGGCTTTCGACACTGTCACCGGTGGTATCTTCATGGAGGCTTCATGGGTTCGGAAGGCAGCTTCTTTCTATGTTTCCACTTTCCCTTCTTTCACTATGCATTCTATCAGTATGAGGTGAAGAGAAAAAGCTAAAGATGAAGCTCAGGAGAAAAGACACTAAGGACAAGAAGTAGTCGGCCAGGAATAAGAAGCAGTTGAAGTGTTATGGTGCAAAACTTAGGTTGAAGGCTATGGCTTTCGACACTGTCACCGGTGGTATCTTCACGGAGGCTTCATGGGTTCGGAAGGCAGCTTCTTTCTATGTTTAGCAGTGGTGGTCTACTATGCTTCATCGGGGACTTGTGCTTACCACTTGGGTGGAGTGCAAGTAGGTTTTGGGTTCCTAAGGATGTATCAGATGAGGCTCAGTTGAAAGCGGAGGAACTTGATGAGGTTCTTATCCCAAGCAGATACTGGCACACAAGGAAAGAAAGGTACGAGGTAAAGTTTCCCGTCGCTATCTTGTGAAGTTCAAGAACTATTCACCGATGGATGCGAAGTGGATGGAGGAGAGTGACTTAGCAGATTCACCTCAAGTATTGTAGCTTTGTCTTGATGCCTTTAAGTTGGAGTTGACTCTTGCTACGGCTCATTCAGGTTCAGTAGAGATGGGGTCTGGAGCATTGCCTGATGATCAAGAGGGGGGTAGCACCTCCGCTCCCTTGTTACAGACAGGCTCGAATGTCATCTAGCGGTCGCTTGGTGCAACTTTTGCTCACCCGAAGGTACTGGCAGCTGACAGTACATGTGCTTATGGAACTTCTATGATATTGTGTACTAGTCCCATGGAATGGTAAAGTTGGGTATGGTTCACAGTCAGCCGCACCATGAACTATAACTGCAACTATAACTCCGTCTACATCTATGGTTAACAGAGATGGTGTTTGCCTTTGGAACTAAGGTACTACTGAAGAAGATTGAGACATTGATCTTTGTCATATGGTTTTGGCTGTTCTTGACCGCAGCGTTGGTCAATTGGATATTGAGATGGATGCTATTTGTGAAGCTAGTCTCCTTTCGAATGGCATGGTTTGGTTGATCTCAAAGTCTGTGGCAACATGAGCTAACACTTCAAGACTCTATGGAGGGCGTAAGTCTTGCGAGCAGTCCTAGAGTTGGTTTGGTTCATGGATATATGGTTCGAACTCTATTTGTGCATGTATGCATACACTTTCTGAGGTATTATTATATTATGGTGCCATTGGATCCTGGTACCCTTGAGAATACATTGGGAATACTTTGGATTGTGTCATGTGAGGCATGTATATTGGTATGATACATCAAGTACTTTATTATGTTCATGGATGCACCACTAGGTGTGGCTCGTGCGAGATGGCCATGAGCAAAGTGGGTAAAGCATCAAGAGGGACATATGTGGAAAGTACTTAGTGGATGTATTGTTTGGATGCATTGAGTGCTTTCATATGCTCATGTTGTACCACCAGTCGTGGGTCCTGCCGCCTGTGGGATGCCCATGGGCGTAAGACTTGCGAGTAGCCCTGAGACTATTATTTTAGAGTGAGTACAACATCTTGAGGAGCATATTGCTTGCGAATGCATATGTGTGTCATATGTGGAATGACACATGGTTTTGTTTTTGGCTAACACAGGTTACTTGTTTCTACTTGGTTTAGACTTTTGCTGCAGGTTCTGAAGGAACAAGCAAGAGTTGTTTGTCACTTTGACGTGACGGTGTGGCCATATTGTGCAGGATGATTGTTTCATCATCCAGATGCACTTAAGGGCCATTGCTTTTAACATATGGGGCGACTTTGCTCATTGGATGCCTTATTGTGCCATGGAGTGTAATCGAGGACGCTTGCCATTTTTCAGGAGGGGGGTATGTCATGGCCATGTGTTTTCCTCTTGACATTGTGCAAGTGTGCACGAGAACACGGTGGATAGTGTGAATGGCACCAGTTTGGGGCAATAACTTCATGGACATATTGGTTCAGCTATTGGGGTCAAAGATGACTCTAGGCATTTAATAAGGTCCTTTTGCAACCCCATGTGGGGGGAAGGGGACAAAGGATTAAAACCTTTAAAAATTAAAGAACTCCCGGCGCATGACTTTTTTTATCTCCCTCTCCCCCCCATAGAAGGTGGTTAGGACTGCAGGCCGTTTCAGGACGGGAGGCGTAGGACTGTTTTATCTCCCTCTTTCTCTCCCATAGAAGGCAGCCAGGAGTGGAGGCCATTGCAGAAAAGAGGCACAAGGCTGAACAGGTCTCTCTCTCTTGGAAGGAGGCGGGCTGAAGGAGGCGCACAGTCGGGGCTGCTTTGAGACTATTTATGGGTTGTTTTGGTTGGCTGCAAGTACAGGGTCACTTGGATGCGTTTCTTGGCATGGAAGTGATGCAAGCTCGCATGGGTGCATGCTAATGGAGCAGATTGTTTTCTTCCTGCTTGAAAGGAACAGAGGGACTTGCAGTTGTGGGCATATCTATGTTTCCAGATGTTCCATGAAGAAACAGGTCACTGGATGTATGTTTCATGTGGAAACAGGTTGTAGGTTTCTTGAGGAAACATGTTTTTGGTTTCTCCAAGAGATTGGTCACATGCAAGCAGTGGATACAGGGATTGACACATGTTTTGTACAGCCTTGCTACCATAGTTGCCAGATGTTTTTAAAATGGGAAGTATTATACGAGTTTAATACTTTTAAAAACGTTTTTTATTTTTGGGAAAGTTTTAAAAATAAGTTTTTTATTCACTATTTTTTTAAAGCTATAATTATGGCCTGTATATATAGTTTTTAACCCTAGGAACCACGAATTTCATGTATAAAAGTTAACTTGTGCATAAAAACTCAAGAGTGAACAATATGAAGCCTATGGCTATCATAATTCATTAAATCATAATAATAATACATTCACATGGCCCCATGGTCCCAGGGCCCCATGGGTCTAAAGTTGCTACTGATTGGATAGGGGTCGGGGAATCCCTGGTTGAGATGGATAGTACCCTTGGAAGGCAGAGAGGGTTGGTACATGTGTGTCCACTGTATGGCATGTTGTGTTGTGATGCGAGTTCTCTTTTGGGAAACAGCTTGGAGTCTTTGTTGTGATGCAGGAGCACTGGATGTGTCAAGGTGTCACCAGGTGGTGTACTTTGCTGCAGTTGTTTTTCCTATTTATTTCTTTATATAAATATCTTTTTCTTTTTCTTTCTTTGGCTGCTGTTGCTTTCCCCCGGATCTCTTGGAAGAGCTAGGGCCATTGCATTGTCAGTTGGGTCACCCAGTGGGACATTGGACCAGTGGATGGCCAAGCTTGAGATATGCACTGAAATGTGACTACCAGTGAACAGGACATGGCCACTGGATGAAAGGATAGGCTAGTGGATTTGGCCAGAAGCGACGGTTCACACTAGTTAGTGGCCGCGGCCTGAAAGGTCACTGTATCTTGATTTCTAAGCAGATTCTGAAGTGACCATAGAGGTCAAAGATGGTGAGGAGACCATAAGGAAGCAGATGATGTCATCCCTAAAATTTAGGGAAACTGCTGAAATCTCTTCGCATCAATCTCTCCGGAATGTTGCAAGGATCAATAATCACCAAAGGACTGATGTCAAGATGTTAGCAGATTGGGAGATTTTTAGACTGGAAGGCTGGAACGGGAAATGAGTTACATGACTGCCATGTGGCAGCTTTTAGGCCAATTTCTAAGTACAGGAGGCTGGGCGCTTGATTATTTTCCCCCTGGGCTCATTTTTGTGGTTTTTTTTTTCAGGTGGATTGTTGCAGGTTAAGAGCTATTGGAGCTTCCCCTTCCCTGTTCTCTATGCACCGAGGGTTGAGCTTGCTCCCCACAGCCTCTCTTAACCTATATTCAGCTATGGTAATGCCCCTCTAGTGGGCTACTTTCATGAATTATGTACAGCTGTGTGGGGAATATGCTTTTTGGTTGAGGCAAGAGCCTCCCTTGACAGGAACAGGAGCAGCTAACTGCTGCTCCAAAGCAGGAACAGGTGAGGGTAGTTACCTCACCACGCAGGTGTCCAATTCAGCACTAAATCAGTGCTGTTTTTGGACTGTTTAGGGGCTGTTCCAAGGCCCAGTTGATGCCATATTGCAGAGGGACCTTGCTAGGGTCTACCAGGAGAGTGTGGTGGTTGTACAGAGCTGAAAACAGGTCTGTACAGAAAATACAGCAAGCTGAAATTCACTGTTTTGGACTCTAATGGGTAGGTTGAGACCTGTGGAAGTGAACTCAGTCAGTTGGGATTCATTCTGAGTTGTTTTGGGACAGTTTTAGTGCTGTTATGTTGGCAAAATTCTTCCAGAACTTGTAAACTTCAGCAAGAACAGGTAGAGTGCCCAATTGCACTCCCGCTTTCTATTTTCAATCTCTTAATCAAGAAATAAATACCGCAAGGGGCGCCGGACTTCAGGGCCAATCTGGTGTTGAACGAGGGAGCGAGGATTCTGTTTGTGTGTGTGTCATAAAGTCCAGGTATTTAATTGAAAGAATTACTGCGTTATGTGTCCATAGCCTGGTTCCATGGTTCCATTGCCGGGATAGGGTCCTCTTTTCTGCAAGAGCCCGGACACGGATTGGATTGGGTGAACAAGAGACACACACAGAGAGGCACAGCTGATTACAGGTGAGAAAGATTACGAGATCTTTCTTTGGATACAGGATTCCTTTGAGGGCTCAGTAGACAGCATGGCAGATAAGGGAAAAGGAAAGCTCCCGGGGCAGAAGAGAGTTCCTCCTCTACCCGCCGACACCGTAGAGAGATGACAGGTGCCAGGGTGTGAGCATCTGAGCGGACACAGCCATTGTCACAGCCAGCCATGTCAGTAGAAGAACAGGAACAAGAGGATTTATGTCATGCACAGCTCCTTAGCATGGTTGGTACCTTTGAACAGTTGGTGAAGAATCCGAGGATGAAGAGATATTTGCAGTCAAGGACAGGGGATTCTCAGGCTGAATCATCTCAGCATGCAGTTGAGAGGGCACAGGAACAAGTGCCAAGGATGCCACAGCATGTTGAGCAGACACCAGCAGTGGCAGCTGATCCAGTGCAGCATGTTACACAGGCACAGGATCAGGCAGTTATGGTCAGGGCAGTAATGCACAAATGGTTCTGGCGACCATTCCTCCTTTGGTTGCTGCCCAATCTGGTTATTTTGGTGGTGGGTCTATTTTCCAGGCCATGGCTAGACCGCCCATAGCTTTGCCAGGTTTGATGCCAAGAGGGTCACCAGGACTGATCCCTACAGAATCTGTGAACCCTCTTTATGCCAACATAGGTGTGCAGCCTGGACTTCAGACACATTTCAGTCCAGTTTTGATGCCTGCAGTACCTGTTAGTGTGGCTGAATTTTCTCAGCCAAGTGGACAAAGGGCAGCAAGGATTGGTGCAAAGAAAGTGCAGAAGGATTTACCATTCTTACAGCCGCCAGTCTATGATTACTTGACCCCCAAGAGCAGTAAGCAAAAGGATTACAAAGAAGGTGGTCAAGCAGTGAAGTTTGAGACTTTCAGTGGGATGCAAGACAAATTGAAAGCGCTGACTTTCATTCAGCAGTTTGATGCACCATTCACTGGAGGCAACTTCACAGAGTCTTCTAAGGTGCGGAAGGCTGCTACTTTTTTGAAAGGTAACGCATTGCAGTGGTGGACCTCACTATTGATGCAAGGACAGGCACCTGCTACATGGGTCCAATTCAAGCAGTAGTTTTCTTTTGCATGGCTGACAAACACTTTTGAAGTGGATGTGATGACAGCATGGCACGAACTAGATGCTGCTAATTGTGCAAATCTGGAAGAGTACAATAAGAAGTTTTGGGATGCACTCTTGCCAGTAACTTCTTACAGGACAGTGCCATTGTCAGAGCAAATAGAGAAGTACTGCTGTGGTTTGCCCAAAGAGATCAGGGATTACTGCATTAAGACCAATGTTTCCAACATGACTCAACTAATTGAGAATGCAATCATGGCTAATGCACTGCTTCAGGGAGGTTCAGGTGGTTTCAAGAGCACAGTGAAGAAGGAACCTCACGGCAAACAGGAACCAGCTGTGAAGAGGGATTTCCCAGCTAGACCATTCTATGGAAAGAAGCCATTTGAGAAGAAGACTTGGGAGTCACAGCCTCAGAAAAGTGCTGGTCAAGGCAAAGGACAGAAGAGGCCACTGTATGGCAAGTCATTTGAAGAGAGAAAGGCATTGATGCAAGCTGGGAAATGTTTCATCTGTGAACAGAAAGGGCATATGGCTGCAAAATGTCCACAACAGCCAGCAAAAGATGCGGAGGATAAAGAAGGACCACCCAAGAAGAAGACAATGCCGAGTGCAGGATTGGTACCTGACATGGTTGGTGACCAGCCATGTGATGATGCGACAGAATTGTGCAGAGCATGGGGTAAAATCAGAGATGCTACAGTGCTGATTTTCTTTGACCCTAGTGCTCGAGCCAACTTTATTTCACCGGCATTGGCAGCCAAGTTGGGAATTCGTGTTGAAGAGATGGGACCAGTTGGACAGGCTGATTTGGCATGCCCTGGGCATTCAGTTCCTGTCACTCCTATACTTGGCAAACTCCGCATGCATATACAGAGTTATGTGGACACAGAGGAGTTTCATATCATGCCCATGGAAGGATGTGATGTCCTGTTGGGAATTCCATGGTGTCATAGGAAACATGCAGTGTTGGATGCTTTCAACAGGAAAATCACAATTGTACATAGGGACAAGACTGATGTTCCGGATGTGAAGCTGAAAGGAGAGTCTGTCCCAGTTATTTCTGCTTCTGTAATGAAAAATCATCTTTCTGCGTACTTGGTTTTTGCAAAGCAAGTGAATGAAGTTGAAACTGATTTGTCTACACTAGACGAAGGTAGAAAAGCTTTCTTGGATACGTTCAGAGACTGTTTTTCAGAGTCTTTACCAAGAGAGTTACCCCCTGAGAGGCCAGAGGATCATGCCATAGATCTTATTCCAGGGTCTAGTCCGCCCAATAGGCCACCGTACAGGGTTAGTGCAGCCCAACAGAAAAAGATTATGACATAGGTTAATGAGCTGTTAGAGAAGGGACTAATTCAGTCCAGTAGTTCTCCGTTTTGTTCACCTGTGTTACTAGTACAGAAGAAAGACGGTTCATGGCGAACGTGTATTGACTATAGAGCCTTGAACAAGAACACGATCAAGAATAGATTTCCGATTCCGCGCATAGATGATATTCTTGACCGTTTGCAAGGAGCAGAAATGTTTAGCAGGATAGATTTGAAGAGTGGGTACCATCAGATTAGAATCAAACCCGAGGATGTGCACAAGACTGCATTTCGCACTACATTTGGTCTCTATGAGTTCTTAGTCATGCCCTTTGGATTGACAAATGCTCCTGCCACATTTAACAGAATGATGGATAGAATTTTCCGTCCTTACAGAAGCTTTGTGGGCACATTCTTTGATGACATGATAGTCTATTCAAAGAGTGAAGAGGAGCATAGAGACCATCTGACAGCAGTCTTTAATGAGCTGAAACGCAACAGATTGCTCATTAATGGCAAGAAGAGTGAATTCTTTGTGGAAGAAATTCACTTCCTTGGGCACATTGTATCAAAGGATGGTGTGAGAATGGATCCTGCTAAGATTGAAGCAATCGTTTCATGGCCAGATTTACAGACTGCGCATGATGTTCGCAGTTTTCTTGGCCTATGCTCTTACTACCGCAGATTTGTAAGGCATTTTGTAGAGATTGCTTCTCCGTTACATGCGCTTGAAAAGAAGGCCATTAAATGGCAATGGACAGATAAAGAGAAATCAGCATTTAGATGCCTAAAACAGAAAATGACTACAGATCCTGTGTTGATATTGCCAGATTTGTCTAAGTCATTTGTTGTGCAGTGTGATGCATGTGGGAACAGCATTGGTGCTGTCTTGATGCAGAATGGCCGAGTCGTGGCATATGAGAGTAGAATACTCTCTGACACTGAGAAGAACTATCAGATTTATGAGAAAGAGCTGCTAGCTGTGATCCATGCACTTACCAGTTGGAAGCACTATTTGCTTGGTGCTGATTTTGTTGTGCAAACGGATCATCAGACGCTTAGATACTTTCTCACCCAGGCAAAGTTGTCAGAGAAACACATGCGTTGGGCAAATTTTCTATCAATGTTCCATTTTCAGATAGTGCATGTGGAAGGCAAGAAGAATGTGGTTGCAGATGCATTGTCTCGCAAACCACAAGTATCAGTTGTTTCTATTTCTTATCACCAGGAATTGGATGATATGAAAGAGCAGTATGCCAGTGATGAAGATTTTTCCAGGATTTATGAGCAGCTGATGAATAATCAGCATCATGATCACTATCTTCTGAAAGACGGCTTTCTCATGATGCATGGAAAGCTATGTGTGACTAAGCAGTTAAGGCCGAAAGTAATGCTAGAAAGTCATGCTCCACCACCGTATGCTGGGCATCGAGGCATTGATGCTACAGTGAAAGCGGTTGAGACTTTCTTTTATTGGCCAGCTTTGAGACGTGATCTTGATGCTTATGTCAGATCTTGCCTAGTATGCCAGAAGGTCAAGTTTGACAGACAGAAGGCACCTGGGTTATTGCAACCACTGCCTATTCCAGAGCGGCCATGCCACCATGGGAAAGTATTGCCATGAACTTCATTTTTGATCTTCCAAGAACAACTACAGGGAATGATGGAATCTGGACTGTTATATGCAGATTCAGCAAGCAGGCACACTTCATTCCTGTTAGAAAGAAGATTAAACCAGAGCACATGGTTAAGATTTTCATGCAGAATATCTTTAAATACCATGGTATGCCACAGTCTATTGTCAGTGACAGAGACCCAAGGATGACTAGCTTGTTTTGGAAAGCATTGTTTGAGAATATGGGCACGACCTTGAAATTCTCATCTTCTTTTCATCCTCAAACTGATGGGCAGTCTGAAGAGGCTAACTCTACTGTCTTGGATCTGCTGAAATGTTGTGTCAGAGCATAAGGCAGCTTGGGAGCATTATTTGCCATTGGTAGAGTATGCTTACAACAATACATTGCATTCCTCTACTGGCAAGGGAGATCAGTTATGCGGGAGGAGATGGGCAAGGCAGCATAGTGGGCCGGGTGCAGAAGGCGCATTGACTTAGGTGGCTGTAGTAGGTGATGACATCGAGCTGCTCACAACCAAAAAAAATGAATGATGTTGACGACGGGCAGATGCGGCAGCAGTAGAATAATAGACCCTAGAAAAACACATGCTCTGATACCATGATGGAAATCAGAGTTTGCAGCCTTGTAGAGAAGAAGCTATGGAGGGTGGAAAATGCCCATAGCTGTGTGTCTGAGAGAGAGAGAGAGAGAGAGAGAGAGAGAGAGAGAGAGAGTAGCATGAACTCAATGATTAGATTGATGTGATTGATTATGTTCTTCACAAAGTACAATGCCCTTTTGTAGGCTGGAAGCCTTATCTTGATTCATTCGAACACACTAAACAATGACACTTGGCATATGCCATGACATCATTGCTTATGTCACACGCACACTTATCTTATCCACTCTAAGAGTGGGTTCACACGCACACTTACACACAAACACATACAACCTTTTTAGGGACTGTTCACATACACATACGTGGGTACACAGGCGGAGGTACACAAATAGGGTGGTTACACATGAGAAGCTCCAAAATATCCAACAATCATGTCACTTCACTTGTACTTCACTAATCCTCATGCATCTGTGTGCTGCTACACTGATCCAACAACAGGGTGCGGACCGCTTCTACCAACTACCTTATGTTGCAGGGTCCATACCACTTCCATGACCAACGGAGGCCGGCATGAAGTACCTCTACATCGCCTATCACTTTCCATGCTGCCTCGACAAGTTGCTTGCCGTCCGGGCTGCCCCATCACTTTGCCCTACACCTAGCTACGGATGGATTCCAAACTAACCACACAACCTCGGCCGCCAACTCCATGGACTATCGTAGACCATCTACTTTCTGGCAGCAACTTCAACCACCGACTTGGGTGCGAGGACGCTGTCACCATTAGAAAGGGGGGTATGTTAACCACTACATTGGTTAACATGGTTTCGCCTGCCTGGTTTATCGTCGTAAGGCGCTTTACCATCTTACCCGCACGAGAACGGACACTTAACTGTTATAAGACGGGGTTGGAACATATAAAGCATCCTTATTCTACGCTTGATGACAAATAGGGAAAATCTATGGACTTAGTGTACGTAGTTACTTAAGACTAGTAATAAAGGTCGGACCATTTTTAAGTTTAGCTAGCCTAGTGTGAAAACTAGTCACTTATATAAAAGTCATTTTTTCCTATAAGCATTACATAATCGTTCCCTTGCAATAGTGTACTTGTCAATTGGACTGCCCTGAATATTAGCATTTTTTGTTCACTAAAGCCCCTCTCTTTGATGCACTTCTTCCACCTCGATTTTTGGGAAGCTGCCTTGTCTTCCTTGTTCCATCCTCCCTTTTGCAATGTGCTTGCCTCCCTTAAGAGCCCGCCTTGCATCGTAAGAGCTATATGATACAGAGTTGAAAAACACAATTTTGAAGCAAAAATGCAAACCTGAGGTGAAAACGTTGAAACTCCAGGTCTTGATCCGAAAAAAAATTTGCAGCCCTCCTCGCTATGATACCAATGTAACATGGGTACTTGTAGAAGCGTGTTTATGATTGAGTGATAGTGATTAGTGTCTAATCAGATACTTGAACCCATGCATTCTTCTTCATGCTCAATACACAGTAGAGAAGAGGACTTTGTCTACTTTGTATTACTTATCTTGAAATATGTACAATGATGAACTAGAGATACTCAATGGTAGTGTAGTTCTTGAGCTCTCAATGACTCAATGATGCTTGATTGATCAATGGATGATGAGTGGATGATCAATGAATGAATATGACTAAGGACTTGGACTCCTATTTAGTGTGTCTAATGTTGGTAAGTCGGCTACCAACCCTAATAATAATGTCTAATTGTGTGTTCACACAAAAACCCAGTTACTTTGTCCACACTTGGCTGCTCATTGGGCGCCTAAACAATATTACAATAAACTGGCACAAAAGCCCTTACAATTTACAAATACATGAATCCGGCCATGTTGAGCTAGCCAATGGGTAGAAGCATGTCCACATCACACCTCGAAAGAGTGTGCATGTGGCTACCCTTACCAAGAGTGTTATTAGCTAACACTAGAAGTAGGTATTGGAGGATTGGGTGATGCCCAAGCAGCGGGGGCACATCCTCAACAGGGCCCCCACTGGCCACGGGCTCACTTCCTAATCCCCCGCATCCTGCCTGAGGTAGAAGGATGCCCCCTGGCTCGCTCAATTGTACACTGATGCTTTTCTCATGCATCCTCCTCCCAACATTCAACAGTCCTCCAGCACCGAAGAGCACTAGTGGATTCTTAACCTTGGAAATCTGCAGTGGGTGGTTTGTCATAAGTTTTCTGGTCATCTGTTGTAAAGTTGTTTCATAGTGGGTTTGATGCATTTGCTTCACTCACAAAAGGTTTGTACTGTGAACCTTGTGACCAGGTTATCGAAGTGGATATTGGAAAAAAAGTTTTGAAAAGTGGTGTGGAAATTGAGAAGTGCCGTTATCTAGAAACAAGTGGCTGCACGGGGATGTGTGTCAATTTATGTAAAAGACCAACCCAATACTTTTTCACAACCGAGCTTGGGTAGGTCTATCTGGATTTTCTAATATCTTTCTTTTAGGTTTGTTTTCTGCGGGTGGCTTCACAACAAGCAGACATCAGCTTGTCTTTGACATAATCCCTTTCAATCAAAGGGCTAATCTCTTATCTGGCAGTAGGGTGGAGAGTTGAGGCCACCCACACAAAGCAGACCTTGTTAACCACTTGCTTAATTCATTTGACTTAATTGTGGTAACTTTTTAATGCAGAATGCCTTTGACAATGGAACCCAACTTTGAAGATTTGAGCTGTCGCATGATTTTTGGTCAGGCACCTCCAGCTTTGGAGGATGACGCTGTCATGAAGAAAAGCTGTTTCTCTTCTTGCCCCTCAGCAAATGTTTCGGCTGAGAAGTGCCCTAAGTTATCCTAATATTCAACCCTTGTAAAATGTACAATGCAACATTGTGCTATCGTTTACCAGTGGTGTCAGATCATAGATGATTCCCTAAATGTAACTTAAGACTTGCAAAGAGACCAAATTGGAGTTGTAGAAAACACCACATATGATCCATATGACAACATTGAAGTGTAGGGAATGGGACTTTGAAATGATTCTATAGTCACTTGCTTGTTGAGAGATAAGATGAGATGAGACAAGTCTTTTTAGCTAGGGGTCCACATTGGATCCATATGACAGCACTGAAGTGTAGGGAATGGGACTTTGAACTGTCAAATGTGGAAATGTGTGTGTGTGTGTGTGAGAGAGAGAAAGAAAGAAAGAAAGAAAGCTGTATTAACGTCTACTAGAGGCCGAACTCCACCTATGAGACAAATCAATGTACAACTGTCAATGTGTTTTGGATGTCCCAAAAAAAAAAGAGAAAATGAACATGAAATAAACTATTAAAGTACTGAGCTAGTGGGGTGGTGTGATGGATGTGCACTATTGCTAGAGGCTCAGTATGCAACCTATATGCGTAGGGTATACAAGAATGCAATGCAGATCTGTCTAGCTCCAACCAGTACCATAATGGGGGTGTAATATGTGATACATAGGCGATGGCGAGGCAAAAATACCTCGGAGCATGATCTTCGGGTGTGAGTGTAAGTGAGCTAGCTGCTCCTAGATATGGTGTTGATGTTGAGCCGTATCTCTGTGGTCTCCCTTTGATGTAGTCTGGGAGTCTGGTAGCCTGGTGCTCTCGGTCTCCGTCTGGCTCGGAGGTGTGCAGCGCGCTGAAGTGTAACTCCCTCTTGAGTCAGGGTAGGCACTGGGATAGATCTCTGGAAGAAATCAGTGAGTTGGAGCTGTCGCCCACCTCTCCCTGTGGTATGAGTCCGTAGCAGTGTCTCTCTATGGCGCTGTGTCTCTAGCAAGAATTGGCCAAATATGCGTTGGTCTACGGACTCCATGATCTGGCGGAGTGAGGGGTGTCCACTGAAGATGGTGGTGTATCTCTCTCTAAGACACTATATGCTCTGCATGTGCATACATAATGTTCCTCACTCTCAACCTCCTCTTGCATAGTCTGCATATCCTCTCTGCTCTGGGGATCCGTGTTGCCCTACCTACCTCAATCTCAAGTTGGTGTGAGCTGGCCAATCGCCACTTGGGCACTATGAGGCGTGTACACATCCATGTATCCAGGTCTCTGTATGAATCCATCCGCTGAGATATGCATAAATTGATCTCTGTAGTATAGCATCTTAGGCGGTAGAGGTTGACTGGGTGTAATCCAAGTCTCTTGAGTGTGTCACTGCCATAAATCCTGTTGAAGGACTCTGTTCCTCTCACTGTGAGAGAGCTGGATGTGTGGTGCATGTATATCATACTGGAAAGGTGGCATGTGATCTATATCAAGACCATGCTGAGTGAGCCACTGTATCATGTGTGAATACCATGATCTCCTATCTCCACTCTCTGCGAGCTGCTTGGACGCCTGAAAAGCTCTATGTGAGTCGATCTGATGGCATATCTTTGATCCTCTGTATGAAGCAGATCGTCTGGAAGAGGGCCTCTACTAGCATAGGAGGTGTAGCAAACTCCATCCCCGGACAATGTCATGTGGGACGGAGGGTTTGCTGCGGATCATCCATGAGAGCATGAGAATCTGGGGCCTCTCTATCTGAGACCATGTGGAGGTAGCGAGCCCAGGTGCCCATATTGCTGCAGCATACATTAAAGCAGGGGTGACTAGTGTGTCAAACAACCACCCCTTCATGCGGGGCTCCTGGAAGTGTGCCTGGTGACATTGTCTCTCTAGCATGGCCAGAGCTGCATACCCTCGTGTGAGCCTATCCCTAGCTGCCTGTGCCATAGTAAATCTTCCTGGCAGAGTTGTAAATGTAATCCCCAGGTGCACATGAGTCTACCACCTCTACCTGTCCTCCTGCTCTAGTGTGAAGATGGCCTGTCGTCGAACCGGCCCTGAGGTGTGGAAAATCATGGCCTTGGTTTTCCCAAGGTTCACTGTAAGCCCCCTCTGTGTGCAAAAGTCGTCTAGTGCATGGAGATGGTGGTGTAGTCCCATCTGCAACTCAGAGACTAGAATAATATCATCTGCATATAGCATAGTGTGGGCTGTGGTACCTACCCCATCCCCAACACCGTGACCAATGAAGTCAACCACCTCATCGATGTATAGCCCACTATGAGACAAAGTAATACACATGACCCATGAGTAATGTGGATTGCAAACACACGCAGCAGTCAAGATCATGCCACAAGTGATAAAATATTACAATTAACAAGATGAAAACATAGAATATAGATGATTTTCAAGACTGTTCATGCAACTATAATAAAAGACTAAAAAAGTGTCATATATTTTTGTAGAAATAATGTTTATGTAGCAAACATGTATCTACATCCATACGAAAAGGAAACACATTGTAATATAATATCCTTGGTTTTGCAAGTGTTATAGGTGAAGACCAATTGTTATTCTTGTCAACAATCAGCTTCTTTGATGGATGGCTTAAATTAGAATTTTCTTGAGCAACATCAAGTATTCTATATGCTTATATAAGGAATTTCGAAGCCAAGGGCAATCAACAATAAGACTTTCACATATGACTTCAATCTAGGAGCTAGGGTAGTTTTAAGTAGACAAGACACTCCATGAGCTTGTCTTTATGGTGGAGAATTACAATTTTGTCGAGCAATTAAGAGCGAGCAGGTTGTGGCGCGATTCTAAGTACCTATTTGGATCGAGGAGGTGACCTTTTGAGTAGGTTGTAATGTATTACTATAAATTGAAAAGAGGAGCAGTAGTTAAGGGGTGGAGTATGGTGTCTGAAGGTTTTCACCAATCTCAACCATACCAAGACTTGAGGAACAAAAGTGGATCATTATACAAGTCCTAGTGTGATAACCCTTTTTTATATATTTGGATCCTTACAAAGTACTAGAGTTTTGCTCTTTCAAACCCATGCAAATTCTTATCAATAGTCTTCCTTTCAAAGCCATGCAAATTCTTATCAATAGTCTTCCTTATAAGCACTAGAGTTTTGGTCTTTCAAACCCATTAGAGAAAAAACTATTTACAAGATCTTTTCATGAAGCCATTGCATCAAAGGTATTAATGTTGATGTGCAACAAAGGGGTGACTTTTGAGATGGCAACCATATGAGCCTAAATATTTGGTCTACTGGTACTTTGATGAATAAATTTGATGGCTTTAATGGGTATTTTAAATGTTTTTATATGTCTTCTAGAATTTTATTAAAACCCATTATTGTTGATTCCGAAGCAAAAGTTGAGGAACTTAGTTAATACCCAAGGATGGAATTATTGAGGTAGAAGAACTAGAGTTTGAGAAGTCAATGTGAAGGAACTCCTTGCGGTATATTCAAATGGGGATTCAGATTTAACTGATAAGAAATCTAGGGGATTAGGAGTATTGATAAAGATAAGGCCATCAAAATATCCAATAGTTTTGAGAAAATAGAAAGTGGTTTAGTCTAGTCAATCTAGTACAAATTGATACTGAAAAAAGTGAAGGTTGCACCAGATTGATGATCTAAAGAAATCCATAGGTATTCAATTTGTTTATAAGTAATTCTCCCAATTGGATGAAGAAGATAATGAGCTAGTTATTTAGACTAGTGTTATGTTGTTCAATAAAGTGGTGTACTCTTGAATTGAATCATGAGCTAGTTGTCTTAGCTCTATTGATTATATGCTATATTGGTGGCTTTTTTAACACTAAAAGCCTAATGTGCATTGGCGATCCAAGGAAAATCATTCTTATGTGCCTTAAAGAAGGTAGTGCAAGATGGTTGTAGGGGAAGAAAAAACTCAATTGGCTCCAATGCTAGATTAAAGATTAGCTTTTTGTAGATAAAGGAGACAAAATACCATTTCTTTAAATGACTTTTTAACCGATTAAAATACACTTTTGTACAAAGGACACAACCAGCCATGTGTCCATCCCAGCTTGTACCACAAGTCACTTGTCTGACACCCAAGGTGGCCAACTCACATCTAGACGAGTGGGGAACCATGATACTTCACATTACAACAAGAACTAGCCTCTAGGCAGCAGCAACTACATACCTTGCTGGCCTAGGTGGGTCAACACTTAACATTGCCAGCACCACCACTCCTATGGTAAGACCTAACACACCTCATCTAGGATAACCAATGTCCCAAAGAGGAACTTTGTGAGAGTACTTGATGTGCCTTTACTACCTCCATTGTTACCTCAGCACAACCACCACCTATTCCTTGCATGATCCCTATCAACTAAACTTGACTCGAATACCCAAGGGGGAGGACAAACAAGAAGGAAAAGAAATATTAGATGTCAAATCCCTAGAGGTTGAGAGCCCACCTACTCACATCAGATGTCATTACGTGTAGGATGGTGATAGCTTGTACCATGTTTACCAAGCTGCATGATATACTAGTAGGGGTAGACTGCCATTGTGAAGCTCTGGTGATGGAGCCACCACAAAACTTGCATTGGACAACACCAATCGAATTGTGAAGCATGTTGATGGAGCCACCACAAAACCCATGGGACTTCTATGGGATATCAAGATCAAAACTTTTGGCTTAAGTTTTCAACACACTTTTGTGATGATGAACTTTTCCCATTAACCCAACTCTTATGAGTGCATCTTAGGTATAACCTACACGCAAGAAGCTAGAATGGTCCATGACTGGATATGCACCACATATATATCCGAAAAAGGGATTAAAAATTGGTAGTGAATCGTGAACATGGAAGAATCATCCCATGATTTTTGGTCCTATTGTCGAGGACTCACTACTATGAGAAACACATAAGTGAACATGCCATAAAATGTTGGATAAAGGAACGTGAAAGCTTGGAGTTTTCTCTGATTCTAGATCTCGAGGACTCTGAGAATTGGATGCATATCCTCACAAAGCCATGGACATTCTTCCTACTACAAAATGGAGCGCACACACGTAGCTATGTGTGCCACAAAGCAAGACCAAGGATAGTCTATTCGCCGCAACTATGTCACACAACAAGGTGGTGGCATTGGGACATAGATGTACTAGAAATGATGACTTGTATCTCTTCCAGGGAGGGAACGAAGAACATTAGCTACAATATGTTGAAGTAATGGATTCCACGTAGACTTCTGCCACCATCAATGGCAAATAGAGCCTAACATTACCCATATTTTGGACTGTTGAAAGGATGCATTGAGCTCTACAAAGACTGAAAATCTCTCTTGCTCCATGAGAGGAGAGCTAGGAACAAGGCCTTGGTAGAGGTCAAAAAAGAAGCCAAGTGCATTTGGAAGAGAGCACTAAAGTAGTAGACCAAAAGCCAGTCCCTAAGCATTTCAAGACGTATAATGTGGGTGATCGCTTTTTTTATATTTTGAGAAATCTGAAAGAAACCCTAATGATGGCAAGCCCAGAACATATTATGATGCAAACGTGGTAAGGATCCAAAGTTTGTGTACTTTGGATAGGATTTGGCTCTCAACAAGAGGAGAAAGATCTCATGAATTTGCTTATAGAGTTCCAAGATTGCTTCATGTCAGTTTACGAGATAAAACATACAAAATGGTTATCCCCTAGAGTGATAGTTCCCAGGAAAAATAAAAAAAATAGAGTCTTGTTAACCTCAAAAAGGTTAATGCAACCACTATCAAACCACTATCCTTGCCATTTACAAAAATATGTGCTCGAGAAAAGTCGCAAGCAAGGAGGCTTACAACTTCCTTGGTGGATCCTTGGGCTATAACCAAGCCCAACAGACTAACACAAAACTACATTTGCAAGAGAATGGGGCATGCACACATACAAGGTTATGCGTTTTGGCTTATCTAATGACCCAAAGATTGATGTGCACAACATATAAGGAGTATCTACAGAAGTCTTCATGGATGACCTTTGTGTCGATTCTAAATGGACTCTAAAGGCTCTGTTTTTGCAGAAGATGTTAGAGAGATGCAGGTTGTATCAAATCTCTCTCAAGTGTAGATTCACAGTGAAGCTCGAGTTGCCTATCTCCAGGAAAAAGCTTGATTGGAGCATCTGACTGAGGGTGAATCTATGGATGCATTTTTAACCCATCTCAAGGATTTGAAAGAGCAATTGATCAATATTGATGGAATCATTCCTGATAGTTAGCTTGTCTCTATAGTTCTCAATCATATCAGGGATTTGCTACCACTCTCCGCCTCCTTACAAAGAGGAATGTAGATTTGTATACCTTTGATGAGTTGGTAGTTCTCCTATTATAGGAAGAGCAATCTCGTTCCAAATCGGAACAACATGCTTGCTTCCGATCATGCTTTTACTGCCTCCTCCCACTATGGCAAAGGGAAATCTGAGTCTCCTTCTCGTGCTAAACCTAAGGGTAAGGCACCAGCCCATTCAGATTCTTTTGATTCCAAACAAAGGGGAGAAATCTTAGAAGAATATATGCAACTATTATTGGAAACTTGGTCATGTCATTGAGGATTCCTGGAGGTGAAAAAAGAGTGAGGAGAAAAAGAAGTAGCAAGGTCTTGCTGCCACCACAACTGACAATGTAGAGGAAGCTAATTTTGCACATGATGGCTATGCTTTAACAATCACATGCATTGATTTGCCTCCTTTTCCCTTATCAAATGATAATTGGTACCTTGAGTCTGAATCAAGATTGTAGCTGATTCTATACCTAACATTGATCCTAATGATAGTCAATCCTTAGCTAACTATGCTTTATAGCAATTGCATTTGAAAGGGGACACATGTTGCATATTGCTAATGGTGATGTATGTCATCACTTATGCATTTGACCCCTCAGTTGTGCTATGTCTTGGAGACATACCTGTATGGAATGATGTTTCACTTGTTGCTGAGATGTAATACTTATGCTGAACCAGCTCCTTATATTTGAGCCGCCTCACCTTTGCATCTCATTGACATGGATGCTAATGGAGTTAAACTGTTACATTGCCTTCAACTTGCTTGCCTTTTCTCACTATGCGTAATTCAGGGTTTCTCTACCTCAATCTGTGCGGGATTATACATCTTCTTTATTTTTCCATACTGAGAGGTTACCTTATACTCTCATTATCTAGCTAGATATATGCCCTGCTGCCCTCGATTGTTTGACAGATTGTTATATCAGCATTTTTGCCCAGGTTTACTAGATCAGCCCACTTCCATTACTTATGAACCACCTTGCTGGCTTGTCCATTAACATAATTGGCATTCAGTTGACCTTGACACTTTATACATTGTTATAGTTCAAAGTGCTCACATTATCTCTTTGTTCTAACTCAACTAAGCCTGTTTAGGCTCTGAATCAGTCCTCTACTGCTTGCTACTGACATTCAGTCAGCATGCATCCATTGTGATTTCCTAGTGGTGACAGCACAGCAGTCGGACACGTGTTGCCTCTAGACATGCATCTCATTTGGCTACTATAGCCCTTGTTGCTTTCGCATTACCTCAGGAGTCATTTTCTCCTTTTGTTGCTTTGGGAGCTAATAATTGGGTTCCAGCCATGGGTTCAGTTTTTTGCTAACCCATCACAGCAGATTTAACAATTAGTTTACTCGTGATGTTACAACCTCGTTACAACGTGCATTTGATGTTTCAGACATTGGGCTTTTGCACTATTTGGGTAGCGAGTTTATACCAATTGAGGGGGGCCTCTTGCTATATCAACTTTTGATGCTGCCCCTTATCATCGCAATGTCGAATGCCTTCTCCTCTATGCAATACTCGTCTTATATTCAACATGTAGTGTCAATTGAGCAGATTTCAGCATTGGCAAGAAGTGAAGCACTCAGTCTTCTTTATGCTTGTCTGCCTCATAGTCATTGGGCATTATGATCTGACACTTCGGTGTCACACAGTGGTAACTATTTTTTCGACAACAACACTTCAGATTGTGAATCTGAGTACAATAGCATTCACAACTTTTCACGCATATGTTGTCTCCATCGTCTATTAGAAGCTATTGGTATTAGACAACCATCTTCTCCTACCATTTTGAGATTGCCTTGATTTTTGTGCCTACATAGCCCAATGTCGCAAATGGGTTTACCTAGTTTCTGCTACACTATGTACACGTTCACACCATTCACTTCAGTGCGAGTTTGTTAGCATAGAAGTCCCTGGTGTGAATAGCCCTACACACGGGCACTTTTTACTTTGTGCTGGAAAGGGTTTTTTCCCCATGTGAACACACTCGTGTGTTAGCCACATTAGCCCTAGGACTAGGACTATTTGTACTCTTGTAATCCATTCATTCCTTATCATTATCATAGAGTACTTTCCAATATCAAGCTTCATCTCTCTCGCTCTCTGAGCTTCTCTATCATTGTGTGCGTGTGTCTATGTGAGTGTGCAGAGCATCTTCCCCCTCATCCAACAATTATCTCTCTTCGTGGGTAGAGATATGCATTACTTAGTGGCTCTCTTTCCTCTTTTAGCTTTAGATTTTCTAGTATGGTCTTGCTTATTTCATCAATGGTGATGTTGTTTACTTGTTTTTCTCATATTCCATAATGACTCGAGATCCTTAATAGTGTAGCCATTAATGGATTCTTTGTTGAGGCAACTCTATAAGAGGATACAACATGTGGTGTATACAAGAGAACACTCACAAGAAGTAGGATCTTTCACATCACAAAACCTTAAAACTCAAATTTTACAACAATAGATATAGAGAAGAATAAATTTGTATTATTAAAGTGATATAATAGATGGGAAATCCCCACACCTATGTCTTCCTATGAAGGGAGCTTCGATGGCTCGTCGAGAACTGCTAAGAGAGAGGCTATAAAAGCTAGGAAGTAAGTGAGAACTCTGTGGAGAAGGGACTGGCCATGTTTCTATATAGGCCTGTATATGTTAGTAGAAGCTAGAGAGTAAGCTCACTACTGTGTGACGACTAATGAGAGCTATGTGGAGAAGGGGTTGGCCATGTATCTATATATGCCTGTATATGCACGCCATGTAGGTTCACAATCATAGTTGGTGCTAATGGCCGTGGTGTAGAATCAATCCATAAAGAATCTACGTAGCAATTTTTCGCACCTCTCCCATGGCCATCCGAGATCATCTTGGGCCCCATTCGAGCCTCGTAATGTTAGAACAAGGTGTCAATAGTAAAGTCTGCCTACTCTCCATGTGTGGACCATTATGAGATAACGGTCTAGTGTAACATGTAGCCTATTTTAGGAGTGTGCCAAAGCTATATCCAAGCCATATCTAAACCATCTGACCTCCTAGGCACCTTCCCATGTGAATATAGGGATATCGAGCAACCAGACTGATCAATCATGAGTACTTTCCATAACGGGGCCCGTACAAACATGAGCTAGCCGATGCCTAGACAATACAATATGAGGGTGGAGCATTAAAATTGTTACATAATGTCCACCCTTTAGCTAAATGAGGACGCCCGGATGCTAGTGTACCATCCTAGTGAATTGGTATCATGGGTGTTCCCACATTAAATATTGGTTACCTAGTGTTATTGGTATAGCTTGAGACATTGCTTGACGGGTGTATGTTGTTGAGATGTAACAAGTAGTGCCATGCTTGATAACTGTATTGTGGTCAAAGTGAAACAAGTGGACTATGCTAGACAACTGCACACGGTTGAAGCATAACAAGTGGTTTATGCAATTGATGTGCCATGCTAATTGAAAGTGTAACAAGTGGCAGTACATGCCATGCTATAGATGATGTGTATAATGAAACTCTCATCATAGTGAAACAAATGGTAAGTGTATGTTATGTTTGTGCCTTTCAAGATTTCATATTGGGATTAATTGTAGAGAAGGGCAATTAATTGGAACAACTAATATGTTTATGTTTGAGAGATAGGTGATGAGCAATGCGTGTGTCGCACATAAGGTATCTTGTCTATACATATTATTTCGTATTATTATTTATGAATTTGATAATGAGTGTAAGGGTCACCAATTTAGGTGTCACACGAGTTTTATTGTTGTAGTCCATGTTCACCCGAGCCTCTAAGCCATGCCTTTGTGCCTCTGAGCCGCCATACTCGGTCAATAAACCTTTGAGTTTGTTTGTGGTATTCCATGTCAATAAGAACATCTGAGCCACGCCTGATCAGCCTTTGAGCCATGTTCGGACCTCTGAGTTTACCTTGTAGATTATAGCATCGATAGCAACGAGCATGATGTTGTTATTCTAGCATTTTCTTCTACACAACTGAGGACAGTTGTTTCCTCAAACGAGAGAACTATTACATGTATATATTTTATCATATTTTTGATACATAATAATCATAGACAAATATGCTTGATTTAATGTGTATAGAAACTAGCTTAATAAATGGAATGTGCGAATGTGCACAAGTTTATTTTATGAGTTATTTTTGTTGGCCACATGCCAAATATTTGTACAAATTATTTATGTACCCTTGTGCATGGCATTGCTATATTCATAGCACATATGCTAAAAGAGTTTTGATTATTTACACTTAGTGTGTGAACAAGCTCTAGTGCTTGAGTTATTTTTATGAAAGTGAAAAAACAAGCCCAATTTTGTACGCACAACTATTAATAGCTCCTTGGACTATATATTGAATACAATTCTCAAAATACTCATGTCGTGAAAGTGGAGCTACACACGAGGGGGGAGATTGTACCCAATAGTGTCTTGATGGTGATGTTGTTTTATTTCTCTTGTTTTATGCTATGTTATGCTCTATCATTTCAATTTGATTCAAGTCTATGTTATGCTATGTTATGCTCTATCATTTCAATTTGATTCAAGTCTATGCTTTAATCTTTGATGAATTTGTGAGTTTTCAATTATTTCTTCAAGAAGTACAAAGAGGTCTCGTGACAAAAATCCAACCCCCCCTCAATGTCCACCCAAAAGTGAACTACCTCTATGGTCCCATGCCGAGTCAATGAAGATATTGTCGGATAAAGATTTGGCACTATTACATGCAATCGAAAGAAAAAAAGATCTCACATGGATGCACAAAGCATGCTTTAATGTTAACAAGGGACATGATAGAGCGCAACAATCCTTGAGTGACAACACATTATTCAAAAGGAAAGTACCCACTTGATTTGGATGACAATTTAGTACATTGCCAAGCTCAACAAGTGTAGTTAGGAATATTTGTGTCTAGTCTTAACATGCTCAATCAAAACCTAAAACTAGTGCCATGTTCTTAGCATTACAAGAAGGGATGCTATTTTACGGCCATCATGCCCATTTTTGGGCATTTTGGATATTTATACTGCTAGTATTTTTTGAATGCCTAGAGAAAAACTCCAATTTTCAGCCTAATCCCATCATAATGATGTATGTCAAAAGGCAACCCTGATTACAACACAAAATAATTACAACGCTAATATAAATAAATATTAAGAATCGTAAACCAATGCATATTATTTATGACAATACTTCCAAAGCAAAACAATAATAAATACAATAATCTCCTATGTTTTCAACCCCAACTTCCAAGGTATTATTTTTAACCATTAGGAATGACATACAATCAAGATAAAGGGAATGAATCGCGTGATATCTAAGGGGTGCTCAATGTCACGTGACACGGTTGAATTAGCACGTGCAAGAAGGGGTGCTCAATGTCGCGTGATATCAAAGGGGTGCTCAATGTCAAGTGACACGGTTCAATTAGCACGTGCAAGAAGTAGAGAGAGAAGAAGGCCAGCTGATCAGGGCTTTTGGGGGGAGTTCCCGCGAGCGTCAGCTGCAGTCACCATAGCCTTGGGATCATCAGAAGACGCTAGGAACTGATCCACACCTGTGCGTATGTTATTGTACATGAAGCGTGAGAGGCGCACTTGGCCGGAGCTGATCGTAGACGTCCGCCCTCCGGCCGCCATACCCAAGAAATCAAGTGTGGGTTTCTCCTGCTCCTCACACAGGCTACTCACGCCACCGTAAGCCGGCGACTGCGGCCCGTTGCTACGCCTGAATTCACTATATGACGGAGATGAATCTTGTGCTTCTGCAGCTTTCAGCCCGTCGGCAATCGATATTGGCGTAGTGGAGCTGGACGTATTATGAACGCCGCCACCGTTCAGCTCAAAACATTCGAAATCCGGCCCCATCCCGATTGAATTAGGGAAGGGATCGCAGCTGGGATTAATTTCATACCAACTTCTGCCGGCGCTGCTACCGCCGCGTGCTCTGATTCCAACTGGTTTCTCCATACTATTACCGCTTCCAGCTATCTGCTCCAGCTTGCTTTGGAATGCCGCCGCCCGGGGCGAGAGTCTACCGGCTGCAGCATCGGCGAATTGGCCTATCGCCGACATTGAACCGGAGTTACATAAAACGGAGGATTTGCTCATCGTTGCACCCATCAACGCAGCTTTCTGCAGAAGTGCTGTAGCCGACATGTGGCCTAGACCTTGTTGCTCCTGCCCGTAATTAGTAGGCGAAGGGACGAAACTAGCAGCCCAAACGCTGCTACTGGACGAAGAAATCTGGTGACCATTACCGGCTCGACAGTGATGAGGGTCGAAGAAGGGACTGCGAGGAAGATAAGCCACTAGCCCTGCTTCTGCAGCCACTGAGGTCTTCGAAGCTGCCGAGAGAGGCTCGGAGCCGCCGCCGCCCGCCGCCAGGCAATGCGCCATACTCATTTGATGATGATGATCGAGGGCGGATACAAGCTGTAACGATTGTCCCTCCTCTCCGGTAGCACGGGATTGCTGCCGGGGGGCTGAGCTGACACTTCCGTTCTGCTCTGCGAGGGCGTCGCAGAATGCCCGATGTGTTATGAAGCTGTCTCGTCTGCGAATTGAATGTAAGTTCAAGATGATCATTAGGGCTAAAATTTGAATGCTTATCCTAAGTGACAGCAAGTGCAGATGGAGAAAATATTGACCTGGTGAAGAGAGTGCCGCAGTCGCAACGGTACTCGCGAGTGCCGCATGTCTTCATGTGGGCTTTCCAGTCGGATTGAACGGCGTATCTTTTCGAGCATTTCTCGCACTTCCACTTCTTCTCGCCGTGCTTCCGGCAGAAGTGTTTCTTGATGCCGGTAAGATCGCCGAGCGCCCTGGCGGCGTCGTGGTAGACGCAGCTGGGCTCGGGGCAGATATAGACCCTCTTGCGGATCTCCTGGCTGCTTCTCTGTCTCAGTTTCCATGGCAAATTATGGCCCCTCCTGTGCAACTGCAGGTTCTGATCCCGCTGAAACCCCTTATTACATATCTCACAAATGAAGATGTTGGTGGCCATCAAGGTCCGTGGAGAAAGAGCGATCACCTCTGCGTGAGGATCTTCAATAGAAAAGGAAAAACACAATGTGAAAATCATCGCCGCTGCATTAGATCAGAAGAGAGGGTACACGGTGCAACTGCATAACGTGGTATATATACCTGGTGTCCCGGGGAGATTTCTCTTCTTCTTCTGAGTTGGAGCAGATTGCACGTGACTGACAGTAGCTGTAACGTCGTTCTGCGCCTGATGATGGCGTTGATTCAGCATTTTCTGGTGGTTGTAGTGTCGCAACTTGCTTGGACTGTCGTCCCTACTGTCGGACGACATGCTTGCAGCCTCGCCCAGAGGAGAGGCTCCGGCTTCCATCTTCATAGCCTGATGATGAGCTTTGCTAGGGTCGGCGGTGAGAGGCTGATTCAAAAATGGGCTGCAAAATACTGCGTCTACACCGGTTACACGGTTAACCGCAGGCAAGTGCGACCACTGATCATCCACTGATACCGGGGCTCCAGCTGCTGCAGCTACGAATGCCATTTGCTGATCGTAATTCGCCTGCATATCGTCACTAATTGCCGGATGATGGGCGGTCTTCTCATGGACCTCTGTCGAAATTGGTCCACCACCACGCCGCTTGTGTTGCTGCTGCTGCTGAATCGGACGGAGAGTTCTTTCGCATTCCCCATTGTGAAATGAGATGGGTTCGAATGGAGAATTTTCTTCACGGAGAAACCAACTTGAAGACCAGGAAGGCGGAGCAAGAGGGAGCTGTGAGGGCGGAGGCAGCATGTTCAGGGTTGGCTCAGTGTGTGTGTGTGTGTGTGTGTGTGTGTTTGACGGATATAATGCCGACGGAGGGTATGCATGTAGCTTAACAAGCGAATCTAGGGCAAGATAGAAGACGACATCTACCCATGAAGCAGCCCATTCTCGTCCAAATTCAGTACAGGGCTCAGCAGAGTACTGCCGCCGCAGGTCTTCTCTCCACTACATTTGGTGGTGAGATGACTGCTGAAAATGGTGATGCCGCCATCGGAGTAAGATATGGCTTGGTCTGCCTTGGCTCAAAGACACTCAGATGCTAAAACAAACTCTACAGATACGAGATGAGACAAGCCCAGATTGATGGCTGGGGGTAAGAACAACGCAACGGACAGCCTGCCGTCCGGCAATCGCCGTTAAAAATCCCGTCCGTCGGTCTCGACGGGGGCCACCCCAGAGTCAAAAGCGGGGTCAAAAGAGCTTAATTTGGATTAAATTTTAAAAAATAAAAAATCAATAGAGCATGAGAAATGCTCCACTTTTGCTTTTACAGCATGCTATTGCTGTTCTGAGCTACAGATTAGAAGTTATGTCCAATTCAAGATAAACATAGCTTCCAACTGTACTTTGCATGAACAAGCAAACAAAAGCAAAGTATGGAGCATTTTTCATACTCTATATAAATCATGAGTACACCATTGCATGATAATTGTTAGGCATATAACTTGCTTACCTTACATTGGGCATGCAAAAGTGATTGCCCACATTTACCATTTTGGAGAGCAAGGTTGAGTAGAAGCCTTGCTCTCTTAATAATGCCCAGATGCATGTACCAGAGCATAAATGCTTTCCTACATTGCATAATGAGAGGTGACAAGCATTTAGTCTTCCACATACATAAAGCCCTATATCTAATCCTACTTACTTATGCAAAATGACATTAAATAAGAAACGCCAAATTGATTAAGCACATGGTTAGTAAACTTACGTTCATCAATGAGAGAGGAGTACCTACAAAACTAAGAAACAAAACAAAACAAGAGGGTAGTTCTTCCTTTCACCCTTTTAGATTAAAAACTCTAATTTCTGATCCTACATACATGAATACACTAATTTTCATTAAGAAAACTATTTTAATGAATGAAAACTTTAATCATGAGAGGTGTGGGAGACAGATGATTGTATGACAAGGAAACATAGAGGAAGAAGCATGAGGGAGGAAGGAAGGGGGATATGGAAGAGAGAGAGAGAGGGGGGGGGGAGGGGGGGGGGAGAAAAGAGGTTGAGAAGGAGAGAGTGAGATAGAGGAAGAAGCATGAGGGAGGAGGCAAGAGGAGATGGAAGAAAGAGAGAGAGAGAGCGTTCGTGTGTGTGTGTGTGGAGCTTGGAGTGGAGTGCATTCATGTGTGTGTGTGTGTGGAGCTTGGACTGGAGGGAGGAAGTTTCGGGTGCTAGTTGCTGCTGTTGCAGCAAAACAAAGATGAACAAAAGGGGGGGCAGTTAGGGGTATGCACAGTGACATGGGCCAGGTGTCCAATTTCTTATTTTTTTAAAAACAATGGTATAGGTGATGGTACGAGCATTGTGCACAAGCACTGATTACCAGTGAAATCACCAGGCGATCATCAAAACATTGGTGGATCATTGGTTCATATCACTGGTACACTTTCATTCCCTTGTAGTGAGCGAGTTGTTTATAGGTCGATGTAGGTTGTCCACGACGAAGTCCAGGGCCATCATACCACTAAAGACCATTCAACATTTGTAGTGATTGAAGTAGGAGATGCAATCACTATGCAAAATGGGTAGTTGAGAGTTGTAGCAGTTACAGTCTCTCGACTCCCGCATCCAGGCTCCCACAACCCCATGCTGGCAATGCCACGATCCACCATCTAAGCCCCCCAGTTATGGCCTGACGACCTCAGGTATGTTGTCTTCAAATGCCTCTAAAGTCCAAGCTCCCATTCTGCCTATCGACTCTCAAGCTTTGTTTCCGAATCACCTCTCTTGCATCATCACTATCCACGACCCTCACGAGTTGCTCCCTCCATTACAGATGGTACCAAGGTCATCATGATTCACCAATCTCCTAAACGTACCCATATTCTGTTCCATGATCTATGCATAAAATTTTTCAAAACTTACAAAAAAATCACATCATACTTCAAAAAACGAAGAGATTTCAATAGACCATAATCGTTGACAATCCAAAGTAACAATAATAATTGCCAATACAAAATCTCAAAATCAGAGAGAGGATCACCAACAAAAAAAATCTAGCCAATAGGGCTTTCCTCCGACACCCATCCATCCAACCACCACGCTAGATGTCGTGGCTATCCCGGGTATACCTCTTCTAAATCTCGTCCACTCTGGGTTCTACCAAATGGCTCCCAGAGGGCATAAATCAAGTTCTCTAATCCGGCGTTCCCTGTCTAAGGACAGCCAGCCCGAATCTCAAAATCTCTCTCTCCCTCTCCCTCTCTCTCTCCCTCTCTCTCTCTCTCTCTCTCTCTCTATCCTACACAAAAATCACCTCAAGGCTTTGGAAGAAGCCAAAAAAAAAGCCCATGAGAATTATCAGATTATCATGTATGAAAATGATAAAGATAGAAATCCTTTCTAAAAACATGATCTTGAACCAAATTAGAGATGATACGTTTTTTTTTAACACTGGAAAGTGGTGTCGGATTTGTTTCGCGAATATCGGCCACCCCATGCGGAATCTTTCAATTATCCAAACACGGTCTTTGTTCTTCTTATGATAAACTAACTTTCTTTAATACGTCTCTCTGACAAATAAAGTGATCTACCTCCTCATGGAAGGCCGTTATTGAAAATTAAGAGTCAAGTTGGTGTCCGAGCCCTGTTTCGGGTGCCCATTGCGGTTATATTTACTATGTACACCCCCATATGAGTTTCCTTTAGACTAAACTACTCACTATGACCCTCTTATACATTATCTAACATGGTTAAGTATAGAATAGAAATCGCTTACAAATGACACCACAAAACATGCATTAAAAGCCCCAAAATTGACCAAAAAACGACATCCTAAAATTACTAAATTTGTGACCAAACTTAATATTTTATGTCCTCTAAGTATTTTCCACTTTTCAACATTAAATGTATATGCTAAGAAATCACCGAGTTAAATGAACCCAAAAATATGTACATATGAGTACGTTACATTCTCCCCCTGAGTTAAAAAAAGCGTTGTCCTCAGCACATGAAGTGAGGATAGTGAGTCCTCACATGATCCTCAGACAACCAAGTGGCATCTTCAACTGGATAAGTCTTCCATTTTATTAGGAGATCAACTATGTCCCGATGTCTAACCTTCCTAACCCTATGATCCAAAATTGTCTTTGGTTCTATCTTAAAATTTCCCACTTCTTCCACTCTTGTACTGTCACCAAGTATGTGATCTGGATCAGCCACGTACTTCTTCAGTAAGCTAATGTGAAATACACTATGTGCTTTAACTCCTTCTGGAATTTGTAAGCGATAAGCTTGTGTTCCAATCTTCTTAAGTATCTTGAAAGGTTCTGCATATCTAGGCGCCAGTTTCTTAAACTTTCCAAGTCTTAAAGAACTCTTCTTTGGCTTCACCTTTAAAAATACCATTTCACCCTCATTGAATTCTCTTGGCTTTGTTTTCTTGTCTGCATAACTCTTTTGATGACTTTGTGTAACTCTTATGCATTCCCTTATGTCTCTTGTCTGCATCTCCATTTCATCAAGCATATGTTTACTTATCTCAACCTTCCCAACAGGATCATACTATAATACAAGGGAAATGCAATCTTGCCCATATAATGCTTGAATGGAGACATTCCAATAGTAGACTGTGGACTACTATTGTATGCATATTCCACCACATGTAAGTATTCATCCCACTTTCTAGGTTTATCCATGCAATACATTCTTAACATGTCCTCCAAGATTTGATTCACTCTTTCTGTTTACCCATCTCTTTGAGGATGATATGTTGTACTCATATAAAGTGATGTCCCAACAGCTTTAAAGAATGTCTGCCAAAAAATTGAAGTGAATTGAGAATCTCGATCCGATACTATACTTTTAGGCATACCATGTAACTTAAAGATATTCTTCACAAACACATTTACCACATCCATAGCAGTATATGAACTCTTGATAGGCAAGAAATGAGCGGCTTTTGTAAGCCTATCTACCACCACAAAAATGCTATCATAACCTCCTCTAGTCCTTGGTATCCCAGTAATAAAGTCCATTGATATACATTGCCACTTCATCTCTGGCACATCTAATGGTAACATAGAGCCTGGTTTCTTTACTTGCTCAACTTTCACATGTTGACACTTTGGACATTTCACCACATAATCCCTTATATATGCTTTCATTTCTAGCCAAAAGAAACTCTTTCTAGCCTTAGTGTATGTCTTCTAAAATCCCGAATGTCCTGCTATAGCAATATCATGAAGGTCATGCATCAACTTGCTCTTGATCTCCACAACATCAGATATGCATGACCTTTTCTCATAATATAATATTCCATCAATTACTTCATACTTTGCGAATTCATCTATTTCCTCTCTAGACTTGTATTTCTTTGTCAAACTCGCAAAAACTATTTTGAAGAAAGAATCTCTTGGGATTTCACTCTTTACCTGTTCTCCCAAACTATTATGTATGACAATGATTCACTAAAGCAACTTCTGGTTTTCTGCTCGTCCTGGTTTATAAATGATTTCAAAGTCATATTCCAGCAAAAATTCTATCCACCTTCTTTGCTTTGCGTTCAATTTTCCTTGGCTGAACAAATGCCTCAAAGTAGATTAATCAGTTTGCAATTGAAACTTAACTCCAAGGAGATAATGCCTCCATACATGCAACGCATGCACAACAGCCAATAATTCCAAATTATATTCTAAATAATTCCTCTCATGAGGTTTCAATTTACATGACTCAAATGCAACCGGATGCCCATCTTGCATCAAAACCCCACCAAGCGCTATAATACTAGCATTCGTTTTACAACCAAAAGGTTTTTCCAAGCTCGGGCAATTTAAGCACAGGGGTTGTAGTCAATGCATGCTTCAAAATTTGAAAACTCAGCTTACATTGTACAGTCCATATGAATATTCTACCCTTCTTCAAAATGTCTGTCATAGGACTTGCTTTGTGAGAAAACTCAAAAATGAAGATTCGATAAAAAAACTTGCAAGTCCCAGAAATGGGAGTTGGCCATTCCACAATGGCTGCAATCTTCTTGGGATCCATTGAAATACCTTCTTTAGATATAATGTGTCCCAAGTACTCCACCTGCCTTTAAAGAATTCACATTTGAACCTCTTTGCATACAACTTATGCTCTAGAAATATGTGAAACACTTACCGCTAGTGTTCTTCATGCTCTTCTTTACTTTTGGAAAACACTAATATGTCATCCAAAAATACCAATACAAAGTCATCCAAGTTCTTCTAGAAAATGCAATTCATCACACACTAAAAAGTAGCAGGTACATTTGTTAATCCAAATGGCATCACAACAAATTCATAATGCCCAAAATGCGTTCTTAACGCAGTCTTTCCTATATCACTGTCTCTAATGATGATGCGAATCTAATGATAACCAAATTGCTGATCAATTTTAGAAAATATGCAACTCCCTCTACAGGCCAATCAAAAAGCTCCCCCATTCTTGGCAATGGGTACTTATTCTTGATCATTAACTTATTGAGCCCCCTATAATCAACACACAGCCACGTAGTCCCATCCTTAATAGGAGCACCCCATGGCGACACACTAGGCCTAATAAATCCCTGCTCAAGCTATTTTTGCAATTGCATTTTTAGCTTTGCACTTTTCTCCACAGATAAATGATAAGGAGCTCTACATATACAGGTTCTGCACACCAGGTATGAGCTCTATATTTCGTGATCTACAAATCTATGCGCGGAGGTAATTCAGTCAAATCATCATCAGGAAACAAATTTTGAAATTCTTGAAGCATAGAATGATCATCACCCTTTTTCTGTTCCTTAAGACTTTCTGTCAGCAGTTCCATGGCATATACATGACAACCTTTTCTTGCTGCTTTAACAAACTATATAGCAGACATCATTCTAAATTCTACATCACATCTTTGACCCTGTAAAGCAATAATCTTTACAGTCATCTCCAATCATGCAAACCCGCTTCTCCTAAGATAATATTCTAGCCTTTCTCAACACTAACCAATCCATCCCTAAAATGGCATCATACCTTCCTAAAGGCAACACATGGAAATTTGCTTTTGACTTGAGGTCACCTATGACAAAAGGCATATTCTTGACATAATCCTTACATGTCTGTTGCTTTCCTGAAGCAAGCTCTACCATAAGCTTCTTTTGAAAAAATTCACTTATTCCTAACTATTTTGTCACATGGGGTAATAGAAAACTATGGGTGCTTCCCAAGTCAATCAACACTTGAAAAACATTATTCGCAATCTTGATAGGAATTTTTATACTTGAAGCTCGGTTTTCGGCCTTACCTACATGAACAGCAGCATTGACATGTGCATATTCTAAGATCTCCTTGGCCACAATTGCAGCAGCTTTTCCTATTGCTCCCCGAGCATTGTCATTACTTGAAAATCCACGTACATTCTATTGCATATTTTGCCCTATTTTCTGATCTCTTGTATAGAGGTATAACTCATCTCATAGAAGTTTTAAAGGATTCAAAGCCAATTAGTAAGCCACATTATAGAGTAAGTTTGACTGAAAGACAAGAAGTTGAAAAACAATTAGCTGAATATTTAGAACAAGGCTTTATTAGCCAAGTAAATCTCCCTGGGCTTTACCAATATTATTGGTAAAGAAAAAAGATGGATCTATGTGCTTGTGCATAGATTATCGTGGATTTAATGCAATCATAATAAAAAATAAATTTCATATTCTCTGGATAGATGAGTTTTTTTATCAACTCAAAGATGCTAAATATTTTAGTAAGATAGATTTAAGGTTTAGATATCATCAAGTAAGAATTAGAATTGTAGATGTTCCAAAAACAACATTTAGGACATCTTTTAGGCACTATGAGTCTTTAGTTATGCCTTTTAGTCTAACTAATGCTCCCACTACTTTTATGATCATGATGAACACTATACTTCATCCTTATTTAGGAAATTTGTGGTGGTTTTTATTGATGATATACTAGTCTTTAGTCAAAATGAACAAGAACATATTGAGCACCTTAGAAAAGTATTTCAATTATTGAGGAAAAACAAATTATTTACTAAAAGTTCTAAATGTGATTTCTTCAAAAAAGAAGTGCAATATCTTGGACATAGTGTGTCTGAGGAAGGGATTTGTATGGATCATTATATAAAGTTGAAGCTATAGTGAGATGGAAGGCCCTATCCAATATAGATGAGTTACAAACCTTTTTAGGACTTGCAGGGTTCTATCGAAAGCTTATAAGGAATTATGCTAAGATAGCCATTCCAACGATGAACCAACTTAAAGGAAAAGGAAAACAATTTAGTTGAACTCATGATCACTCATGATCAACAAACTAGTTTTGGAAAATTGAAAGTAGCAATACCTATTGCTTCTATTTTGCAAATAGTGTATCCAAATGAACCCTTTGTATTGGAAACGGAAGCTAGTAATTTTGCTGTAGGACTAGTATTATTGCAAAAGGGAAGGCTAATTGCATTTGAAAGTAAAAAGTTGAATAAAGCTCAAAGTAACTATTCAACTTATGAAAAAGAACTATTTGCAATTATGCCTGCTCTTAAAAAGTGGAATCATTATTTGCATGGTGCAAATTTTGAAGTATTGTTTGACCATGAAAGTCTTAAATGGTTGAGTTCTCAAAAGGAGTTAAAAGCTAGGAAGGCTAGATGGGCTGAAATCTTGCAAGAGTTTGATTTTCCAATCAGATATAGAAAAGGAAACTTTTATGTCATGCAGATGCTCTAAGTCGAGCACCCATGATAAATGAGTTGAGTTTTACTCAACTAGAAAGTGAGTTGTGGCTCACTTAAGTGGAAAGATAGATCGGAAGAAGGATCGAGTTGGGAAAGAGAGGCTACACTAAAGAGAAGTTTCTTGAGTTTGTTTTCGAGGACCAAAAATTTTCTTTCAAAGAGAAGGAAATGTTACGAGACTGACAGGAAACACTAAAGTTAGACTAGGAAAGATTATTTATATGTAAAATGTTGCATATAAATAAGGTTTAGGGGATTTCAAATAGGAAATACCTAAGCAATGGTTAATAGGCATTAAAGTTAAAGTAAAACGGGAAGTAGATGGTGCACAATGGAAGTCCAAGGGACACTGCCCCTTCTAGGGGTAGTTGAAGAAGCATTGGACATGATGTTGCTACACCAGTTAGAGACAAGTGCTAGGCTTAGTCTCCAAGATGCAAGTGAACCATTGACGTATCAATTTATTAGTAGACTATTGGATGCCTCATCTATCTATGTAATACAAGACCAGGCATTCAGTTTGGGGTCTCCAAATTAAGCAAGTTTATACCTAGTCCTGATAGTGCGCATTGGTAGGCTGTCAAGTGAATACTCAATCCCTTGGCTTATTCTATGCTAAGGAGGGTGATGTTCAGTTGTATGCTTTTAGTGATTCCGACTGGGTTAAATGTTATCACACGCAAGTGTCCACTACTACTGGCTTTTGCTTTCACCTTGATAATTAATGTATATCATACAATGGCCACTTCGAGCTATGAAGTTAAGTATAGGGTAGCTTTTATAGCAACTATGGAGTGTGTATGGCTCAGATACCTTTTCGCAAATCTTGGTGTTAGACAACAGTCCCCCACCTCCATCTTCACTAATAGCCAAAGTACATTAGTTATTGGGAGGAACCTAGATTTTCATGCTCGCACAAAGCACATTGAGGTACAATATCATTATTCAAGGAGAGGCTCATTGTAGGAGAGATTAGCCTAGCTTATGTCTCTACATACACAATGTGGTAGATATGTTCACGAAGACTCTCTCATAGGAGAAGTTCAAAGTTTTTCACGAAGATTTGGGCTTATTTCCCTTTGGAGATTGATTAGCCACATGATCCATGTACATGTTCAAATTATCAGTACAGGGGAGGGATTTGTAGCCATTTATATGATAGTGGTGTGTGGTCGTAGGCTAATAATGGGCCGGTGCACTTTTTCCCTCTTTAAGAGGTTTCTTCCCATGAGCATACATATGCACTCTTATGAGTGTGTGTAAGTGACCTTATCATGTCACTTTACTTACACTTTACTCATTTTCCATTAATCTACTTTGAGTGTTGTGCTTCCATGTATCTCTCCTTGCTTGTTGCATCTATGTGTGTGTTGCTACATTGATCAACACATTCTATATAACATAATTTGCCAGTGGCCACTCTTCAAGATCTGAATACACAAGGTGTTTAGAAATTTGGAGGTCCCAAAAATTATGTAAAAATATGCAGAAACATGATCACCTTGCGTGCAGAGATCAAACATGACCACCTTGTGTGCAAAGATCAACCATCAAGCTCCTAAGTAAAAGGTGCCATTTTCATCATCTTTTCCTAGCTTGCTTACACTTTTCTTAATACAAAACTTGACATTAAGCTTTTTCATTAGCCCTTGTACTTGTAAGGCTTTAAAAAATAGCCTTTTTACATTGTTTTGGGGCCAACACTTGTGTCCTCTTTACATTGTTTTTGAGATCCAATGCTTGTGTCCTTTTTACAATTGGGGGCCAAATACAAGAGGCTTTTCCTATACACAATTTTTGCATAGTCTCGGTGCTTGCAAACAAGGTAAAACATCCCCAAAAAGCTATCGAATCATCTCGGCTTCTAACAGTGATTTGAAGGCTAATTTTTGAATTGTTTCAAGTGCCTTTATTTTATTTATTTATGGCTTTTTAAACACTTGGATCATATTACTTGGAGTTATTGACACCCATTTGACCTTCAAGTGAAGAGTAGAACTTGAATTTTTGTGAGCAAATGAACTCAAGGAAAATGAAAACTTTTTCTTCCATTATTCGAGTGAAAGATAAGCCATTTGTTTGCTCTATATCTCTTTCCGTGAAAATATATCATTTGTCTTCTATTTTTTCTTAAAATTTCTCCATCATGGGGAAAATATATATAATTTATTTCTATTCAAGAGCAACTTAACAATTTGTAAAATTAAATAGTTACTGAGAGGGAGTTGAGGAGGGAGTTAGAAGATAGATTATCTCGAAGAAAGAGGACTAGAGGCGCATCAAACCTAAACTCATCATTTTTAAAGACTCTAAAATCTATGGGACTATTGAAGCTACTATACACATACTCAGGAAAAGCTTTTACTTTTCAAAATTAGAAATATGCACATGTTTTTCTTTCTTAGCTTAGCTAGCTTGACGATTACTATTTGAGGGAGAAATTTTTCAAATGAGATAAAAATTAATTTTGCTAAAAGAGTGTTTCTTTATGGTGGAATGGTACCAAGAATAGTTGTCACAAACCCCACAATTGGAAAGTTGATCAAAAAGAATTTTCTACCACCATAATACAAGGTTAGGGCTAGGCAACAATGGGACATCTTACATCTATGTCCACTTCTGTTGATAGATTTTGACAGACTCTTCTTCAATTGCAGGCCATAGATAAGGTCCATGAGAAGGAGAAAAAGAGAAAGTTTTATGTGGTAGGACTTATACCCACCATCATTAGAGCTGGAGTAAATATGTTTCATATATCCCTTGGCTTTCTCCTATTTCCTTTCCATGAATTGTGAGAGGAAAAATGGATTTCCAAAAGAGGCCAAAGAATTTCGAACATCAAGTCACAAAACCCCAAAAATCGGGATTCTTTCTAACAAAATTCGATAAACCCAAGGGAAACAACAATGACAACAATGCGAAGAGGGTTGCGAGCCTAACAATGGGGACTCCAAGTCTCGTGTCACTTGACGTTAACAAGTGCAAAAAAGAAGGCCATATTGTAACAAATTGTTGAGAGAAGAAGAAGAGTAGCATGGCAAAGAACATGATCAAGGATGACGACGAGGATAACTCATTCAAGCGAGAGGGTAACGACAATCATGATTATTCCAACTATGAAGGTAAATAAAATCTTATTGTCTTTTGAGAATGAAAGGAACTATTAATGGTAAAGATGTTACTATTCTGCATGATGATGGTATCTTTTATTCATCACAGTTTTTTTAGCCAATGATATAATATCTATTTGGCAAGGAAAACATAGTAGCTATGATGCTCTAAGTATAAGACCAAGCATAAATCATATCTCAAATATAGAGAGTTTACTCTTTGAAGCTATGAAGGATTCCTATGAGCAAGATTCGATTTTTTGGAGCCTTGGAACTCAATGAAAGATAACATTTGGATTCCTAATGGTGAATACTCATATGACGAAGAATATATTTTCTTCTAAAAAAGATTGTGCATCACACAACCATTTAGCCATATTATTTTAGAGGAGAGATGCATTAGCCTCTATACATGGGTCATATGGGGTATCCTCTACATATTTGGTAGTGATGCATGTGAACACACTAGGACTAGTCGAGGCACTTTTTCCTAGCTTTAGGAGGTTTTTTCTCTCGTGTAAGTATACACCCATCTTGGGGTATACTTATCGTCTTTGTACAAAACACATTCATAATCTATCTATCAACTCTTTGTGTGTTGTCTTAAGCTTCTCCACTATGTGTGTGTGTGTATATTCCTACAAGGTTCCTATTTCTAACATTTGGTATCAGAGCATACACTCCTAGCCCCTATACAGCCTACCCCTCACCTTGAGTCGCTTGTCTTCTTGAATCGGATCAAGGAGCCCTTTTGGGATAAGAAAGAGGTTCAAAAAGTGTGGAGTACTATATATACTAAGTTTTTCTAGTTAGATTTTTGTTCCGAGCGCATTTTGGGGGCCGTTTATGCGATCTTCGGGGACCGGATTTGCACTATTCTTCATCAAATTCTGGAGTAGTTTTGTCAGATCTACAACAGATGGGTGTACAGATACACAAGAAAGTATCTATAGGCTTCACTATAACGACATCAATCTCTGCATCTTACGAGTAAAATTTCTACTCACTATATCATGAGTCTCAAGTCACTAGGACACAGGAACCTGGAGTAAGCAAGTTGGAAACATGATAATGGATGAGGATCTTACACCTTGTAGGTCTCCATTGTAAGCGATCTTATTAGCAGCCACCTTGGTTACATCAAAGAGGACTTAGCACTTTGCAGGTTGCATGATTACTTACTTGGTATTATAAAAAATGGCAGACAATGATGTATTTTGGTTGTTATCCACCTGTTGAGGATAAGCTTGATGGGACCAACTACTTGTTATGGTCCTATATGATGCGACATGCATTGGTAGCCAAAGGTCTATGGAATTTTGTGGTTGGTATTGAGAAACGTCTTGGTTTATCTAATGAACATGATGTAGAAGGCACATCTGTAGACATGGACTCAGTTTCACATGGTGCATTATCATAGCATAACATACCTCTTACACAGGAACAAACATAGTGGGATGGAAGAGATGTGCAAGCACATGTGTTTCTTGCTTTGTTAGTTAAGAGGAGTATCATTCCTTACATTTGGTCATGTAGGACTGCTAAACATACTTGGGATGCACTTGCGTCATTGTACCAGGTATGTAATGAAGCACGTGCTTATATGCACAAGCAATTAGAGTCAGATTATATGAATGAGAGAGACTCTATGGACAATTTTCTTACAAAAATCAAGGATTTTAAGGAGTAGTTGGCCAGCGTTAATGAAATATATCTTGACTGCTCATTGGTGCCTACTATCTTGAATGCATTGCTAGACTTGTATATCAAGGTTTTTCTTCTACCATCATCAGAGACTCATAATGAAAGGCAATCCGAATGCCTTGAAGTTTGAGGAGTTGGTTTCTATTCTCTTACAACAAGAAGAGCAATCTAGGCAAAACAGATCTGTCATGCGTATAAGAGATCAAGCTTTTGCTGTGCCAGTCAACAAAGAGGCAAAGGTAAATCCTTTCCTCAGGGTAGTTACAAGTCAAAATCAGAGTCATCGGGTAGGCTTGTAGAGCATGCAAAAAAGCTGATAAGCCAAAGAAAAAGGAAAAATGCAACTATTGCAGGAAACCTGGTCACTACATGAATGAGTGCATGAAGTGGTTGGAGAAGGAAGAAAAGAAAGACTGAGGTATGGTTGTAGCTGATGCATTAGCATCCAATGCAGAAAATAAAGAATCTGCAAAGTATGCACATGATGATTGTGCTTTCATTATGCAATGCAGTTATGACCCTTCACATAAGGATGTATGCATGGATATTATAGATATACATGTCTAGTATTTTGACAGTGGTACTCGTAAGCACATTACTTCTAATCACAGTTTGTTCTTATCACTTGAATCTTCTCCATAGGGAAATACTGTAACATGTGCAAACAGCTCCTCATATCTTTAAAAGGAGTTGGTAAAATTATTCTCATTGCTATAAATGGTGGAAAAATCACGCTTTTAGATATATTATATGTATCAGGGAGGATCAAGAAGAACTTATTATCTATCTCTGCCATTACTAAGGCTAGCTTAGTGGTTTAGTTTGTGGTACTTTATCTCATGGCCTTTACAAGCTAGATGCATATGAAAGATAAAGGCATGTAGTATGTATAGTTTCTGCCCACAAAGGTACTGAGTGATGCTAAGCTGTGGCATGCACACTTTGGTCACTTTAACTTTGGCAGTTTGTTGGTGTTTAAGCTGCCACATCTTGAAGCCCTTATCAAACATGTTTGTGAGGGCTGTATTCTTGGAAAAATGCAGTGGGGGTTTTATTTCCCAAAGATGGTTTAGTTAGAGCTGTCCAAAAATTACGGCTTATACATAGTGATGTATGTGGTCCTATGAGGACACCATCTATTGGGGACGGGTATATCCATTGAAAGAGAAATCAAAGGTTTTTATGTGCTTTAGACACTTTGTTGCTACGGTTCAAAATGCTTTTGCATGTAAGACTGGTATATGTCTAAGGAGTTTCATGCATGAATGGCTGATAATGCTTTAGACACTTTGCTGCTATGGTTCAAAATGCTTCTGCATGTAAGATTGGTATCCCACATAGTGATTGAGGGGAGGAGTATATGTCTAAGAAGTTTCATGCATACATGGCGGATAATGGGATAAAATACCAATGTACTGTGCCATATACACTCAACAGAATAATGTAGCTAAACATAAAAATAGATCTCTCATGGAGAGGGCATGTTGTATGGTCAAACGTTAGGAGTTACCTCATGGTTTCTGGCTAGAAGTAGTCATGTGTGCACCATATGTTTTGAATAGGGGTCCTACAAAGGCTTTGCATACAATTACACCTTTTGAAGCTTGGAATGGGAGAAAGCCCTCTGTGGCTCACTTACGCATTTTTGGTTGTCTTGCTTATGCACTTGTGCCTAAGCAACTTGGTAGCAAGCCTGATAAGGTTGTTAAATGTATTTTTATGGGATACAACTCAGAAAGTAACTCAGAAAGGTTGTTAAATGTATTTTTATGGGATACAACTCAGAAAGTAAGGGTTACCATCTTTATCATCCTGATACCAAGTAGATTCTTATGAGTAAAGATGTATTTATGGAAGATGCAATTTAGTCCTTGCTTTCATGTAAAAAATAGCAAAATGTATGTTCACAAGACATATCCGACACTCTCCTTCCATTGTTCAATGCATGACACATTGATATAGAGCATTTGGGTAATCCAAGGAATGCTGAAAATCGGCCCACACAGGTTACAAATCAGCATGTTTTTCAATCCACACATCAGCCCATTGATGAGGCAAATGTGGATGATGCTGTTGATGAGGAAAGAAGGAAATTATGGAGTCTAAAAGAATGCCAAAATGGATGGTGCAAACACTACGTGATAGCAAATTTTTGACTAGCTAAACATGTGCAAGGTGTCATCATGCATCTCTTGTTGACGTAGGTTATGCTCTTATTGCCAGCTTATGTGATGAAGAGAAACCTGTCTCCTTTGATGAAGCAAAGGAATCTAAAAATTGGATGAGTGCTATGCAATCTGAGTATGATTCGATATTCAAAAATGATACATGGAATTTGGTAGACTTGCCTCTTGGTAAGAAGGCCATTAGTACGAAATGGGTTTACAAGGTCAAATGTAAAACGTATGGCAGTGTTGAGCAATACAAAGCTATGCTTGTTTACAAAGGGTTATGCACAAGAGAAAGGAATTGACTATGGTGAAATCTTTACAACCACGTCATATAACTACCATGCAAATTATCATTACATTTACAACACATAAAGGTTGGAATGTACGTAAGTTGGATATTAAAACTGCTTTCTTGAATGGAGACTTACATGAGGAGGTCTATGTATCTCAGCCTCATGGTTTTATTCAAAAAATTTAAGAATCAAACGTATGTAGATTGAAGAAAGCCTTATATGGTCTTAAGTAGGCTCCTAGATCATGGTATGAAAAGATACATGCATACTTGGTTGCACATGATTTTTGCAATAACCCAATTGACAGTACCCTCTATATTAAGGGGACTAGACTAAGGATGTTTTACTGGTCATTGTGTTATACGTTGATGGCATGCTGTTCACAGGCCCTAATGATGATCTTATTTTAGCTTTTATAGCTGATTTAAAGAATTCTTTTAAGATATCAGATCTTAGATCGTTGCACTATTGCTTGGGCATGGAGTTTTGGCAGCGTAATGATGGTATTTTTAATGCTGCAAAGGAAATACATTGATGCATTTGAAGAGGTTCAATCTTGAAGACTATAAACCTGTGGCTACACCTATGGAGCCAAGTTTACGACTAAGTCTTGAAGATGCAAGTAACTCTTTTGATGCTGGCTTGTATCAAGAAGCTGTTGGATGTCTTATCTTTTTGTGTAACACCAAGCTTGACATTTAGTATGTGGTCTCAATATTGAGCAGATTTATGCATAACCAAGGCACAAAGCATTGGCAGTCTATCAAACAGGTGTTCCGTTACCTAAAGGGCACTATGAACTTTGGTATATTTTATCCCAAGGGGGTAAATCACAACTACATACATTTACAAACTCAAACTGGGCTGGATGTTATGACGCATGAGTGTCCACGAGTAGTTTTTCCTTTCGTCTTGGTGATTCATGTATATCATGGCTCAGCAAGAAGCAACCCACTATGGTCACTTCTAGTGTGAAGCTAAGTATAGGGCAACGTTTACAACTACAATTGAGTGTATTTAGCTCAAGCGCCTTATTACTAATTTGGATATTGGTGGCGAGTCCTTAGCCACTTCCATCTTCACTGACAGTTAGAGCACTATGGCAGTTGCGAGGAATCCAGTTTTTCATGCTTGCACAAAGCACATTGAGGGATACTATCATTATGTTAGGGAGACATGCTATGCAGGGGAAATCAACTTGGCTTATGTGCTAACACATGACAACTTGGCAGATTTGTTCACAAAGGCTCTCCCATGAGAGAAGTTTGAAGCTTTTTCCAAAGCTTTAAACTTACTTCCCTTTGGAGACTAGTTTGGGCTTCCTATCATAGTCCAAAGAGCATGGCACATCTTTGTACTTCTAGTGCCAGTTCGCCCTCATCACTCCCAGTGGGGATTTGTAGACATAATTGGTAGTGACATGTGTGAACACACTAGGACCAGTCGGGGCACTTCTTTCCCTCTTTAGGATGTTTTTACCCCCGTGCTAATATACACCCATCTTGGGATATACTTATCTTCTTCGTACATCACACATTCATAATCTATCTCTTATCTCATTGTGTGCATTCTTGAGCTTCTCCCCACTGTGTGTGTGTGTGTGTGTGTGTGTGTGTGTGTGTGTGTGTGTGTGTGTGTGTACATTCCTGGCAACCCTATCTCCAACAAGCATATATCAATGGACTTCATTACAAGCTTCCCTACTGTGCGAGTCATAAATGACATGATTTGGACTAGATTAGTGGACCGCTTTATTAAACATGGGAGTAGATATCAATGGAATTTATTACAAACTTCCCCAATACTACAAGTCATAATGACATGATTTGGACTTTATAACAAGCTTCCCTAATGCTACGAGTCATAGTGATGTGATTTGGACTATATTAGTGAGCCACTTTATTGAACAAGCCCATTTTATTCCATCCAAAAAGGCATTTAAATCTCAACAAGTCGCACACTTTTTTATCAAGAAAATCTTTGTGCATCATGGCTTACTCAAGCCTATTTTATTCCATCAAAAAGACATTGATATCTCAACAAGCTGCACACTTGTTTATCAAGCAAATCTTTGTGCATCATGGCTTACCTAAGTCTATCTAAGTTGTGATTCCAAGTTTTACATTCATTTTTGGACTACACTCTTTGAGACTTTGGCACTAAGTTTGATTTCATCAAGAGTCTAATGGACAAATGGAAGTTAATAATAGTACGATTCTACACTTACTTAGAGCCTACCTATGTTTTATCTAAACCTAGGCTTAGGCACTAAGTTTGACGTCAAGAGTCTAAAGGATAAAAAAAAGTTAATAATAGTATGATTCTAGACTTACTTAGAGCATACCTATGTTTCATCCAAACCTAGACTTTGGGACAAATTCATTCACCTTCTTTACTTTGCTTAAAACAATATGTGAGAATGAGTATACTTGAGATTTTGAGAACATATTTTAGCAAGTACGCCATGTTGAAAAATGTGGTGCCATGAAGCACAAGAAAGGAAGGGAGTGAGTATGAGTAAGCCTAAACATGTACCAGACCTAGCAAGAAAGTACATGAGCAAGCAACATTTATCCCACATGAGCTAGTAAAGCTAAGTTTGTACTTACCTCATATAAAAGGGGGTCATTTCAAGCAATGGAACAATGAAGTACATCTCAAGTCTACAAGTCTTAATCTTCTAACCTATTTGAACTTGAGTCTAAATCTTAATTAGCACACACTCATGATGATGAGTTTTTTTTATTTCTATCCACCTTAGACTAGCATAGTCATTAGTCTAAGATTAATGTCTCATTAGATAGTTGTCTTATCATTAGGAGAGCTTGATCTATGTTTCTCAAGATGGTATCAGAGCCTACATCTTGCTCTTGTAGCTTAGTTTAGCATTTTTGCACATTATTAGCACTAATCTTTATCATTAAGGTATTCTCTAGGTTTTTTCTTTTATTAGGGTTCATTAGAAGGAGAAGGATCAACAACTCTCTTTACAGGTTCTACTGTAGCCCCTCCCAAGATCTAGCATTGGCAAGGGTAGCATTGGTTCCACAGTCAACCACTTAGCTCAATCAAAGTGAAGTGGCAATTATAGCCACACAGAGAGCTCTTGGGAGCAGCAGTGTGGCATCATTAAGAAGACAAAAGATTTCATTTGGGATGATAAGCAAAGAAGGGCATCTTAAGCAACAATACCAGCACATTATAAAGCCTTGTGTAAACGGCAGTTTCATGCTAAGAAAATAGGCATCGCCACCATAGAGAAGCATCATCATTTGCAACAGTTGGTGGGTAAACTAGTGTAGAGTAAGGGGAATAAGCGTGTCAAGTTGATGGGTGAGAGAAAGTAGCTCTCACGTAGCAGCTACGTAAACAACATTAGCAAAAACTAAATGTGCTCAACTTAGTCAAAGCAACACAAAAGAATCATCAGTGTAAAGAGGAAAGTATTGGGCTCATAATCTGTAGGTTCACCAAGCCAGTAAATTATACAAAGGAGCGGTCAAATGATTCCTATCATTAGAAAGAGGTTGTAGTGTGATAATCATATAGAGAGCATCATTAAAAGAGGGGCACCCCGGTGAGGAGAAAAAGGCAGCACACTAAAACGTTTGATAAAGAGAGACACCATCGTTGAAGCCCACCATTGTTGAAGAAGTTTTATTTTATTTTTTGTGGTGTATAAGATCTCTATACATAAGAGCTTGTTCCCATTGGCCTTACACACAAGGAGTGTTCACACTTGTTTTCTCTTGGGCATGCAAGCATTATCACACATAAGCAAAAACAACTTTCCAATCTCTTTTGCATTGCATTGACTTGTTCCCAATCATTGCAAAGCAAAATCACGCAAAGCACTACTAATGTATGTATGAGATTAGACACTACCATTGAAGCTAAAAGCTCAATTGGTAAGACCCTTCTCTCAGCATGGCAAAAAGAACCAAAGGAAAAAACATGTTCATTAGGAAATCATCACACATTTCAGAAAGCATGAGTGCACAAAACATTACCCTAAGCATGCCTAAAGCAGAAGTGCATGAGATGACCATAGCACATAGCATGGCATCCACACGTAAAGCATAAAGGCACTAAAGGAAATTAAGCACAAGCCATCATGCAAAGAGATCATGTCCAATAAAGAAGCACTCAAAAGACAAAGTCAAAGCTAAGAGTAAAGTACCAAGAGCCAAGGAAGCAACAAGGGATCTTCATCAAGTAAAAGTAAGGAGATCTCAAGCAAGCACTAGGACTAAGCAACAAAAGGAGCTACCAATCACTACTCTAACCTAATCAATTTATATGTTGTAAGCCACCAAATGAGTGGCCAAATCTATGTGTTTGTAAGCATGCTTTACCACCTAAGAGTAGCTAGGGAAGTGATGCAAATGTAAACACTCCTAGCCACCTGAGAGTAGCTAGTCAAGCACCCAAGGGGAGAGATGTTCCATGTCTTCAGTATAACCACATTCGATGACCTTGGGATTACGATGACTCTTCAGTATAACCACATTCAATGACCTCGAGATTACGATGGCTCTTCAATATAACCACATTCGATCTTACTACTGTACTAGAAGTAAGCAATATAATTAGTAGTAGAATATGTAGAGTTGTGAGCCACTTGATGGGATAGAAGGTAGTCTAGTGTAAACAATCACACAAAGCATAGGAGCCTTGGAGATTGAGAGGCCTTTTGAGTGCCAATATGGTTTTCCTCAAGAGCCCATTGTGAAAGAAGAGGGTGGCCTCATAGTGGACTCCTCCATCGTAAACCTAATTATGTCTTTGTATAAGAAGCAGCTACCTTAATATCTTAACAAGACAATTCATCTAAGATTGTTGAGTTTTTGTGTTAGGGATCAACAAACACTTACTAACTTTTGCATGAAGAACAGAGAACAAAATACACATAGTAATAACGTGTGAGACATAATTGGAATTAAACAATATTAATGTTCATCGTCTGTGTTACAATGAATCATGAATCTAGTGTACAATGAGCACTTGGCACTTGTACATATAGTAATTATAAAGAAGATCTAAAGCAGAATTTATGCCTTATTGTATTTCCACAGTGCATCTGCCTAAGGTATTACATTATTTTGCCTAGAGTATGTTAACGCCGCTAACACCTGGCACACTCATTGGTGGGTCGGCCACACAGACAAATGGAAACCACTTTCCATCACAGTAATAGACCAATTATCCAAAGAAGATAAAGAATAAACATAAGAATCTTCTAGATTGTCAGTATCTGCTTCCAGGTTGCCAAGACCTAAAAAATTCCACATATTTCTATACTTAACATCCAACATTTTAGCCTTTGGATAAACTTCTTTGTAATCTTAATACATATGTATAGAATACGAATTATAGTTGTTCCACTAGTGAGCTATAGGATCCAAGCATACTCATTCTGGAAGCCTAAATTCATTGTCCCGCTTACAAGATTCACTGGCTTCAGCAAATGGACCTCTCCCTGTGGATATTTGTGATGATTTGCCGCTCCATGGACTCTCTGAGTACTCCTCTCTTGTTCTCTTTGATCAGCAAGTCGGGCATCTTTCACCAAAAACTGATTAATTTCTCCCTAATTGCGAGGTAAAAGAGTAGATGCTCTTGTTAGGGCATGAACCAGCTATTGTAAATAATTTTCCCCATGGAAACAATCTTCATAATAAACAGAGAAGCTGTTCCCCCTTTTGTTGTTGAATCTGTCGATGAGTAGCTTGCTCTTTGTTGAGCTGATCTGCTAATAACTAGTTAGAGCTGATCTGCTAATAACTAGTTACAGAGAAGGGTTAAAATTTCATTATCTTCCTCAGTTGTTGCACCAAACTAACATGGCTGATAGGAGTGCCTAAAGATAGGGTTGCTCCCGTGGAATGTACACCTTGCATGCACAGAGCAGTAAGCTCTTGGCTCCTTTCCTAAAGCCAAGCTGTCAAATCTTCAAAACTTTTCTAGAACCGATCTAGTTGGGCCTTGGGAGCTTCTTGTACTTTGATTACATCTATTTCCAACCATAAGAGTTTTCTCCTTAACAACTCCTTTCCAAAATCCAAGCTGTCAGATCTTCAAAACTTTTCTGGAATGGATCTAGCTGGGCCTTGTGAGCCTCCTGTACTTTGATTGCATCTATTTCCAGAATATTTTTCTCCTTTTCCAGCTCCATGATCTTCTTCTAAAGCTCAGGAATGATTTTCCCATGAGGTGGTCCACCTCCAACTAAACTCTTTAATGTGTCACTCCTATGCACCAACAACTATTGATTTTCTTTGGCAAGTTCCTCCATCTCATTTTCATATTCCTGTAATTATCGTCGGAGAGCTTTTAGTAATTGGACTTCTTTTTGGATAGCTAGAGCATGCTCCCTGAGAGAATGGACATCCAAATTCACCAAGGGATCATCAACAACTAAAAGAAGCTTCTTTTTGCCACTGGAATAATCTATCATCTCCGCTATAGGACGTTTTGATGCAGTCTTGCTAAGTATCAAATTCTCTTCCTAATCTTGAAAATAGGTGGTCTTCTTTGATCCGATTCTCTTCCTCAAGCAGATCAATGGTTATGGTGGACTACTCTACCTCCGCAAGCTTCTGTATAGTGTCTTCTGCTTCTGATATTTTAGCACCAGAGATATCCACTACTTGGCCATGCAATCATTTTGCATCTTTGGCTGAAACATGGTGAGATTTGGTTCACTTCTTTCGCTGCCCTACAACAAGAGTTAGGTCGGAATATGCTTCCTTGGTGGAGTCAAACCACATTGCCTTCATGCAACACTAAGGATTGGGACGATTGGAGTGTGCCATCAACAGCTAAAAGAAGCTTCTTTTTGCCACTGGAATAATCTATCATCTCCTTTATAGGATGTTTTGATGCAGTCTTGTTAAGTATCAATTTCTTTTCCTAATCTTCAAAATAGGTGGTCTTTCATCCGATGCTCTTCCTCAAGCAGATCAATGGTTATGGTGGACTACTCTACCTTCGTAGGCTTCTGTATAGTGTCTTCTGCTTCTGATATTTTAGCACCAGAGATATCCACTGCTTGGCCACACAATCATTTTGCATCTTTGGCTGAAACATGGTGAGATTTGGTTCACTTCTTTCGCTGCCCTACAACAAGAATTAGGTTTGAAAGATGCTTACTTGGTGGTGTTAAACCACATTGCCTTCATGCAACACTAAGGATTGGGATGATTGGAGTGTGCCAAAAACTCCATGGAGAGTAGCCAAATATGGTCCAATCTTTGTATGGTCCTTCCCCTTCTTGCCCAAGGGATGCTATCCCCCTTCTGCACCACCAAGATTCATCCTCCTACCCATTTGGAGGCATAGGAAAGCTTGTGTGTGAGGAAAATCATCTCTACTAAATATTTAACCCATGACTAAATTTGGACGTCCTCATAGCTTTGTATGAAAATTTCATTTTTTGCTTGAGAGGTCCAAACCATGCCACCATTTCCTCCTATGTAGCATGGGCTAGAGACGTGCCATCCATGGGAAGGAAGAATACCCTTGTGATGGAGATGATTATAAGCATGGGCATTTGCCTCCCAAGTGTTCCATGATAATGCCACAAAGTCCTCTAGGCATGCCTGCTTAAGCCTTACTAGTGCACTCTTGCTTGTATGTTGGCGAGAGTCACAAGGCTTTCAAATTCCACCATGATGGGAGATGGGGTGAATGATATGGAAGGCGAGGGTGAAGGTGACTAATCAAAGATAGAGCTACAAGAAAGGTCATGTGAGTGGAAAGACAAGAAATAGTAAAAGAAAGTAAAAGATTTTGAATGAAAAAAAACTTGCCTCAAGTCACCCAAATCTCTAGAGTCCACCACTGGCCCCATGCCTTATGTGACCCTGAGGACTACTGTGATGCCTTCTTCTTTGATGATTTCTTGCAACCCTCTACATTTAGTGGACCGAGGTGATCCCACAGAAACCCACGCCTCATGAAGATCCTCTCGTACTACGAAGTTATAAAGTTTACATGGGTGATTGCTCCTTGTAATTTGGGTGCATGCTCATACAGAGGAGCCATAAATAACAACCAATGCATGGTGAACATGTAGGCTCGAGATAACTGCTTCTTCCCAATGAGTTATCGATTCCACCATAAGGATGAGGCATATGATCATTCCGTCCATAAGAATTTTGACGATATTATTGGCCACCAAATCTGCCCATATGGTTTCATCCAGAATAAAATCCGCCCTAGCGAACTTTGTCATCGTAACATCTGCTGGAAAGACCAAAATGACCAACTAAGCATCTGCCCACTGGTTCATTTAGACTTCCCATCCACGTGTTGATCTGCCCATTTCTGATCATCTGTTGGTAACTTTCCATAGTAAGGTTTCAACCAGAACCTATTCACTGGTTTAGGCAAAGAATTACCATCTATCGTGGGACCAGAGAAAAAGTAACGAGACCAATCTTAGCTGAAATGGGATAGGTTCCTACCCATCTTAGCTTTAATTTTCCAGAGTATGGACCCATCTGAGACTGGAAGAGCAATACTAGAGGTCACCTTTCTCAAAAAAATTGAATTTTGTATTGCAGTGCACCTACGTTGTACTACTTCTACCGTCGAGGAGCTTTGAAACTTGTTTTCGTCCAAGGCCATTAGTTGATTCAATCTATGCCATAAGGACTCTTTAATAGGAAGGTAGATAGAAACAGCTACTTGAAGACTTGGCATAATAACTCCATGGGCAAACCATGCACCAAGGTGAAAGGAGTTAGCCTACTTTGTAAGACATCTAGAAAGCCCATAATGCAGAGTAAAGCTTTTGATCCCAATCTATCTTGTTTTCATTAACCACCTTCTTGAGGATTTTGTGGAGGATTTTATTGGTGGATATTCTGCTTGGCCATTTGCCTAGGGGTAATACACTATTGACTTGTTATAATCATATGGTGTTCCGTCAAACTACAGATCACGGTATTAAGAAAATGCCCTCCTTGACCAATTCAATTGGGCACCCATAATGGGTCATAATCATTTCATACAAGAACTTGGCCCACAGATTTCGCCTGATTATCCCTCAAGGGTCACGAGCTTCCGCCCATTTGGTGCAGTAGTTAGGCAACCAGAATATATTTGTTACTAGTATTTCTTATAGGGGTTTTAAAGGGACCCACAAAAGCCAATGCCCATTTTTGAAACGGTTCCAAGAGTAACTTCATAGGTTGGCTTAAGCGTTGGCATACATCACACTCCCTGGCCATCTGCCATGCATCCTTAAGGACCGTCGGCCCACCGCCAAAGTCTAGCGTGGAACACTTTTTGCCCCATAATGTCTCCAGAGAAGTGTTCGCCGCCTATAATTCCCTAATGGGCCTTTGCCAAGATAGCTTGCTGTTTTTATGTGTTAGTACACATCTTCGCACCTGGTCGATACCCATCTTATATAATTGGTTAGTTATCATCATGCAAGTTTTGCTGTTTTGATGTGTTAGTACACATCTTCGAAGCACCTAGTCGATACCCATCTTCGAAGCACCTAGTCGATACCCATCTTATATAATTGGTTAGTTATCATCATGAAAGTTTTGCTTCTTAATGCTAATTTCTTCTACTGATCTTGTGGATAGGGTACGCAAAAAATTCCCTTGTGTCAAAAACATGAACATCTCATCGTACCAATCTAGAAGATTTGGAATCACTTTGACTCGAAAGATATCGATATCTTGGGAGAGTAGCTGACTAGCATAATAAATGGACTGAAACCATCCATCTTCAGACTCTTGTATCAATGCGTAGCCAATAGCAACATTTGAAGCATCTACAAACACATGGAAAGGCTTGGACCAATCTGGCACTTGCGAAATTGGGGCTACCATCAACATCAGTCTAAGTTGGTTGAAGGCTTAAAGTTTATTGCATTTCTCCATCCACTAATAGACTATATCTTGCTTCATCAGAGCATGGAGGGCATGTGCCACATCAACCATGTATCAAAGAAATTGGCTATGCTAGAGGATCTACCTAAGAAATATACTAAGCTGCTTTGCATTACTAGGATTACTTAGAGACCTGATGACTTCCACCTTCGTGGATCCAAGAAATTTGCTAAGCTGCTTTGCATCACCAGGATTGCTTGGACCTAATGACTTCCACCTTTTGTGGATCCATGAAAATATTTCCAAGAAATCTGCTAAGCTCCTTTGCATTACCGAGATTACTTAAAGACCTGATGACTTCCACCTTCTGTGGATCCACGGCCAAGCCATCTTTGGATACAATGTGCCCAAGAAGGATTGAGGCTCAATTGAGCCTTCTGCGCCATGTCTCTAAGCATAATCTCAGCTACAACAAGTGAGCTACTCCCTTCCCAAAAACATTGAAATCATCCAAAAAGACCCACATGAAACTCAGCAAATATTCATCAAATATCTCTTGTACCATCCATTGGAAGGTTGTTGGAGCACTCTTTAGTCCAAACATCATTACATTCAAAGCAAACACTCCCCATTCAGTCACAAAAAAGATGTCTTTTCCCAATCCTCCAGAGCCATTAGAACTTGCTTATATCTACTGAATCCATCAAGGAAAGAGTAGATCTCATGACTTGCTTGTGGCATAGTCGAAGATTCTTGTTTGGGTGTGGTATGGGCAGCGGGGAAGGCAAAGAAAGGAAGGCTAATAAAACTGTGGGTCAATGCCTTTCATATCGGTGAGGCTCCAGGAGAAAACATCCACATAAGACTTAAGTAGTTCATACACAGCTCCCCTTTAAGAGTGTCTTTCAACTTGGAACCTACTCGCACATTTCATGGATTGTCTGCATTCCCCCAAGTTTATGTCCTCTAATTCATCTTCCTTTACTCTATGGATTCTTTGCATTTTCACCTCATGAACAACTTCTGTGTGGCCATAAAAGCTTTGAGGCCTTTCATCAGATCATCTTCCGGAGTTATCACCCTTACTCATGCTTCCGCACTTCTACCTTCTACTATGACCAGAACTAGGCCCTCACTAACTTCCGGTTGCATCATGAGGGAAGGACCATATTGGGTAATAATCTAGTGCACTTCAAACTCAAAGAGAGACTAAATTTGTATTTTCATTTAATGTCTTTTCTTCTTCATCCTCCTCCACTCCCGCTAGGCAATTCAAACCTTTGGCGAAAAGTGGTGTGGCATATTTAGTGACTTTTTGTTCAGAGCTTGCGACTGTAACCCTGATTTTTTTCTCTCCTTTTCGTAATGTTATCTGATTAGTAGCCCAATTATTCTTTATCTTCCCTTGTCGTAGCCCTTGCTCTTTGAGCAGCATCGTATAGGCTCCAGTGATTTCCTCCATCTGCATTTCCACAAACACCACATCTGGTGATCTAGATTTGTACTCCGTGGATTAGCCCCCCTAAGGGCTTGACACACTAGCTCAATATTACATATCAAAGGAGAAGATGGTACATTGTGCATTGTGCTCTCCTTGCAATGTAATAAATTTTCAGGACTTTATGCTCAAATGTTAGTGTATTATACAAATAGCTTCTCGAAAGTGTTTCCCCCAATGAAAATAAACATTCTCTCCCAAGAATTACATCTGCGTTCGACAAACGCATCACTTGAAAATCCAAAAGGACTTCATACTCTTGAATTTTTATCCCAACTTGGCTAATGATACTATATACTCATAGCCATTGGCTATGATACTATATACTCTTGAATTTTCATACTCATCTCTTATCATAGCCATTGGCTAATAATACTATAAACTTATAAGAACTTGAGACTTGAGGCAACTTAAGTTTTTTAACCAAGTTGTAATTTAAAAAGTTGTGTGTGGCTGTATCATCTATGTAAGTTTTTTATATTTAATATTTTTATACAAATCATGTGGTCCAAATGATGGTTCCCACATAGATTTTTCCACCATACAACAATGCTTTTCATCATAATGATAAACCTCAATTGATATATATTTAAGAGAATCCTTAAGTGTTAACACTTGAATAGGGTGCACTGATTTTCCTTTAGGTTTGTTATTATTATTCCCAGTAAGTTCTTGTCCTTGGGACTTAGGACAATGCTTTTTATCATGTTCCAGCTCAAGACAAGAGAAATAAAGTTTTTCTTTAACCGCTCTCTCAAAATCTTGCTTTTTTAGAAACTTACTAGGATTGGATTTTTGCTTTTTTGAAGGTTCTTCATTGAGAGCCAAAATTTTCTCCATGAGGCTTATATGGAAAATTCTTATCTTTTTCTTCACGATTACCATCACCCATGGTAGCGTCAAATTTTTTTGCAAATCTTACAGCCTCATCTATGTTTTTTGGCTCTTTGGAGCGAACTTCCTTCTTGTAGTCCCTTTTCAGGTCTCTAATGAAGCCTCTTGCTTTTTGAAAATTGTATATTCCCTTAAGATTTAAGACAATTTCTTTATAGCAAGCTATATATTGAGTGAAATTTAAATTCTTTTATTAATTATCCCACTCCTCCCAATTTCGGTCTTCTCCATTTTCAGGAAGATATTCCTTTAAGAATACTTCCTTGAATGAATCCCAAGAATCGGGTACTTGTCTAGCTTTCACTAAACTCATCCACCACTTATAAGCTTTGCCTTGTAAGGATAGGCTAGCTTCAATAAGGTGGTTATGATCAGGCACATTTCTTAAAAGATGTAAATCTTGCCATTTTTGTAAAAAAATATGGACTGCATCTTTATTTCTCTCCTTCTCTTCTCCACTAAAAGTGGGTGCCTTTAAATCTTTGAATACCATATCCTGGTCTCTAGTTTTGGGACCTTCTTCAATTATGGTTTCATTCAACCCTTTTTCTAAAGTTTTTTCCCTTCCCTCACCAAAATTTTTTAGATATTTCTTTTACTCCCAATCCTTCCCCTCCCATCAAGGAACTAAGAAGACTCATCATTTTCTCAAGTTTATTTTCTATATTAGAGATTTTTTCTTTCATTTCCTTCATTTCTATATCCTTTTCATTTGGTTTTGTAATATCCTCTTCCATGTGGAAAGAGGACATTGGGTTTTTTCCCCTCTCACCAATTTCATCTTTCCTACCTTGAGAAGCCATTTACTCTAACACTAAGCAAAAGAGAAAATTTCTTACAAAGAAAAAAAAATGCAACACAATGACCTTACTTGGTTGGGTAATTATGAATTGTCCCCAATAATGTGAAGAATAATTCCGTTAATTCCTCCTTGTTGATATTTTCTTCAAAGATCCTTCAAGGTTATCTTGTAGTCCACTTGCTCCATGTAGAACTCCAAAGTATGCCCAATTTATTAGGTAAGAGATATGTCCAATTTATTAGGCAAGAGGTATTTTGTTATGGAGAAAATTTGAGAAATATAGAGATTAACTTATGGAAATGAATAGAAAAGAAATTAAGGAGTAGAGATCACAGTTAGCAATGAGTAGCTCAATGGAAACATAGAAGAGAAAGAACTTGGCTCTAATACCAATGTAATGCTCCTTGCATTATAAGCTTGAGAACTTGTAAGACTATTACTTTGATTCTCCACCCAACTATATCCCAAATAGTCCCTAAACTCATGGTTATATAGGCCTAATTGGTGTATGACCTTCCAACTTCAGTCCCTTGACCTTTCCTTGGTTAGACATTGCCTTTTCCTTGTCCACTGCCTCTTCAACTACCCCTAGAAGGGGGCGCCTACTTTTGTGGCACTTGGGCTTCCATTGTGCACCATCTACTTCCCTTTTTACTTTAACTTTAATGTCTATTAACCATTTCTCAGGCATTTCCTATTTGAAATCCCTCGAACCTTATTTATATGCAACCTTTTACATATAAATAATCTTTCTTAGTCTTGTCGGTCTCATAACAATGCCCTTCTCCTGAGCATAACCCTTTACAACAAGCCTTACCTTGTAGTGAAACACTACCATCGTCTTTATGCTTAAGCTTATAAACCCATTTCATACTAATGTCCATTTTACCATAAGGCAAATCTTATAAATACCAAGTGTCATTTTTTAGGATCGAGTCGTCATACTCATCCTACATGGCATGTATCAATGTTGTTCTTCCTTAAAGGAAACATGTTCCTCTTCATTGCATATACTGGCAATGAGAGCATAATCCATAAAAGAATAAGATGTATAGCAAGAACATGCATGTGTCCTACTAAGTAAAGGAGTTGTAAGATTGCTCCCTCCAGCTTTTGAGGTGTGCAGGTGTAAGAACCTCCCCTTCTGATCTTATAATTATTTCCCTCTCTGAAATAAAAGAAAGATCCTGTTTTACCCTGTTTTGGCCTGGAGAGAGAAAATGTCTAGAGGGAGGTAATTCAAAATTGAGATATTTTCCTAGTCTCTAAAATGGTTTCCCCTAAAACAGAAATTCAAAAAGAACTTTCCAATGTGCAATTGGAATTAATTGAAAATAGGTATAAAGGACCTTAGCCTAAGGGTCCAGATTTTCAGAAATTTTTAGATTATGGTCCAATTAAGGTTCCTATAGACCAATAAGATTAATCCAAATGTAGGGAGGAGATAAACTGAAGAATAAAAGAAAAACCCCCAAAAATGAGTAAATGCTCACATAAGATGAAGAGTGGACTAAGGACCAAAGAAAAGAATTAAAAAATTAAATTTTGACACCTCAATGTGGGGATCTCCCCTCATGAAGTAGGCGCCTTTTTTCTCATCATTATCCCCAATTCTTAATCAATAAAATGAGATATTTTCATCTCTCCTCTCTCCTGTTTCAAAACTAGATCTAAAAAGTAAGCTGAACTGACCAAAAAATGGTCAAAATTTGACCAAACTGATTTGGAAAATTCTAGAATCTGTTTGCTTGGTTAGAGGCTCACTTTTCGTATAAATAGGAGCCTCCCCCTTTGTAAAAGCTTAATGGTGTTTATGCACTGTTACTCTACTCCTGCCCTGAGCTATCTACATTGAATTTTTTAATAATTCAATTATTTTTGGTCTAATCCTCTCCAAACTGAATTGGTGGCCACTCTTGCTTCAAACAAGAGTAGAACCCTCAATCCCTCAAGCCAAAGGAGAGCTTACAAGCTCCATGTAAGCTAATTTTCTTACTTGTTTAATGAAAAATCTATGGATTGAATTTTTATGTTTTGCAAATGTTGAATTAAATTCAAATGCTATGCTTTTGATAAAAAGGCCACCCCCTTCTCTTCTTTACATTCCAACCTTTCTCAATCCTAGAAAGATTAACTAAGGGATTAATTAAACTCTTTTTATTGTTTACTCTTTTGAATTTAGAAAATTATGTAGATTAGAGTTCTATAAATCTAATTTGGGTTAATTTAAGTTAAATAAAGAATAAAAAAATGAGAAATGGTCAGCCATACAAAGGAGGTGATGGTAAAATTTTCCAGAATTTTGTGAAAAAGAAAGTTTATTTTTATGTTATTCCAAAAGAGTAATTCCCATAATTTTTGCATCTAAAAGACATATTCTAATTACTCCATGTACATATTCACCTATGAATATGCATGGATATCCCTGATATGAATTATTAAATTTGATTTTTATGTATAGAAAGATGTATAAAGGAATTTTTTTTATTATAAAAGTGTTATTCTTATTAAATTTGAATTTTATGCATAGAAAGATGCATAAAGGAAAAAAAATTTATTACAAAAGTGTTATTCTTATTAAATTTGATTTTTATGCATAGAAAGATGCATAAAGGAATTTTTTTATTACAAAAGTGTTATTCTTATTAAATTTGATTTTTATGCATAGAAAGATGCATAAAGAAATTTTTTTTATTACAAAAATGTTATTCTTATTAAATTTGATTTTGATGCATAGAAAGATGCATAAAAGAAATTTTTTATTACAAAAGTGTTATTCTTATTAAATTTGATTTTTATGCATAGAAAGATGCATAAAGGATTTTTTTTAAATTACAAAAGTGTTATTCTTATTAAATTTGATTTTTTATGCATAGAAAGATGCATAAAGGAATTTTTTTAATTACAAAAGTGTTATTCTTATTAAATTTGATTTTTATGCATAGAAAGATGCATAAAGGAAATTTTTTTATTACAAAAGTGTTATTCTTATTAAAATTTATTTTTATGCATAGAAAGATGCATAAATGTTTTTTTATAAAAGCGTTATTCTTACAAAAATTGATTTTTATGCATAAATAGATGCATAAAGAAATTCTTTTTATTTTAAAAGTGTTATTCCTATCAAATTTGATTTTATGCATAAATAGATACATAAAAGGATTTTTTTATAAAAGTGTTATTCCCATGGAAGTTGATTTTTATGCATAAATAGATGCATAAAGAATTTTTATATCAAGATTGGAATTCTCTTAAATTCTATGAGTATTTGATAAATGAATAATTAAATACTCTTAGAGAGAAATTTCTATCGTTTTATATTCACACGGATTGTAAAAAGAAAATTTAGGAAATCTATCGAGATTGAAATATTTGGATAAATGATTAATTTATTCCTCATTGAAATTCGTAACTAATTTAGAAATCAGTTAAGAGAATATTCAAAGAAAGAAATTCAGTAAAATAGTAACTGAATTACCAAACCTTTTCGAGAAAGATAGTTCAGGAAAAATCTTATCCGACTCCAACCTTGAAAATCAGACTATGATCAATACCAAACTCTTTTGTCAGTTTCGAGGAAAGAATGTTGACCAATTTAGAAAAATACCCTCAAAACTCCTGCAAATCTCAAACTATTTGAGACCCTTCAAATTAATTTGTGGATTAAGGTTATAGAATTCCAGGAATTCTGGTATGAAATTCAAAATTTCGATCACAAGAAGTTTTGGAATACTGATTCAAGAAATACTCCTTGTATGCAAAAGAAAATCAAATTGAAAACTTGCATAGAAATGAGATGTATTGTAAATAGATATGATGAGATGTCATGTGAATCAGATAGATGTATTGTAAAAAGATGTGATGAGATGTCACGTGAATCAGATAGATGTGAATGAATGGATGGATGGGATGTGATGAGAATCGGGATGTGAATGAGTGAGATGTGATGACATGTGAATCAGATAGATGTGAATGAATGGATGAGATGTAATGTGATGTGAAACGGGATGTAATGTGATGTGAAAGGGGATGTGAATGAATGAGATGTGATGTCATGGGAATCGGGATGTAAATGAATGATATGGGATGTGAATGTGTATGTGAACAATGGATGTGTATGTGATGAAAATGGATGTGAATGTGTATGTGAAGAATGGATGTGGATGAGTATGTGAAGAATGGATGTGGATGTATGTGAAAGAATGGATGTGGATGTGTATGTGAAAGAATGTGATGTGATGTAAATAGATGTGATGTGACATGAATATATGTGGATGTGAAGTGATAAATATGAATGTATGGATAGATGTGGGTAGTCGTACATGCGAACGATTGGATGGATGTGGATGAATGAGATTAGATGTGTATGAATGAGATATGATGTGGATAGAAGTGATGTGATATAATGTGGATAGAATGTATGTGATGGGATGGTTATGAGAATGAATGTGATGGATATGAATGAATGAATATGATGGATATGAATGAATGTGATGTGATGGATGTAAATGGATGTGATGTAAATGAATGGATGTAAATGGATGTAATGTAAATGAATGTGATAGACGTGAATAGATGTGATGTGATGTGAATCGGGATGTGACAAAAATGGATCAGCTTCTCTAACAAGGATTATGCAATTTCCATCAGCCTCTCTTACACATGCTCAATGGAGGACTCTTATTGGAAGAGTTATCAGATCACTCCACTTATCTAGAAGAAAATATTTCTTTGGTTGCATTTTGGTAAGGGGAGGCAAATCACCCATTTCTTTTGGTTACTTTTACATGATAGGTTGCATGTTAATAAAAGTGGAGAGCTATTATTGTTTGCGAGCCCGTCATGTCCTAGATGCTTGGTTGTTATTGAATTTGTATAACATTACTTTTATAGTTCTACGAAGCCTAGATGATTTGGTGTTCTTTTGCTTGACTCATTGGCAATTCAACGAGAGAGAGAGAGAGAGAGAGAGAGAGAGAGTTTACACCACCTCGAGTTGCATAGCATGGTTAGCCAAGTATGGTCTATGCATTTTCTATTGAGAGGAGGGATCATGATACTGCCTTCGTGTTGCATAGAGGGGTGGTTAGTAGTAGATGCAATGTGGAGCAAGTTTCTAACTTGCAATTTATACCATTGCAAATTTGGAGGGCTAAATGCATAGAGATTACATCTATTACATATTAACCATGGACAACTTTGGGACAAGGAGAGGAAAGAAAAGAGAAATCCTGGAACTTGGAGCAATTGGTTGGCTAATTACAATGAGTCCCCAAAAAAATTTCAAACACTTTATTGCTGAGCTGACGCTTCATTACTAGGGCTGCTTCGACTCCCTTTTACATACCGCAACATCTCGCGGGTTGAGGACTAGTAGAGATTACTGCCAGCATCACACCTTTGCAAATTTGGAGGGCTAAATGCATAGAGATTACTGCCACTATCATGCATAGAGATTACATAGAGATTACTGCCAAATATCATAACTTTGCTAAATGCATAGAGGCTATGGACGACACTCAAACCTATTATATCTAGCACTCTTATGGGCTTTTGGGCTGTTGATGAGCAGCTACCAGCAATCGAGGTCTGTGATAAAAGGAACGCAGGAAGTTAAGAAGTGAGAGTGAAGGAGCCATGTTTCGCTGCGTGTGCCGGAGGAGATCTTGGGGTCGCGTGGCCTACGCGGCGGCGGCGGCGGCTGCTGGTGGTGGTGCTGGGCAGCATCGCAGCCTCGGAGGTAGCGTTTCTGCGCGCAACATTAATCTGAATTTCAGCACGCTTTAGTCATTAAATCAGGAGTAGTTGTTTTTTCTTCACAAAATTGATGTCTGCACATAGCTTGATCTCACTTCTGATCACTGTATGGTTGCTCTGTCATTTTGGTGGTAGTACATCTAGCAATCATCTGCCAAATTTTTGTCCCGCTTGGAAAGCCTATGATACAATCATGTTGTCCAAGAACAACTATATACTCATGTGAAGGCCCATTTCTTGCTCCCCCTTTTTTTTTTCCCCCCCTTTCCCCATTGGCCTTAGGCCCAAGATCCTCCTGTAGCTATTGATTTTTCTGTAGGCACTTAATTATCCGCCCATATAGGTGACACCGCCGAGGAAGCACGAAGGGGGGTTTTGAACCCAAGACCTCTTGGTCCTAGGCAAACACCTTTACCACTTGAGCTATCACCTCATTAGCTCTTGCTCCTTTTATTTACCCATGGGAAGGACCGATTCTGGCTCCTTGAGAAGGCTCATTTCTTGCTCATCCCATATACTGATGCGAAAGCCCCATTTTGGTTCCATGTGTATTTGTATAAAATGTTACCGAGTTTCACCCACATTCTTCCTTTGTGATGATCTATATAGAGATACAAATCCACTCTCTACCATGCATATTACACGAGAAACAAGAAAATAAGAGCCTTTTGAATTAAACTACTGTGGCACAGAGTTCCTTTCTCCTCTGTACGTGAAGTGGTTGAAGGATTAACAAATCGCATCATCGTTTCTTTGCAGACATTTGAAAAGCTCCACATGAAAACTTACACACAAACTAACAAGCCCTTTTGTTGGCAGTGCAACAGCTAGCAACCATGCTATTACTATATCCTAATGCATTTGAGAGCAAGAAGCTAAATGATCCAGAGCCTAGATTGTGAACAGCTCGGACAGGAGCCTCGCTAGCTGATTATTCTCAGTTCTAGTTTTAGTAGGAAAAGCGTGGCAAAGCTACCATACTGGGCAGTGGGACATGAAAACAAGCACTAGCAAAAACCAAGCAGTACAAGTTGAAGGGGTTTCAAGCCTGGCAGTTGTAATTATTGTGTAGAAAGTATGGTCATTATGCAAATGAATGTTGGGTGCACAATATGCAAGGGGCAGCCATCAAAAGAGCACTTACTTGCTAATGAGCCACCTTGTGTTAAGTTTTTATTCAAATCAACTCAATTATAATTGACTATCCTTGCAATAGCACTTTGTGTCCTTTCAGCTACCACAACAACCAAGGACAAGCGTGTTTTGTATGATGAGGCCAAAATAAACCTTCTTGTATTCCTTTGGTGCGAAGAGCTCAAAATAGACCTTGAATTGGTGAACCATAAATTGATATAGGATTGTGATCTTTTCTAGGAAGCCATTAGAAAAGATTGCTTCTGAAGAAGAAGCTAGGGAATAAGTAGAAATCAGGATGGATTTAGAACAAATGCAAGCTGTTTGATGGGTGTATGTGGGCTAGTTGAAGCTAAACTTTGGTTTCAATGGTAACATATGTTTGCAAAATGCTGGCTTCTACGTCTCCTTTCTTCTTCTTTGCACATGCTTTTCCTCAGAACTCTTTTATGTGCTAAAGACCTAGCTAACCATTCAAACTACCTAACTGAGGCTAGTGCTAGGGATGCACAAGGCTAGCTATGCACATGATCCTGCACAAACTCTATCATAATAGATTTGTCTCATCATGCATTGAAAACCATCAATGAAGTATTTTTTTTTTCCAGGAACCATCAATGAAGTTTTTTATGCTCTCAACATGACAAAAAGTCTTGTATTGGTCCACAAAATAGTAAAGTAAAATTTGAAGGTGGAATTTCACAAGGCTGGTGCCCTGTTGACTGATTGTTGCTGAACTCAGCATTCTCATCAAAGACAGCTTAAGCACTGTTTGGTCTGTTGATTATCTGCTTAAGTATCAAGCGGCTTGACCAAGAAGCTGAACATATCTCCTGCCATATTCCTGTATCATAATTGTATGGAAGTAACTTTCATCAAGGTCTCTAGGGTAGCACATAAAAAGCATTGAGCTTATATTACATTGCTATAAAAAACTTGCTACCTCACACTTGCATGTGTGCACGTGCACACACACACATGCACACATAAAAGAAACGTTTTGAAATAATGCTGCACAGAAGTAGCTAAACATGTTTGGATTGATGTTTCAGGAAAAGTGAGCAAAGACGTTTTGCAATGGAGCAATAGGTCCTATCTTAGATCAAGCTACCGCTCTTTTTCAATCGGAGGGGCGGTCAATTCTACTTGTGCACCTACTTATACAGAGCTAACTGTATGTATCAAAATCTGCAGATTAACTTCATTTTCTTCTCCTTGATCCTGATTCTCAATGCTGTAAACATTGCTTTAAAAAAAGGGATTAGCTCTTATAAAATGTTTTTCTTTTTCTTTTGGTTTGCTTGTATAATGTGCAATACTGCGATTCTGAGGCTGTAGTGGAGACATGAATGAGATCTTGTGGCTTCCCTCCATGGATGGTTTCTCTAAGAGGGAGGCTACATACCAAGAAGAGGGAGGAAAAGCCACATTGGGGCGTGAAACACCAGGCAAGTCCTTCTGAGCCTCCAATCAAGAAAGGTCCCTGGTTCAAATGCACTGAAATGTGATTCGCCATTCTTGCATAGCACTGGTTCACCTGAATATGCTCCCAGCGCCATGGAGTGCATGCCAGATATGGCACTACATAAGGCTATTGATCATCTCCGTATAGCCTTTTTACCAGAAATATATGACACAATTACACAAGGCACTTGATCATATCCAACCTCAAGTCCTACGGTGCAGAGGGATCATTGCTAGTTGGGCCTCTACATACACCAACTAAGCCAAATAATCCTATTGTCAAGAAGGTCCCGAGCTCCAAATCCATAGAAAGGTGGCTTTCCTTTCTTGCATAGAGTGGTAGTCCCCTTGAACATACTCCCAGCTGACGAGGAGTTTATGATTAAAAAGCTGCATAATGGGAGAGCAAAAGATCACAAGGATCTATGCACGGAACACTCTGTGCACGGGCACCATGTTACACGTACTGGCTCCTTGTCACATACGGAAGCTCTGGGAGCCTTCTTTCAGCCCTAAATACCATCTTGGAACAACGTGATGCAAACACAAGCAAGAGAGATGGAGAGGAGAGGGAGAGAGAGCTGAGTTTCAGTATATTCATATAGCACAAAAAGGTAGTTACATCAAGGCAAGCCTTTGGCTGTCCCTCATAAGGTGGAAAAACTCCTACCTAATCCTATTCTATGAGCACATTCCCCAAGGAATGAGAGAACCAACAATGAGCTATGCAATTGCCTTATATAGGCATTGGGAGCATGGGTGGACCCATAAATTCAGTTTGTTGCAGCCGGACAAGGATATCTCTTCTTGAAAACTGTCCGACCAGCCTCCTGGTCCTTCCACCACATCTTCTGTGCCAATAAAGCTACAGAGCTCCTAAATCTAGTCCTGAATTCTGTTCTTTATCCACGGCCCTTCAGGAAATAGCCTTGGGAATGAGCATGCACATGACATCCCCTTTTGCTAAACTTGATGACGGGATTCCAACTTTTGTTCTTGGATGATTGTTATCATCCCTTTGTCTCTTCATGGTCTCCCCAACCTGTCATTCTTCCCTTCCTGGAAACTTTAAAACCTTTTCACTGAAAACCCTGCCCTGTCTCCAAATCCACTCCAAATCTGATGAAGATCTATGCATCTGTTTCATCTTGTCCCCTATCCCTTCATGTCCTGCCCTTGAACACTTTATGTGGTCTTTTGTTCTTGAGTATTGAGTCTGGCACTCTCACTCCACCCCTTGGAGTATCATTCTTCCTTGGAACTGTTGCCTGAAAGCCTTTCTCGGTATGCCCCAAGTGGCACCCGACTCATAGGACTGCCATTCCCGTTGGGTCTGGTGGAACACCACCAACCACATGCGGAATGGGCAGCAACAATATCATAGAACCAGCTTGAAGCTCTGATGCCAATGTCTCATGCGGAAGCTCTGGGAGCCACCTTCCGCATGTGACATTGGTATCAAAGCTTCAGGCTGGTTCTATGATATTGTTGCTATCCATGTCCCACACCCACCCTTATTGCATCGCGCATGGATGAAACCATTGCCCGAGTCTTGATCTTTTGGTGGTGTGGTGACCAAGCAACAGAGTATGGGCATGGTGCTCAACAAGGCTAAACACTAGTGGTGTCCGAAATGAAGGTGCATAGTCCAAGGAGAGTAACACAAGACATGGAAGAAGTTCCTAGGAGGTTGGTTGGTGGCGTTCCACAAGACCCAAGGGGAATGGCAGTCTTGAGAGTCGAGTGTCAGTGGAGGCATATCAGGAAAGGCTTTTAGGCAACGGTTCCAAGGGACCTCCAAGGGGTGGAGTGAGAGTGCCAGACTCAGTACTTAGGAAAAGAAGACCAAAGAAGATGTTCAGGGACAGGGAGAGGACAAGATGGAACAGATGCATAGATCTTCATCAGATTTGGAGACCGGGCAGGGTTTTGAGTGAAAAGGTTGCCAGGAAGGAAAGGATGGCAGGTTTGGGAGTCGAGGAAGAGACAAAGGGATGATGATAGTCATCCAAGAACAGAAGTTGGAATCTTGTCATCAAGTTTAGCAGAGGGGGATGTGATGTGCATGCTCATTCCAAGAGCTAATTTTTGATAGGCAAGCCGCAATAGGAAATGACATAGGTTTTGGGCAAGGCTTTAGTAATCCCAATGCTTCTGAAAAGAAGAAAAAATCCAAGGCAAAGTGTTTCGACTACGACAAGCCTGCTCACATCGTCAAAGCATGTAGATTGAAGGAAGCACAGATGACGAGAAGAATTGCACTTTGAAGCCTTGGAAGGAGGAGTCCGAGAATAGTACTGAATTGGAGCTGTTTGTGGCAATAGAAGCACTTTGTGCAAAAGCAAAACATTCCTAAGCATCCGATGGTTTATGGATCATCGACAATGGAGCATCTTGACATATGACCAGTCATGTAGCTACAGAGTTGGCCGACATAGTATTCAAGTTGAGTAGAGTATGCTGCTAGCTGAAGTAAGTCGGCCAGGTGTCTTGCTCCAAAATAGCCTATAAAAGGCTATGCCAAGTTAAGTGCTGGGTCAATCACCCCTCTAGGGAGTAGAATCATTAGATGTAGGACTCTGAGTCAAGAAGCTTTTGATAAGGGGCAGTTGCCATGATGTACACTATATGAATATATTGAAACTCAGCTATCTCTCTCTCTTCTCTCCATCTCTTTCCTTGTGTTTTGCAGTAGGTTGTTCCACGATGGTGTTCAGGGCTGAAAGAAGGTTTTCCCAGAGCTTCTGCATGTGACATTGGGAGTGGTTGTTCCAAGATGGTGTTTAGGGCTAAAAGAAGACTCCCAGAGCTTTTGCATGTGACATTGGTATCAGAGCATTAGGCTCAGCAAGGCTAAACGTGGATTCAATCCGAGATGAAGGTGCACAGTCCAAGGAGAGTAACACAAGGCATGGAACAAGTTCCTAGGAGATTGGTTGGTTGTGTTCCACAAGACCCAAGGAGAACGGGAGTTCTATGAGTTGGGTGCCACTTGGGGCATACTAGGAAAGGCTTTCAAGCATAGTTGTTTGCGTACGGTCGTACGATACGGTACGGTACGATATCGTACGGAAATTTATTGTGCCGTATAAAATTTTGGAATACGATATGGTAAAAGTATGGTTTTAAAAAACACTTATAAATTTACAGATTATCAATTTGAAAGGATAGAGAGCTCAGAGGTTGTCATAGAGCTTGAGACCAATGGGAGCTTGAGCTTGAGAGGCTACAGCTATGAGAGTTTGAAACTTGTGATGGAGAGAAGGTTGGAGGAGAGTTTTTTAAAGGGAGGCCAAAGAGTCCAAGGCACCCATCCAAGGCCCAGCGCCAAGGCCCAACCCTCGGAAGACGGTGTCAAAGACAGAGAGAGGGAGGTAGTTGAGGGGAAGCCTTTGCTTCTTGTTGCCCTAACTAAGGAAGGTGCCTCACCTCAACCCTCCAAATACGGAGGAGTGATCACAAGGATAGAGAGAACAGATCTTTTTGCATCCACACCAAAAGTCAACATCCACAGATCCTTGGCTACGAAGCCTAAGAGGACACCAAAAGCAAGCAAGCCCCATAACAATCAAAAACAGCCATTACCACCCTTTTTTTAAAAATAAAAAAAGGGTCAAAACAGCAACAGTCAAAAACAAAAGAAGGGAGGGGAAGAAAAAACGATCCGTACCGTACCGTACCGTACCGTACGACAGTGTCGTACGAGAGCAACTATGCTTTAAAGCAACAGTTCCAAGGGAGGATGATCCTCCAAGGAGTGGAGTGAGAGTGCCGGACTAAGTACTCAGGAATAGAAGACCACATAAAGTGTTCAGGGGTAGGGCATGAAGGGATAGGAGACAAGATGGAATAGATGCATAGATCGTTATTAGATTTGGAGTGGATTTGGAGATAGGGCAGGGTTTTCAGTGAAAAGGTTGTGGATGACAGGTTTGGGAGTCCAGGAAGAGACAAAGTGATGATGACAGTCATCCAAGAATAGAATTTGGAATCTCGTCACTCATCAAGTTAAGCAGAGGGGGATGTCATGTGCAAGACATGTGCATGCTCATTCCAGGAGCTAATCTCTAATAGGGAGCAGGAAAAGACACAGGTTTTGGGCATGAGCCAGGCTCAGTGGTGTGCAGGAGAACCCCGGAGTGGAACAACAGCCTGTCCGATGTAGCTACAGAGCTGGCCTGTCGGTTGTAGCTACAGAGCTGGCCGAGATAGTATTTAGGTCGGCTAGAGTATGCTGCTGGCGGGCAGCAGGTTGGCCAATTCTCTTGCACCAAAAGAGCCTATATAAGGCTATGCAAGTTAAATGTGTACACCTTTTTGTACTATATGAATATACTGAAACTCAGCTATCTCTTTCTCTTCTCTCTGTCTTTGTTGCTTGCGTTTTGCATCAGGTTGTTCCAGGATGTTTAGGGTTGAAAGAAGACTCCCAAAGCTTCCGCATGTGACGTCATCTCTCTTGCTCGTGGTGTTTAGGGCTGAAAGAAGGCTCAGCGTTTTGCATCAGGTTGTTCTAGCATGGTGTTTAGGGCTGAAAGAAGACGAGTCTGGAACAACCTAATGCAAAATGCGAGCAAGAGAGATGGAGAGAAGAGAGAGAGATAGGTGAGTTTCAATATATTCATATAGTACAAAAGGTAGTACATCATGGCAAGCCTTTAGCTACCCCTCAAAAGGTGGAAAAACTCCTACCTAATCCTATTCTATGACCATATTCCCCAAGGAATGAGATAACCAACAATGAGCTATGCGATTGCCTTAAATAGGCCTTGGGAGCATGGGTGGACTAGCCGACCTGCTGTCAGCCAAGTCCTTGGACACATGAATTGAGTTTGCTGCAGCCGACACAGATATCTCTTCTTGAAAACCGGCAGACAGCCTCCTGGTCCCTTCCACCACATCTTTCCTGCCAATAAAGTTGTAGAGCTCCTAAATCTAGTCCTAAATTATGGTCTTTATCTGTTGCCCTTTAGGAAATAACCTGGGAATGAGCATGCACATGACATCCCCCTCTGCTAAACTTGATGACAGGATTCCAACTTTTGTTCTTGGATGACTCTTCATGGTCTCCCCAACCTCTCATTCTTCCCTTCTTGGCAACCGTTTCACTGAAAACCCTACTTGGTCTCCAAATCCACTCCAAATCTGATGAATATCTATGCATCTGTTCCATCTTGTCCCCTATCCCTTCATGCCCTGCCCTTGAACACTTTCTGTGGTCTTCTGTTTTTGAGTACTGAGTTTTGGCACTCTCACTCCACCCCTTGGAGGATCATCTTCCCTTGGAACTGCTGCCTGAAAGCCTTTCTTTGGTATGCCCCAAGTGGCACCCGACTCACAGGATTGCCATTTGCCTTGGGTCTTGTGCAACACCACCGACCAACCTATTGGGAACATCTTCCATGTCTTGTGTTACTCTCCTTGGACTGTGCACCTTCATCTGGGACTGAATTAGTGTTTGGCCTTGCTGAGCGAGATGCTCTGATACCAACGTCACATGCGGAAGCTGCGGGAGTCTTCTCTTAGTCCTAAACACCATCGTGGAACAACGTGATACAAAATGCAAGCAAAGAAATGGGAGAGGAGAGAGAGTTTTAGTATATTCATATAGTACAAAAGGTGTACATCATGGCGAGCCATAGGCTGCCCCTTATCAAAAGGTTCTTGACTCATAGAGTCCTACATCTAATGATTCTACTCCCCAGAGGAGTGAATGACCCAACACTTAACTCGGCATAGCCTTTTATAAGCTCTTTTGGTGCAAGAGACCTTGTTGTCGACCAACAACATACTCTACCCGACCTGAATATTGTGTCGGCCAATTGTGTAGCTGTAGCTGATAGGCTCCTGTTCCACTCTGGAGTTCTGCACACCACTGAGCTTGGCTCATGCCCAAAACCTGTGTCTTTTCCTGTTGCCTATCAGGGATTAGCTCTTGGAATGAGCATGCCCATGTCTTGCACATGACATTTCCATTCTTGCATTCTTGCAAGTCTTTTTAACAGAGCACTTTTTGAAGGCTTCTCCTCCTCTTGGACCATCAACACCATCGTCTCCATCCACAAAAAAGGAGACACCATGGACCCGGGTAATTTCAGGACCATCATAATTGGCCACACAATGACCAACAAGATCTATGGAGCAGTACTACAAGACACGATGAGCTCTTTGGCAGAGAGGATGGGTCAAAGAGCATCAGGCCAGGCAAGCTTCAAGTGAAACTTCTCCATGTTGGACAATATCTTTACTTTACGGGCTATCATAGACGAGGCGAGGTCACATAAGAGACATGTTTATTGTTCCTTTGTGGATTTCCGCAAAGCCTTTGACTCACTCTCCCAATCCTGTTTGATAGTGAAACGAGCCTTTAGAAACTTGATGGGCGGTGAGCACACTTAATCACACTTAAAACTCTTTACAAACTGGAATAATAAACTTGGAAGAAGAAGAAAAAGAATAAGTGGAGCTAGAGTGCTCTTGCACAAAAGACCAATTGGTCCCAAAGCGTGGCGCCCCCGCAGGTATTTATTTATCACTTGAAGTCGGCGTAGCCCTTGTATAATTCGTGAGAAGATGCCTCCTTGCTTCACGTGGAGGAGATCTCCTTGAACTTTCACCCAATTTGTGTTGTGGGATACAAGAGCCTTGGCCCCCTTTTTATACAAATTTGGGGGTAAAAAGCATAGCTTTTCTCCCTAGAAAAAAAAAACTATTACAAGTGCTTTTCCAAAAGACTCTTCGAATAGCTTTTTCCCTTCTTTCTTTTATTAAAAAAAATAGACATGGCGCTTAGGGTTTTCTTTTTTCAAAAATCCACGCTCTTGCGTTTTTGGCGGCTTGGCGCTTTTTCTCCATCGCTTTTTTTTTTCTTTGCGTTTAACTGTTGCTTGGCGCCTTCACTTCTTGGTGACCGTTGCCTCTCTCTTGTGCTGAATGCGCATGCCCGCCTATGTGGCAGCGCCTGCAGCCAGCCGCCATGTGCACCTGCAGCCTTTGCTTGTGCAGCCAGCCGCCGGCTGTAACTTGGTGGCTCGGAACCCTCGAGCAAGTTTCCGTATCGCCTTTCCAAGGCAATGGAATCAAGTTAATTAATGACCACAAACTTTTGTATAAATTAATGACCACAACACAGACAAGAAAGATGGATATCTCACCGCGATAAGCGGTTAATCGATCACTGGCTCTACAAGATGGAGGTTTATTTCTCAAATATCGAATTGCCCGAAAATAAAAAGGTGGCATTGGTGTGTACCCTCTTGAAAGATACCGCCTTCCTTTGGTGGCGACGCAGGATTTCAGATGGCAAGTCTACTCTGACGTGGGATAAATTCCGGCGTGCTCTTCGCAAGGCTTTTGAGCCTGCAAATGCGAACTTTCATGCCAGGTTTTCTCTTCGCTGCCTGAGTCAAACTGGCTCCGTGGCCGCGTACATCTTAGAGTTTCAAAAACTGGCTCTCGAGATAGAGAGACTCAGTCCCTCTGACCAGCTTCACAGCTTCATTGACGGGCTTGAACCCACGATCCAAGACGAAGTCCATAAGTACAATCCTGCCACCCTGGATGAAGCAATCTTGTATGTCGAGCGCATTAGTGATTACAAGCGTCCTCCCAGGAACTTTTCCTCCGACGCGCGTTCTTACCAGCGGAATTGACCCAATGGGACTAGCCAACCCCAGCGTCCCAATCCTGGACAACCAAACTCTCGGCAACCATATTCTGGACAAGAGTCCTTCCGGTCGCGCTTCTCCGGGCAAGCTCCCGCGTCCAACGTAGGATCCTCTCAGACCGAATCCTCTGGCAGCAGAAACCGAGATCGGTCCCGACAGGACCGTCGCAGCAATGATTGGCGCAACTTCAAGGGAGAAATCTCTTCAGGATAGCAAACCTCTTCATCGACTGCCACTTCATCTCAACCTAGTCGTCCAAGCCTTTGTACAATTTGTTCTGGCGATCACCGGTGGTATGAATGTCCTCAGCGCCCTAAACCCTCCAACACTCGGCCCAATTCTCAGGTGGACAGTTGCCACCATGCTGATCATGACCCGCCTCCTGTGAAAGACAAAAACAAACAAATAGCTTGCTCTGTTCGCGTTTCCGAAGTTGTCAGTACCCTGATGCTTAATGGCCAATGTACCAACCCTGTTGTGGTGAACCTTTCCAAGCAGGTCCTTAGTCTTTTGGGTTTCATTGGCGACCATCCCATCAATGTGCTGGTGGACAGTGGCTGTTCCACTAATTTTGTGGGCACTTCTTTGGTTCACAAGCTTCGCCTACAGACCCGACATTTTGTGGATGCTTTTCAAGTAGAGCTTGCTCATGGTTCCTTTCTTAATTGTAACAAAAAGGTGCAAGAGCTTTAGTTCCAGATTCAAGATTACCAAGATCACCTTAATTTTTCAGTGATGCCGTTGTCACATTATGACATGATACTGGACAATCTTGGCTGTATCGATGTGATCCAGTGATTAGCTTTCGTTCTCATTCAATCCAGTTATACCGTGATGGTCGAGAGCTGGAACTTCGTGGCCTTTTCAGTGCCAAACCCATCACTGTTGTTTCTGCCTTGCAAGTCAAAGGCCTCGTCCGCAAACGTGACTGTACAACATCCTTGGTCATGTTACGGGAGATTGAAGCAGAAACTAGTGAGCAATCTCAAGCCTCGTCATCAACAACTGCTTACTTGGAGCAACCCTTCTTCAGGCCTTTCAGGATCTGTTTCCGAATGATCTTCCGACGACATTGCCTCCTCGTCGTCCTGCGGATCATCCGATTGATCTTATCCCAGGTCAACCTCCTCCAACCCGAGCTCCATACCGTGTTTCTTACTCTGAATGTCAGGAGATACAAAGGCAATTACAAGAGTTGCTGGACAAAGGTCACATCCGCCCTAGCAAAAGTCCCTTCGGAGCCCCGGTTTTGCTTGTCAAAAAGAAGGATGGATCAATGCGGCTTTGCATTGATTACCATGCTCTCAACAAGCTGACAATCAAGAACAAATTCCCTTTGCCTCGCATCGATGAGTTGTTCGACCAGCTGCTTGGTGCAAAGGTGTTTTCCAAGATTGATTTGAAGTCCGGCTATCATCAAATTTGTATCCGTAATGGTGATGAATACAAGACAGCCTTTCGGACAAAATATGGCCATTATGAATTCTTGGTCATACCTTTTGGGTTAACCAATGCCCCGGCCACTTTCATGACCCCGATGAATGAAATTTTTGGGCCGTACTTGGACAAGTTTGTGATCGTTTATCTCGATGATATTCTGGTTTTTAGCCGATCTATGGTCGATCACAAAGAGCATTTACAGATTGTCTTTGAAGTACTACGCACCAATGTGCTGTACATCAACAAGAAGAAGAGCGAATTTTCAAGAACCATGTGGAATATCTTGGTCACATCATTTCTGCTAATGGGATTGCAGTAGATCCTTAGAAGATTCAGGGGCGATTGTGGATTGGCCTTTGCCTCTCACCATTTCAGATGTTCGATCTTTCTTGGGACTTGCTAACTTTTATCACAGCAAGGTGCATAGGTTTTCAGAGATTGCTGTCCCTTTGACAGAATTGACAAAGCTGGACAAACTTTAGTGGTCTTCTGAAGCTGAGCAATCCGTCAATGATCTCAAGCATGCCTTGACGACAACCCCGGTCTTGGCCATTGCAGATCCCACCCAGCCCTTTGATGTAATGACTGATGCCTCAGATCGTGCTTCTGGTGGAGTTTTGATGCAGAATGATCGTGTCATTGCTTTTGACAGCAGGAAGTTTTCAGCCATTCAAAGCAGGTATCCTGTGTATGATAAGGAGTTTTTGGCAATCGTGCATGCTTATCGGACTTGGAGACATTATCTTCTTGGAGCAGATTCAGTTGTACGTACAGAGCATCAATCTGTGACGTACATTTTCACTCAGCCTGTAATGAACTCTCGACAAAGCCGATGGGTTGAATTCTTGGCTAATTTCCACATGACTATCCAGTATGTTCCTGGTCTTCAGAATGTGGTTGCATATGCTTTGAGCCGCATGCCTCGAGCCACTAATTTTGCCATCACAGATGTTGTTTCAAAAATGGTATTTGACTGATAGAGATTTTGGAGATGCGTTCCGTGCTCTCAAATCTTCTAATCCCAGTCCTGCAGAAATGAACATGTTTGCAGCCTACACCATCATAGATGAATTGATGTTCTTTTCTGATCGCATTTGTGTGCCTCATAATACTTCATTGCGGAAGATTCTCATTCAAGAGCATCATGAAGTTTCTTATGCTGCTCATCCTGGTATCCACAAGAAATATCGGCTTTTGTCTGCTACATACTTCTGGCCTCAGATGCAGCAAGATGTTATCAAATTTGTCAAAGCTTGTCATTCGTGTAGATAATGAACGCCTCTCGACAACTTCCTCAAGGGTTAATTCAACCGTTGCCAGTTCCCAATGAGAGATGGGAAAGTATCAGTATGGATTTTATTACCACTTTGCCTCATTCATCCAAAGGCAATGCTCAGATTCTTGTGGTGGTTGATCGATTTTTCAAAATGGCGCATTTCATTCCTTGCAAGAAAGCTGCTTCAGCCCCAGATGTGGCGTCATTGTTCATACAACATGTCTTGAAATTGCATGGTTTGCCAAAGACCATCATCTTTGACAGAGATCCAAAGTTCACTGGACATTTTTGGACGTCTTTGTTCAAATCTCTTGGCACGAATTTGTTGTTCAGTTCAGTCTATCATCCTCAAACAGATGGACAGACTGAAAGAGTCAATCATTGGAAGAAATGATTCGACATTACATTCAATCCCGTTTGGCATCATGGGAAGATTGTTTGCCACTCGTGGAATTTGCTTATAATAATTCCCATCATTCAGCAATTGGATTAACTCCATTTCAAGCAGCATATGGGCATACTACTCTTGTGTCTACAAACTTTGTTTTACAACACAAAGTGGCGTTGGCAGATCAATTGGTTTAGGAGATGCAAGATGTACTTGTGCAAGTTCGAGATAAATTGGTCCATGTACAACAAAAATATCAAAAACAGGCCAACAAGCATCGTCGACATGCAGATTTTCAAGGAGATTTGGTCTTGTTGTATGTGGCACCTCACCGCTACAAAACAGTGAAGTCAGTTTTTCCAAAGTTGCGACCTCGCTTCTATGGGCCTTTCAAGATTCTTAAGAAAAATTCAGTTGTCAGTTACAAGTTGGAACTTCCACCTTCATGGAGGAAGGTTCATCCAACTTTTCACATTTCTTGGCTCAAACAGTATGTTCAAGGAGATTCGCCTGTTCCAGACTTATCTTCATATGTACCAGAAATTGAAGATGACCATATTATTCTTGTTCCAGAAGTAATTCTTGACGTGCGACAGAAGGAAACAAGAAGAAAGTTGACTACAGAATTTCTTGTGAAGTGGATGGATTTGGATGAGTCTGATTCCACTTGGCAAACAGATGAAGACATGCGGCAGTACCCTAATCTTCTTCAGGAATTTTTTGACAAACGGATGTCTATCATTTGACACATGGGTTTTATTTTAAATGGGAGGGAATGTCACGATTGTGACGTATGTATGTATCAGATCCTCTCTTCATTGCTGATTCTTGTTGCAGATGCAAAGAGTAACCAGCCAAGGGAACCCCTACGCTCGACTGGTTGCGACTCTTCGCCAAAGGATGTACCTCTTCATCGAATAGCCACATCCCTTCGGCGAATGGTTGTATCCCTTGATGAATGGTTGTGCCTCTACATCGAATAGACACATCCCTTAGCCTAAAGTTGTGTCCTTTCGTCTATGGTCATGTCCTTTCGTCAAAGGACATGCCTCTTCAAATGTGTCTCTTCATCTTCTATATAAGAGACCTATTGTACTTAGTTTAATCAATTCAATTCAATTCAATCTTCTCTCAAGTGTTCTCCTGAAGTCTCTTGTTCTCTAAGTTAAGTACTTAAGTAGTAGTACACAATATGAGGGATTAACAACATAATCCTCACAGCACCGATCTTATTTGTCAAGAAAGATGGGTCTTCCCGTTTGTGTGTCGATTATCGGGCACTCAACAAGCTGACTATCAAGAGCAGATTCCCGATGCCTCGAATTGACTATATTCTCGAGAGGCTGAATGTAACGGGAGGCGGACACGTGTATTGGAATCGTATAAATGTGAACAAGATTCTGAGCACTTAACACTTGAGCATTACAACCACAAAGCTGAAAATGACAGTACACCACATAAAGGGGCCGATGATAGGCTGACCCCCCCCCCTTTAGGTTATATTACCAAAAGAGTCTGCAAAGTACAAGATTACGGGTGCCTGGGGATTCACCACCAGCCTGCACCTGATTCTTCCAAATACATTATGAATGAATACATTTCAAACAAGAGAATCTGTAGGTACATCCGCCCTACACACAGGTACATCCGCCCTGCACAAGCCTCTTCACAGGTACATCCGCCCTGCACAAGAGTATCACAATCCTCACAGGTACTCCGCCCTGCACAAGATGTAAATGGATCTTTAGGCCCTGTTTCCACGCGAGAAACTGATCCAGAAACCTGTGTTCTCCGCGAGCAAGTATCCCCAATGCTTGCCCTAAGCACCTGTTATACCAGGAATCCTTGAGACACATCCATGCTCACATATTCCATTGCTGTCCGGCCTGTTTTGTGCAATAACCAGTCCAAAACAGCAACTTTCTGTCGCGAGAAATCCATTTGTAAAGGGTCCTACAGCCTTGTGGAGGTCCCTAGAGTTGTCCTGTATTGTCCAAGTTGACTTTGGACACCTGTAACCAGCCCAAAACTCGCAATAACCAGAAATTGCAGGTCTGAAATTTACCAACCAGCCCTTTAGAAGAGTGTGGGGATCGTTGTCCAAGCTTGTGTGAGTCCGGGAAGCAAGCAACCAGCCCTGTAGCAACTCCCAAAGCTCCAACCAGCTCTCCAATATGTTGAATAATGAGTAAAACAGCCCAAAAGGGCCTCTTGAGGGAGGCGCCTTTTTCAGGTGCCACCTCATGGGCCTGGTGGGTACACATACTGGCTGACATGTGTCCCCATAAGGTGTCCAGGTAGGTGTCCAGCCCATAGTGCTCCATTTGTCATGTTTGTATAAGTTTAGGTCCAACCAAATGGAAAATGGCCATAAGCTGTCCGGACTTCATTAATTTTGGTCCAACCAAATGCGAACGCATTATAAGTTGTTCGGCCACTTATTAATGAGTGTGGACCTGCAAACCAATAAACCTTAGTAGTAAATGAAATAAGCTGTAAATTGAGTGTGGACGCACTTACCACCTGCAAAATCCATAAGCCCATAGTTCTAGGCCCAAACAGGAGTGCACACACGTGTCTACAAGGTGCCCGGGCGTCCCCGGTCCCTCGGACTTCACAAGCCAAAATAACAAGCATTGTCCAGGCAGCAAGACAATGTCACACAAAGTAAAATAAAGTTATGGCATGCATCATTTATGCATTGTGCACATGTAAACTTGGAGAACCACCTATCATCATTCTTGTACTTGAAAATATTCCGCCTGCCATCATAACACACCATGTGTGCATGGCCGGAATCCACACGGGCACCGCCCGAAAGTCCACAAATGTCCTGCCATGTCCTTGGACTCATATGCATCCACTCATATGATCCATACACATGCCCAGGTATAATACATACATGCATCCGCATGTTTCTAGGCCTGACACGCATCCGCATGTCCCTAGAATATAGGGGTTTGTGACATCCCCCCCCGGCTTCTAATCAGTTGACCGCAACTGAAAAGCCTCCAGATAGGCCTTCAAAAGATCTGGGTAATCCTCGAAGTAGGCCTCATCCATCCATTTCGCATCCAAAGCTGAATAATTCTTGAACTTCACAAGGTACCTACGAACAAGTTTGCCACTCGCAAGCTCTCGTTCCTTGTGAAAAACAATCTGTTCAGGTTGAAGAATCTCTTCCAGCTCATCCACCTCGGGTGGGTCTTCCAAAACCGGCTCAAACGGTGTCGGTCCCACATAAGGCCTCAATAGGCTCACATGAAAAGCATTATGCATGTTCCAATGATCTGGGAGTACAAGCCGAAATGCAACATCATCAATCTTCTCCAAGATCTGAAAAGATCCATAGTACCTGTTGGAAAGCTTAGGGTACTTTCCCTCTTTCCCTGGCCTCTTCCGAAGGCGTGCCTTTTCAAATTTCAGCAAGACCCTGTTTGAATTGTACATCCCTTCTATGCTTATCAGCTGCCTTTTTATTCTTGGTTTGCGACCTCTCTATGGCTGTCCGTACCTGTGCAAATGCAGTATCCAAGTCTCTGACATACTCATCTGTTGCAAAAATCTCATCCTTTGTACGAAGGATGGGTGGTAGTACCACCTTGCCATAGATAATATCAAAGGGCGCCTTGCCCGTAGAAGTATGTACTGTATTGTTGTAGGCAAACTCCACAAGTGGTAAATACTTCTCCCAATCCGATTTGCGGTCGGATACATAAGATTTCAGCAAGTCGAGGACGGCTGAATTTGCTATTTCACTTTGCCCATCTGTCTGTGGATGGTAAGCTGATGAGAAGTTCAGCTTTGTACCCATATTGTCAAACAATGCGCGCCAAAATAAGCTTGTGGTTCTAGGATCTCTATCCCCCACAATAGATTTAGGCATGCCATGGTGTTTGAATATCTGTGCCAAAAACATCTTAGCCATATGATCTGGCTGTATTGTCTTGCGCACGGGAATGAAATGTGCCTGCTTGCTAAACCTGTCAATGATGGTCCAAATAGCATCATTTCCCTGTGGCGTCCTTGGCAAATCCATAATGAAATCCATAGCAATGCTTTCCCATGGTTCATTTGGTATAGGCAAAGGCTGAAGCAATCCAGGTGCTTTATGTCGGTCAAACTTGACCTTTTGACATACAATACATTCACGTACATATGTTTCAATATCCTTGCGAATATCTGGCCAAAAGAAATACCTCTCCAAAGCTTGTGCTGTGGCCCAAATGCCTCTATGACCTGCATATGGAGGAGCATGGCACTCATCCATAACCTTATGGCGAAGGTTCTTTACCACACACATACGATTTTGCATCATGAGATATCCATCTCTTATACATAAGATGGGACAGCAATACCCTCTTGCAAATCAGCCCATACATGTGCAAAATCCTCATCCAGATGATAAGTATTACGCATATCCGATAAGTCCTCATGGTATGCAACTGTAATAGCATGAACCTGTGGTCGTCTAGATAAGGCATCTGCCACCACATTCTTTTTGCCTGGAGTGTGTAAAATCTGAAAATGAAACATTGAGAGGAAATTTGCCCATCTCATATGCTTCTCTGAGAGCTTACTTTGAGTCAAAAAGTATCTCAAACTTTGATGATCAGTTTTGACCATAAAATCAGTCCCTAAAAGATAGTGTTTCCAAATAGTAAGGGCATGAATTACAGCCAACAACTCCTTCTCATAAACCTGTAAGTGAAGCTCTGCATGTTGCAAGCGTCTGCTCTCATAGGCAATGGCATGTCCTTCTTGGTTCAAAACAGCCCCTATGCAGTCCCCAAATGCCTCACATTCCACCACAAAAGGTTTGTGCAAATCCGGAATAATGAGTACCGGTCCTGAGATGATTGCACTCTTCAACTTTTGAAAGGCATCTCTCTCTTCTTGTGTCCATTTAAAGATTGCTTTCTTCTTCGTTAACTCATGTAACGGAGCGGCAATGAAAGCAAAATGCTTGACGAACCTCCTGTAGTAAGCACATAAACCAAGGAAGCTCCTCACTTCATGGACTGATTTCAGCTCTGGCCATTCTTGCATGGCTTGTATCTTTGCGGGATCCATGCGCACACCATCCTTTGATACAATGTGACCAAGATAGTGAATCTCTGGGAGGTAGAATTCACTCTTTTTTGCATTTATGTAGAGCTGATTTTCCTTAAACTCTTTAAACACAATAGCCAGGTGCTCACGATGTTGGGCTTCATTCTTTGAGAATACAATAATGTCATCAAAGAATATACCCGTGAACTTTCTATGCTTTTTGAACACCCTGTCCATCATCCTGTTGAAGATAGTGGGTGCATTTGTAAGGCCAAAAGGCACCACCAAAAACTCATAAAGACCAAAGGCTGTCCTAAATGCAATCTTGTGTACATCTTGAGGTGCCACTCTCACTTGATGATACCCACTCTTGAGGTCTATTCGGCTGAAACATGCCGAACCTTCAAGCTTGTCCAAGATGTCATCAATGCGTGGAATGGGAAACCGATTCTTGATGGTTATCTTATTGAGGGCACGGTAATCAACACACATCCTGTAAGTACCATCCTTCTTTTGAACAAGAAGTACCGGCGAGCAATATGGCGAGGAACTAGGCCGAATCAAAACCTTTTCCAAAAGTTCATTGACCTGTTCCATAATCTCTTCTTGTTGACTAGCACTCACCCTGTATGGTGGTTCGAGGTAGCAAGACCATGATGGTGTGCTAGTGCTAACAGAGTGATTTAGTTCCAGAGTGATCTAAATCTAGAGGTTAGCAGTAAGACTAGCTTGGTTGGACAGTTTCATGCATGGGGGACGCCCTATAGCATTTTGCAAGCGTAGTCTTGCCTATGTTCAACATAAGTGTGCGATTGTGAGCACATTTTAGTTGCTACCATATGAATTTGGGAAATATATTACTTTCCTACATAAGCAATTGTAATATTGCATGACCGGCTATTTTGCTTACAAGTTCATGTGCGTGTAAACCCTATAAGTCGTATGACCCCTAAGGAATGAGTGGAGCATTTCTAGGATTTAATAAGGTTTTACATGGCAATAGTGAGTAGTATCTCACTCCAGACGAGCCTGGTTGTTGTTAGTATCGGATCCGACATATGTAGTGTACATAAAATCGGGCGGAGCTAGGATAGGAGGCTAAGCCGGAGAGCTTAGCGGTAAATCCTAGTGTATCTGGTGAGTTTTGACTTAACCGGAGTGTTAAGAAGTAAACTCAAAGTCTGGGGCTGAACTGGAGTGTTCGGAGGCAGACATATCTTTTGTTAAATCGGAGAATTTAGCAACAGATGAGCTTGGGGTGAACCATGGTACCCAGGAAAAAAGCTCTTCACACTAAAATAGTGCACAATAATTTTAGAGTGATAAAAATCCATCGCAAGAATGTTTTACAACTTTCCATAGATGATAGATGAAGACCATGTACTTTACGGAGTTAAAGTACATAGGTAGTGACTTCGGCGCCACATTTTTTGTAGGAAGTCACCAGTGGTGTGGTTAGGTCAGTCGAGACTCCACAAGACCTATGCACTAGTTTTTAAGTTGACCTCTATGATAAGGACGTCCAAAAATTCGTGTTGTAACACCAGAGATTGTACTGTAATGTGCAATGGAGGGGTCAATGTGTGTAGTCACTTCTTAGCAGCAAGTGACTTAAGCATCTTGTTATAGATGGTTGTATATGGTACTCCCACTCGGGAGAGATACGCCATTGGGTACGGAGTTACTCACAGACTAGTATGGAGCTACTAGTGTGATGATAGTGGGTACGTAGTTACTCACTACTAATACATAGCTGCTAATAAAATTAAGATACTCGAGTGAAAGATACTCTAGATCAACATTTTAAATTACCGAACCACAATCCATGAGTATCGAGGTACTCATAAATATGTTGACGTTGCTCAAATCGAGGGACCGATTTGTTCGATGGTATGGAATAAGCAAGGAGAGTGGAGTAACTTAAAAAGTTACACATCACTAGTCCTCGTGAGTTGTCAAGGTCATCCGTAGTTTGATGATCTCCTCTACCTATCAGACAACATTCAATTTTGCAAGCCTGGCATTTAATCCGTAGTGATTATGAGTTTGGTGTGACATATGGTTATGAAGTTCTTACAAGAGTACTCGTTTATTTGCTTGTCATTGGTTATAGCTTGGTAGAGATTGCCACCTGTGATGGGGGTAGGTAGCTTTGCCGCTATAATGAGGAGGCAGCAAATAATGTTCTCATAGTTATACTTCATACCAACACCAAACAGGGATAGGATGAAATTCCTAAGTTCATCATCACGAAGTACTGTGATGTTTGCATTTATATTGAATGTATGATGTAATGAAACATTGGGCTTGTGTAAACTACCATCAATTATCTAGCAACCTGTGGCTTCGCACAGCAAGCTCAGTCATTATCTGTGGATTGATAATGTGGTTATTAGTAGTTTGGAATTTTTCTTGATAGATGGTACAACCCACCGAAATAATTCATAAGTGTGTAACGGCTTATGAAGGGTAATAATATGCAACAATGAAACACTTTGTTACAAGTGTGAAACCACTGATCTGTTGCAAAGCAGTTTATCAATAGTACCACCTTGTGTGCGTAGACACTATACCACATCTTCGTTGCAAGATGTTTAAAAGTTTCTTGGAAGGACTCAAGAATATAACATATGATATTAAACACGGTCTAAATTTGTTCTTGGACCTATGACACTAGCGCGTAGTCCGCTTGAGAGTAGAGTTTTTGAGGACAAAAACCTTTCTTGAGGGAAAGGAGGGATATCCTCAAATATCACATAAACTCGAATAGTTGTGTGAGTCCAGACAATACATGAAGGGATGTGTCTGGTAATAGCAACAAAGAGTTGTAAATGATTGGATGTAACTCCAGACACCCGTAGTAGTGGTGCAAGAATCTTTATCAAACATCTCCACATACTATATGATCTGCCCGCATATATAGTATGGCATAAGAGATAGGAAGTTTGATTGTTATATTTGAAGGGAAATCTTCAAAAGTTACATTTACTCTGAGTTAGAGTGGAGTTTAACCATCTGTAGATTGATGGTAGTTAGAAACTCAACAAGATTCTAGAGCATATGCTTGTGCAAAGATGTTACTCTAAGAGAGAAAGTATCTCTCAACTTTGGAACTAATCCTTGTGATGCATGATTAGATTGGCTCTAGTTTATTTCTCCTATGGTCGTAGAGCTTTCCAACAAGAAGTTTTAACAAGTTGGTGATGCAACATGGTAGCGTAGTCTACAAATATCTAGTAGCATAGTCTGAGAACTTGCGCTACTAGAGTGCTCTCCAGTACATTAGCTTCTGTGCTAATGACATGATGCAAAATCAAGGCATGAAATTTGCCTTGGGGTTTTGGTTGAAATACCAAATCACGGCTTGCGTGAATACTACTAGACATTTGCTTACCAATGACTTCCCCAGTTAATGGCACGTCGGATTGCCCGTAGCGGCGGTCGAGCTCGACCGGACACGTGGGAGAAATATGCTAATTACTCCATTGACGACGGGTACTTACTTTACAAGGGTAGAGTATGTGTACAAACTATTGGTGACTTTCGGGCCCAAATTCTTAAAGAAAGTAATGATAGTCCAAGTGCGGGTCATCCTGGGATTTAGAAGACCTATGCACTAGTAAAAGATAGTTTTATTGGCCTAGTTTGTTTAAGGACATCCAGACTTATGTGCTGAAATGCAGTAAGTGCCAGGTCAATAGACATGAACGTCTTAAGGTTAAAGGACTACTCCATCCGCTGGAGATTCCTCAAGGGAAATGGGAAAGCATTTCCAAGGATTTCATTACCGGTTTACCCAAGACGAGTCGAGGAAATGACTCAATGTGGGTGGTAGTGGAGAGGCTAACTAAACTGGCAAAGTTTATTACCACGAAGAAAACTGTAAAAACGCCACAGTTGGCAAAACTCTTTATTGAACATCTCTACAAGCTATATGGCCTGCCCGCAGATATAGTGTCGGATAGAGATAGAAAGTTCAACAAAGGGAAGTCTTCAAAAAGCTGGATACTACTCTGAGTATGACTACGGCAGATCATCCGGAGTCTGATGGTCAAACTGAAAGAGTTAACCAAATTCTAGAGGATATGTTGCGTTCTTATGTTAGTAAGAAGCAATCTAATTGGGAAGAGTACTTGCCCTTATTGGAGTTTGCCTATAACAGCTCCAAACACTCAGCGACTGGATTTACACCATTCATGTTAATGTATGGATTCCAGCCGAGATCTCCGATGGCTGTAGGCCTAGAAAAGGAGAAGATTCAATCTGTCAAGGATTTCCTTGAAGATATGAATGATATGCTCAGAGCCGCACGTGGGAGCATTCGTAGCGCTCAAGATCGCGCTGAAACTTATGCGGATAAAGGACAAAGAAAGGTGACCTTTGCAAAAAGTGACTTTGTATTTCTCAAGGTTCCTGCGCAGTCAGAAACCATGAAAACGGGAAAGTGTAGACTTTCTCCGAGATATTGTGGTCCTTTTAAAATCCTTAAGAAGATTGGGGACATAGCATATAAACTTGAGTTACCGGAGAGTTCTCAAGTCCATCCTGTCTTCCATGTCAATAAACTGAAGAAATCAGTTCACGGGTTAGAGAACGCAGTTTCTCCAGAGATTTTGGTGGACTTGAAAGAGCCACCAAAGATACCACACGAATCTGAAAAGATTCTATAGTATTGTGACAGACAAACCTGACATAAAGTGTACCAGGAGGTACTTGTTAAATGGACAGATAGGGATGAGGAGGTGGCAACCTGGGAACGCCGTAGTGCAATTTCTAGAAGGTTTCCCCAGTTTGTTTTCGAGGACGAAAACTCTTCTTAAGGGGGGGGTAATGTCACGTAGGCTGTAGTGCCTGTGGTGACCGACGGCAGACCGAATGGCCATGTCCGGGGTTCAGTGGGAGAGGACGCCCATGCGTAGTCATGGGCGGCCAGGCTAGTGTGGACGGCAGGCCACACACTATATAGCCTGGGGGATGAGGGGCAATCCTCATTCTTCCTCTATGGCTGGGTGGTGAACCAGAGGCCGTCCCCTCCTGTGGTAACGCCCGTAGCGGCGTTACGAGCATGTAACACCAAAAGAAATACCTCTCCAAAGCTTGTGCTGTGGCCAAAATGCCTCTATGACCTGCATATGGAGGAGCATGGCACTCATCCATAACCTTATGGCAAAGGTTCTTTACCACACACATACGATTTTGCATCATGAGATATCCATCTCTTATACATAAGATGGGACAGCAATACCCTCTTGCAAATCAGCCCATACATGTGCAAAATCCTCATCCAGATGATAAGTATTACGCATATCCGATAAGTCCTCATGGTATGCAACTGTAATAGCATGAACCTGTGGTCGTCTAGATAAGGCATCTGCCACCACATTCTTTTTGCCTGGAGTGTGTAAAATCTGAAAATGAAACATTGAGAGGAAATTTGCCCATCTTATATGCTTCTCTGAGAGCTTACTTTGAGTCAAAAAGTATCTCAAACTTTGATGATCAGTTTTGACCATAAAATCAGCCCCTAAAAGATAGTGTTTCCAAATAGTAAGGGCATGAATTACAGCCAACAACTCCTTCTCATAAACCTGTAAGTGAAGCTCTGCATGTTGCAAGCGTCTGCTCTCATAGGCAATGGCATGTCCTTCTTGGTTCAAAACAGCCCCTATGCAGTCCCCACATGCATCACATTCCACCACAAAAGGTTTGTGCAAATCCGGAATAATGAGTACCGGTCCTGAGATGATTGCACTCTTCAACTTTTGAAAGGCATCTCTCTCTTCTTGTGTCCATTTAAAGATTGCTTTCTTCTTCGTTAACTCATGTAACGGAGCGGCAATGAAAGCAAAATGCTTGACGAACCTCCTGTAGTAAGCACATAAACCAAGGAAGCTCCTCACTTCATGGACTGATTTCAGCTCTGGCCATTCTTGCATGGCTTGTATCTTTGCGGGATCCATGCGCACACCATCCTTTGATACAATGTGACCAAGATAGTGAATCTCTGGGAGGAAGAATTCACTCTTTTTTGCATTTATGTAGAGCTGATTTTTCTTAAACTCTTTAAACACAATAGCCAGGTGCTCACGATGTTGGGCTTCATTCTTTGAGAATACAATAATGTCATCAAAGAATATACCCGTGAACTTTCTATGCTTTTTGAACACCCTGTCCATCATCTTGTTGAAGATAGTGGGTGCATTTGTAAGGCCAAAAGGCACCACCAAAAACTCATAAAGACCAAAGGCTGTCCTAAATGCAGTCTTGTGTACATCTTGAGGTGCCACTCTCACTTGATGATACCCACTCTTGAGGTCTATTCGGCTGAAACATGCCGAACCTTCAAGCTTGTCCAAGATGTCATCAATGCGTGGAATGGGAAACCGATTCTTGATGGTTATCTTATTGAGGGCACGGTAATCAACACACATCCTGTAAGTACCATCCTTCTTTTGAACAAGAAGTACCGGCGAGCAATATGGCGAGGAACTAGGCCGAATCAAACCCTTTTCCAAAAGTTCATTGACCTGTTCCATAATCTCTTCTTGTTGACTAGCACTCACCCTGTATGGTGGTTCGAGGAAGCAAGACCATGATGGTGTGCTAGTGCTAACAGAGTGATTAAGTTCCAGAGTGATCTAAATCTAGAGGTTAGCAGTAAGACTAGCTTGGTTGGACAGTTTCATGCATGGGCGACGCCCTATAGCATTTTGCAAGCGTAGTCTTGCCTATGTTCAACATAAGTGTGCGATTGTGAGCACATTTTAGTTGCTACCATATGAATTTGGGAAATATATTATTTTCCTACATAAGCAATTGTAATATTGCATGATAGGCTATTTTGCTTACAAGTTAATGTGCGTGTAAACCCTATAAGTCGTATGACCCCTAAGGAATGAGTGGAGCATTTCTAGGATTTAATAAGGTTTTACATGGCAATAGTGAGTAGTATCTCACTCCAGACGAGCCTGGTTGTTGTTAGTATCGGATCCGACATATGTAGTGTACATAAAATCGGGCTGAGCTAGGATAGGAGGCTAAGCCGGAGAGCTTAGCGGTAAATCCTAGTGTATCTGGTGAGTTTTGACTTAACCGGAGTGTTAAGAAGTAAACTCAAAGTCTGGGGCTGAACTGGAGTGTTCGGAGGCAGACATATCTTTTGTTAAATCGGAGAATTTAGCAACAGATGAGCTTGGGGTGAACCATGGTACCCAGGAAAAAAGCTCTTCACACTAAAATAGTGCACAATAATTTTAGAGTGATAAAAATCCATCGCAGGAATGTTTTACAACTTTCCATAGATGATAGATGAAGACCATGTACTTTACGGAGTTAAAGTACATAGGTGGTGACTTCGGCGCCACATTTTTTGTAGGAAGTCACCAGTGGTGTGGTTAGGTCAGCCGAGACTCCACAAGACCTATGCACTAGTTTTTAAGTTGACCTCTATGATAAGGACGTCCAAAAATTCGTGTTGTAATACCAGAGATTGTACTGTAATGTGCAATGGAGGGGTCAATTTGTGTAGTCACTTCTTAGCAGCAAGTGACTTAAGCATCTTGTTATCGATGGTTGTATATGGTACTCCCACTCGGGGGAGGTACGCCATTGGGTACGGAGTTACTCACAGACTAGTATGGAGCTACTAGTGTGATGATAGTGGGTACGTAGTTACTCACTACTAATACATAGCTGCTAATAAAATTAAGATACTCGAGTGAAAGATACTCTAGATCAACATTTTAAATTACCGAACCACAATCCATGAGTATCGAGGTACTCATAAATATGTTGACGTTGCTCAAATCGAGGGACCGATTTGTTCGATGGTATGGAATAAGCAAGGAGAGTGGAGTAACTTAAAAAGTTACATATCACTAGTCCTCGTGAGTTGTCAAGGTCATCCGTAGTTTGATGATCCCCTCTACCTATCAGACAACATTCAATTTTGCAAGCCTGGCATTTAATCCGTAGTTCACACTTATTTAAAAGTGGGCACCCCCTTTGGGCACCCACTTTGGGGCCAAGGTGGGGAGCCCCACTTAAGTGAGTGTGGGGGTGGGCATGGGCACCTACCCAAACTCCCCACCCACATGCAAACGTGGGTATCACCTAGTTAACTCCACATTAATTTATTAAAAGAAGAAACCCCACGACCTCATGGGCACGCATGATTTTTGTGCACTTTTCATCGCTTGTTGCTGACGGCTGCGCTACTCCTCCAAACGTCGACCATCTCAGGCTGCGCATGTGCTACTACAGGCGGCTGTTTACTCCACGCTGCTCACTCTTCCCAGGCGGCTGGCTGCAACTGCAGGCGGCTACCATCTTCCCTGTACTGCTGCGCCTGTTTTCCTACAGGCTGTTTTGCCTACACAAAGGCGGCTGCTATCACCTGAAGACTCTACTACAGCCGGCTGCTCCTCCAGGCGTATCTCCTCTTCAGGCTACAGCCTGGCGACAGTACCTGCAGGCTGCCCATCTTCTACTGGTTGCACCTCCTCATGCTCCCTTGCAGGCGACTGGCTACTATTCACGCTTCTCTACTGTTCATGCAAACTCTTGGCTGCACATGAATTTCTGCAAGTGACTGTGCACTCCATCTCCAATCAGGCAAGAGGTTGTGCACTCCATCTCCAATCAGCAGCCAGGTCTCTCTCCTCCCTTGCAAGTGGATGCTTCTCTCTCACAGCAGGCGGCTGTGTCCTTTTTGGTGGTACTTGTCTTGGTGAATCTTCACGAGGCAACTATTTCTTCAACAAGGGTGGCTTCATATTCTACACAAACACCACAAGTATTGGTTTTCTATCAACCAACTACAAGTAAGTGATTTTCAGATTTGAGTAAAGTATTATATGTTTAAATCTGATAAAAGATTCATCTCGCTCGGCCAACACCCGTTCGGTGCCGGGTTGTCCAAGCTATATTGGCGAACCTCGGTCCAGAGGTGCTGAGATCGGGAGAGCCAGGCGTTAGTACGAGAGCGCCTGTTTGTGCGCAGTCTCGGAACACCAGTGAGGCGCTCTCCGCGGAGTCCAGTGAAAGCACAGGACCGTAGCGATTGGACCACACTAGTGGTCGTTCTGCTTCGAGCTTCTACATCGAAATTCGAGCCTACTTGTTTGGTACTGTTTTCTTATGTACATGGACATTATCTGGTTCTTGGAACCCATGGAGCATTGTATTCATTAAATACTCCCAATAAATATATCATATATTGAGGGGGAGGTCGGCCCGTTCCGGCCCCAGTGCTGGTGTCCATCTTTCCATTTCATTTCATTTAAATTTCAAGTTGTTTTAAGTTGTCCATTTCAAATTTGTGGTTTTAAAGTTGTGCTATTAAGCGTGTGGGTGTCCAACGGAGTCTTTCCCACTTGATGGGATCGGTTTCACGATGGTTGGCTTTTCTACAAAGGCCGACTATGTGTCATGAAGTCGTTCAGGGCAGCTCTTCTCCATGATGCCCATGACGCCATTACACGTGGTTATAGGGGCATGAATTCGACCGTGGAGATATTGAAACGGCAATACTATTGGCCAAAGATGAGGCGTGATGTGTTTACAGATGTACAACGCTGTGATATTTGTCAAAAGGTGAAAGCTCCTCCTGGAAAGAAGATAGGGTTGTTACAGTCCTTGCCAATTCCTGAGGGTCCTTTCCAAGACATTTCCATGGACTTTGTCACAAATCTGCCTCCTAGTCCGAGTAAGCGTAATACGCAGTGCTTAACTATTGTTGATAGATTTAGCAAATTTGTTATGCTTATTCCTTGCAGGGCCAATGTGACCGCCGAGGATGTTGCCCAGTTGTTCATTCGGCATTGGTATCCGATTGGCGGGATTCCTAGGACTATAGTGTCAGACCGAGATGCCAAGTTTACCAGTCATTTTTGGAGAGCATTGTTTGATAATTTTGGTACTAAGTTGAATTTTTCCAGTGCATTCCACCCACAGAGACGGACGGCCAGACAGAGATATACAACCAGTTGGCCTTTGATGTGCTGAAGCGTTATGTCCACGATCAGCAAGGTAAGTGGGAATCATATTTGCCTTTAGTTCAAGCTGTTTTGAATGATTCTTTTTCTTCAACTATTGGCAGGACTCCATATGAGGCAGCATTTGGAAGACCTTTCCAGTCATTGTTGACCAGGACTTCGTCTTTAGTACCGGAGGCGAACAGAGTGATGGAGTCTTACCAAGAGATTTTAGAGTCAGTAAAAGACAGATTGGCTAAAGCGCAAGAGGCCTACACTCGACAGGCCAATAAAGACCGAAGGGATATGAAGTTTTCGGAAGGGGATTGGGTTTATCCTCGGATTATGAAGCAAAGATTGAAATAGGTGGGCAAGCGATGCCCAAAGTTGTCTTTCAGGAGCTTTGGCCTTTTTCCCATCAGGAAAAAGATTAATGAGGTGTTTATGCAGTTAAAGCTACCTCCGAATTGGACTATGCATGATGTGTTTCACGTCAGTTGGTTAAAGCCATATGCAGGTCCTATCCCTTCAGAAGTCAAAGACGAAGCGGAACCAGATATCGTTGATGAAGCAGAAGTTATGGTTCCAGAACAGATCCTTCTGCATCGTTTCAAGCTTGGCTCAAACTGAAAACTACGACAGTTCCTCACAAAGTTTCAGGACCGAGGGACCCATGAAGCGGTATGGCTCGACAAAGAGTTTTTTGAAGACTATTCGGCGTTATTGACGGATTATTTGGAGGCTATGCAGCTTCCGTCAAGTTAAGCAGAAGGGGATGTCACGTGCATCCCGCACTTGGATGCCACGTAGACATTTCTGTACAGAAGGTGCAGGACCTGGGATGGTGAACTGGTCCCATGTGAGCCCAGTCCGGGACGAGTCAGCCAGGGATCCATCTCAGTTGTCCGAGGTCAGGTGTGCATTGTCCTGCACAGGAGTCTAAGGTCAGGTGTGCATTGTCCTGCACATGAAACAGTGCCAGTCCGTGTTGTGAGTCTCCCTCTGGAATGATATCAGTGACTGTGTGTATTTGGTACGGTACCGGATGCCAGATCACTGAGTAGTTAGTGTTTAGAACAAGGGGCCAGCCCATAGGGCTACCCCGGGTCTTTGTGTGGGCATGGGGATGGTGTGAAATCACCCCCATGAGGGCCAGGAAGGCCCAGGCTGAACCCACCAGCCATGGAGGGGCTGTAGGACAGCCCTAGGACAAGCTAAAGGCAGATTCCAGGAGTATATACCCTTTGTAGAGTTGTAGGGCAAGTATGGGGCAGCCCATACAGGCTGCCCAGCCCTAAGGATGATTGCAAAAGCCTTGTCTAGCCCATTAGAAACAGGCGCATCACTTTCAGCCTGTTAGGAAGAAAAATGCAGCATTTAATGTGATTTATTTCAGCATTTTATGCTCAATTTTCAGTCGTGGGAGCATTAAATGCTGGCCACCTGCAATAGAACTAGCCGACTGCTCATACTTGAGTAGTATAAATAGAGATGGCTACAATCCCATTCATTCAGGTGAAGGATTTCAGGTCAAGGGCAGGGAATTTCCGGCCAAGAAAAGGTCCAAGATTTTTGTATTTTCTTTCAGATTCACATCATTCTAATAAAGCAAATACACCATCCGTGGTGGGGGCCCTACAGAGGGTAATTGGGACCCAATACTGTGTCCTCTCCATCTCTCCCTCTCTCTCTCTATTTTCTGCACATCTCCTCTCAGTTGTGTGTTAATTTCCGTCGCAAAAAGAGTGCTGAATTCCGAGTAATGAAGTTACCGATTCTTCTCCGAAGCTTCCGCGTGTTACATGTCTTTTGGAGTCTCTTTTCACTGGCTCAAGACTGTTCTAGAGTGGTTCTCTCTAGCCCTTTGTGAGAGGAAGGGTTTGGCAGTTCAGAGGGTGGAAACAGGACAAGATTGTGGGCTGTTTTGGATGAGTTTGTGGACTGGTTTTCATGGCTGAGTTTATGGCTATGTGCATGGTTCAGTTAGATGCATATTCAAGGCCTCATGAATTTACAGACTTAGCAGATTAGAGAAGATAACAGTGTGGTGTTCTTGGGACACAAGGCTGTGTAATCTCTACGCTAAGAGGTCCTGAGGATTGGCAGATTGGACTTGTAGACATACGAGCCATGGATGGCCATGTTGTAATCATCTAAATCTTTGAAAAGAAATGATATTGCACTAGGGACTAGAAGATGGGTTGGTCCCCCTCCCTCTCCCTGGAAGGATATGTATTGCCTTGAGGGAGTAAGAATTTCACAAGTACATAAAACGGGTGGATTGGCCTAGCCATACAATGTTAGAATTGTGCATCTCAGTGTTCTGGGGCTTTACCATTTATTTGGGCATTTTATTGTATTTCTCCTATTTATTTGTCCTGTGAGCAGTCGGCCAGCCCTAAGAGGCAGTCGGCCAACTCACTGATGCCTATATAAGGAGTTCCCCATTATTCAATCCATCATCCAATTCACTTGCACATAGTTCAACATCTAGTTGCTGGCCATTGCCATTGTAAAGCGTTACTGCTGTTATAAAAGGTGATCTTGTCCAACTCTCTATCTCCTTTGCACTCTCTCACATGTTTACTGTTTATGCTTCCACCTGTGCTATCTCCTTCATACACCACCGTTTCTTCCAAAATAATTGAACATGAAAACAATTCACAAAAGACTATACTTGCCCACAAGTAGCCCAGCTACAAGCTAGCAATATGGTGCCTAGCACTCTTCACCAAGATTGCCGAGCAATCCCGATTTTTGCAAATGTAGCTTAACTTCAAATCAACCACCTAGTGGCTGAAAATCACCCTTAGGAGAGTGCCCAACACTTCCCAAGGGTTCTCCCGAATAGAAATAGTAGCAACCGGAACCCAGATGATTCTTCCATAGCTTCAATCTTTGGGAATAGTCTTCTTCTTCTTCTTCTAGCTTGAATGGAGACTTTCAATTCTGAAAACAAGAATTCAGCCAGCTTTTAGCGTTTTGGAGAGAGAAAAACACTATGGTATGGCTGGGAAAAAAATACTCTATAATAAGTGCACTAGATAGAGCAATAAACAAAGACCAAGAAGTGTGTTGAAAGGGGTTGAGATTCTGAATTTATAGAGCTGTATTCAGCCTAGAAGGAGGCGCCTAGATGTGAAAAAGTTTACTTTACCATCTTTTCTTTTGAGATAACTAACTTGCGTGCCTTTCTTTTGGGGAGAAGTGAGCTTGCATGCCTTACTTTTAAGAAAAGTAAACTTGGATGTCCTCATGGTCTTAGAGTCCTTTGGGACTTTAAGATACACCCACAAACTCTCAAGGTCCGTCATTGGTTAGCGTAAAGCTGAACACGATCTTGAGCACTCTTTATGCTTTCCCTTGCAACTTTTAGCATATCCTGCATATCTTGCAAGAAATATACTGTTGATTGTAACTTGACGCCCTTATAGTCCTACGGTAATGGGTGACTTTGGCTGATAACCGTACATAGGCATAAATTGGCTAAAACCATACTATTGTTATAAGTAAACTCAATCTGTGGAAGATAACTTTCCTACTTAGACTATCTCTTGGAGACATACGCCCTCAACATATCCTCCATGGTCTGGTTCGTCTCTCCATCTGACCATTCGACTTGGGATGATCCGAAGATGACATGCTCAAGCATGTTTCCAACTTGGAAAATATTGATTGCGGGATCCCAGTCATTGACAAACTCGGGCAGCCCATAGAGCTCATTCAATTGCTCCACGGATAGCTGAGCCAACTCGTGACTCTTTGGTAGGGTTAAATCTAGCCATCTTCGTCAATTGGTCAACGACGACCCAGATTGAGTCATTACCCCTACTAGTTATGGGTAATCCAACTACAAAATCCATCGAGACACTTAAGTCACTTGTTCTCAGGAATTTGCAAAGGATGCAACAACCCTCCAGCTCTAAGCCGCCAGTATTGCAATTGTTACATGTTTCATTTTATTAATTTTGATTTGTCCAACTATGTACCATTTTGTACTTTTACTGTACCAAACTAAAAGCTTCACGAGCATCCATAGTCAAGGATAAGGAGAATTTGAATTTGTTAACTTGAAAAAGAAATTAGACACAGCACGTCCTTGTTTTATCTTATGATAAAGTTTCTCTGGTGCAGCCAAAAGTGAAATTACTGATAGGAGGGCACTTCTTGGACTCCGAGGCAAAAGAGTGGATAGATGTGGTCAATCCGGTTAGTTGGGCATCTTTTTGTTTCCTGACAATAAGCACCATTGTTTTTCCCTTCATTTAAATTTTCAAGAGAAAGTTTCTGAAAGCAAAGATAACGTTGCTCTTTTTTGTTCTTGTGGGTTATATAATATATATTTAGATGTCTTAAGTTTGAGCTTGTACCCCCCTTTTGAGCAGCATGTCACCCAGAAGGGGCCCTTGCCTGAGTGGCTAATATTGCTCATTTTCTAAGCAGGCAACCCAAGATATTGTCTCCAGGGTGCCCTTAACAACAGTTGAAGAATTCAAGGCAGCAGTAGAGGCTGCAAAGCAAGCATACCCCAAATGGAGAGACACTTCTGTGACAGCAAGGCAGCGAGTCATGTTAAAATTTCAAGAACTCATAAGGAGAGACATGGTGAGCTGAATGGATGAAGAGGAAAACTTATGATGCATATATAGCACCTCTGAATATCATGGGTATGCAAATTGACTTCCATTGCTAACTTTTCAATGCAGGACAAGTTAGCTGAAAACGTTACCATGGAGCAAGGCAAAACCCTGGCAGATGCACGTGGCGATGTTTTCCGTGGTCTAGGTTTGTGTCTCTGTGCTGCAAGCAAGGCTGTCTAAAGCTTATGCTTAAAAATTTAACATTCATCTTTCTTTGTATGTTCTTTTGAAGAATTTGCTTTGCATTTCCAAGTTCTGTTCTGCTGTCTTATGATGCAGGAATTTCAAGAGGGTTGTTCTTAGATTGTATGTACAGCAAAGGCTGGACTTTTGTAATGCAGATCTCTCTATACGCTGGACAATCCTTGGGTGCTCTTGCTGCCGGTTGCACAGTCTCTCCCCTGTGCTGCTCCCAAGATTGAAGGAGTAGGGAGAGGGTGGCGTTCTGCCCTCTTATGACATGTATGCCCTCTCATGACACGTAGGCGATCAAATAGAAATTTCAAAAGCATTTTCCTAGATTGTGACTACAGCAAAGGCTGGACCACTGAAATGCAGGTCTCTAAAAAGAAGTGGGGAAAGGGGGCTTCTAAATAGGGAAGAACAAACCCCCAAGCTGGTGAGGCCAGTTTTGACAAGGGTTTAGGTTCCAGCCTTTGCTGTACTTACAATCTAAAACAACCCTCTTGGGTGTTACATGTCTTAAGAGGACTAGTTGGTTGGGGCGTTGCCTTCTGCCCCCACCATGATCTGTATAAACCACACTGTAAGAGGTGATTCCACATTGACTTGGGTGTTACATGTCTTTACAGGATTTTTTAAAGAATTTTTTTTAAAAATAGTTTTGTGCAAAACAAAGACTTCTATTAAGGAAGGAAGGACAAATACAAAGTCACGGCTGAAAGCCAAAATTTCTCATCATAGAGTGTACAATAGTCAAGAAATTTGATAGGGCATCCACCATCAGCCGAAGGCACCAAGATCCTTGAGTCATAGACTCAGGGAGGGGAATCAATAGTCCAATGCTTCCATGAGTGACCTGCTACTCTCAAAATTTAACATTAATAATCAAGCTGCCATGTGCAACAATTAAGTTGGGGATTGCAATGTGCAGATGTGCACCCCCCCTGTACATTGGGGTTATAATAGAGGAACTATTCTAAAATTTTTCTTAAAGAAAGAAAAGAAATTAAATAATAAGAATCATTCATAAAAATATGCAAGGGTATATGTGTGCATTAGCCTTGGCAAAGGATGTGAATATAGTTCACATTTAATTAAATTCAACCCTAGCCACCTAAATCCGCTTGCTTTCTCTAATGCTAGGGCTCCTATAACGGTGTTGGATTAGTTCCTAGTCCCAAGGATTAGTGCCAGGTATATAACATTTATTAGGGAGGGCAAGTGTTTCACATGCGGTTAGAAGAGCCATTTGAAGGCAGGGTGCCCGCAGGGTGCCCGAGGGCCAAGAGCAAGGGAGATCATTTGACCGTAGTAATAGGTAACCCTCAAATTTCTTACGTTGATACTATTATTTTAAGTCGGAGTGCTTGCATGGAAGGTACTTTTAATATGGCAGTTTTCGGACCTAACAACTTGATACGTATGTATAGGCCGGTGTTAGGGGAGATTGTGCACATCCTTTTTGACCTTGGTAGCACTCGCAACTTCATTAATGCTAAACTTGTGTAGAAGCTGGGAATGAAGATGCAACCAAGTGATCATGTGTATCGTGTGAACCTGGTAGTGGGACATGGACAGATCTAGGATAGGCGCGTGACTCAATTACCAATATCTATACAGAGTTATATAGAGTCCCTAGATTTTTTGATTATGAATGTAGATAGGGTTGATGTTATACTAGGAAAAGAGTGGTTTTATAGCCATGACGTCCATGTAGATTGGAAGGGTCATATTGTGTTCTTTGTAATGGAAGATGCTTGAGTGTGTTTGAAGGGTGATTTTGCGGTCCCACCCTCTATTTTGTAAATTCAGTTGGACTTCATAATATAATATTTTGTTATAAAGTGTTTTAATGTGTTTGTCCTTTCATTTGATGAAAATTGTGAATAATGACGGTTATGTTAATAGTTAAATGTTTCGGGGACAGGATTAGAAAGCAGTGTGAGTTTCACATATGTTTTCTCTGCTGGGTTAGGACACGGTCTTCCAACAGGATGGTTGGTCGAACATGGGATTATTTGGGTACGAGGGTCTCAGCTTGTGAGTGTTACACCCTACAGGATGAGCTAGCCGGAGAAGGAAGAAATTGAATATCTCAAGTTTTGGGATAGATCGCAAGGTATTCTTCTTGAGGGAGCTCCATTAAGACGATAGTTGTTGGATGTGTGATTTATTCTGCCATTGATTCCAAAGGTTTACTGATAGGATGGACCACGACATGGGGTGGAGGTGTAGTGCACCAAGACTTAGTTGGGAAAGGATTGATCACCCTGACCTGACTTTACAAGTCTCAAGGAAATTTTATATGGTGTGTATCCTAGTGGTATGGGATGCTACGATCTGTAGCATGTAGAGTTTATGTAGAGTTTCTGGGTATGTATATATTATATTTTCTTAGTTTGCTATGTCCTATCTGTTGGGGATAGTTACCTATGGTAAAAGTTCATGCAAGACTTCGACAAGGAAATTGGATGGGGTTGCTATGTCCAAGCTTCATGTTCCATGTCCAAGCTCTATGCCCAAGTTCCATGTCCAAGCTCTAAATCCACTCGCTCATCCCATAAATAATCTCCACAATTCCTATAGCCTTGTCGATGATGAAAATCCTAGAGAAGCTCTTTTTGGCAAGAAAATTGATATAAAACTTGTTTTAATGGTTTTCGGGCGATAAAAACCTCCAAAAAGCAGTTTTTAGGGTTTTTAAAGCAGTTTTAGGGTTTCTGAAATTTTTAGGGTTTTTGAATTTTTTAGTCCGTAAAGTCACACGGAAAGATGGTGACGTGGAATTGCATTTGCTGGAGGCACTCTGAAATCAGCGGGTAGCGATGAAAAACTCCATGATTTGGTTCATAGATGATGTTGAAGAAGATAATCTCCACGCGTGAATGAAGATGGCAATGCGATGAAGAGGTTCTTCTTCAACTTGATGCTCAAGAGAGGCTCATGGTTCTTTTATACTTGGGAAAGCCTTGCTTTTTGTCAAAAAGTAATGCTTTTGCTTTGCTTTTGTCTTTTTATTAAATATTAGTAATAATAGCCAAAGTTCTTGATTTGTGCATTTACAACTTCAGGGCCTTGCTTTTTGGCCCTAGAGTTGCTTTTTAAGAAAGAGGCTTTTAGCTTTTTGGTCCAGCTTAGTCTCCTCTTTCCAATGGTACCCTTGGCTTGTGGTCAACCTTGTTTGACTTCTTGCTTTTTCTTGCTTTTTGACCAAGAATGGTGCTTTTTCTTAATCAATCCGTATGGACCCTGTCCCCATGTCTTTTTCCACCTGTCTAGTGTCTGGGCATGGATTTCATTATGTGAAATAGAGCTAGGAGGACTAAATAGTTACATTATGACTGGACTGTTATTCATAGCAACAATAAGTACTATATAAGTGAGTCTTGGGTTATTATTGATTCATTGTGGTTTGTGTCTGGACTAAGAGGCTTACTCTTGCCATGGACGTGGCGGATCACAAGTAGTCTTGCCGAGCGTCCCTAAGGGCAAGGATTGGTGGTATGGGACACTAGAGCTGATTGGCTTGGACGTGTGGAAGTGGAATCTTACCCCTTGGTTTGGGGGTGGTTTGCAGGCGTGACCTACGGTTGGGTGGTGAGCTTGCCTGCGCATCTTCTATTTGGTTTGTACTAATCTTGTTTCGTCTTGTGTATTAGGGTTGATCTCTGGGAGGATCTCACACCTTCATGAGCAATCTCTGAGTTTTTCATCAAGCTAGGAGAGTACTCTTTTGCTTAGTTTCAGTTCAGTACTTGTCAGTTTGCTCCTAGGTTAGCTAATCAAGGGTCAAACCAATTATTTGAGGTGTAAGATTCACGGAGACCTTGGGCTGTAGCACAATCAAGTGTTGAATGCTGAGTGTATGTGCAAGAAGCCGGAGGCTCTAGGCACACTGATGATTTGATAATTGAATGATTTGGCTGAGAACTAGGCGCCAGCTTTTATATGGACTTCAAGCTGCTGGTTGGTGGGCTGAGAGGCGGTTGGCCTGTTTTTTTTGGACAAAAATGCTAATAATAGCATTTAATTGCTGCACATGTCTACACTATTGCCCAATATGCTGCTGGCTGACTGTAGTCTCCATGACTTGCTGCTGATTGCAGTATATGCTGGCTGACTACTAGATGAGAACATCCTGTAGGCTGCCGACTGCCACCTGGTGGCTCCTGTAGGCTGCTGACTGGCTACCTATGCCAACCATGGCTAGAAGGTGGCCAAAAGTCCGCCAGGCAACCCCCGTGTTGGGGTTGCCCATAGGCTAGCACATGTGCTATGCCTTACATGCTTGCTGTTGCAATACCTATGCTAAGGTTGACTTCTACATGACTTTATCTAATGAATGACACATGCAGACTCTCTATGTCTGGGAGACTAATCTATGTAGCTCGTGTCTGACATGTCCCGGACTAGGGCTCACAATGGGGTCACGCCATATGACAAATATTCCTAAAAAGGTAATCCTACTTTATACATGTTGCACTGATGTAGAGTCAATGTGTCACGTAGCACTCCAATGCAGGGTGCATGTGAGTGAGTTCACACCGGCTCCATAGGACTAGTGGTAGGCGGAAGGCTAGACCCATGGGATTGGACGGGGTTAGGTTGAGTCTATGGATCTAGTCGTAGTAGAAAAGAATCAAACATTGGAAAGTGGGCGGTGGGGTGGACCTGCACTGCGGTGGGTACTTTCCAATTGAAACAAATTTGTGTTGCTAGAACAAGAAAAACTTGGAACGAGTAGTTTAGTTGGCAATCATTAACAAGGATAGAAGAGTTGCCTTTATAATCGAGGAATTAGGACATCTTGTTGAGCCTCGGGGAGCCACTCGATGTGACCTTCTTGTGAGAATTATGAAGGGAATACTCCTACGTAAGGATTGTTCTAGTCAGAATGAGAGGAGCTGATGGAATAGCCAAGCGTTAGGACATTGTGATATGAGACCCATGCTGCCCACTTCTCAAAAATTAGCGAGATTGTAGAGCAACTTGTAGTCCTTGGCGAGAGTAGAATATAAAGATTTTATACCTCTTTCTCGATGCTATGCCAACCTTAAAACAAGTTTTAATCTTTCAACAAGGTTTGCTATGCCTACTCATTGAACTAATTGGATTGTATTACCAAGAAGTGTAACTTGCCCGAGAAGCGTAAGAGTGTGTGTGCATCGCTTTGACCATGAGCACAATTAAACATTTCGGCATTTAATCATAGCCATAAAACAATCCACAAAGCTAAAAATAAAAGATACACAACTGACACCACATAGAGACTAGAATGGGTCGACCTCCCCCCCCTCCTTGGAGTTTCATTATCCCTGGAGAAATATAACATGTGCAAGCTTTGAGGGCCTCACTCTCCCCATGGGAGATGCCGGATTATCCATATACAATCATAAACCTGTCCTTCATCCAATATGGCTATCCAACATGTCTTTCCATAGGTGCACAAACATGTATAACAACCCACATGGCTCTTCCATACGCGCATAAACTTGTATGACAGCCCATATGGCTCTTCCACAAGCACATAAACCTGTAAACCAATCCATGTGGCTCATCCATGAACTCATAAACCTGTAAACCAGCCCATGACCTCATAAACTGTATAAGAGCCTCTATATTGCATCCATGAGTGCCAAAACTTGTAAACCAGCCCATGTGGCTTATCCATGAGCGCATAAACTAGTATAACAGCTTGTATATTGCATAAAACCAAAAATTTCAGCAAGCTTTAGGACTCTTTTGTTGAAATACAGCTAGCCGGGGTGTGCAGGATGGTGTAGAGTAGTGAAAATCATCTTCCCCAAGCTGGATATGACTATGGTGGGATTAGAAATGAATAAGCAAGAAAATGCTACAATGCCATGTGTAGAGTTGAATTGACAAGTGTGAGGACCCTTGTCTCACTTTTATCCTCTTATTTGTGACATGTCCCAAATCCAAAGGCCAAAAATTCCACAATCTTCAGCTCTAAAAATATCCTAGATAATAGCTAATTTCACATCGGCACTTTGGCAATACTCAATCCCTGTCGAATCCTGGAGGTAATAACGTGAGCGGAAAATAGCAACTTTCCCTAAAATTTAGGAGATGATCTCTTTGTGTTCCACCACATGAGAAATACATGTAAGTACCATGTAGAAACCTGTTTCATTGCTCGATCTCCCCCAAATCCTCAAGAGTTCGTCATACATACTTTCTACTAGACACTTGAGCTCCAAAACCCATTTCTGTGTCCAAGAAACCATCTCGAGTGCATGGACCATGCTACAAACACTTGGTCCTTTGTTCCCCATTCCCAAAGCTTGTACGTTCTTGATCTTTTGGGCATCCAAAGCCCTTCCACACACATGAATTTTGGAGATGCCCAAAATGGTGACAAGAAGAGCAATGCTTAGAGGCACTTAGGACACGCAGCTCAAGAGACCAATTCAGCCACTACTAGTGGAAATGATGACGGGAGCTATGTCTCTAAGAAAATCTTGAATGTGACTTCTAATAATCACAATTCATGTGTAACGTGTAGCTGTTTAGCATTATAATCAACAAGATGTTGGTGTTCCAGATGATACTTCTAATGTGCAGCCAGCACATCGTAAACAACCCTGCACATGCACCTTAAGAGAAAGAGTACCCAAGGTGCCGTAATGAATGCTTTGACTTATGGATGGCAAAGTAGCATCTTGGGAAGGGCAGTCGTGTATGACGGGAAATGCAAAAGATACGTGATTGTTGGATTTAGGTGCAAGCAAGCACATAGATACTTGACACATCTCAAATTCTCCTTTGTGGCCTGCTAATGGATTGGCGTTGGATGAGCCATAAACTACACCGACATTTTAAATAAATTTGGACTATCATGAAAAGATTGATCAATTTCCCAACTAGAGTGCAATAAAAACTGTTGTCTATATCTAGCTCGTGTTCCAGAAGCTCCAACTTTACCTTTTTTGCATTTGAGTGGAAATGGGCCTCTGTCCTGCATATTCAACAAGCCAATTCTTACATGTATGTGTGTTTTATATTTTCTGGCTATGTGTAAATCTGAATCTTGGAACATTGTTACCTCACAATTTTCTCTCTAGGTGACCATATGTTTTGAAACAAAACCTCAAAAACAGTTAGCTATTTTTTTGTGGCCCTCTGTTTCTCTTAACGTATATATATGTCTTTTCAAAACTTACAACAGTATAAACCCGTGTGGTTATTGCCTGAAAGATTCACATAGGATTCAAGACTTTTATGCAGTCAATTAATGATTTCATCGGGCTATATTTGGTCCTTAGATTAGGTTTCACGTACCATTTAAGAAGTATTTTAAAAAACTTTTATGTAAAATGCAGAGGTGGTTGAACATGCCTGCAACACGTCCACTCTGCAAATGGGTGAATTTGTGGAGAACGTGTCTACTGGTATTGACACATACAGCATAAGGCAACCCTTGGGTGTTTGTGCTGGCATCTGCCCATTCAACTTTCCTGCCATGATTCCACTCTGGGTAAACAGTAATTTGATTTCAAAAATATGTAATGCGCATTTTAATGACGTATGATTACAGTAGCTTTTGCAAATTTTTTGTTTGGTTTTGATATGCGCCAATTTAATTTTAATTCAGATGTTTCCAATTGCTGTTACTTGTGGGAACACTTTCGTGTTGAAACCCTCGGAAAAGGATCCAGGTGAGTCAAAGGTTGGAAGCTTCTTTGTAAAGATTATGCCCTCATTTCTGCACAAAACCAGGTTTTTACTTTTTCAGGCCATGTCACCCCACCATGGCCTCTTTCTTTTATGTGTCAGTCCCTTGCATAATTTATTATAGGTTACTTGCTCCAATAGCTTATCATGTTCTGTTAAGTGACAAATGTAGTAGTACGAGGCGAGGTCACAGGCATCCTCTGTCAGGGACGGGCTGCCCAGGGACAGGATGTTCACACAGGGAGCAAGTTGGACCAGATCCAGGCCATGGGGAGGGTGGACTTGGTGCACCCACAAGACCAATGACAAAAATATTCACGAGTTCCATGTGGGAGATACATAGGGCACCCCCTGAACAAAGCATTACGTAAAAACTAACAAGTTTGCCTAGATGATGAAGGTGCTGTATATCAAAGTCTGATGAGATTACACAGCTGTTTCAACACCTTGTCTAGTGATACACCACAAGGATCCAAACTCATGGATTCGCATAATATCAAAAATGGTCTGCAGCCCGGTGTAGCTCGCTTGGTGGAGGATGGGGTTTAATCTTCCTTCCTAAGCTCCTGAGTATTTGATGCATTGTGTGTTTCATCAATGCTAGGGCGTCTAGTGACAGTTTGGCAAGGCGCACCAGGCCGAGTGGCCATGACCAAGCTGGTGAGGAATGAGGATTACCAAAAATTGAGCAACTGAAACTAAACGGACTGAAGAGACTGAGGGATTGCACTTTCGAAGTTGATTAGTTCTACCTTGCCGCCAAGGTATAGATTCCAGGAAAATGTGCTCCTAAAATGGGGACAAAAAAATACACTTGCTTGATCCGAAATAAGCAACTTTGTCATGTGCATGCATGCAAGTGGGTGTCCTCGTGTGTGTGCGTGTGCGCGTTTGCATGCCCCCACGATCACATGCACTGGCACACATGCATACTAAAAATAACTTGAATTATTCAAGTAATATCACATGAATATTGTACGTTTGACATTAGTATGTACCGTCACATATTAATGTAGTAATATTATAGGTGCATGTGTTTTAATATTTAAAAATAATTATTTTATATTTATTATACTTGTATCATATTTAAGATTTGTAAAATTAAATTTAAATTTGATCTCTCTTTAAGTTATGATGTGCCAAACCAGCCCACACCGCAACCACACATGCCACTCGGCCATGTTTTCAACGCTACCAATGTCCCCAGGGCCCTCTTAAAGATGCATAATGGTTGGGCCAAGGACCATGTGGACCTTTGTGCCGAATACTTCGCACATGGGCAGTGCATCATCGCCCCCATTCTTGGAGATCTCTTTAATAGGGCCTTGTGTGAAGGCTTCCTGCCCAATTGGACCACCGACACCGTTGTCTCCATCCATGAAGCAGGAGATCAACGGAACCCAACAACTACATGACCATTATAGCAGGCCATACAATGGCCAAGATATATTGGGTAGTATTGGAGGGGAAGCTCAATTTGCTAGCAGAGAGTCAGGGCCAGAGAGCCACCAGCCAGGCAAGCTTTAGGAGGAATAACTCTATGCTGGATCATATATTTACTCTCTGAGCCATTATTGAGAAGGCGAGGGCACATAAGCAAAAGGTATTACTGTCACCAGGAGGTGAAACTTTTTGCAGTTGTTTTCTTTATTTACATTTCTTTATAAATATATATTTTTCTTTTCTTTCTCTTTGGTTGCTGTTGTTTTCCCCCGGGATCTCTTGGAAGGGTTTGGGCCATTGCAATGTCAGAATGGGTCAGCCAGTGGGACTTTGGACCAGTGGTTGGCTAAGCCGGAGAACTGCACTGAAAGATGAATGACAGTGTCCAGGACATGGCCACTGAATGAGGGCATAGGCTGGTTTACACTAGTAAGTGGCCGCCACTGAAATGTGAATGTATCTAAGCAAATTGTGAAGTGACCATAGTGGTCAATGATGGTCGGGAGACCAAAAGGAATGCAGATGACATCATCCCTAAAATCTAGGGAACTGCTATTTTGGGCAGTGTCGGAATTGAAAAGTGTTCGCGTCAGTTTGTGCGGAATGTCAAGGGGACCAAAAGCTGGCAAAGGACTGTTGTGAGAGTGTGAACCAGTCAGGAGATTTTTAGCTTGGAAGATTGCATGTCGGAATTGAAAAGTGTTCGGGTCGGTTTATGCGGAATGTCAAGGGGACCAAAAGCTGGCAAAGGACTGTTGTGAGAGTGTGAACAAGTCAGGAGATTTTCTGCTTGGAAGATTGCATGTGCCAAGTGTCAAATTTATGTGCATTTTCCACACCGGGAAGAGGGAAGCGTGGGATTTTGGGCTGAATGAGGCTAGTTGCCTCCTTGAACAGGAACCGGTGTAGTTAGTTCCTACACCAAAGCAGGGACGGAAGAGGGTAATAACCTCTTCAATACAACGTTGTTTCAGCACTGTTTAGGTGCTGTTTTTGGGCTGTTATGTTGCCCAGTTGATGCCAGAATGCAGTAGGACTTTGCTAAAGTCCTCGAGAACAGTACAAGGGTTAATTTGGGCTGAAAACAGAGCTGAAAACAGGTCTGTGCAGAAAATTACAGCAAGCTGAATTGTGATATTTTGGACTCCATTGGGTAGTCAGATGTCTATGGAAGTGAGCCTGTCAGTTGGGATTCATTCTGAGATGTTATGGAACAGTTTTAGTGTAGTTATGCTGGCAAATTTCTCCCAGAACTTGTAAAACTCAGCTGGTGCAAGTAGAGTGCTCTGTTGCACTCATGCTTTGTATTTTCCAACTTTTTAACAATAAAGAAATACCGCAAGGAGCGCCGGACTTCAGGGCCAATGTGTTGTTGAGCGAGGGAGCGAGGATTCTGTGATTGTGTGTCTGAGTAAGTCCAGGTTATTTGTGAATGAATTACCGCTTTATGTGTCCATAGACCGGTTTTATGGTTCCGTTGCCGGGACAAGGTCCTCTTTTCTGCAAGAGCCCGGACACGGATTGGATTGGGTGAACAGGAGACACACATAGTGAGGTACAACTGATTACAGGTGAGAAAGAGTACAGTTTCTTTTTTTGGATACAGGTTCTTTTAAACTTTCAGTCGACAGTATGACAGACAAAGAGAAAGGCAAGCTCCCTGCCGAAGAGAGTTCCTCTTCTACTCGCAGACAGCGTATAGAGGTGACAGGTGCCCAGGTGTCAGCCTCTGCTCGGACGGAGCCAGTAGTACAGCCAGCCTTGTTAGAAGAACAGGAACAAGAGGATTTATTTCATGCGCAGCTCCTGAGCATCGTTGGTACCTTTGAACAGCTGGTGAAGAATCCCAGGATGAAGAGATATTTGCAGTCAAGGACAGGGGATTCCCAGGCTGAATCATCTCAGCATGCAGTTGAGAGAGCACAAGAACAAGTGCCAAGGATGCCACGGCATGTAGAGCAGACACCAGCAGTGGCAGCTGATCCAGTGCAGCATGTTACACAGGTACAGGATCAGGCAGTTAATGGTCAGGGCAGTAATGCACAAATGGTTCTGCCGACCATTCCTCCTTTGGTTGCTGCCCAACCTGGTTATTTTGGTGGTGGGTCTATTTTCCAGGCCATGACTAGACCGCCCACAGCTTTGCCAGGTTTGATGCCAAGAGGGTCACCAGGACTGATGCCTACAGAATTTGTGAACCCTCTTTATGCCAACATAGGTGTGCAGCGTGGACTTCAGACACATTTCAGTCCAGTTTTGATGCCTGCAGCACCTGTTAATGTGGCTGAATTTTCTCAGCCTAGTGGACAAAGGGCAGCAAGGACTAGTGCAGAGAAAGTGCAGAAGGATTTACCATTCTTACAGCCGCCAGTCTATGATTACTTGACCCCCAAGAGCAGTAAGCAAAAGGATTACAAAGAAGGTGGTCAAGCAGTGAAGTTTGAGACTTTCAGTGGGATGCAGGACAAATTGAAAGCGCTGACTTTCATTCAGCAGTTTGATGCAGCATTCACTGGAGGCAACTTCACAGAGTCTTCTAAGGTGCGGAAGGCTGCTACTTTCTTGAAAGCTAACGCATTGGAGTGGTGGACCTCACTGTTGCTGCAAGGACAGGCACCTGCTACATGGGTCCAATTCAAGCAGCAGTTCTCTTTTGCATGGCTAACAAACACCTTTGAAGTGGATGTGATGACAGCATGGCACAAATTGGATGCAGCTAATTGTGCAAATCTAGAAGAGTACAATAAGAAGTTTTGGGATGCACTCTTGCCAGTAACTTCTTACAGGACAGTGCCATTGTCAAAGCAAATAGAGAAGTATTGCTGTGGTTTGCCCAAAGAGATCAGGGATTACTGTATTAAGACCAATGTTTCCAACATGACTCAACTAATTGAGAATGCAAACATGGCTAATGCACTGCTTCAGGGAGGTTCAGGTGGTTTCAAGAGCACAGTGAAGAAGGAACCTCAAGGCAAAGGACAGAAGAGGCCACTGTATGGCAAGTCATTTGAAGAGAGAAAGACATTGATGCAAGCTGGGAATTGTTTCATGTATGAACAGAAAGGGCATATGGCTGCAAAATGTCCACAACACCCAGCAAAAGATGCGGAGGATAAACAAGGGCCACCCAAGAAGAAGACAATGCCGAGTGCAGGATTGATACCTGACGTGGTTGGTGACCAGCCATGTGATGATGCGACAGAATTGTGCAGAGCATGGGATAAAATCAGAGATGCTACAGTGCTGATTTTCTTTGACCCTGGTGCTCGAGCCAACTTTATTTCACCAGCATTGGCAGCCAAGTTGGGAATTCGTGCTGAAGAGATGGGACCAGTTGGACAGGCTGATTTGGCATGCCCTGGGCATTCAGTTCCTGTCACTCCTATACTTGGCAAACTTTGCATGCATATACAGAATTATGTCGACACAGAGGAGTTTCTTATCATGCCCTTGGAAGGATGTGATGTCCTGTTAGGAATTCCATGGTGTCATAGGAAACATGCAGTGTTGGATGCTTTCAACAGGAAAATCACAATTGTACATAGGGACAAGACTCATGTTCTGGATGTGAAACTGAAAGGAGAGTCTGTCCCAGTTATTTCTGCTTTTCGAACATGAATTTTGAATGACCTGTACACTTGTATCATATGTTTGGCAATGTACAGTTTTGACATTTGTTGTCAATGACTTAATCAATGAATGAACTTTCAGTCCTTTGAAGTTGTATCTGTTACGCTTCAAATGAATGATTTACATGTTGTGACACTAATAGTACAAGATATATGTTATCGCCCTGTGTTGCATCCGGAAACATGTATTTGAAAGGCTTGAACCTGCGATGGCACAAATGGTAGTGGGGAATTCCTATCATCGTCCCGTGTCATCCGTTGGCAGTTGATACATGCGATGACACTAATCACCTGGGGAATCTTGTGATCGTCCTGTGTCATCCGGTTGCATGTGGACTTGCAATCGAGGTCGCTTGCTTCTTTCAAGAGGGGGGTATGTCACCAGGAGGTGAAACTTTTTGCAGTTGTTTTCTTTATTTACATTTCTTTATAAATATATATTTTTCTTTTCTTTCTCTTTGGTTGCTGTTGTTTTCCCCCGAGATCTCTTGGAAGGGTTTGGACCATTGCAATGTCAGAATGGGTCAGCCAGTGGGACTTTGGACCAGTGGTTGGCTAAGCCTGAGAACTGCACTGAAAGATGAATGACAGTGTCCAAGACATGGCCACTGAATGAGGGCATAGGCCGGTTTACACTAGTAAGTGGCCGCCACCGAAATGTGAATGTATCTTGAATTCTAAGCAAATTCTGAAGTGACCATAGTGGTCAAAGATGGTCAGGAGACCAGAAGGAATGCAGATGACATCATCCCTAAAATCTAGGGAACTGCTATTTTGGGCAATGTCGGAATTGAAAAGTGTTCGCGTCAGTTTGTGCGGAACAAGGGTTAATTTGGGCTGAAAACAGGTCTGTGCAGAAAATTACAGCAAGCTGAATTGTGATATTTTGGACTCCATTGGGTAGTCAGATGTCTATGGAAGTGAGCCTGTCAGTTGGGACTCATTCTGAGATGTTATGGAACAGTTTTAGTGTAGTTATGCTGGCAAATTTCTCCCAGAACTTGTAAAACTCAGCTGGTGCAAGTAGAGTGCTCTGTTGCACTCGTGCTTTGTATTTTCCAACTTTTTAACAATAAAGAAATACCGCAAGGAGCGCCGGACTTCGGGGCCAATGTGTTGTTGAGCGAGGGAGCGAGGATTCTGTGATTGTGTGTCTGAGTAAGTCCAGGTTATTTGTGAATGAATTACCGCTTTATGTGTCCATAGACCGGTTTTATGGTTCCGTTGCCGGGACAAGGTCCTCTTTTCTGCAAGAGCCCGGACACGGATTGGATTGGGTGAACAGGAGACACACATAGTGAGGTACAACTGATTACAGGTGAGAAAGAGTACAGTTTCTTTTTTTGGATACAGGTTCTTTTAAACTTTCAGTCGACAGTATGACAGACAAAGAGAAAGGCAAGCTCCCTGCCGAAGAGAGTTCCTCTTCTACTCGCAGACAGCGTATAGAGGTGACAGGTGCCCAGGTGTCAGTCTCTGCTCGGACGGAGCCAGTAGTACAGCCAGCCTTGTTAGAAGAACAGGAACAAGAGGATTTATTTCATGCGCAGCTCCTGAGCATCGTTGGTACCTTTGAACAGCTGGTGAAGAATCCCAGGATGAAGAGATATTTGCAGTCAAGGACAGGGGATTCCCAGGCTGAATCATCTCAGCATGCAGTTGAGAGAGCACAGGAACAAGTGCCAAGGATGCCACAGCATGTAGAGCAGACACCAGCAGTGGCAGCTGATCCAGTGCAGCATGTTACACAGGTACAGGATCAGGCAGTTAATGGTCAGGGCAGTAATGCACAAATGGTTCTGCCGACCATTCCTCCTTTGGTTGCTGCCCAACCTGGTTATTTTGGTGGTGGGTCTATTTTCCAAGCCATGGCTAGACCGCCCACAGCTTTGCCAGGTTTGATGCCAAGAGGGTCACCAGGACTGATGCCTACAGAATTTGTGAACCCTCTTTATGCCAACATCGGTGTGCAGCATGGACTTCAGACACATTTCAGTCCAGTTTTGATGCCTGCAGCACCTGTTAAGGTGGCTGAATTTTCTCAGCCTAGTGGACAAAGGGCAGCAAGGACTAGTGCAGAGAAAGTGCAGAAGGATTTACCATTCTTACAGCCGCCAGTCTATGATTACTTGACCCCCAGGAGCAGTAAGCAAAAGGATTACAAAGAAGGTGGTCAAGCAGTTAAGTTTGAGACTTTCAGTGGGATGCAGGACAAATTGAAAGCGCTGACTTTCATTCAGCAGTTTGATGCAGCATTCACTGGAGGCAACTTCACAGAGTCTTCTAAGGTGGGGAAGGCTGCTACTTTCTTGAAAGCTAACGCATTGCAGTGGTGGACCTCACTGTTGATGCAAGGACAGGCACTTGCTACATGGGTCCAATTCAAGCAGCAGTTCTCTTTTGCATGGCTGACAAACACCTTTGAAGTGGATGTGATGACAGCATGGCACAAACTGGATGCAGCAAACATGGCTAATGCACTGCTTCAGGGAGGTTCAGGTGGTTTCAAGAGCACAGTGAAGAAGGAACCTCAAGGCAAAGGACAGAAGAGGCCACTGTATGGCAAGTCATTTGAAGAGAGAAAGGCATTGATGCAAGCTGGGAACTGTTTCATCTGTGAACAGAAAGGGCATATGGCTGCAAAATGTCCACAACAGCCAGCAAAAGATGCAGAGGATAAACAAGGGCCACCCAAGAAGAAGACAATGCCGAGTGCAGGATTGATACCTGACGTGGTTGGTGACCAGCCATGTGATGATGCGATAGAATTGTGCAGAGCATGGGGTAAAATCAGAGATGCTACAGTGCTGATTTTCTTTGACCCTGGTGCTCGAGCCAACTTTATTTCACCAGCATTGGCAGCCAAGTTGGGAATTCGTGCTGAAGAGATGGGACCAGTTGGACAGGCTGATTTGGCATGCCCTGGGCATTCAGTTCCTGTCACTCCTATACTTGGCAAACTTCGCATGCATATACAGAATTATGTCGACACAGAGGAGTTTCTTATCATGCCCTTGGAAGGATGTGATGTCCTGTTAGGAATTCCATGGTGTCATAGGAAACATGCAGTGTTGGATGCTTTCAACAGGAAAATCACAATTGTACATAGGGACAAGACTCATGTTTTGGATGTGAAACTGAAAGGAGAGTCTGTCCCAGTTATTTCTGCTTTTCGAACCTGAATTTTGAATGACCTGTACACTTGTATCATATGTTTGGCAATGTACAGTTTTGACATTTGTTGTCAATGACTTAATCAATGAATGAACTTTCAGTGCTTTGAAGTTGTATCTGTTACGCTTCAAATGAATGATTTACATGTTGTGACACTAATAGTACAAGATATATGCTATCGCCCTGTGTTGCATCCGGAAACATGTATTTGAAAGATTTGAACCTGCGATGGCACAAATGGTAGTGGGGAATTCCTATCATCGCCCCGTGTCATCCGTTGGCAGGAGATACATGCGATGACACTAATCACCTGGGGAATCTTGTGATCGTCCTGTGTCATCCGGTTGCATGTGGACTTGCAATCGAGGTCGCTTGCTTCTTTCAAGAGGGGGGTATGTCACCAGGAGGTGAAACTTTTTGCAGTTGTTTTCTTTATTTACATTTCTTTATAAATATATATTTTTCTTTTCTTTCTCTTTGGTTGCTGTTGTTTTCCCCCGAGATCTCTTGGAAGGGTTTGGGCCATTGCAATGTCAGAATGGGTCAGCCAGTGGGACTTTGGACCAGTGGTTGGCTAAGCCTGAGAACTGCACTGAAAGATGAATGACAGTGTCCAAGACATGGCCACTGAATGAGGGCATAGGCCGGTTTACACTAGTAAGTGGCCGCCACCGAAATGTGAATGTATCTTGAATTCTAAGCAAATTCTGAAGTGACCATAGTGGTCAAAGATGGTCAGGAGACCAGAAGGAATGCAGATGACATCATCCCTAAAATCTAGGGAACTGCTATTTTGGGCAGTGTCGGAATTGAAAAGTGTTCGCGTCAGTTTGTGCGGAATGTCAAGGGGACCAAAAGCTGGCAAAGGACTGTTGTGAGAGTGTGAACGAGTCAGGAGATTTTTAGCTTGGAAGATTGCATGTGGAAAAGGCTTAAAAATGTGCCAAGTGTCAAATTTATGTGCATTTTCCACATTGGGAAGAGGGAAGCGTGGGATTTTGGGCTGAATGAGGCTCATTTGCAGCCATTATGGTGGGTTGTTGCAGGTTAAGAGCCATTGTGGTGCACTCCCTTGCCCTGCAACTCATGTATTGAGGGTTGAGCTTGCTCCCTACAGCCTCTCTCTCTCTCTCTCTTGCAGACTATGGTAATGCTCTCATCAGATAAAATCAAGAACAGTTGTGTGAATTTCATGCTTATATGCAGAGGCTAGTTGCCTCCTTGAACAGGAACCGGTGTAGTTAGTTCCTACACCAAAGCTGGGACGGAAGAGGGTAATAACCTCTTCAATACAACGCTGTTTCAGCACTGTTTAGGTGTTGTTTTTGGGCTGTTATGTGAAGACAGAGCTGAAAACAGGTATGTGCAGAAAATTACAGCAAGCTGAATTGTGATGTTTTGGACTCCATTGGGTAGTTTGATGTCTATGGAAGTGAGCCTGTCAGTTGGGACTCATTCTGAGATGTTATGGAACAGTTCTAGTGCAGTTATGCTGGCAAATATCTCCCAGAATTTGTAAAACTCAGCTGGTGCAAGTAGGGTGCTCTGTTGCACTCGTGCTTTGTATTTTCCAACTTTTTAACAATAAAGAAATACCGCAAGGGGCGTCGGACTTCGGGGCCATTGTGTTGTTGAGCGAGGGAGCGAGGATTCTGTGATTGTGTGTCTGAGTAAGTCCAGGTTATTTGTGAATGAATTACCGCTTTATGTGTCCATAGAGACCGGTTTTAATTACTGTTGATTGGTGGATTTGATTTGGTCCCCACCTCCTAGATCAGCTGATGGTGCTTCAATTTTCATTAGATGTGATATGGGGAGTGATGGCCCTCAGGGACCATCAGGAGTAGTACGATAGGGGTCAAACAGGGCTGCGCGCTGTCTCCTACATTTTTTGGGCTATATATCAATGAGATCTCATCATTTGTGGACAGAGTTGGGGGGGTAGTGGAGAAGCCAATGCTATCCTCTCCAATAGTAATGATAATCCACTGTGCACGCCCCGGGACAATGACTCCTGAGCCAGTCCACTGCCGGTAGTAGCAGCTGCTCACTGGCAAGTATACACACTTCTCCCTATGTCCCAGAGGGGACGAAGGATGGGGACCAGAAGGTGTGACTCCTGCTTGGAAGAATCTTCCCACACCTGCGGGTGCGCCCCTCTGAGAGATGATGCTCCTAGAGGAACAGAATGTCTATGGGTCCCCCCACTATGGCCCCCCTAAACCCTGAATGTTCCATGAAACAATCCGCATATCAATCTTTGTGTGATGCGGCACTAGTGGAACTGCCCTCCACTCGAAGAGTCTTGAGCGAGGGTTTAGACAGGGAATAATCACAACCCGTGCAGGGGCAAAGGCGCGCCAGGTGGGCACTAATCGTGTCCTCCATGACTCTGTGCGAGCGCGCGCATATGCATACTCCGGACTCCATCGATCACAGTGGAGGTATCTGTAAGAGGGGGGAAGAGTTAGCACAGCAGAAGTATGCATGAATACAAAGAACAACACCTCTAGGCTAGAGACTACCATCTCCCCTTCTTGGCCTCGATGGGAGGTGGCAATGGTCATCTCTACTGGCTCAGAAAATCGGTGAATCAAGCGATGGACGGATCCGGTTGGCTGCCTCCGCTCCGTGTTAGCCGCTCCGGGTCAGGGGCTGTTGGGGGGCGACGAGAGTGCTCTGGAGAGGTAGATGGGGGGGGGGGGGTAGGGATGGCTCGGATGATAAAGGTGGGGCGGAGTGAATTGCGGTGGGTATCGTTGGTGTCGAGGCTGGGGGAGGAGGAGGGGGAGGGGGTGGGGGTGGTGGGGGAGGCGGCGAGGGAGGGCGGAGGGGCGGAGAGACCGGGGAGGGGTAATGCTGTGAGAGATCCACCAGAGAGGAAAGCTGTGGGGAGGGCCTCGCTGGGGGCTCAGAGAGACCGACCGGCCTCTCCGAACACTGGGGTTCCCGCGGGGGGGGGGGGGGGGGGATCTCGATGAGGGATCGGTCGCCATCTAGTGGGGCCGGAGGGGGCTGCTCCGGGATTGAAGAGGGCACGTCACCAATGGGAAAATGCTGAGATAAATGCTCGTAACGGTTCTTTGATAGAACCGAATCCTCTTGAGATCTGCCAGCGTGGCGTGCGGCGGCGGCGCTTGGCTCTGGTGGTCATCTGGTGGCCCGGGCGCGGGCCACAACTGTTCGCCACTCGCCTGCAGCTGGGTCACCCGAAGTTAGGGCCTGGTGCTCTGTTGCCTGAGGGCCTGCCTCTCTCTCTACCCCCTGGTGAGGATCAGCACGAGAACCGGGGGGAGGAACTCCTGGTTTGCCGTTGAGGGCAAGCTCTGGCTAAATGACCCATCTGTCTGCAAATGAAGCATTGACCTGGAAGGCCTGAATACTCCACCCGTTGTTGTATGGGGTCGCCCCGGAGACTAGGAATAGATATACAATGCGGTACAGACTCCGACGAGGCCACACAGACACGGAGGTCCGTCCTAAGGCCTGGGAAGCAAATTGTCACTGTGAAGCCCGAAACACTAGCCAATGGGTCAGACGTTGGATCGAAGCCGTGCTGCCACCGTGCAAAGAAGGCCTGTGCCGTATACGGAGTGCAAGGGCACTCAACTGCATGACTCGGTCTGACGCTGATGGCGAGTTGAACTCCACTTGGTAGTATCCTCGCCACAGAGGGTGAATATCGATGATCTTTGTAGGTTCGCCAATGAGGCTGGCTTGTAAAAGATCCCTGAGCTATCCGTGCATAGGGCGGCTACCAACAATTTTGCAGACTAGGGTGGAGGCCTCAAGTGAGGCAACAATCGTGGCGAGAGCCTGAAGATCCGCTTCGGAGAAGGAAATGCAAGCAATGACGGCTTCGATTGGGGATGACGGAGTGGCTGACATGGAGTCCTCCCGAGGGTGAAGACCAGAATAGGCCGAAGCTTGCCGAATAAAGATAAAAAACCCCAGAAGCCAGGAAGCACCAACCTGCGCACGGGAGGGGAGAGAGGAGAGGCGGAGAAACGAAGAGGAGGACGGACAGAAAAAAGGGGAAGAGGGGGGGGTGGGCGGGGGGGAACGAAGGAAGAGGGGGGAGGGTTGAGGCGCAGAGAGAGGGGGGGGGGTGCAGGCAAAGGAACGAACAGGGGAGCGGACAGAGGGGGGAGGGTTGAGGCGCTGAGCAGTAGAGAGGGGGGTTGGGGCTCAGGAGCTTGCACGACTTGTGTTCTTCTATTTTGACATGGTAACTCTTTATTTTTACAAGATACTTTACAACATATATATGTACAAAGCTGTCCAAAAATAATATGTATACATCCATAGATGTACTTTTCAGCTTAAAAATCTGCACAAGAACATTCAAAATACCTATGCTTTATGACCATGTAGCTATAGGTGTGCATACATACATCATTTTGCTGTCAAAGGTATCCATGTCAATGGTGATAAGCATATGCATTAAGGGTACTCACAAACCCATGGTGGCAGCCATACTCATTTTGGTACTCACAGACCCATGGCAGTAGCCATATAAAATTTCCCCAAAACATGCATGCATTTCGACTGTGTCGTCCCAAGCTGTCTCTCCTTCACAACTATGCATCTGTAGTATATAAGACTCTCGTTGTCCTTAGCAGGGGAGCTCCTGGTTTTTCTTATGTATTGTATTCTGCTTCTTCTTACCTTTCATTCTTTTCATTTGCAGCCTTCTAATCCTTGCTTTGCTGTTGTCCACCCTTTTCCACAAAAGTGTTAAAAGTAGTGTGATAAATGTGTCTAATGGCAAACTTTGCCTAAGGTTCATGATCAAATGTAATAAGGTCACTTGTATGGTTGATGAATGAGATGAGGTGCACATGTAGGGTGATGTCAAAGGACATGCCTTTGACATGAAAGGTGGCAACCACCTTCTTCATCATATTGTACGTGTGTGTATTCCCATAATGGAATAATCACAATCGTGTTCTTTCTTTATTGCTTCCTGTGCATGCTAATGTGTGTGAGATAGAGGGAGAGAGACCCTCCATTTCAGCCAACAAATTGGTATCAGAGCAACCATGGCTCTCATCCTTGATCCTGGGTAGAGAAATGCAAGGGTAAGGAAGCCTGCAGTTAAAGCTCTACAGAAAGCATCAACAACTCTGTGTACATAGTCGTGCATGCAGCGGAACACAATAAAGGGATCATCATTTACAGTAAAAGGGCTCATCGTTTGCAGCCCTGCAGCCACATAACAGAGCCTCTCGTACAAGCAGCCAGCTTGCTGGCTATAGCAACACAATAGAGGGGCTCCATGCAATCCTGCAACTGAAGCATCCTTCAACGAGGTGCAATGTGAAGACCTGAAACAAAGCATCGGGCCATCTAGTCGTCCTACAGAGTAGCCGGCAACCAGTCTGCAGATTCAAAGAGCCGCCAGTGCAGACACGTAGAAAAGAAACGAAGGAAAAAAAACAAAGGTTTAATTAAAAAACATAAACCTAATGTTGTAAGGTTTAATAAACCTTAAAAATGAGAGCATGGATCCTCTTACCCTCGATGAGAGCATCTAGGTTGTATTGAAAGGCTGGTAAACGTTTCATCTGGAGCCCCCGTGTGATTGGTTGACCCGAGCATACCACACATGCATTTCTAATATTACCATGTTAATGTATAATGGTTCATACTATTGGTATATGTATGAAAGTAAATAAAAATAAATAAATTCAAGTATCATTATGTATAAACTTTAGATTTCAAAAAAATAGAAATAGATTTAGGTCAAAAGAAAATCAGAAACCTAAAATGTAGGTTAAACACAGTATTTTATATAAATTTGTAACCATAATAACAATAATATTATAAAGATAACATTCATTCAAATATGTACAAAAATCATTTTTAAAAAAAATCTAAATTTATATCTGCACACAATTGCATACATGCAAAAGAATATGTGTGCAATGTGGAGTTGTGCCATAGAAAGGATCAAAGAAGAAGAACCCAACAATTTGACATGTGTAAACAATGTGGTTGTCTTTCAGGGGCAGCCATGTTGTTGGCAGAACTTGCAGCAGAAGCTGGTTTGCCACCCGGTGTGCTAAATATCATCCATGGAACTCATGTAGGTACTATCTATGTTTTATGGTGTTCTTGATGAATCCAATTCATATGACTTCTTAGTTTGATTGTATGGTTTTGTATGTGTAGGATGTTGTTAATCTTATATGTGATCATCCTGATATCAAAGCAGTCTCCTTTGTGGGTTCGGATGTGGTAATTTCTGAACTGATTAATATCAAAGCTAGATAATAGTTTCCATGTTCTTTTTAACCTTTTTTGTATTCAAAGGTTTTAAAATCAAGATAAATCAAGACTATCACATGGTACCTTTTCACTCACTCAAAAAGAAAGCTGCCACTCTGTGTAGGCTGAGATTTGTAAAATTTTTATGGTCTGAATAGATGTTCTAAGTCTTAACAAATTGTAGAAAGGAGTAAAGAGCTCTCTCTTTACATTGGTCCAGCCTACTTGCAGCAGATATACATACATGTGCGTATACTCGCCCCTGCAAACTCCCCACCCACAAAAAAAGAAGAAGAAAAAACCACCACTACCACCAACACGCGCGCGCCCGCACACACACATTTTATTAATGTCTTCAAAAGACCCAAAGGGCCTATGAGACCAAACAGTAGTACATTTCCATGAAAATACTGATCCATGAGAAAAACTGAAACTAGTGATACCTATACTAGGAACATGTAAGTGAAAAAAGCTAATATAGATAGCCATGTGCGCAGAGCTGTGATGATGATGTCCCCCTCCTGCAGTGAAACCTCCTCATGCCGTCAGAGTATGTCATGGATCTGGATCTGACGCGTGGTAGGTTGGGATCCCTAGGGGTGGGGCCGTGGGGGCGTCTAGCTCTCAGAAGAGAGAGAGATCACCATCAAATCACCTAATATCGTCGCACCTCCCTAATCATCTCATGCTACCCTTGATTCTCTCAACTACATCCATGAATCTCTCAACCATCTTTTCACCTTCCCCTTCACCTTTTATAATGCCACCAACCAAATAACCTTAGAACACAACCTTTGATTTCACACATACGGAATACCTTTGTCTAATGCCCTGTAGACCTTCACATGTGCACACAATTTTAAGGCTCATGTGCTGCCCCTCAAACACACTATCCATCACAATAATTTCCAACAATCCCCCTTAGTGATGGATTCCCTTGGCACTCATGCGTGCCTGCCGCTAGGAGTAGACTAGGCAAGTTGACGCCAATTTCGGTCTCTCCCAGAACCTTGTTCACCCTCACGACAACGGTCAAATCTTACACTTTTGGTGGGAGCAGCATGGACACATGATGTAGGAATCATGCCCTTACAACTCGCCCATAGTGAGTCTAAGAGCACATCGCTCTCCACATATCAATGCACATGATTACAACCATTTTGGACCAAAAATTTGGGCAGTGCACTCAACCACAAGTGAAATGTAGGAGTCGTCCGCTCTCTTGATTAGAAAATGAATGTCCATGTAGCATTCATTGTTCAAACTAGAGCCTACAAACCACGAACTATTTGTATGGAATACATTGATGCCGGATGGCCCCCATTGAAATGTCTATGCATCTAGAATAAGTGAGCTACACAAACATGATGCTGATGACCATTTTCTTGGAGTGCAGTGAAAATACATAATCATTTTTGGCGTGTGAGCCAAGGCAGAGGACCCCATGTGCATTGATCTGGGTGTTATAAACCTGAATACCCTCGAAGGCCTCTGAGAACATAGGTTTACAACACAAGATCTCAAAGGCCATCATGTGTACAAGGATGTCATGTTTACAAGATCTTATGCAAGTCGTTTTATACCAAAAATTTAGACCTTAACTTTTTAGGGGTTTTCAAGGCCAAAGGAAAGAACATTTTCAGGAGAGAGGCTTGCCATCACTCACAGAGGCTTATGAGTGCACCATGTGCCACCTGCCGGAGAGCGTTTGCTGGAGAGTTGAAGAGATCTGTGCGGAACTGATTAGCGCCACTGATGTCACCCCAGAAAGCTTCTTGCAGGCCGCCGATGGTGAGAGAGCTATGTGTTGCTTCTGGTAGAAACCAGGTTTAGCTGGGGCTGACAAACTCTTTTGAGAATGGAAGCCACTACTTGCTTCTGTGTTGCACTCGAGTACTTGCTGATCTCTCTCTTTATTCTTAACATAAGGGCAGTGGTCAACACAGAAATTGAGAAAAGTAAACAAAGGGAGTTAATGGCTGTCACGTGCACACCCATCAGGTGTACAAGTGGCATGGCATCATCAAGCATTAAACAGGAAATCCAAGTATTCGTCAGGCATATATCAGATTTAGCATGGGGGTGTTTCAGCGCCAACATCAGCACTTTAGTCATCATGAGCATATAAGGCATTCATGTGCATCAGGTTGGGGCTGTTAGCATCAACCGACAGCGCATTTGCACCAGCCGACAGCATTTTATGGCCAGCCGACGAGCATTTATGGCATTTATGGCCAGTCGTGAGCATCCAGGAGCTGGCCGACTGCAGCAAGGCTGGCCGACCAGCATCATTCACACATATAAATAGAAGCGCATCCATTCAGTCCATGAGATATCAGCGTTTCAGCATACAGTATCTCATCCAGTTCAGTTCAGCGCATCATCATCCAGTTTGGTCCATCAGTTCAGCAAACGCATTGAGCATCCATCTCCTCAGCGTTTCCTTCCTAGGCAACAAGGAGAGCATCTGCGTTTCAGTTGAGCATCACATCAGTTCCAAGCCACCCCTTCAGCGTTTCCTTCCCAGGAGACAAGGGAAAGTCAGTGGGACAGCAGTTCATCCAGCATATCAGCATATTCAGCATCATAGGCAGCATATTCAGCATATAGTTCATCATTCCTACCTCCTACATAGAGGGAAGCCGGCATCGAAGGGTGGACCTCAGCATTGGAGCAAGGAACAGTCCTCAGCATCAGCCCATTCCTCTCATCCCGAGAAGGATCTTCATCTAGGACAACATCATAGATCTATTTAGATCTCATTGTAACCCATTCATCTAATATAGTTGCATTGCATTGCATTGACACTATCTGTCTTTTCTTAAGCATCATTAAGTGCAGTTTAGTCAGCCTAAGGTTGTGTTTACGACGGTCAATTCTCCCTCACGTCACAATGGCCCTCAAAATCTGTGTTGGGGGACTATTAGAGGGATGGAAGAATTATGGGATTGTGAGAGGAATTACGTCTTGCCAGTTCCAGAAATCCAACAGAAAGAGTTGACCATAACAAAACCTTTCCTATAATACCAGAGTCAACAAGGTGGATGCCCTTAAGCAGTCAAGGAAACTGATATGTATGTACATACATACATACAGTTATGTATTTGTATATGTATATACATAGAGAGAGAGAGAGGGAGAGGGATAGAGAGAGAGGTTCTTTTGTCTGTATATATATATATATAGAGAGAGAGAGAGAGAGAGAGAGAGAGAGTTGTCCGTGATGTGTGTTGTGATGCCACAGGCTGGTATGCACATTTATTCAAGAGCAGCTTCACAAGGAAAACGGGTCCAGGTGAGTGAGTAAGCTATTGATCTTTCGTGTTTTATTCTTCTATGTGAAGGTATTCAAATCTTTGAATTTTAAACGTGCTGCTGTGCCATGCTGACTACCTACACTGAGCAGTGCAACATGGGTGCTAAGAACCATGCTGTTGTGATGTCGGATGCTGATGCTGACATGACTGCAAATGCACTTGTTGGTGCTGCATTTGGAGCAGCAGGCCAGCGCTGCATGGCAATCAGTACAGCTGTTTTTGTCGGAGATTCACGACCTTGGTAACATTTTTATCCCATCAATAGTCAGCTGAGAGATACACATCAATGTCTTTTAGTTCAAAGTCTCTGAAAATGGTGGTTTCATTTGGGGCTTTTGATTAGGAAGCATGCACGCGTTTTTGATAGTAAACACGTGAAGTGCCTGATCAAGGCTTGCATGTGTTTTTAAGCACTTGTATTATTAAGCTTGATATGATAATCCCATGGTTTTATAAAAAGAGCTTCCTAGTCCTCTTCTACCTTGGGAGGCACTCGATCACTTGGCAAGGGTATAAATAATGATGTAGAAGGAATGCTTTAGTAATCTATGTGGTATAAATCTTCTCTACAGAAACAAACCAGCCCAAGGCCACTTCAACACTATGTACAGGTGTGCCTGACGAGTGAGTAGAATGCATCACCGACATTTAGCTTCCTGGTTGGGCTTTCTTAGTAGCGCACAGATGTGGACCCAAGGATAGTGGAAAATTCGTTATGATCCTTGATAATTGAATTCGCAGGAGGATTTGACAGTGCGTTGGCTGGGGTGGTTAATGAGTCCCCCAACTATTTCACCCTAAAATATGTAAAGGTCTCACCCATCCTTGTGATGACACATGAGTGGAACAGCTTCCCCCCATCCCCACAGGCACAGCATCCCTCCCTGAGGCAGAGCCCCAGGAGGATGCTAAGAGGGTCACAACTGCTCCTCAGGACCACAGTACTCCAGCGGTTCCCAGGGCCCCCTAAATTAAAACAGGCCATTTGAATGGCAATCACTAAGCCAGACCTCAGAGATCCCTTATAGTTGACATGATGATGTTGGTCTAGTTGAATTGATTTTTAGTAGCCATCAAGGCTACAAAATGGACAAATCACATTTCAAGGAATGTCTTGAAAGGTTTTTGGTGTCTCACCGGTGTAACCTTCAAATTCTCTTTTTTCTTTGGAGTAGAGCATGATTATAAAAGCCTTAAAAATTTCCCTTGCAAGTTGTTGCCAGGCATAACATTCAGCAGTGAGCACTACCTTAAAAATTTCTTTGGAGTTGTAAAGAGGTAACTATTTTGTGTGAGAGGCTCTTCTCATGGCCATGGTTCACATGAATGCCTTGCATTGATGTTGGCTGGAGGCTCAAGTCAGGACCACTTATGTTCTCTGATGGGTCTCAAAAAGCTTCATTTCATAGAGCCCTTATGTAAGGTTATAACAGGCCGGGCAGCCCAAGGAGAGAGAATGGGCATGACGTGGAGGGTGACAAAGATTTGATGGGAGAGGGGTTGACATAAACATGGTGAAATGCCTAGGAGGAGTTTCAGTGTTCCCTTCCTTGGAAGGGCTGTTAGGTTTTCTAATGCTTATGTACTCTCCCCGCATTTTTTGGGTGCTTAAAGTTTTCATCTTTTTTGCTGCATCACAATTCACATGGTTTAATGGTGAACAGGGAAGAACGCCTCTTGGAAAGGGCCAAAAAGCTGAAAGTGACAGCGGGCATTGAGCCAATGGCAGATGTTGGTCCAGTAATCAGTAAACAGGTGGCAACTGACCTATGAATGTTCAAAATCTGTGATTTTTTTAATAGAATTCACCAAGACTCGACACACAAATCCCTGCATGTAGGGGGTAAGGTGGCACTTAGACAGGAAGGATTCCCTGTCCAAGTCTTAGAAGCGATCATGATGGGTCCCCCTTTGGCTTGGACAGGCAAGATTTCCTGTCCACCAACATATGGGTTGTCATGATGGGTCTTATGCCTGCAAGGTTTCGTCCAAGCGTTATGGCTGGCCATGATGGCTACCCCCCATCATAGTCACAGGAAACGGCCGTTTCAGTCCCTAGAAACGCGTTTCTCTGTTTCAGGATCCCATCCATTTCCATGGCTCTCGTTTCCCAAGTAATATTGTCACAGGAAACGGCCGTTTCCACCCCTAAAAACGCGTTTCCCCGTTTCCATTCCTCGAACATTTCCGTTCCCGTTTCTTGTTTCTGGTGACTATGGCCCCCATTGGTGTGCCCCCTAAGGTGTATGCATTATTGAATGTATTCTTTCCTGTTGGTAGGCCAAAGAGCGCATTTGTAGTTTGATACAAAGCGGTGTGGAAAGTGGTGCACGGCTTGTGCTTGATGGTCGGAAAATTCAGGTATTATCAGATTCTAGTTTGATGATAAACTCTAGCTTAGGTACTTGTTTGATCAATTATCATATATCTTCTACAATAGTATCAGAAGGTTTCTTGAAAAGTTTCAGCCCTTGCTATGTCCTGATATGGGAAATATTGGTCCACACTTGCATGTAGCCTATTTGGCAGTGTGTCAAACATAGCTAAGGCCTAATCGTATGGACTCAAAGTAGTTGCAAGGCATTGATTTTCATGGTAATAGCATTTGCATAAAAGTCAAGTCAGCTATGGTGTTTTACAGGTCCCTGGTTACTCCAAGGGAAACTTTATAGGACCAACCATCCTTGCTGACGTTACCCCCGACATGGAATGCTACCAGGTACACACACAATTGTGTTGTACAAAATACTGGCCACTACAAAAATTCAAATTAATGCTTATGTACACAAAGTACTGCCCACTACAAAAATTAAAATTAATGCTGATGTCTAAATTTCAAAATTTCAGCATGAGATTTTCGGCCCCGTCCTCCTCTGCATGCAGGTACTAGATCAAAGCTTCTCATAAAAAATGGGATGATTTGTTTTTCTTAAAAATAAATAAATATTTTTGATGCACAAGTGTTGACATCTCTCTCTCTCTCTCTCTCTCTCTCTCTTGTGACAGACTGGAAGCTTGGCCGAAGCCATTGATGTCGTGAATAAAAACAGGTTTGCTTGCGTGGGTAGAATTATTAGGTTGGATTAAGAACCATTCCTGCTCATCAATGGGGGGCCAATCATGACCGCCCATCAGCGATGGATGGTCCAGTGGTGGGGATGGTTCTGTACGCAGCCTTGTACCAAGTGAATTAATGGGTTTTTAACATTGTTTCTGTTGAGAGAGTAAAGAAGAGTTGCCACTGCTATTTTTTCAAGATATGGAAACGGGACGGCCATATTTACCACGTCAGGAGTCGCAGCGAGGACTTTCCAACACGAGATTGATGTGGGGCAGGTAAATTCATGGCGTCAGTTAACGTGCAAGTAGCCGTTTTAGAATTTGTATTCATTGATTTGCTGTGGAATTTTGTGAATTGCAGGTGGGCATCAATGTGCCCATACCTGTGCCTTTGCCTTTCTTCTCATTTACCGGCTGGAAGGGCTCGTTTGCAGGGGATATGAACTTCTATGGTAAGTTGATATGAAAAATTAGTGTGTATATAATAGATATGAGGAAGCTCCCACAGGGCACTCCCCGCGCACCCCACTCCCACTCCCCCCCCCCAAATGCCCTAGCTAGCAATGCCTGGGTATCTCTACTCTGCCAAAATGACGCCAACTTGGCCCCCTTTTAACAAAGCCCCCTGTGGGAACTTCCCCTTAGGCTGGGTACAGAACCTTGCCTGCTTGTGGGGGGCAGCCATGATGTGGCTTGGCAGGCCAAGGTTTTGTAACTAGCCTCAGTAGGTAGAGCCAATTCTACTTTGATTTTTTTCAAAATGCTGTTCCCTTTTTATTGTCTTGAAACACACTGTGATGCACCACCTGCTACATGTTCTGGTGTAGGCAAAGCCGGTGTACAGTTTTTTACCCAGATCAAAACTGTGACTGCACAATGGAAGAGCACAGCAGGCCAAGGGTTGACTACGGTGATGCCAACCTCACAGAAAACATAACGTAGTCTGCCAGCACATAGCCTTCGGAAAATTATCCCTCCAAAATCTCAAGATGCCAATGATGTGGCGTTACCTTTATTGAAGGCCTCAAGGAGACCATACGTTCATGTTGGAAATATAGTGGTTATGAATGTCTCCATGTACATCAAAACAGTCATAAAATATCAATGATTAGTTCTAACAAGTGCTCTATGGGCTTTTATTTCTCATTACAACAGCTTACATCATGTATTTGTGCCATTCTCACACGATTACTGCCTTTCCTATGGTTAAGGATGTCATCCCTAACATTTTCCACACTAAGGTTTAGGACGTTCTTTCCACTAAAACGATTTCCAAATTTCCTCCATATTTCCTAGCCACCGGAGAAGAGATGGATAGTGGGGTTGGTCTACTTGTTCCTCAGCAAGTACCACCCTTGCTTGCAGATGACGTGTAATAGTCCCCAATAGGGTTGCACACTATCTTGACACATACTTAAACTATTTAATACTATTAAACAAGATGAGATGGCACCAAACTAGATGAGATAGCAATGCTGAAATTTAAACGACATTGCGATAGGGCCGGAAAGGGCGGATCCCCCTTGTAATATGTTTGTATTATGAAGGATTTCTCAGGATATAAGCTTCATGGGCATCACATTCGACATTTCCAATGACATCCATGCAATGAAAACATTTGCAAACATGTTTTGTCAAAGTAGAGTTTAATTCCATAGTGTTTGTCGCAAAAAACCTCACTCCCCAATCCCCAGTGTCTTGCCAGAAATAACTATGTTCCACTGGCATCCATACGCATGTGTGAGCCAAGTTGAGCCATAGAAGACCTTAACGGTCAAGCACGTGGATGTAGAGTAGGTAGAGAGAATTTGTGAAAGCTCTTATTGTTAAATTTTTTTGGTTTTGAGAGAAAGTAGCTTTTGATCGAATTGTCAGCATAGAAATGTTCCAAAGCATTTTTAGCATGTACATATCCAAGTTGAAAAGGACTCCCAGGGATTGGACAACAATGTAGCACTCGTTTGCCGGTTGTGCCAAGAGTTGGAGAAGCAAGATGTGTATGGATTGGTTATGCTGAAATTTGTTTTCACTTATGTCTTTATGAAGTAGGTGCCTAATTCCCATGAAGTGGGAGAGGATAAGCTTTCTATGTGGATAGTGGGTGGCCATTGGGTCGTCTCAATAGGAGCCACATCTCTCCCATAAGTGGCGAGGATGTCTAATAAGTTGTCCACACTCTTTTATTAATATGGGTGCTTGATTCATAAGAGTCTAGCCAGCCGCCATCCAAAAAGTGCCCAAACTCACTCATAACCAACCTGGTGGTCAATCTTTAGTCAGGCGTGGACGTCCAAACTCACATATAAGCTATCTGGTCGTACTTTAATCGTGTAGACTTGCAAAGCAGCATAGTGAGCTAAAATACAAATAAGCGTTAAAAAAGAGTTTTTCTCAACCTCATCAGTAAGAATGTAGAGGAAATCAAGTAAGATCGTAGTGTTATAGTACGTATGTATAAAAAATCATCAAATTATGTGAAAGGACAGCTATAAAAGAGGATATTTAAAGTTGTAATATCACCAAGTTGTGCAAAAACTAGGATTAGAAAAAACTCCCATGGTAGTCTTGAGGGTGCATAGGAAATGCTTATAAAAGTAAAGCATTAGATAAGAATCCTTGCTATAAATTACCAAGAACGTTATTAAGTGCATAGCTTATGTACTATAGACAATATGGTTTGAGCAACATTTGCTATATCAAATGGTTAACAATGTTCAATTTGTTAATATGTACCTTTAGTTTGTATGGCTAATAAACAGTGTGAATGTATTGTAGTTGTATGAACTTGTCCATGTGAGTCCTAATAAACAATTCTATGATAAACTTTTAGCCTTGGTGTGCATAATGGTAATTGGGCTACATAGAGAGCATAGGTATATACGTGAATGCCTATAGAACAAGAAAAGAGAGGACTGTGTGTGCATGGGTGACCCTTTAGGGTGGATGTCAAAAATAATTTTGTGAGACACGGATTAGGTGTAGATAATAACATAAGTGTACTCTTGAAAGGAACATTGGTGATACTTTCATAAATATCAATGTGTGAGGGGGGCAGGAAAAACTAGTGATAATATTTTTTCATTTTAAAGAACCATTCCTAAAGAACCTCTTTTTTGGTTAAAACTTCTTCTTCTTCTTGTTGTTGTTGTGTGTGTGTGTGTGTGAAGAAGTTAACTTGAAAGGAGCTCAAGCTTACTCTCTTCGTTGCATTCTTCTCATGGTATTAGAGTGTTGGTTTGCGTAATGAGATCAAGAGGAAAGCAAAGGAAGTGATACATAGGTAAGGGTAACTCCATCTCTTTCCCTTTAATTCAGAACTACGAGTAGCTACTCAAGGACAACGGTAGTAGGCAAAGTAGGAGAGGACACTATCATATCTTGGAGAGTCCTCTCAGTGAGAAAAAGCATAACGTATACTATGTTAAAGATCCTAATGGACTTATTAACATTATTTTTTACCATCCTGAGTCATTTCAATCCCGTTTTTGGCCCTACGAGACTCTCACAGACAAACTATATAAAAGTGTCAACAAAGCACTTTTTAGCTATGGAGTGTTTCTATGCATGTTTCGCATAGGCTGTTGTGCACAATGGTTAATTTGAAGTGTCTATAGTGATTCTAAGATTGCAGTCGATGTATGTTGATGTGATTGGTTAAAGTGTGTATTATAGGAGATTGTAGGATTGTTATGATCACTCAAGTCACTGCAAGTTCTGTTTAGTCTACATAATACCGTATTTAGTATAGGTAACAATTTTTGATAGTTTGTTCCATATTCGAAGCAAGAAGCTAGACAAGAACTTCCAAGCATGAAAGTTCAGAATGGCAAAATTCCTCATAGGAAAAGGATATTGGGAGTTTATTACAAGTGACGAGAAGAAGCTTGTCTCACCAGCCTAGACATTTCCTCGTATGAAAGAGGTTTGGTGGACTCCAGGACGTCTAAATATTTGAAAAGTACAAGATTTGGAAATGGAGAATTATCTTGGAATACAAAGGATCACACTCCTAAAATTTAGGAGGGTTACTATTTTTGGCCTGACTTCGATGGAAATTATGTTCACGTCATTACGTGTGGAATTGAGCAAATACTAAGAGTTGCCAAAGTACCTATGACAAATGGACTACCAATTGGGATATTTTTAGAGATAAAGTTTATGGAAGGACCCATCTCTTAGATTGGGACATGTGGCAAGAAAGTGGTCCAAAGTGAGATAAATGGCTTGAGACTCGTTAGAAAGTGGATCAAAGTGAGACAAGTGGATCAAAGTGAGACAAGTGGCCTCACACTTGTCACTTCAGCTATTGTGTGGCTCTCCACTTGTCATTATAGCCTTCTCTTGCCATTTTAGCTCATGGGAGGCCCAAATCTATAAATTGGAGCCCTCTCTCTTCATTAAAGGAGCCTCTCTTGTGATGCACACTAGCCTCTACCACCGTTACAAGCTGCCCTAATGATAGCTACTCTCTTTCTCTCTCTCTCTCTCTCTCTCTCTCTCTCTCTCTCTCTCTCTCTCTGGCTATCCATGAAGAATATTGGCTATTGGGGACTGTTTTGGAGGCTTTCCTCATAAGGAAATATTGAAGGAAAGAGTATTTATTCATTTTATTATGATTTCTAGTCATTATACTTGTTGTACAGCCCTTGTGATTGTTGTTTCCGTTGTACCAACCACTGTATCAACTATACCAGCCCTTGTACTTGATGTACCAGCTCTATTGCATAAAGACCCGTGGTTTTGGGGAAGAATCAGTATACCCACACTGAGGTATATGATTTATATTGTTAGCTCAACATTTCTACAGCTTGTGTACGACTGAATTTTATAGTTGCATCGTGTTATGATTTGTATATGGATAATCCGGCATCTCCCATGAGGAGAGTAAGGCCCTCAAAGTTTGTACATGATATTTTCTCCTTGGGTAATAAAATACTCCAGGGGGGGTGCGGCCCATTCCAGCCTCTATGCGGTGTCACATGTGCAAGCTCCATTTTCAGTATTTGTGGATGTTTTATCAGATTTTATGTTTTTTGTAAGTGATGATGGCTATGTGTTGAGGTTGTGGCCATGTTTAAATGTTTTAATATGCATTGATTGTATCAACAAGTGTGTCAAAGGCCCTAGTCCCCTAGGCATCGTGAGAGTTTCATTGGTATCAAAGCATAGGTTTTCTTGGAAGCAGAGGCTTCCTTCTATCAGTAAGGAAGAGAAAAGATCTCAAGTGGGGACCACACTTACCATCATTGCTGTTGTTAAGCATGGCCAGCCGCTTCTAGCCAATGACGCAAGAGCATGAGCAGTAGAAAACGAATTCAAAATTTTTTGTCTTTGAAGTATGGAGTTGGCTTTAGGTGCAGAAGTTTAGCACTCTTTCCATATGGATATTGTGGATTATATTATCAAGCTTACATGTAAGCTATATGGAGATATATCTCAGGGATATCTTAAGGATATGGTGAGGAAATATTTCTTTTGGCTTCATGACCAACCTGGCAAAAAAATCTTAGTATACTTTGAGTTTGCAAAGTTGGTGCTTTTGCTATTTACTGTGAAGTGTTTTTGATGTTCACTAACCCTTGTATAGCCATGCAAGGTGAAAGGTATTATTGTTTGCCTTGAGATGGTTTTAGGGAAACATTGTTTATGATTCCCTTTATTGGAATGGATTATGTTTTTCGCTCTCTTTATTTGGGATGCATTGGACTTATGGAACTCATGGTTATCTCATGAATCGAGAATTTCATTGGTGTCGCTGAAATGCCTGTAAAACTATTGGTGGCCAAAATGCCTATAAACTATGTGTAGCAGAAATGTTTATAAAACACCAAGATATCTATGCATGTGAGTGATTCTTATTTTATGTTACACACTTGAGCCCCCCTCTCCTCCAATGTGTGTGGTAAGTGTACCGACATGGAGTGCAAGTGGTAGAGTGGACATGACGCTTCGTTGTGTCAGAATACGCAGCGGAGATGATGACCAAATCTGGGAACACAAGAGCAGAAATGCAGGCAGAAAAACAGCACAAGAGAGAGAGAGAAGTAGGCGTGTAACTCTGCTCTATATACACAAGAAGATCCCGAGGAATGATACAAATGAGGTATGGGGGCTGAGGACCTATATATACCCCCCTAGAGGGCAGTCGGCCAGCATAAGGAAAAGCCCACGACTGATAAAAAGGTCCACGACTGCATAAATGCAGCCGGCTAGTAATCTGGTACCCAAAACTGATCAAAACCAGTCGGCCAGCAGCAAGAGTGCCCACGACTGATAAACATCCAGTCGGCCAGCACTGTACTGCTCTTGGCACCCTCTGGCAGCCCTCCCAAGCCTCAGAAAAATGGGAAAAAATAAGGGGAAAAATACGGAGAGGGGAAAAATGGGAAAACACCTCATAAGGTTGGGCACACCCACAACAAAGGCCCTGGTGTATAAAACTAGACAGGAGATGACTTCTAACACCCCCTCTCAGCTCCTGGCTGTGTAACCAACCACTGGGAGCTGGGGTGCCGCCTGAGCACATCTTGAGAGCGACTTCGTGGAAGAGGTCCACCATACTGTCCTCCGTCGAACAGAACTCTAGCAAGATGTCATCAGCAATAATCTGTTCAAACAAAGTGCCTCTGGATGACCATGGGTTCCTCCAATGGAAGCCCAAACCTGCAATGTAACCTCCTCCTCCTGCTCCGTAAAACTGCTTCTGGGCCTGAATTAGATCCCCTCGTGTCCGGATCTCCTCTCCAAACTGAGTCACTCCAACCGCGGAGTCGGACTCCATCCAACAATCCCCCTCCTGTGTACAAGAGTCCATGATCCTTCGCATGCTGTAGAAACCACAGGAAACGCAATCCTGCCTCCCAAAGAGACATCTGCAACCAAGAGCTCAACCGCCTCATCAGGAAGCTCTCGTCTAATCCGGTGTCCATCAACCAGAGCAATGAACCATACAGCTTCTGAGTCACAGAGACATCACGCTGCTCACTAGGATCAACACCTGTTATTACAGTGCACAAGCAAGTCCTGGAAACCTGATGAAACATGTCAACCACCCCCTCTGAATCTGGAACCACAAAGCCTGGAGAAACCACCTCCTTCTGCAAGTAATCACCTGTCACCTGCCTGGCTTTCCGAAAGGTCCCTGTGGGGAAAGAACATCCTCAACTACTGGAAGTTCTATGTCCCGAACACTACAAGACATCAGAGCATAAGTGACCTGTTCAGCTTCTTGACTGACGAACACAAGAACTACCAACATCAGTACTGGAAAGTTCCTGCCAACTGCTGCTGCCATCTACTGGCAAGCTATCCACCACCTGGTCTCGGAAAGCCCGCACCTGCAGCGCATTTGTTGCATGATGAATGAAGATCAATACAAGGATGCAACAAAAAAGACACTTAGGGCTCTTGAAAAGAGTTCCAAGTTGTGGATGAATGTGGGAGTGGGTTTGACAATAATCCCACATGGGAACTTTTGGGAGTTTTAGAGTTTTTGTATAAAAAGTGGCTCATTTGAGAGCTTATGGACACATTGGGAAAACTCATGTTTGAGCTCTCTTGAGACTAGCTCTCCCTCTTCTTCCATAGAGGTGCAAGCTCTTCTCTCTCCCCATCTACATTGTTGTAAGTTCTATTCTTTTGTTAATTCAATGTAATGAGTTGATATTTGTCTCTCTTCTCATGTCAATTCTCTAGTGTGCATGTTTCTTATTGATAGCTTCAAGGGTTGTGTGCATGCTGGCTGGCTAAAGAAAAGGTGAGGTGCAGTTGGCGAAGGGTTGAAGCTAACGAAGGCGGCTGCAACCAAGCAGCAGGCTGGTCAGCAGTGGGAGAGACGAAGAGCGAAGGTCAAGGCGGCTGCGCTGAAGGCCACGAAAGTAAAGGCCTGTGTGAAGAGCTGGTCGGCGTCAGGCTCAAGGCGGCGAAGAAGCAGTGGCCAACGGCAGCAGCTACAAACAGGCAGGCTCAGAGACGGCTGTAGTAGCGAGTGTGACGGCTGCTGCAGGAAAAGAGGTGAAGAAGAGAAGGCAGTGGTCGGCAGCAGTAGAGGCGAACGCAAGAAAGGTGTAGCGGCTGGCTGTAGGCGGAGGCGGAAGGAGACGAAGAAGAGAGGCTGTGTGACTGTAAGCGGGCAAGAGGCGAGCATGCAGGCGGTGGCGCAAGGTGGTTGTGAAGTGGCCGGCTGAAAGCAGAAACGGCAGGCCGTTGAAGGCGACGAAGGCTGTGTGGAAGAGAAAACGAAGGCTGCACCGCAAGGAGGCACGTGCGCGCAGGCGAGAAATCCGGGGAGCGACGGAGGATAAGGTAGGTGGAATTTTCCATTTTTTTATTTTTATTAATTTTTCATGTTTTTTTGTGTTTTTAAATAAAAAAACAAAAAAATAATATTTTTTTTATTAAAAAAGAAAAAGAGATTAAAAAATAAAAATAAAGAAAAACAATTAAATTTAGAGAAAGAAATAAAAAAAAGAGGAAAAATAATTAAATTTTTTTAAAAAAGAGGAAAAACAATTAAAATAAAAAAAACAATTTTTATTTTTTTTGAATCCATTGTTCCTTATTTAAATTTTTGCATAAGTAAAGTAGCGTGCATTTTTTATTTTTTTTGTAATTGATGCATAATTAGCAAATTCATATTTTTTGTAATTAGGCACGAAATCTATTAGTTAAAAAAAAAACAAACAAACAAACAAACAAACAATTAAAAAAAAACCAACAAAAAGAGAAAAAAACAAAAGAAAAGTTTTTTTTTAATAAAATTTTAAGTGTTTTTAGGAGTCTACCTTTGTGCATATTTTGTAATTCTTCATTTAATTTTTTTTTTTGCATAATTAGTATTTTCGTGCATTTTTTAATTTTTTGTAACTTTGTGCATAATTAGTATTTTTTTTAGTGTGATTCATAATTTTTGTGTAAGTTTAAAAGAGTAAAAATCATAAAATCATAAAATCATTAAAAAAAATCATTTAAAAAAATAATAAGAAAAAAAATAGGATAGATAGTTATGCCACACACATACTCCTTTTAGTTACATTTAGTGATTAGGTAGGTTAAATAAAAACAAAAACAAAACAAAACAAAAACACATAAATAAAACAAAAAAATATTTGACCTTATGCACTTGCGGTCGGGACGTCTTGTAGATTCTGCCATAGGGCCTAGGGCACCTTCTAGAGTACCTACGCAGGAAAGTGGGACCCAATCGGTAGGAAATTTGGCAGATATTGCTGAAACCCTTTCTGAATCCCAATCCGATACCCTTTCCTCTAGAACAACTAGTTCATTGTCCATGGACAATCTAGGTCCGACAAATAGTCATCCCGTAGCCCCAAATAGGACACCCTCAAGATCCTTTAATCCATTTGAAGCCGACACCATGGGGTTAACACTTAATGTGAGACTCCAATATGTCTACACAAATGCTCAAGGAGCTGAGATCTTTAGGGATCCACAACAACAGTATCTTGTTAAGATCGCAGACATTTTCTCAGAACTTGATAGAGCACCTCTAGTCAATGACCAGGGTAACATGTACATGGGTGGAGATGGTGTTCGCTACGAAGTCACCTACCATCCAGAAAAGGTAGACAAATTAGGGGAGCTCTCTAAAACCGAGTTCTTAGACTTATCAGAACTTTCCAGAGCAAGGGAGTCTAGAGATGACTGGCTCATTGAGCCGGACATGCCTGGACCATCCAATGCCCAATCCTCAAAACCATCCATAGATGATTTACTTCTTGTAGATCTAAATTTGGAAAGGGATAGGAAAGGCAGGAGTAAAATGGATCAGGGGGCTGAAAGCCAATGGGAGTTTGTACGACAAATTCCAGTGACAAAGGTCTTACAGGATGACCCACTTCAAGAGGTCTATAAGGACTCGTTAGAGGGATATTATGCCACAACTAGATTGCCACAGCTGGATCTTCCTGTAGCTCATGTGTGGTGGTAGTTGAGAAGCTTGCAGGACACATGAACAGAATAGTTGATAAATGGGCTAATGAATACCGAACCTTAGATTGGAAAGAGATTCGGGAACTCACGTGGAAGGGACAACCATTATTCATGGAAGTGTTCTCAACAAATACAGCCAAACCAGGAGAGACAGCCTTTCTTGGAGAAACTGTTGCTCCTCCCCTACGAGAGTTCACTAGAGAGGGACCTTCAACATCTAAGTGGACCACTGCTAGTAGCCCAACTCTAGCACCAAGATATCATCCTACACCAAATGTGCGATCACAGGTCACACCACAACAATATCTTTCTTACTATAACAATCGGAGGGTAGGGGAGCCAACTCGGCATCCCATTAATGCACCTCCTGAAATGCAGGTGACAAGATCTTTGGAGGGGTTTGGTGAGGCTGGTAATAGGGTACCCCCACCAATTTTGGAAACATGTGGACCATCTTTCCAAAGAGAGGAACAATTCCCACTGAGAGTAAGAGGCCGTAGGCCCTATGATGAGTATTCAAGACAAGTAAGGCCATCAACTCTTCAGAAACTGGTAAAGAAGTATGAAGGGTCGGGAGATCCATACGACCATGTAGCAGCATTTAGGCAAGCAGTTCGAGCTGAGCAAGTGGCTGATAAGTATACTCAAATTGAAGGATTTGGACTCACTCTTGAGGGAAAAGCCCTGGCTTGGTTTCAGGCATTAAAGGCTTCAGACAAATCTTCTTTACGAGTTTTGGAAGAGAGATTCATTGCTGCTTTTTCCTTGATGGGAATTCAACATGACACGGTAGCACACATCTACTCTTTCAAACAAGGCGAGAATGAGAGTGTTAGAGACTGTGTAAATAGAATGAAGCAGTACATTAATCGTTGCCCAGAAGATGAGAAGCCCGCCCAAAGTCGATTAATTTCTCTCTTCTTAAAAGGACTCAAAAATTCAACACTGCATACACACCTCTATGCGAAGAAGCATACAAATTTCAATGAGTGTTGCCATGATGCTATGGATTTCACCGATAACTTCAAGTTCCAAGATGGTTCTGGCCCAGAGGTGAAACCTAGAGATTAGTGGGGTGTTGACCAAAGTTCAGGGTCTAGCGTGCTAGTAAATCCAGACCAGATAGCTAACCTAGTACTACGGAGATTGGGACAGACCTATCGTCCACCCATGCAGCCACAACAACAGCAGCAGAGAATAAGGAGTGTACTTCCTACAGGTCCTCATCTTTGTGGAGCATGTGGCGGTAACCATAAAATAGAGGATTGTAACACCTTTTCTCCTCTAGTCACAAACCAACCCACAAAAAAGTGGTGCCAAGCCTGTGCTTGGAACTTTACCCATACCACACAGGAATGTACTCGCATTGCGAGAATGAGACAGGAACGTGAGCAGCCAAGGGGTGGAGTGGCTCCACAAATGTATCAACAATATACTAATTTTGAACGTAAGCCACCGATGGTACAAGAGCAAGCACGACCTGTTCTTGGTGCTCAACCTCCTGCTCTAGGGACTGCTCCTGTGAGGGTTGTCGACTACGACAATTCAAATATGTGTAGAGAATTGGTAAACCCAGGCTATGTGGAGGAAGAATATGTATCATATTCATCCAAAGAAAATATCTTTGAAAGTCCCGCATACCCAAGCCCAGCACTGGATGTTCAACCAGGGGAACAAAACTCTTTAATGTTGCTAGGCGGCTACCAACCTAGGACTCCAGGTCCCTCAGGTCAATGGCAGCCAAGGAAAGTAGAGGCCAAACCAATGGGCCCCTGTTATGAGTGCGGAGAACCCCATTGGGCTCGTGATTGTCCACATCGCTCAAGGCAAGCATCTCGGTCCAATACAACGGTACAACAGTTTCCAACAATTGAAAGATATTGTCTAGGGTGTTGCGTAGAACACTTCCCAAAAGACTGTCTGCTGAAACCACATGAGGAAGGCACCTCTCAACCAAAGGTCTCACTCAACCTTGTAGGCACAGTTCCATCACCACCTTCTTCTGAGAATGAGGATGTCGTGCCACTTAGAGTCATGACTAGATCACAGACACGAAATGCCGAAATACAAACTGATGAGACACCTCGCACTAGGGATGCAAAAACAAATCTAGTGGACAAGACCCTACAATCCAGTAGAAAAAAAACCACTCGGAGGAAGAAGAACCGAAACAAGCAAACTAAAAGTACATCCACTAGTTCTCAAGAAGCCTCTAAACAAAACATGAGGGATAAAACTTTTACATCCCAAGAAGTGCATGAGGAACATCAACCTCAACCTGAGCCTAGTGCTAAACAAAATGAGGGTAGTACCACTGAGGATAGTTCTGGGGGTTCTGTTTTTGTGGATAAAGTGAATGAGACTCTAGAGGCCATCATTGATGCTCATAGAAGTCGCATTGCAGCTTTATCTGAGCTACCCAAGAAGCTTCAAGAATACCCAAACCCTCGTGAGGAGAAGATCAATCTAGCTGCAACTCATTAGGGAAGCTCAGTCAATACTTGAGGGACCACCACCACCTATTCCTCGGGGCCCAACCTCTCTTAAGCCAACATTAGAAACCATACCAGAAGTGTCATCGAGTCGGGAAATGAAAAGTGAGCTCATTTCACAAGCTCATAGCGAAAGGTCTGCACCAATTGACACCCAATTGAAAGGGGGTAATCTGCCACCACCTAGCCTTGTCCTCCCATGCAATGATGAAGTTATTGATGCTAATGAGGACATGGCAAATGAGATGTGGGCTGCAGTTCATGAGAAAGTTAATGAGAACATGTCTTCTATTAGTTCGCCTCCATTCTCTGAAGTGGATTTTACCAGGGGCACGAAAAACAACTTTGGACGCCCAAGCATCCAGGAGGAAGTCCAAACAATTGTTTCTCCTAGAAGTAAGAATACAATGAAAACCTTACCATCATATCTGGGAGAATATGAGAACTGTTCTCAAACCTTGAGGATACCCTCCATGCATAAAAGGTTGACAAAGGAGAGGGATATGAGTATGGTGCAAGCTATTTTGTCAGCACCAGTGGCTTGTACCTTACCTTTGCTTGATTTGATAAAAATTCGACCTGAGTTGTGGAATGATATTGCCACATGTTTGTCAGAGCAGGTATTGCTACAAAAGGGTCACCATGAGTGTACTATACACTCGGAAACAAAGCATGTAATGCCAGTTCCTATCAACAAAGTAGGAAAATTTTGTGAGGACGATCAGGGAAATGCTACCCTCCCATTAGAAGTGCGAAAAGTATCTTCAACTGCAATACTTGATAGTGGCGCAGGAGTGGGCATTGTGACAAGGTCCATTTGGGAAAAGTGGGGCAAACCAGCTATTAGGAGTACCAGGATGCGCTTGCAGCTAGCAGATGGAAGTTTAGAACATCCCCTTGGGCTGCTTGAGAACATATTGGTCACCACATGTGGGATTGAATATGAGCACACCTTTGCAGTAGTAGATTTTGGAAAACATCCAAACTATGAAGTGATATTGGGTAGACCATTCATGCGACAATTTAAAATGATACAAGATTGGGGATACAATTACTTGTACCTCCGACATGATTCTGTCATCACAAGGGTCAACCTAAGGAATCACTCATATCGTGATGTAACAAGGTCTCCAATAGATGAGTTTGATTCTGCTTCATCTGAGGGCTCAAGAGTTACATTGTCCGATGGACGAGAAGATCTGTGGATGTGTGGAGCCTCATGTAGGGATTTCAACATTTAGAGACTTAAGGGTAATCGAAGTGTATCAGACGAGGCATACATTCCACAACCCTTCCCTGAGCATTTAATTGAAATGTGAGAATACCAGAGAGAGGACCAAATCAACGTAGATTACCTGAGGAGGTTCAAGCACAACAATGGAGGGATACAAGCCTAAATGACTTGCAACCACCGATCTTGCAAGCCCTCCTTCCCCAAGCCTCCACATGTCAATATTGGATCAATATGAGTACCTACATTGCGCAGTTCCAAAATCGAAACTGTCTGATTAACCTTCCCATAGAACCAATGCCATACTTTAGTGAGGAAGCACTCCTTCCTCTACCACCTTCTCCAGCGGCGGTCGGTTTTTGTGAAGGGTTGTCTCTGCATCCTGAGGAAATTGATACCATCTTTCCAGCAGACGAGGACACGGATCCACCACCAGCGCAAGGGTAAGTTCAACGACTCCATAATAAGATCGACAAGCCACGGCACTTTTCTCCCATTGGGTTTTTTCCCTCGGCTATATTCGATGTTTGGCACCAATAGCAAATTTTATTTTTTTCTTTTCTTTTCGTGTTTGTTAATAAAAATTTTGCAAAAATCTCCGTAAAAAACAAGAGCATCAAACACGCCCCAATAGTCCACCTATCGTGCACACAAATTAGGAAGGGGGGAGACATGCTACGCCTACAAAGACCGAGGAGGAGCAATCTGCACAAAATCAGCAATGCATCAATGCAAACGAACAACATCAACAGGGCACTACAACAGGTGTATTCAAATCTTAATCTTTATTTCTTTATGTGCTCTTATCTTTCGAATATATGGTTTGCATGTTCACACAATGTTGGCTGCTTAAAGTTTTTGATTAGTTGTTAAAATATGGTGAGTGAATTCTAGAGTCTTAGAAGACTTAGGAAAAGATATTTCTATCTAAAGACAGTGTAGGATATATACCAAGGGAATATGCCAAGTTCTTATGCTTTCAAGGTATATTAGTTATCCCTAGTGGTGGCTACCTCTTAGATATGAGCTAGGTGCTAGGAGTAATAAAAATTTACAAAAATGTACCCTAAAAAAATATATTTCCAAAGTAAATTGAGACATGAAGTGTCTACAGCCATGAGAAATGCTTGGTAGGACCTGGGGTTGTCTTAGCACCTTGGGGCCGATGCCTTGGTTTCCATGGGGTGAACACTGGTGTCTAAAAGCTTCAAAAAAAGACCTTTGAGGAATCTATCGCCTTGATAGATGTTGGTAGGACTCTGGGGTACACTATGGCCCTCGAGACCGATGCCCTCATCTTCATGGGGTACTCCTTAGGTCATAAAAGAAAGAAAAAGGGTCTGTCGCCATTGAGATACTTAGCGGTCTTTAGATTCTCTTGGCGGAGGTCTCTTGGCCATTGCTTGGGTCTCTTTGGGATGGAACCTTAATCTTTATCACCTTCTACACACACATCAAAGAAAAAAAAAAAAGAAGAAGAAGAAGAAGAAAAAAAAAGAGTTCCAATCACCTTTGCTCATATTTAGGAGTAGGTTTGCCACTTAGGAATAACTTACATACTTGTAGGACATTGAGACTGAGGTCATAACCGACGGTGTACTAAGCACACTTGCCTTTGCATAGCACTATCTACCACTTGAGTCTCACTTTGCCTAGACTTTACTCACCTATTTTAGGACTCATTAAAACTTTAATCAGCCTTGCACTTGTATGCTCACGTGTGAAATTATCATTGCTGGTTTTTCTTTTCTTTTCTTTTTTTCAATAAGAGACTTTACTTGTATCCATTGTTTTTTTGTTGCAGCTCTTGCTACTACCGCGCTCGAGGACGTGCGCAAAATAGGAAGGGGGGAGTGTTGCATGACGAATGAAGATCAATACAAGGATGCAACAAAAAAGACACTTAGGGCTCTTGAAAAGAGTTCCAAGTTGTGGATGAATGTGGGAGTGGGTTTGACAATAATCCCACATGGGAACTTTTGGGAGTTTTAGAGTTTTTGTATAAAAAGTGGCTCATTTGAGAGCTTATGGACACATTGGGAAAACTCATGTTTGAGCTCTCTTGAGACTAGCTCTCCCTCTTCTTCCATAGAGGTGCAAGCTCTTCTCTCTCCCCATCTACATTGTTGTAAGTTCTATTCTTTTGTTAATTCAATGCAATGAGTTGATATTTGTCTCTCTTCTCATGTCAATTCTCTAGTGTGCATGTTTCTTATTGATAGCTTCAAGGGTTGTGTGCATGCTAGGGAAATGAGTATTTGAGAATGAAGAATGCTTTGATCTTGTGTAAGCAATAGCTAAGCTTTCTTCTTGTTTGGATGTATGGATGAGTGGAATGTGGAGTTGAGTGAGCAATAGCAAGATTGAGCTTGAGTGTGTGTTGAGTCTATGTCATTAGTAGTAGTTTTCTTAGCATTCTCTCCATCAAATGGATAAGCTTTTGTGCACCGGTACGGGTTGAATCCCTAGCTCCGAAAGGGATGTAAATCCCATTGGATTGAGCTAAGTGTGGATCATACTACTCTTGCTACAAGTGAGAGAGTTATTCCGTCTCAACATTGAGTGTGTGTTGAGTCTATGCCATTACCAGATTGCCACTCATCACAATCCTGAGGACCTGGGAGAGAGAGTGCTGAAAGCCTGTAAACTCCATTCTCCACTCCACCTTCCCAAACCACTTGGCCTGTTGCTTTGTCCCGGAGAGCAACAAAATGCTCATCAAACTCCACCCGCCGTACGCCAGTCTTGCAAACCTGATGTACTGACAACAGATGAAAACCAAGTGTCGGAACATACAACACCTGGGAGGAATGCTTCCCCCCTCTGCCATCGGGAACTATCTCCATCCTGCCCTCACTGTGAACTGGGATAGTGGACGTATCCCCAGTAAGAATATGACTAGAAAGCCTACAGAGATCCTGTAAACCGAAACGGGAAGGAGTCATGTGCCTGGAAGCACCACTATCGAGAATCCACTCCCGAGTATCCGTTGTTGCGGAGAGTCCTCCAATCTCCTCCTTGCCTGAAGAAAATGAAACATCGGTGTCCATCACCTCCAGGTGCACAAAAGCCGGAGTCTTCATGATTGCTGAGGAGTCTTCACCCTTCTTGGTCTTCCGCTTGGGACACTGCCTCCAGTAGTGGCCTTTCTCGCCACAATTATTGCAGGTCCTCTCTGCCTTCAGTTTCTCGCGGTCAGCGTCGGACTTCTTCTCAGAAGACTTCTCCGATGAAGCCTTCCCTTTGCCCGAGTTACGGCCTTTCAACCGTTGGCTAGTTAAGGCCTCCGAACCTCCACCCTGAGGAGGGTTCGTGAATCGTTCCTCCTGGTCTAAGACCATGGGCACAAGCTCCTCCCACGTGATGGTGCCACTGGTAATCAAAGAGGAGTAAAATGCTGAGTACGAAGAGGGCAAATGTGACAGCAACGTTATGGCCATGTCCTCTGACGATATCTCCTTCCCAGCTTGGAGAACTTCCTGCTGCTGCTGCTGAAGAGCCTACAGCTTGTTAATATGCTCCCGCATCGTCGACGACTTTGCAGGGCTCACAACCCGCATCTGTACTTCCAAGGAAATCCTCTTCATGGGCGATACCCTATTGTAAAGTGAGGCCAAATGGTGCCATATACCTCTGGCCACAATCATATGCTTTACGTGATTGATTACCTGCGGTGTGCAGTTGAGGAAAATAAACGAACGCACCCTAGCATTTTGACGCGATCCCACATCTGCGTCTGGGCCTCCCGGTCCTTTCGGGTTGACGGTAACTCCCCTTCCTCTACTTCCGGCCGTGGAACACCAACAATGACGAAATCGGCGAGGTCGTAAGACTCCAAAACGGATTCCATCATCACCTTCCATATGCCGTAGTTGCTCCCGTCCAACTGACGGTCCACCGAGAACGTGGGGAGTGTCGGGATCTTCACATGTCTCTCAGCCATCTCATACAGATCTGCCATCGCGGGGATGTACTCTGAAAAGGGTGGGTAGGTGGGAACAAAGAAGAACTAAAACCTGCAACCAGCAAATCAGCCCGCCTTCCTCTTGCTTCTCCTCTTCCCGATCAGCCCAAAACAGTTCACCAACAATCAGCCACAAAACAGTCCCCCTCTTGCTCACACAAATCCCAAGACCCATCTAGAGCCTAGGGCTCTGATACCATGTCAGAATACGCAGCGGAGATGATGACCAAATCTGGGAACACAAGAGCAGAAATGCAGGCAGAAAAACAGCACAAGAGAGAGAGAGAAGTAGGCATGTAACTCTGCTCTATATACACAAGAAGATCCCGAGGAATGATACAAATGAGGTATGGGGGCTGAGGACCTATATATACCCCCCTAGAGGGCAGTCGGCCAGCATAAGGAAAAGCCCACGACTGATAAAAAGGTCCACGACTGCATAAATGCAGTCGGCCAGCAATCTGGTACCCAAAACTGATCAAAACCAGTCGGCCAGCAGCAAGAGTGCCCACGACTGATAAACATCCAGTCGGCCAGCACTGTACTGCTCTTGGCACCCTCTGGCAGCCCTCCCAAGCCTCAGAAAAATCGAAAAAAATAGGGGAAAAATACGGAGAGGGGGGAAAAATGGGAAAACACCTCATAAGGGCGGGCACACCCACAACAAAGGCCCTGGTGTAACAAGTTGGCAGGGCACTTATGTCTACACCAACAAGGGTCATGTGGACTAACACCTTGTTGGCAGGGGACTTACGTCTACGCCAAGGGTCATGTGCACTGACACCTTGTTTTGGCAGGGGACTATGTCTATGCCAAGTGTCAGTAGACTAGAATCTGGTATGCTAGGGACTTGATGTCTGCGCTCAGATCCAGTGGACGTTCTACATCCGCGTGCACGGTCAATCGGTCTTCTATTTCTCAACTTGGTCTTTGCATGTGTAAGCATGGAAGGCTAGTGGAGAGCAGCATGCATTTGACATGACACTAGGGATTGGGGAATGAGTAACTGCTCCTTGCAGTTGGATTCGACTTGGAGCATGGACAAAGAGATATGATTTGTATTATGGGATTTTTTTATCTCGCCCATTTATTTTGGGTTATGATTATGATATTTGGACTTATGGGACTGTTTTATCTCGACCATTTATTTGGGACATGATTTTGATATTGGTATTATGGAGACTTATTCAGTCTCGCCGATTTATTTGGGACATGGATTCTTTCAGTTATATTGGATTTTTGAGACTCTCGTCTCACCCACTTAATGGGACATGATTATATCTTCGATATATGGCTTGAAGCTTAAAGTTGCGGATAACTTTTAAGAAGCTAGAGAGGATGTCACCAGCCCCCTGGACATTTCCCTGTATGAAAGGGGTCTGGTGGACTCCAGGACGTCTAAATATTTAGAAAGTACAAGATTTGGGAATGGGGGATTATCCTGGAATACAAAGGATCACACTCCTAAAATTTAGGAGGGTTACTATTTTTGGCTTGATTTCAATGGAAATTTTGTTCAGGTTATTCCGTTTGGAATTGAACAAATACCAAGAGTTGCCAAAGTATCTATGACAAATGGGCTACCAATTGGGATATTTTTAGAGATAAAGTTTATGGAAGGACCCATCTCTTAGATTGGGACATGTGGCAAGAAAGTGGACCAAAGTGAGACAAGTGGCCTGACACTCGTTAGAAAGTGGATCAAAGTGAGACAAGTGGCCTCACACTTGTCACTTCAACTATTGTGTGGCTCTCCACTTGTCATTATAGCCTTCTCTTGCCATTTTAGCTCATTGGAGACCCAACGCTATAAATTGGAGTCCTTTCTCTTCATTAAAGGAGCCTCTCTTGCTGTACATTAGCCTCTACCACCGTTACAGGCTACCCTAACGATGGCTACTCTCTCTCTCTCTCTCTCTCTCTCTCTCTCTCTCTCTCTCTCTCTCTCTCTCTCTCTCTCTCTCAGGCTAGCCATGAAGAATACTGGCTATTGGGGACTGTTTTAGAGGCTTTCCTCACGAAGAAATACTAAAGAGGCAAGAGTATTTAATCATTTTATTATGATTTCTAGTCACTGTGCTTGTTGTACCAACCCTTGTACTTGTTGTGCTAGTTGTACTAGCCATTGTACCTATTGTACCAATCATTGTACTTGATGTACCAACCAATGTACTTGTTGTACTAGCCATTATACTTGTTGTACCAACTGAATAGAGAGTTGTACTTGCTATACTAGCTCTATTGCATGAAGACCCGTGGTTTTTGGAGAAGAATCAATACCCACAACCATTTCAGGGCTTGAAAAACAAATGTCTAAATTAAGACATAAGTGGACTTCATTAGGTCTCCATGGACGATAAAAAAAACTAAGGGATGTTGAGTAAATGAAGCTAGGAGGTGGTGGCATCAAGAAGAGAATACATGCAATCAAGTAAGCTTCTTTCTATTAACAATCATATGTTGTTCAATTTTTTGAAGTTACTCATGAAGAATGTGATGGTGTCCTCAAATTTGTGCTAAAGCTTGATGAGTGTCAAATTGTGAAAGGAGAGAGTTAGAAAGAGTTATCACCATCACACTGATGAACATGGCACTTGATACATCTATTCTAAAAGATGATCTTAGATGGCTTAGTGTTCAATCTGAAAACAATATATTGTCGTTGATCGTTTGAGGTAAAATTTATTAGACTCGAATATGTTTGTGAAAAAAGAATTACATATAAAAAACACTAATGGGTGTTGCATTCCTATGTTTCTTATGTATTGCAGGTAGAATCAGAGAATTTTGATGTTCTACATTCATAAGGCATCGATACCCGAGATCATCAGCGAATAGGCAAAATCTTGGATGTGGAAGACATGGGACAATATAAGGTGGAGTGGCATATCGCAAGTGATCTTAAAACTCTGAAATGTATGCACAATGTGTCAAAGGGTGCCAGTTCAAAAAGTCCCTGCTTATATTGCATGTGCAGTACAAAGGTATTTGATAAGAGGTATTGGAAGAAGGCACCGGATAGGCACTTGAAAGACCTAAACTTCAATCCAATTCTTGATATTCCATTGTCAAGTGTCCACATTTGTAAAATGCATGCTCTTTGTAGAATCATTAAAAAACTCTTATTTTTATACATATGTTTTGCATGGACTCTACAGCAGCCCAATTCAGCAAAGGTTACATCCATCAAAGCATTAGAGAAAGTTCTCTCAGACATTGGTTTGCGTGGTGGACATGCAAAAATTGAACAAGATAAAAAAAGGTCTAAGGATGGGAAGAATGTACCTAAGAAACGTTCCATTGGGGGTGTTAAAGCAAGAAGGTTTCTATTTGAACCAACACCATAAGGTCGTAGAAGAAGACGATCAGTGCAGATTGTAAAATACAACAGATGGAAGTGCATTCACAATGCAGTAGTAGACCATGCAAACAATGGTCAAGCAAGAACACGAAAAGCAAGAACACGAAAAACAATGGTCAAGCAAGAACACGAAAAGCCAAGGTGTGAAAATCTCTAGACACTATGTTTAAGTTCTGTGACAAGAAAGTGTGGACAAAGGAGGACCATGAGATATTTCAAACAGTGCTAGATGAGTTCAAGAGATCAATGATGGATGCATGGATGGATCAACACATCACCCACTATATGGTATTAGATTGATTATGCATTGAACTAGTTTTTATATTGTATATTAAAAAATATACTAATTAATGTATTCTTTTATTCTCTTGAAGCATATTATATACCATCATACCCCTTGGTTTACAAAGAAGTATGGTAGTTTATCAATATGGTCAACCCAGGGAATGGAGAAAACACATTATCAAGCACGCTCCGGGTCTTTCAATCATACAAGACATGGTGGAGGAGTAGAAAAAGCTAACAGTTTAGAGGAATTACGTCAGTGGACATATAGGAAGCTTGTACACAAAGCCAAAAAGAAGTAGCAGTTCAAAGCATCCGAAATTAATCAAGCAGTAAAACTTGTGAATAAAGAAAGAAAACAAGATATATGGAGGAGATCTAATGCAAGTATTAAGCATGCAGAATGGCGAGGAACAAAACAAAGAAATGAGAAGATTTGGATACCCATACATCCATGATTAACATTTCAAATTCAGAAATGATCATATGCAAAATTGTCATGACGTTACGGCGAGAGAGAATATTATTACAAGAGATAGGAATATACTACTACTCCTTAACCTGCTCACTCTAACATCCTCGGGTGCATGAAACCTTGCCCTTTTTTGAAGATGGCTCTACAACATCCTGTAATTGGCAAACTGGAGGAACCCTCAGTTTTGTGAATCTGAGAAGCTCCCTTTTGCCATAATCACTTAGCATATTGGGATCCTTAATCCCACACGCAAATCCATAAGCAATATAGGCTAAGTAATATTTACTCCTTATATTAGTGCATAGACTCCACGGTCCCTGCTCAAAGATTCGCAATGCTAACTGCTTCTCCAAAGCATGACTTTGTCTACATTCCACACCTGACGGGATATGCCCCAAGGTATCTGGATAATGTTTGATTGCAAACAAAGGAAATTCTACATTGTCTTTTGAGAATTTCTTGTGGAATATAATGAATTGTGGAAATTTCAATCGGTTTATGTACTCTCCCAGTGCTAAGTCCACGAGTCCTTCCACACGTTTGCTTGCTCTGCGCTCGAGAAACTCACCCTCAAACACAACCAGATGCAAAACAATATTGTCGATGATGGCAACACAACAACAAATAGAATAAGCTACTCCAACACACGATGATAAAAAGTAATTAACAAGTAAACACACCTTTTGATTTTCATCATTAACAAGTAAATCATCTGCCCATATATTGATTGTTGAGTTAGTGTCCTGGACCGCCGATGAGGATGCCCCTTCCCTTCCCATGTGTAATATATTGATTGTTGAGTTAGTGTCCTGGACCGCCGATGAGGACGCCCCTTCCCTTCCCATGTGTAAAATATTAAGTCTTTGGTGAATAGCTTGAAATTCCCCTTCAGTGTGGGAAGGTTGGATTCATAGCTTTTTGCATCCTTGTACATCATAGATAATGTGTCGGTAGGAGAATGGAACTCACTGTCCTTGACATTTGAATCCAATAAGAGATACTTATCTAAATCTGGATCAACAAAATCTTCATCTTCCTCAAGATTTTGTGCAATGATGGCCAGACAGTAGTCTTCCCTTATGTCAAAGGACAGCTTGAATATCTGTATAATTAACAAATATTCTTTGTGCAATGATGGCCAGACAGTAGTCTTCCCTTATGTCAAAGGACAGCTTGAATATCTGTATAATTAACAAATATTCATTGTCACACCAATAGGAAATGTGGGGAGTAGTGGGGTTGGAATGTCCCCTGCTTCCTCTATCATAGAGGGCTGCTCGTCACACCTGTAAACCACTAAAGTGTCTTCTCTTCTAAGCGCGTCAATATCCAAGTGCTCACTTAAGTCCCTCTCCGCAGCAAAGTTTATCTCCTCCATAATCTCTTGAACTTCATCTTCTGCTCTTGGAGGTTCCTCTGCCTTCTCCTCAATTTCTTCATTTGTAACTTTTTCATCCTCAAGCAGCACATGCAGGTAGCAAATAAATCCATAATGGTAAGCAACGAGACGACACTTGCGATTGTGAACGGGGCACTTACTGTGTGTCTTCTTCTTATCATCTGGCACCTTTAAAATATCCCTATTTAACTTTTGTCTCAGGGTTGTTGAAGGCACAATATCATTCACGTGCATGTACTGGACGCCGTCAAACATGACTGTACCACTCAAAGTGGTTTGTTGAAATTGATGCCCTTTCTCCTCAAGATACGAACGAGTAGAAATGATCATGTCTTCGATGGAGAAATTGAAATTAAACATGCGTGAGATTTCAGGATGGCGATGATGCTGTCGAACTTTATAAAGGATCATCTCTCTGAAGAACCTCGATCACAAGCATGGGTGAAACCCGTCCAAAAATGCGTGTATATGCGCGTGAATAGTCTGTGCAAACAGGGTACATGCAGACATACACGTGTTTCTACATGCGGCTTGCGTAAATTTTTTTTCGAAAATGATCGACCACCGACAAATCTTTCTTATAAAAAAAGCCATGACTATCACAATCGTTCACAAAAGTACTACCAGAGAAGGACGGAGACAATCGCATAAGGAAAAGAGACAATCGCATAAACAAATGGAAGGAAAGAGACAAGACAAAGGACAAACTGACTCACCTCTGAAAAAGTGAGTCTTCTTTTTGGCTGGTTTCCTTCAGCCGTGTCTGCTCCTTGCACCCATGTCTGCTCCTTACACTTGGCTTTAGTGCTCTGTTGGAAGAGGCGGTGATAGGAAAGCTGAGTTTGAAAATGGTTTTTTGGAGAAGGCGGCGGGTTATTTTAGGTATAGACAGGTAGTCGCGTGTAGGAGCACGTGTATTTTTGCGTGTATAATAAAACAGCCGCATTTATACACGCAATTTTAAGGATGTAGCTGCGTTTATACACTCGATTTTAAGGATGTAGACGCGCTGATACACGTAATTTAAAACAGTGAGACGCGCTGATACACACGATTTTAAGGATGTAGACACGCTGATACATGTGATTTAAAACAGTAAAGCTTTTTATACTTTCATTAAAAATTGATTATGATTATGTGTTTGCTCTTTTGTACATAAGATGTCATCAACCTCCTCAAGCAGTTCTGGTGAGGATGAGACAATGCGTCATCGTAATCGCGATGTGTGGTTGGGACAAAGGATCAAGTGTATGTGTAATCGATGTCAAGGATGCATTGTACGAGCGCGTCAAATTACCTTGAATCACATCTCCATGTAAGCATCTAGGGTTTCTTGAAGGCCAACATCAAACTCAATCTCAATCCCGAAAGGTTCCATCTACAAGCCAGGAAATATGTCAGGACGATGAAAGTTCTGTGTAAGATAATAAAGGATTAGACAAGATCGGTATAACACGATAAGCGTTGGAGAAATCTCACCGACATCTCTAGTCGCGTTATAGTAATTTGATGAAATATTAGTGAGAAAATGAAATTGCAAAGAAAAATGTGTCAAAATCACTGCAACGCGATACGTGTGTGGGAGAATCTCCAAGGAGCCCTCTCTTCACGTTATAATGATTTGATGCAATATTTCAAAGGAATGATGATTGTAAGAAAAATCACTACAAGAACGACAGTAGGACAAATCACTATAATGCGATATGGGTGGGAGAGTTCTCACCGACTCCCCTCCTCGCGCTATAGTAATTTGATTAATTATTTATAAGAAATAAATCAATTTCTTAAAAATCTAAATGATGAAATCTTTGAACAAAAAAAGAACGACAGTAGGATAAATCACTATAACGCGATATGCTTGAGAGAGTTCGCACCAAGACCTCTTCTCATGTTGTAGTGATTTCAAGAAATTTATGCAAGCAAATTACCATTGTGGGCGAAATCACTACAATGCGATATGGGTACGTTAGTTCTCACCGAGATCCCTCTTCGCGTTGTAGTGATTTGATAAAATATTTGTGAGAAATAAATTAAATTCTTAAAAATCTAAAAGCAGCAATCTTTGATGGAATATTTATAAAACAATTATACAACTTCGGCCAAATTGAAACACGAAAATATTTGAAAACATACCGCAAAATTCACTGAGAGCAAGAAGAAACCAACGAAGTTGACTATAGGAGAGCAAGAAGCAACGTGAAGGTGATGACTCTGAGAGAAAAATTGCACGAGAGCAAGAAGCAACGAATAATGAATGTTGGTCACCTTTATCCCCACTAACGGTTTGTACACGTGGAAGACATGCATGATGGCACACCACGTGCTCTACGCACGTATCATGACAAGTGTCAAAAATTGATTGATCATAATCATGAGTCTGGCCCCACGTCCTCCTTTGTATGTGTGGACATGCTCTTTCGCACGTGTGTCGTGCTTGTCCTCGGTAAATGTGGTACTCGTCCTCGGTAAATGTTGTGTCCTTGTTTTTCGCCCTCGTTTCATTCTGCCTCCTTCAACTGCGTGTATTCCTCCGTCGTGCCTCATCTACACCATCTCTACGATTTATCAAGCAAGTATCCATCACTTCAACATTTTCCCTGCATAATTCTTTGGTGAGTTATGAAGCAATCACTACTGGTCTTGAATGTTATATTCAATCATATATATCATGTTTTACCTACATTCATTAGATGTTGGGTCAAATGAAAGGCAATGTCTGACAAGTCACCACGACGCGAAAGAATAAATTACGATTTTTTTTATGTAGCCATATCGTGTTATAGTGTTTTGGACATACTTTCTTGTCCTATACATTGTTCTGTGTCATGTATGTTATCTATGAATTATTTCCATGACCTACTTTGTGAAATGAAATGCTCTGTGCAAGAAATCACTACAGCGTGAGGAGGTTATGATGGTTAGGTCTGATGTGCCTCTATCCCATTGTAGTGATTTGGACCTATTTTATCGTCATAGGTGTTGTTAGGTGTATTGTTCTTATGTTATTTTATCAAATGAAAGGGTCTCTTTGAGAAATCAATACAACGTGAGGAGTTGATGTAGATTTTGTCTGAAGTACCCATATCGCGTGTTGTAGTGGTTTGAAGCTAATTCGTTATCCAAGTTAACTTTTTCAGTAGTTTTTGTATTATTGTCCTATGTATTTATTGAGAAACTTATCATGTAACATTATGATTATTTTTAGATAGCGCGTACGAAGACGACCACAAGGCTCTCATCTACAAATGATCCTCAATTAGGTAGAGAAGCTAGTTCGGGGGAAAGAAAATGTCTGCACTCTGCGCTCAATGAGGAGACGCAAATACGACCAACATAGATTCATCCTTCTTCAACTAAGGAAGGTGGAGAAACATATGCATTGCGTGGTTCCAAAGTTGCCATTCCAGCATGTCGTCCGGTCTACATGCGAGAATTTTGGCATTAATATGCGTTGGCAGGCCTCTGTCCTAGGATGTTTGTAAGAGGCTACAGAAGACTAGCTTGTCGAGTTTTTTCAGGATAGCTATGTCCTTGACGCCGCGCATGCACACATAATCATTGTGATGTCGAAAGACATGAGCTCGCTTCGTTTGCTCAAGTTTAAATATGATCGTACGCTGGAGCCCGTCCTACTTAGTGACAAGAGAATGAAAGGAATTTTGGAAATCCCGCCTTTGACGAAAAAAGTTAAGATCACAGAAGTGACAGAGGCTACACAAAGGATTGGCGACCAAGCCAAGATGCAGAAGCTCCAAGAATTGCGGTTGAAGAAAGCGACTATTCGAGAAATGCATAAGTCGAATGTGAGAGCTTTGAGTTATTTTGTCCCCCCGTTTCACGTTAGACTTCCGGTGCGAGGCACCATGCAATTTTTCCCTTTCGATGCGGAGGAGATTGATGTTTTATCCAATGTTTTAAGGGATGTCAACAATAGAATTATCATAGCAATTCTAAGGTTTGCTACGTCCTTCTCATCATCTTGATTGTAAAGTGGGCTGCTTGTCCAAAGTAACTAATATAATGTAATTTTCTTGTGTAGCTTGGTTATATCAAATCTCCCATTCGATGTTCAAAATCGTGTATATATTGTAGATTCCCTTCTTTCCTCGGTTCTTACTGCACAACATACTTCATTGGTTCATGTATGTCCATGGTTTAGTTCGATAAATTTCGATGTAGCTCAAATAATTCTAATGGCATACAATGAAGAGTAAGTGACATGCAATCTCATTTGTAGTCTTAGTATTGTGACCTAAATTTACTATATATTTTTTATGTTACTTCTGATACTCCTAATTGCATGTTATAGTTCACACTGGAGTTTGATCCTTTATGATATGGAATCCAAGACTTGTTACTTGGCCAATTCAGGTGAAGAATTCCATGGCACCGTGCGACAGTAAGTCCACACATTCATTATTTATATATCGTAAAAACGAGTTGGAGAGAGAGAGAGAGAGAGAGAGAGAGAGAGGAGTAGTTAGAGAACTTTCAGTATTGACAACAATATTGTTTCATGTAGATTGGTTAGAAAGCTAATAACTCCTCTCGAGGCCATAACCTAGGACACACTGCTAGAACACACAAGGACTATGAGATAGAGAGTCTCACCCAGACAACGGGATGGCCATAGTTGTGGTTGGAGGGTGTGCTACAACGCAAAGTTGCTGCTACACTTAGTTCTCTTGTTGCCCATAGAAAATGTAGGCATGCTCCTTTTTTTTAATGATATCTTACTTTCCTTCCTCATTCTTTGACGGCACATGTCTTTTTTTTTTGCTTTTTGTAGAATCCACGATTATCAGAATACTCCGATGTGGATTTAGGGTTGTTTAGGGAAGAGGCCATTGAGTATATTATTGTCAATATTCATAGCAGACTACCTAATATCCCTGTTGCGTTTGTGCCCCCTGGCCGCGACCAAGACCACCGCCATGGCAGTACCCCGAACATAAGTTGACAGGTTTGTTGTTGATCTTCTAGAATCTGATGAATCTGAAGACGTCAATTTAGAAGCTTCAACCCAGCAACGACACCAAGCTTTAGTTCGAGAAGAGCAACCACCCCAAGAGCATTCGGAAGAGCAACTACCCCAAGAGCGTCCGGAAGAGCAACCAACCCAAGAGCGTCCCGAAGAGCAACCACCCCCTCAACGACAAGCCTCACCACCCTAACAGCAAGAATCATCCCACACACAATAGCACACTTCATAGGAAAAAATAAGAACATGCTATCAATGTTTTAAACATCCAATAAGAAAATGTAGAATATTTGTCTTGGTTTCTATTGGTCTAAGAAATACAAAATGTTGTCATGATTGACGTAACTATATGCTGTCAAAAATACATTTATCTCTATGTGATGGTCGTTTGCACCATGAAAACTTGCTTTCTTGTAACGTCTTTACATTGAATGGTCCTTTCTTTTCTCCTTGGTACCTATTTCCAAAAATCAAAGTAATGTATGTAAGTAATAATGATTATGGCGTAGTTTTGGAATAAATACTTTTTCGAGGTTAGATTGAATAACATACCTTATGGTTGTTGCACTTGAACACATAATCATCAAGCACTTGTAGGTCATCCTCATTTGCCAAGTCTATTCTCACTTGACGCAGTGAGATTTTTGACCTTATATTGAGTACTGTCAAGAGCTCATGTTCAAACCATACCTCTAATAACATCAATGGATTTCAATGTCATCCTCCAAGTCGTCCTGATCAATTGCTACAAGTTTTCAATTGACATAATGCCATCTCATATAATGAAAAGCCAAAATAAACTTCTGGGAGCCAATCATATATTTACAGACAATAGATTTCGTATGGATTTTGCAGGTAACCCCATTTAATTCTTTCACATCCCAATTTTGACCTAAGAAATCCAAACATTTCTTTGATTTACAGATAAACATTGGCGATGTTTTTTTACCTCCTTGTCATAGAAGAAGTCGACAAAAACATGCAATGGCATAAAGACAACGATTTTCACCTGACGATTTGCTACATTTGGTTTTATACACCTATGCATGTCTTGGTATATCTTTAATCTAAAGTACTCACTTGTTTTTGCTGTTGGTATGGGCCATTCTAGACTGTCGAATGAAGGCAGTGGTAATGCTTTCAAAGATCGATAACCTGTAACACTATGAGGTGCCATGTAAAATTCATTATAAAAAAAACTCCTCTCTCTGCCAAAGACCTGCTTGATGTTTCTTTGTATAGCTGCTCACTAATAGATGCATGAAAAACATCGAAGATTCCCACAATACTATCTATAGGCTGCTAGTCAAACAAGTTTGAAGGATATATATCTATACAAACGAATACAAGAGAAGCATAATTATAGAAATGAAACACATTACATAAACATAATGTAAAAACATTTACTTACAATTTGGTCTATGGAGTGGGATTCCATTAGGCAAACGTTGCAGACGCAGTTCTAAGGAATTCCTTAATGCTCCTACCTATGTCAGAGAGTTTGAAGTCTTGAACTTTGCCTTTGTAAAGTGTCAATGAACTCATTCTTTGTTTTTTTTTTGCTTCCTAGTCTACAATATAATCCAACTACCAATAGAGATGGTGGTAGGAATCCACCTTTCATTATCCATATCAAAACTGTTGTATACTATAATAGCTCTAGTAGTAGAGGATCAGGGACGCGTAGGACGTCTAATTTCCATGGAAGCAAATAGAAAATAAAAGCAGATGTAAGAAGATGGAAGAAGATGAGATGGCAGAAGAGATAACCTCCAAAACGTGTGAAATTTTTAGAGGGAAATCCATTCATTAAATGACCTAGGAACCATTTCAAAATTTTAGAGGAAAAAAGTACTTTTATTACATGAGCTGAACGAGGGAAATTTTTAGATTGAAAACCATTCATTAAATGAGCTGAGATTTATTAAATGAGCTTACAACACTCTAATTTTCATATATATATTAAAGAAATGACATTATAAAGTGTGGTCAAATGCATTTTGTATTTCTTTAATAACAATATATTCATATAAAGAATATTTGAAAAACGTCTAATTATTAAAAGTTCTGTTACGGTGGCTCTCTTCCTATTGGTTGAAAAAGCCTTTCTCTCTCTAGAGAAAAAAGGCCCAAAGTTGAGTCCAAAATTCACCTAATATCTTCACTTCCATGATGCTTTCATTGTGGAAAACTTGGTTACATAGAATGAATGTTGCAACAACAAACATAAACCAAAGCTTGTGCGTAATTTTTTAACGAAAAATTTGGTCACCTGAAAGAAATCTGCTACATAAAAATAATCAAGCAAAATACATCGAGGCCAAAGGTGCTACGAATGAGGACAACATACCTAAAGAAAGACTCTTCTAGAGAAAGAACCATTGTATTCTTCACCCCTCTTATCTCTACAAAAAGTGTTGTAATCAGCCTCTAAGGCCATATGATGCACTCAAACAGAAATTTATAGCCAAAGTTGCTTTTAGTGCCAAAGTAGCACAAGGAACAAAGTAGCCTAGCACAAGGGGAAAGAGAGAAACAGTGAAAAGCCTAAAAATTATACCCAGGGGGAGTGTTGAGAAATGTGGGGATGTAGTACACAAGTTGAAAGATAAGGAGTGAGAGTAGAAGAGCAAGCCTAGTATCAAGCCATGTGGCGAAACCTAGAATTATCCCATATGCATGTAAAGCACGAGCCCGAAAGTTGTACCCAACTCCTATATAAGGAGAACCATTTCAAGCATGTTAATCAAGCACATTCCTCAAGTTTCTCTATGAGCAAGCTATTCTATCTTGCAACCTAATTGACTTGAGTCAAGCTAATTAGCATCATCTTCATGTAATGAATGCTAATCACACACATCCACCATAACTATGCATAAGCTAGCACTAGATCCATGCTCAACTTTGACATTGTTGATGTGCTTCATTTTGCCAAACATAACAAAGAACCCGATTTCTATTAATCTTCATGAATGTTATGTGGAGGATTTAAATAACTAGTACAACTTCGTTTTACGAAGGAAAATAGAGTTGGGAGAATATTTGCATTGGATATAAGCATGATGCGTGAAGTGAAGACTACAATGTTTGCACATGGTACATGTGTGATAGCATACAATGATATTTGGCATAAAGGCATTGAACAAGGATTAAGCCAACAACCACAAGATTTGACCAAATAATGAAAGCTTAATCTCTGTTTTACCAAAGTCACCTGCAGATTTGATGAAGAGCTTTGATCTCAATGTAGACTTGATGAAATTGATTTCTGTCTTCACCAGCTTGTAGAGCATGCTTGATTACCCCTTGGGCTAGAAGGAATTGAAGCAATTTAACTTGATGAAGTAGCAATGGCAAAATCTGCAGAGAAAAAAGGCGCCTGCAAAAAACGTGAAATCTCTTGATTCCTTCGGCGGTTTGCTGCGCCGTTTCGATGGGCTGGTAGCCAGGGGTGTTGGCTAGCTTAAGCTAGAAGCTTGTGACCTAATGTGATGTGTGCTAAGTGCTAGAGACCCTCCACTGGCTGGGGGTGAAGGGGAAGAGTGAAAACTCACTAAAAAACTTGATTTTTTGCTAATTACCTACTAATCCTGATTAATTCACTAATAGGCTCATAAATCTGGTTGATTCTAGGCATGGCTCTGATACCATGTTGAAATTTGAGCTAAATGATGAGCTATGGTGGATCAAACACTAGAATCAACATAATTAACAAAGTGATTAGCAAGTGATTAAGACGTAATTAGTGAATAATTAGCACATAGATTAATGTAGGCATGGATACTCAAAAACCAGCAAATTCTCATTAGGGCTATGCCTCAATTTATAGAGTTTACATCAAGCATCTAATCCCATTGATTTCTCCATGATTCACTCCCAGAATATCTCCACCTCTTGCTTGATTCTCTCCACCTCTTCTCTTTTCCCTGAATATCTCCCAGAATAACTCCACACTCCTAAATTCCCTCATGCTACCCATTATTCTCTCCCAGTAGATTCTTCTCACCTTTTCACAGGTTCTTTTACAATTACATCTCCTCTTTTACAGCCTCTATCCAAGAGCTTGTTCCCACACACACCCTATTCAGTTGTATATTTCAACAGGTGGCTGTGAGCCCTGACGTGACGGTGCCTGGGAGGGTATGTGTGAGTGTGTCTGGGACGGGGTATGTCTCCTCGGTGGGCTTGGAAGAGGAGAAGCTGCATGCCATCTCGCCGGACTCGCAGGCATAGACGACAGTGGAGTGACATGGATACTCGGGGGCGGGGTATAGATACCAGGCAATCCAGGAGGGGGATGGGCATACATGTACTCTGTAAGCTCAACTGGACCAGGATGGCGCCCAAAACGATTTAGCATCTCCATCATCCAAGTGCCGTACGCCAATGGATCGGATGAACCTGGATCTATGAAGAATCTACAAAAATAAAAGTATATACATGATTTTATCAAAGCACAAATGCAAGCTAGCACATATGATTTTGTGAAGGCAAGCCATATGCAGATGTGATCATCTCTCTAAAGAATCTCGATCGCAAGCATGGGTGAAACCCGTCCAAAAACGCATGTATATGCGCGTGAACAGTCTATGCAAATAGGGTACACGCAGACATACACGCGTTTCTACACGCGGCCTGCATAAATTTTTTTTCAAAAATGACCGACCACCGACAAATCTTTCTTATAAAAAAAGCCCTGACTATCATAATCGTTCACAAAAGTACTACCAGAGAAGGACAGAGACAATCGCATAAGGAAAATCGCATAAACAAATGGAAGGAAAGAGATAGGACAAAGGACAAACTGACTCACCTCTGAAAAAGTGAGTCTTCTTTTTGGCTGGTTTCCTTCAGCCGTGTCTGCTCCTTGCACCCATGTCTGCTCCTTACACTTGGCTTTAGTGCTCTGTTGGAAGAGGCAGCGATAGGAAAGCTGAGTTTAAAAATGGTTTTTTGGAGAAGGCGGCGGGTTATTTTAGGTATAGATAGGTAGTCGTGTGTAGGAGCATGTGTATTTTTGCATGTATAATAAAACAGCCGCATTTATACACGCAATTTTAAGGATGTAGCTGTGTTTATACACTCGATTTTAAGGATGTAGACGCACTGATACACGCAATTTAAAACAGTGAGACACGTTGATACACGCGATTTTAAGGATGTAGACACGCTGATACATGCGATTTAAAACAGTAAAGCTTTTTATACTTTTATTAAAAATTGATTATGATTATGTGTTTACTCTTTTGTACATAGGATGTCATCAACCTCCTCAAGCAGTTCTGGTGAGGATGAGACAATGCGTCATCGTAATCGCGATGTGTGGTTGGGACAAAGGATCAAGTGTATGTGTAATCGATGTCAAGGATGCATTGTACGAGCGCGTCGAATTACCTTGAATCACATCTCCATGTATGGAGAATGGAATCAAACAGGTTTAGAGGTGAGTAGATGTAAATTGATAGTATTCAAATGACTCATGGTATCCAAATTAAATTAATGGAGTTGTAATATATATACTCTAATTGAAGTAGGATGCAGTACCACACCCTAACATGGTGCCCTACGCGCGGCAAGAGCACGCAAAACGTCGACGAGATGATGCTGGAGCTTCGGAATCTATTGTCAGAGATGAATGGGAAAGGGATGACAATAGCCCTGCACCCCACGAAGTTGTGGAAGAGGAAGTGTTTGATGATATGGTGCTGTATCTTTTTAGGGATGATCCCAAAGGTATGGACAATGATGATATGGAACAAGAGCATCTTTACAAGGCCTCATCGACACCGGTTTTTGAAGGGTGCACATTCTCTATTTTACGTGCTTCACTTGAACTACTCAATATACAAACAGTTTATGGATGGAGCAATGCAAGTCTTGACGCATTATTGAAGTAAGCATTCTAACTTGCAAATTTGAATTAGTGGTTTAGGGTTTAGGGTTTAGGATTTAGGGTTTAGGGTTTAGGACTAATTGATGATATTGGATGCAGGCTATTATCAAACATGCTTCCAAAGGGGAATAGACTACCCACCTCAAAGAGACATAGCGAGGTGCTATGTGACATCTCTTGGAGGATTGGATTATGATCGCATACATGCATATGTCAATGATTGCATTCTCTTTCGTGGGATGCATAAGGAGGCTCGACCATTCTCACAAGTCAACTACATCTCATTGTGCATTTAGTGGACTAAATTGCTTTATGTGGCACTGTGCATGCACGTTGGATGTTCTTCCTAGAGCGCTTTATGAAGACCTTAAAAGACTTTGTGAGGCAAAGTGCAATGCTCGAACGAAGCATGGCCGAGGGTTGGTTGATACAAGAGTCTCTTGTATATATTTCAAAATTTCTTGGTCAGGTGGACAACTCTTTTCTGTGACTATGGAGCAATGAAGAGGACTTGAGGATGACCTCTATTGTGCCTCAAGGAAAAGGACAGAGTAAAGTAATTGATAGAACATTGATTGATGATCTCAATTTCACTTGCATCCTTAATAGTGATGTGATGAGCAGATGGGTTACAAGATATGAGGACGCAAAGACAAAAAGGAAGGCAGAAAGAGCTCTCTTTCGGAGGCAACATGGCTCTCGTAAGGCGTACCCTAAGCATCTAGCAACACTTCCAAATGATATCCATGTTGATTGGTTGCATGAGGAAGTGGAGAGATCAGAGAGTGGCGAGGAGCTGCATATCACGGTGAAAGAATGGGAGTATGCATGAGGATGGATGTCAAATGGCAAATGAACGTGGTGGAAAAAGGGCCTAATGCAACGAAAAACGCCATGCAAGTGGGGCTATGTAACTATTGACTCTACAAAGTTTTGGCAAACAAAGAAAGATAGGCTCGTATTGCCACAACAATGTGAGCAGGTATGCATTTTTTTACTAATGTGTTTCATGTACATATATATCTAAGCTCACGTACCCCTTGACTTTTGATATGCTAATTAATTACTGCAGTATGTGTATTTGAGTAGGTTATCTATCTGCCCAATGGTGCATGACATTAAATGGTGGTACGTCATCCCTATTGCACCACGTTCCCAACAAGTGATGTATAATACATTCACTGATATGGAGCATATGGAGGATGTAACAAGCCGCAATGAAGATGATGTCGAACATGCCAATGAAGATGTTGTGATCGATGATCTGCAAGAAATAAGAGATGATCATGATAATAAGGATGAGCGTGCCATTTCTCATGATCATGAGGATGACCCTACCATTGAGGATGATGGTGATGTTGATGAGGATGATCAGGACATCGATACCATTATCAAATGGACAGAATATCGATAGTGGAATAAATTTAATCGTAGCCTTACAAATTGATCAAATGGATATTGATGTTGATCGTTTGGCAAGGATGGATCTTATTGAAGATGAGATCGAACCCTAACCAATCCATCACTGTATCGTTCTAAATTGATGACATTTCTATTGTATATGTTATCTTTTAATTATCATCTCATGATTTATTTTTGAATATATTTCATTGTTGTAAATGCATGTAGTGGGATTGTGTAATGATATATTCTGTAATGTACTATGAGATGGTTTAAAGAAAATGGTTTTAAATTTTGTAAAGGAATGGAGTTTTTCTTAATAAATTTCTCGCGTGTAATAATGCGTGTATAATTGCATGTATATACACGCGTTGATACACGTGTTTCTAAAACCAGTATACACGCGAACTTAGATGCCAATATACACGCACTGGTAGACGCGTTTTTGAAACTAATATACATGCGAATTTAGATGCCAATATACACGCGCCCGATACTACTCATATACATGCGCGACCATACACGCGTCCGTAACTTATCGCGTGTATTGAACGCATGTATGGCAGCAGTGTCTTCTTGTAGTGTTTGTGAAACTCTTCCTTTATATAATATATAGAGACATATAGAGAAGGTCTAAAGTAGATAGTCCTAAGGTCAAATATTTGAAGTTTCAAACATAGAGATAGATAGAGAAGGAAATCTTTGAAGTTTCAAAACAAGTATTGATCACAAACCTTTACTAGCTAAAAACATTTACAGCCCGATGAAAAAGGGATATATTATAAATACAACCTAAAAATTATCTTTACTCTTCCCCACTATCTAATTTGGGTCATAACCACGTTCACACACCAAGGGAGCCCATTGCTCACCCTCCTGCAAAATGGTTCACACGTGCAAATGAACCCTGGCATCAATTAATTAGGTAAATAAACTCTAGCCTTCATCTTCATTTTAAATTGTGTGGACATCTCTACCTAAATGTGAATGGCAGAGTTATATGCTATGAAGTGTGTTGCATAGAGGAGGGCATAGGAGGATTGAATGGTTCATACACATGCTTTAGATGTACAACCACACGACACAACTTTCATTGCATGTAGGGATATGTTGTGTTGTGTGTGGATGATATAACAACTCAGCTTGGTTGTACTATAACAACTTTGTACTTTCATGTGGAATGCTCTACTTGGTTTAACACTAAATGTCTATGTCCATCAATAAGCCCTAGTTGGTAAGAATTTTGGAAGTACCCCTTTATTGTATGCACGCGTATAAAAGTATGAAAAGATTTGGGGGAAAAAGGACAAGGGAGTGTATAAAAGTATGAATAGTAATGCGAAAAAAAGGGACCACTTTGTTAAGGTAGTGTATAAAATTATGAATAGCTTTGGGAAAATAAAGGATCACTTTTGGTAAGGGATTATTAAAAAAATATGTGAAGAATCGAAAAGAGCCAAAAGAATCAACTTAATATTACACACTTGAGTAATTTTACCATGATCCAATTTTGGGTAAAGTCAATGACATGTCATACAATCGTCTAGTTTGTGTATTGGAGCATCTCATAATCAAAATTACAAATTGATTGAGATTTATAATTCTTACCACACTCCACATTGTGGTTGGCAAAGTTTGAATGAGTTAAGAGGAATCTAAACATGTTTATCCTCATTGTTTGGCAAAGTTTGAATGGACACTAAACATGTTGGTACAAGTCAAAAAAAAACAAATGAGATGTCATGCCATTTTAAGGACAAAATAATAGATAGTACCTTCCTAATAAGGAGAATATGTTTCTTCATATCCAAGTCAAATTAAGAAAGGCAATGACACCTCACTTCTTTACAAGTCTTGGTAAATATATTTACTTAAGTTTCTATCGATAAAATGGGTGTTCCATTGTTAAATGTTTACTACATGTTTACTATATACACTCGTTTAATTTAAATGACACCTCACTTCTTTTACCAAGTCTTGGTAAATATATTTACTTAAATTTCTACTAGTAAAATGTGTGGCCGTTGGTTCAATATAAAATTACATAAATTTTTGCTAGTAAAATGTGTGTCCATTGGTTCAATGTTTAGTGGCTTCTACATAATGATACAAGGTCCTTATTTGATTAATTGACACAATAATGTAGTGGAGGGAAAGAAAGATGCAATTATGTAAATTTATATACAATAATGTGTGGCCGTTGGTTCAATATAAAATTATGTAAATTTTTGCTAGTCAAATGTGTGTCCATTTGTTCAATGTTTAGTGGCTTCTACATAATGATCCAAGGTTTTTATTGATTAATTGATACAATCATGTAGTGGAGGGAAAGAAAGACTTTAGCTATAAGCTAGAAGATAAAAGTTTTTGCTTATATACCACTTTAGAGGGGAAAAATTTGCTAAAGCTTGATAAAGAAGAGGTTCAAAGATGTAAGTTCAAGTTTTGATATTTTGTACTTATGAATCTCACACGTTGCATGCACATTAAAAGTAAAATTAGTTTATGAGTAGAGACTTTCTCTAAAATAAAATTTAATCTTCTCAAATAAATACAATCAATATTACATAGCTACAGGGAAAGAAGGTGTTATGCAAGAAGAGAAAGAGAGAGATGAGAGTTGTAGGTGAGGCACAAGCTTGTGAACAACTAAGGACAGGCATAGGGTTGTTGCTTCACACGCGAGAAGAGAAATTGCATGCAAATAGATAGATACAAAAAAGCAGTGCACGATAATCCAAAATAGTTACCGTGCATTGTAGCATGCATGATTGTCGTGGGGTAGCCGTCGAGTAACCATGATGAAGGGGTATCAAATCTTTCAACTTCCCAAGCAAATCTTTCGACTTCCCAAGCAAATCTACAATGATTGTTCTTGAAAGTGTGCCCGTATTAATGTGGTGGATTCCTAGGTAGTGGGTTAGTGGTGCCCGCCACGTAAATGAATGGATTAGGTGGCATCGGCCTATTCGGTAGCCCCATTTACTGACTTTTGTAAGTGCTCGCCTTCCTGTGAGTGTCTCGAGAAGGAATGTTCCGTCGTAGAATCTTCCCACAATCCAGAAGGATCCAATCACCTAAGCTTCAGCTTCCCCAGATGCGGACCCATCCGTGTGACTGGAACAAGAGAACCGGATTGTCTTCTTTGAACAGTCGAAACCTGGAATGCCGATCGACCCATTTCTTCCTCTGCTTTTGGATCACTGTAGTGAGATGAGAAGCTCTTAAATCGATCTTTGTCCAGTTGGAGGAGTTGATCTAGGCAATGCTGTAGGGATTCCTTGGGGCTTAACTTCTCAACTGTGGAGATCCGAAGGCTGGGCAGCACTAAGAACTCCATGGGCACAACAACTTTAGTGCCATATACCAATTTGAAAGGAGTCATCCCAGTGGAGACCTTATAAGCTGTGCGGAATGCCCACCATAGCGCTGAGTACAACTTCTCATCCCAATTGGTACGATTCTCATTCAGCAGCTTCTTGAGGATGTGCTGTAGAGTTTTGTTGGTGGACTCTACCTAACTGTTGGCCTATGAATAATAGATTGTGGATCTCTTGTGGTGGATGAGGAGGTGCTGAGTGACCAACTGACAGATGACATCATTCATGTATAGTGTTTTCCCTAGTCACTGATCAGCCATCTCATAAATGAATTTAGTGGTAAACTTGGTCATGTTATCCCAGAGAGGTCTCTTGCTTCCACCTATTTGGTGTTATAATTAGTTGTGCCACCAAGATATACTTGTTATCGGTGAATCAAGCTGGCGGTTTGAATGGACCCACAAAGTTTAAGCCCATTTCTGGAATGGTTCCAGGGGAAGGGTGGGATTGTGAGGAATTCGGTATCTATTAGTTGGCTGGCCAAGTCGTTGGCACATATCACATTGTTTGGCCCATTTGTAGGTGTCGCCGCGAGTACAGAGGGCCACTAGAGACCATTGGAAGATCTTCCTTCTAATTACGTCTCCTGGCAAAGTGACCACCGTTGATTCCTTGATGGGATTCTATGAGGAAAGCTTCTTGTTCATGAGGTGGAATATGCAGCTCTGGAGGATCTGATCAATGCCCTGCTTATATAGTTGGCTGGCTATTACTTGGAAAGATCGACTTTGCACAGCTATCCACTTTCTCTGATCTCAAGAAAGGTTATCCTCCATCAGACTTGTTGTTGCCACAAATGCCAACATTTCATCATACCATGTCTGGGGAATCGGGATGACTGATTCTCTTGTGAACAGCTCCGCATCGACGGCCGGGTAGGTCATCCGCTACTACAATCGAGGCTTTGCCAACGGGATAGGTAATCCGCAACTATATGGCTTGCTCCTGGGGCACAATGCTAAACTTGAATTCCTGAAGGATCAGCATCCACCTAGCCATCTTGCCTGTCAAGCTTAGAGCAAGGTGGAATGATCCACCTTGCCAAGCTTTGCTTATCAAGATAGAGCAAGGTGGAATGATCCACATGGAAGGTGAACTTGTTGCCCAGCAAATAGTGGCAAAACATGACTGAGTAGATCATGCCAAAGCGCTTCCCTATGATGAGTGGTGTGAGTAATTCCGCTCAACATCTGATAATCTCCAGTAGATGGGCCGAAACCATTTTTTTTGGCCGCTTGCATTAAGACACTTCCTATTGCCACATGTGAGGCATCCACAAAGACGTGGAATGGCAATTTCCAATTAGGTGCTTGGACTACAGGTGCTTCGAACAGCATCAGCTTGAGTCGTCGGAATGCAATGTCACATTCCTCCATCCATTCAAGGTTGGCTTGCCTCAACTTCTAGTTCAATGACATTTTTATCTATGCCATTTGGTGGTTTAGGGGAATTGCTACATGCGCTAGATGGCAGAGCATTCAGTTGTGCCATTTGACTTGTCCCAAGAACCTTCTCAATTCCTTCACACTTGTTGGGATTGGAGCTTTCAGAATCACCTCCACCTTGGCCAGGTCTACTGCAATGCCTTCCTAAGATACTATGTGGCCAAGGAGCATACCGCTTTGGATAGTAAAGGCACATTTAGCGGGATGATTCAGGCTTAATCTAGAAACTCGGCATTTGGCCAAGCTACAGTGTGTCAGATGTTGGAACGATTTCCTGAAGACACTCAAATAATTGATGAAAACCCACATAAAGCTGGTCAAAAATTTGGCAAAAATCTCTTGAACTATCCGCTCTAGAATGTGGCGGGAGCGTTCTTCAACCCAAAGGTCATGACATTGGATGCAAAAGCTCCCCACATTTGGTGATGAAGGCTATCTTCTCCAAATCTTCCGATGTCATTGGGACTTGATTGTAGCCTAGCTATGAAAATTCTAACTTTCTTCTTTCTCACCAGATAGTTATCCTATTCGCATCCCAATCTTGCTTAATCCATGCCTGCCTAATCCATGGTCCTGCCCAGTAACATCGAGTAGGCACATTTTATGTCCTCCATGTGGAGCACCACTATTGAAATCTAGAAAGTGAATCGAGAGACTTCTAGTGTGAGCTTGTAGATTAATCTGAGTGGCTGAACTCACCTTTGATCCGCCATTTTTATGGTGAACGGAGCTAGCTCCCATCTGCTCAACTCGAGCATTTCTGCATGTCGTATCCGACAAAATGTTGACTATCCAACAAAATATTGACTCCTCCAACAGTACTTATGCTATGTCCACTTTGGCAAACTGACCAAGATCCTCAGGATGGCTTCATCATAAATCGAAGCTTTCCTCAGCTAGATTTCTGTCCTCTCTATGTGCATGGCTTCTAGAGGCTCTGCGAGGGTGCCATATTCTCCTCCTAGTGCATCAGGTGACACAGCAGTAGCTGCTCCCTAAAGTTTGGTACCAACGTGAGGAGCTATTCCACCAACATATGGATCAACCTCTGCTTCAGGTACGGCCTTTCCTACTTTAGCTTTCCTCCTGCTTTGGTGCCTCCTTCTTTGGTGCCTTTCCTACTTTAGCTTTCCTCCTGATTTGGTGCCTTCGTACCTCTTTTCGACCATGATGTCTATAACTTTCTTTGATCGCGGTGTCTCTGCGCCTCTCTCCTAGCTCCTATCTGGTTGTGGAGAGGGCACTTTGCCTCCTTGATCAGGGTTTATGAGTGGTATAATGACCTCGGCTTCTTGTCGACAGATCAACCTGGGCCTTTCTGGCTCCTTTTTTCGTAGGCGCCTCTCACGGGCTTGCTACTTTTTCACCCAATCACACCTCGGTCCGTATCTTGCTCTACTCCTGCTAGGTGACCACTTTCTACTTCCCCCTATTATCCGAGGTCAGTTCTTTCTCTGCCTTTGGAGTCTCGATTGTGTCACTGCTGCGTGGCTGATGATTTTGCCACCTCTGTGGTTGGCCTGATTATTTCTTGGTCATCTAGAGCTTGCATTTCCATGACATTTACTATCGGTGGGCCTGATATTGAAGCCTGGGCTCCTTCCACCTCAGCCTTGTGCTTCCTCTAGATCTCACAATCAAATTTGCGATGGCCAAGGGAATGGTAATAGAAACACGTGAAAGCAGGCCGTTGATGAGCATTGGGCACATCGTTGGGAGGAAAATTCGCACATGGGTAGAATGGTGGCCTTCGGTATGGATCCTACTACAGAGCCATCAGTGGGCTGGGTTACACTACCGCACCACCACGGGGGCTTGGATCACAAGCTGGGGAGGTGCTCTCCTCCCATTGTATCTGCATGCTTCGGTGGTGTGTGTGGCAGTTCAATGGCACACCATAGCTCATTTAAGCTGCATTCTTTGGCTCTATGACCATGATTCTGACACCTCGAACAACACCAAGTGCCTGACCAGACTTTGGGAGGGGACTTCACTCCTTCACTGATCAACTGAGTCATGGTTGCAGCCACTTCCTTGGTTGTTTTTCTTGCCTTCTTGATCTTTGACCATGCCTTGTGATCTTCCTCCTTGTCCTTTGATTCCTCACTTGTACTTGAGTGATCAGAATCCTCCTTTGAAGAAGATTCCAAAACTAAGCAGCATAGTCTTCCACCGTGAGGCTTTTCTGGTTCATTTGGCAAAGCTACTTAAGGACATGCATGGAGGTCTTATCTTCCCTAAATCTTTGAAGAAAGGCATCTTTGATTGTATCATAGGTGGGAAAAGGAGCATACTCGTACTGAGCAACCCAGAGAGCTGCACTTTTTTGTAAGGTTGGGACGAAAGTGGCTTTTTTGAGGTTTTGGTCCATCGGGTCAAGGTCGTTCACACGCCAGGCACTGTCAAAGAGAAGGATGTGAGCATCTGCATCCTCCAAGGGTTTCCCAGAGAACTTGGGATACTTCACTGTGTGCTAGCTAGTTCGCCGAAGCATGTTGTAAAGTAGAAGGCGGGGATGTGGTGGTGGGGGTGGTGGTGAACAGTGTTACTAGTTCTTCTTCTAATTCATGTTTCGGTTCTTCTGGCTTTCTTGCCCTACTGTGGTGAGTTCTTCTTCGAGTCTGGTAAACTGGAGTTCCCAAGCTTCGAGCTGCACACCAAGTAGCGCAGTTCACATGCTGACATGAAGGATTGATTCATACACAAGGCAAATTAATTCAAACAAAAAGGAAATCAAGTAGCAAGTGAAGCAGTAAAAGGAAGAGGTAGCAACACACATCATGGTCGCCAAAGCATTGTTGGGAGGACTGACCGCTATCTTGATCAACCTACTAAGTGTCTCTCGTGTACATCACCATCAACATGGGAAAAATCCCTTTCTTCATGTGGCTTCATGCTAGGCTTTGCACTTTCTTGGCTACTCGTTCTCTCACTCCCTATCTCTTTGGCACACCACATTTTTCAATAGCTTCATGTTAGCTTTGAAATCTTTCCCATATGAATAACATCTCCACAAATGATGGAATCCACATCGTAGAAATAATAGAAGGAAAGAAGATACTAAGGATATTTCATCTTCGTATGGGCTCCCTCCCTTTTGAAGGCTCCCTTGGTGCTATGGTTTTTCACATGCAATTCTAAAAGAAAATCCATATCTAGAAATAAACAATATGCATATCTCCAAATGTAAAAGACTTATTGTATATTATAAACAACCATTAAAACCCTCATATAGACAACCAAATGGAGGAATTTTGGAGTATATTACCTCCTTGTGTTTTTTGGGTGATGGTACTTTATCTTGTAGCCTCCAGTAAGTATCCAAACTTGTACCCTCCCTCTTCTCTCTCTCTCTCTCTCTCTCTCTCTCTCTCCTCTCTCCCTCTCCTCCCTCCTCTCTCTCTCTCTCTCTCTCTCTCTCTCTCTCTCTCTCTCCCTTCGTCCTCCCTCTCTCCTCTCTCTCTCTCTCTCCTCTCTCTCTCTCTCTCTCTCTCTCTCTCTCTCTCTCTCTCTCTCTCTCTCTCTCGCTCTCTCCCCTCTCTCTCCCTCTTTTATCTCCCTCTCTCCCTCTCTCCCTCTCTCCCTCTCTCTCTCTCCACTTCCGTGTGTAATACCTGAGCTCGGGCATTACACGTGGTGGTAGCTACCCCCACATCATGTAATGCCCATGAATCGGGCATTACATGTGGCACCAAATGACTTGGCACCACGTGTAATTTCCGAGCTTGGGCCACACATATGATGCATGCCATGCATCACTTCCTATTGTTGTCTAATGGTTTTTTAAGCCATTAGACAGTAATAGGAAGGACTCACACAACAATAGCCCTCTCCCCTCAGCATGCCCCTTCAACAAGCACTTGCCCTCAACACGCCCCCCCTCAACACGCCCTCTCCTTCACGTGTCCCCCTCTCAACATGCCCTCCTCCTCCACGTGCCCTCTCCTTCATTCAACATAGCCTCTCCTTCAACAAGTCCTCTCCTTTAATGCAAAATGCCTCCTCGGACGCAATTGCAATCAAAGGTCTTCACCATAAATCAAGATGAGATCGCAATATTACAACAAGAAGTGGGCATGTCACAAGTGACCACATCAAGCGAGGTAACTAAGACCTCTCAATTACAGTTGGTTGTGGGGCTGCTCCTACAACAACACCTGCCAAAATCGTGTTATCTAGCAATAATGCCACGATTGCCAAAGAAGAGGAGTCCATAAAGGAGAGTTTCAGCCAAGTGGTTGATCAACACATCTCCACGAATTGGGTGTGGAGGACCACTTCGTTTTGTGATAATCATAACCGCCTTCCTAGAGTGTCTCTTTGTCTCCTCCTTGTTGCAAACCCAAAAATTCGTACAAATGAGGATTCCATCGAAGGGTTAATTAAAAGTATGTAAGAGAGCACATACCAGACAATGGTGTCTTTCATTGTCTTTGAGGAATTCCCTGGCCCACCAAAGAGCCCTTTCCATTTAACCGTCAAAGTGCGGTCGGTCATGACCTATCGTTGTCAGTAAAGTTTAACACAATATTAGAGCATATGGAAGGATGGCAACACATGGTATGTTTCTTGTTTGGGATGGCAACCATCAACTCAAAGCATGGCAAGAATGGGCAAGAACCAATCGAGTTGAAAGAGAGAAGGTTCCCATGGTGCCGATTCCTTGAGGAGGAGGAGGCATAGTTCTTATTGGTCCTGTGCATGATAAACAAGTGTGAGTGGATTGTATCTTGCTTTTTGTGATTCAAATGAACAAACATCTGACAGTGTCATCATTTACCTTATTTTATTTGCATGCAAAATTATCAGGGTCACCACCATTCATGTGTTGAACACAATGGCACATGATATATTTATAATGTAGTGTGTGGGCCTTACTGATCCACAATCATTATTTTCAAAGTTTAATGACGTGGATCAAGCATGGGCCAAGAAAGCTATTACTCATCGGGGACCTAACAGGTCGAAGTGGTCGAAGCTTCCCATGGCACTTCTCACAATTGGTTTTCAAGGTATGTGCGTGCCTCGTTCTCAATAAAGCCATGTTTTGATTTCGAAATATGTTTCTTAAGCATTAATGCATTGTAGTTGGCTTGCGTGAGTGAGAGGGAGTAGAGAATACCTTTTGAATGTAAAAATGCTCGTTGACAAGAATTACAAAGATGCCTGGAGACGAAGGTGCTATTTACAAAGAGGGGACATGAGTTGGCACAAATTGCTAGACCCAACTATGGCAAAGAGTTTTTCAAAAAAGTGATCTCCTACAAGGGCTGGGGGTGAAAAGGCTAGCAATTCACTACTCCCAAGCTATAGCAGAGATCGCTCGAGAACATATTCCAAATGGAGAGTAAGTTCTCTAACTCTCTCGGCACATTAAAATATTTTTTATACATAGGTAGAAACATAACGCTGATTCACAATGTAGGAAATGTCATATTGGCAAGTGGAAAGTTTGCTGAGAGACTCCCAGATTCTGCCATCCGACAAAGCGTTCTTCATGTGGATCCATCATCACATGTACTCGTTCCAATTGGCCAAGTACATGCTACAATTGTACGTGAATTTGGAGATGAGCTAACCCACCATAGAGCCAGCATACACAAGAGACCCACAGTGGACTCTGGGGTAGGTATCACGAATGCCCTCAAATCTTATAGGAAGACTCACTTTGAGAAGGTGTTCGTAAGGTGGAAAGGGAAAATGCATGCCACCTTGGATCTTGACCAGAGCAACCACACCTGGCATGGCACGACACCTCTTGTACAGGTATATAGTAGCATGCCACAATACTATTATTGTTATTTTATTGCATTAGGTGGTGGGGAGAAGTTGTTATTATTATTTTATTTGTTTGTTATGAGAGAATTTTAATGTTTTTGTATTAGGTGGTGAAAATTTTTAATGTTTCTGTATTAGGTGGTGGAGAAGTAGTGTGTGTAATATGGTATATATTCCTGAGCACCCTTCAGATGCATGGGTGCAGTCCAAGATGACAGAAGAGATGGGATTGTATCTTGAGGAGTGGATGAATGCGTTGTTGCAAGATCAGGGTGTCCAGTTTTATCCAGTTTATGCTGGACTGGGACAATGCTTGGAGAGCAAATTTTAGGGGGCAAGGTACTGAAAATGAGATCAAGCAAATAATAGAAAATACGCTTGCCCTTAAATTAACCCAATATAACTTAAATTAATATAAATTAGTCTAATTAATCAAAATTAATCAAAAATATGATGAAATGATAAACAAATGATCGTTCCATACTTAGAGTGATCCAATTTATTTTTCCATAGATGCACCATTACAAGTACACTAGTCCCTATAGGTTTTAGATGATTCACATCAAAAATGTAATTTTACTAATTAGATTATTAATATTTGCAGGCCTTCTGATAGTCTGGAAGAATTTTGAAAAAGAGATCATTAAAAATCCAACCATTGGATTTGCAATTTTTACTAACCACCACATTCTAATAATGTCTCAGTATCTACCCACTCTTTTGATCTACAAGATTGAGGATTTTAAGTGGTAGCTATTGTGGGTACAAAAAGTGGCGTATATTATAATACTTTAAAGACTTTGAAATATTTAAAGAAAATAGATAAATATCTTAAAATTTTCTCGAAAAATCAAGTTAAGCTCCATATTATGTGAAGATCTAAGGTACAAAGTGGGAATCTCATATGAGTTTATATGTAAAAGATATTAGCATTTCATGGAATCAGTTCAAAATTGGGACAGGGTGTATACATTGACTTTGTACCTAAGAAAATGAGGACTTTTGACTATCTAATGCTTAATCAAATTATGCAACTATATTTCCAACTTTGAATATGATGTTCCAACAAAAGAACTTGAAACGAAATTCCTTCATTTACTAGGAGAGATTAGCCACTAAAGGTAAACAAATGCCTGTTTTTTTACTGTTTACAGGGTGCCTGAGTGGACAAAACTGGGCACCCTGATCTTGCAACCACCCGAATGAGCTACAGGGCAAGGACACTTGGATAGTGTGCCTATGGCAGATAGACTACCCAGAGGGGGAGTTTCCTCTAGACGAGGCTGAGCAGTTTTAGAGTACGTTTCATTATGTAGGGTAGCACATTTATATGAACCATGAAGCTTGTTTTTTGGGAGTTCAAAGTTCCTATGTTGGTTGAATGCAGGAGCAAAGAAGGGCAAGAAGCCTGGCACCGAGCATCGATCAGCGAGCATCAATCAGCCCCCGAGAAGAACAAGGGCAAAAAATCAACAAACGAGAAGGCTCCATCATTCGACCATGACAGCAAATCCAAAGTGGGAAGGGGATGACATTGATGAGGCTCCTAAGGATAACAACTCTAAGGATGATGATCATGATGATGATCATGTGTCCCACGCACTAGGGTGATGAGCAGGTGAGCTTGCATGGTGAGAGCAAAGAGCAAGGGTCGGAGAGTTCAAAAGAAGATGATGCAGCCCTCTTGGGACCTAGTAAGTGAACTTAACATGTTTGGACATTCATTAGTTCATTTATTGAACAAAAGCAATAACATGTATTTGGTTTTGTCTTAATGAAGACTACTTTCCACATGTGGTGGACACTCTGCACTTAAGTTCTCAGCTCCAACATTGATCACCTTCATCTCGCACTTTTGGGAAAGCGAAAAAACAGGTATGATCTCTAACCTGTGCTAGTGACTCTCTCCATTCGTCATCATTATATAGTTTGCAGTCCACTTATACGCTTTGTTATTCTAGGAATCTTGTAATATTGCAAACAATTCATGGGATCTCTCATGAGGTGGGGAAGCATGGATGCCTTCGATAGCCTTGTGGAGGCTTGCGCTTGGTGTGAGCTGATTTTTCAACAAATCTCTCTCTCTCTCTCTAAAAGGACGAGGTTGTGGTTCCTCAATGGAATGTTTTTAGGGAGGCACTTGTAGAGTTAGCTTTTGTACTTGCTAGCAGAGTTCATACAAGCTAATGGCACTATGGTGTGTACTCTATGTGTGGAGCACTTGAGGATTGCTGTGCGAGGCAGGGACTTGGAACTTCACATTGAGAAGGAATTTGTTCTTGCGCTTCCCACAATACTTATATGTCATGTCAAAAGATGGCCAAGAAGAAGTGAGTGAAGGAGTGGTTTTTATTAAAGTGAATCTCAATGATTTCCTTGTCATACTTGCTATTGTGTGCACGTAGGTCACTGTTTTGGTCATCGCGCCATCTTTACATACCCCAACGAGAGTATGCCCCAGTCGTCCAAAGTATGACATACGGGGAGGTGATGTAGCTACAGATTGTTTAGGATTCAAGGTGGACGACGATATCTTCTTAGAGCCAAAGCTGCAAGAGGGAACCTCACCATACTAGTTGGCTGCGGAGGAGAATCCCATCCGAGATGTTGTTGAGCGTAGTGAGACTTTTGCAAGGTAATTACAGCACTCACTTCATTACAATTCAATCCGAGTAGTGTAATTGTTATATAGTCATTATCTTTTATATTGTTGTCCATTTATATATACCCATTGTGAGCTTGTACTATGGCAGGTGGTTACTCGCCCGCCGCTGGGACGTTCACCAATCAAGGGGATGCAGTCCTGGATTGCTTTGTCGGTAAAACGCGACCTTTGCTAGAGCATGCAGGATATTGCATCGACATTGCATCAACGTGGAGAGCAACGAGGGGTGCCTTAGTTCGTGTCTACAACAACTTATGTATGTTCACGATGATTTGGGTCAACAATTTTTCAAAGGGAGAATGCTCCAACAGGAGTAGTAGAGGGACATGGGGGCATCGTCTCCGCACGTTCCTCACCCATATCCTCTACCTACCCCAGTACCCACAAGCTCAACATAGTCAAGTGCCTCATCATGGCCACCTTGTGTTCTAAGGGAGCCCCAATATTGACATGTCATGCCATAGATATCCCTTGTGGGTTCTTTTACAATGTCCTCATCATGGGCACCATGTCCCAAACTTGTGAGGCCGCTATTCCCACCCGCACCTACACCATTTGGTAGAGCCCCTACATGCAACCACCTTTCTTCTTCCACCAACACCCACGGCATCCTTATATTAATGTATTTCACTTGCTTGTGTTAATGAAAGAAATATATTGTTTTAGAAATTATTATGATGCACTCTTCTACACTCAAATTATGTCAATGGCATTATTTTTAGCTTTTGGTTGTGTGATCGTTTAGGTAATTAAATTGACAATTGAGAGAGATGGAGCAAGATGGATAGAGATCTTAAGACCATGAGAGAGAGTGTGAGTGAAAGAGAGAAAGAAAGTTTGAGTGAGACCTTCAATTAATTTTTTTGTGTGCCTAAAATAGTTATTTCTATTTCTAAGAAGTTATAAATATAGTAGAGAAGTTATAAATCTAGTAGAGATTTCCATGTTCCAATACTCTTCTTCTAGGCACACATCCCACCCCACCCTCCCCTTATATCTTTATATTGCCAATAGGCTGGGCATAAACTCAATTATCATGGCTTCATCTAACAATCCCTTTAATACTACTATGTTTGCAAGCATCTTAAGTAAAGCTCTTCAATCTTTCATGCACATTAAAGAAAATAAACCTAGATCGGATGCCCTTATATGGAAGCATGGACAAAAACATCTGAAGTGCAAGAGCTCTACAAGAAGCTACAGAGAAAGAAGTAGACCTTGTAGACAAGAACATGCTAGGGGTAAAGCAACAAAATAGCCATTGCAATATGGAGAGCTTTTGGCATCAGTGAAGAGGTAAAGGAGGCTCCTCTTCGAGGAGAAGTTACCACCTTCATTGAAAATTTATTTTAGATGGAGAAGGCCAAGATAATAGTTGAGGCCCAAAATGCTTTCATATATTGTTGCGCGTGTTTTACATCTCGTAGGTGTTTGTCATAATATCCTAAAATAATGCAATTTTTATTTGAAATATAATGGAAGTTGCATCTCTCTATGGTGTCTTTATGAAGAAGTAGCAATGATAGTGGCCCATCGAAGTAAAGAACATTGTATACACATATGATTTCATGTATTGTTGCGTGTGTTCAACATCTCGGCCAGAGTTTATCATGTTATGATGTGGTCTTGTAAATTTTCTTTGGAATACAATGGAAATTTTAGATCATAATATGGTGTCTTTGTAAATGAGTTGCAATGATAGTGGCCCATGGAAGTAAAGAATATTGTGTACACACATGTTTTCATGTATTGTTGCGTGTTCAACATCTCGTAGGTGTCTTGTCATGTAATCCTGTGGTCTTGTAAATTTTCTTTGGAATATAATTATTCTTTGCTTTGTTGATGCCTTAATAATTTCCAAAAATAAATTTCTTGCCCCCTTTTGCTCTAAAAAGACCACGATGACTACATGCTTGTGTGGAGATCTCGAACTCTTCAGAGCATTGAAAGATCTTTTCAATGGAGAACTTAGTAGGACTACCACCATTTGCAAAGACCCATAAGACTCAACCCTTTCACCGACTCAAGTCATAGAAGATCCAAGAACCCAAGTAGAGGATGAGTACGCCAAATCAATGGTCGAAATTCCATTGAATAAATTGGGTCAATACTTCTAGTGTTGGACGCCACACCATCCCAATGGTACCAAATGTTAGACAAGTTCAGCAATGACCCTACCCAATGAATCCTAAATATACCAAAATTATGAAGGAAAAATTTGACAAGCTTATTAAATGACAGTTATGGGAATGAACACTGAGAGTGGGTTTCACCTATTATGGTTGTGCCTAAAAATGGAAAACTTAGAGTGTGTGTCAATCTCAAGAAGGTAAATGTTGCCGCAGGGATCACTACCCTTTGCCTTATTATGAACATGTGCTAGAGCGATTTGTAGGCAAGGAAAGTTATAGCTTTTTAAATAGATAATTAGGCTATGATCAAATTTCCATTACACTTGAGGACTAAGCTAAAACAATATTTGTTTTACAGAAGGTGGGATGTATGCTTATTGTGTTATGCCATTTGGCCTAACCAATGCACGTGCCACATTCCAAAGAGTGACGAACATTGCCTTTAAGGACTTCTTAAGAGGTTTTGTTGAAGCCTTCTTAGATGATTTATGCGTTCATTCATCTTGGAAAGATCATCTAGCATAAATCATTGAACCCTTTCAAATGCCAATTTTAGGTCAAGCATGGATTGATCTTGGGACATATAGCATCCAAAAATGGTATTTCTACAGATGAGGGAAAAATCAAAGTCATTTTGGACTTATCACTGCCCACAAACTACAAGGGAGTTCAAAGATTTATGGATCATGTTGGCTGCTATATCGATGGTTCATATGATTCTATGCTGAGATAGCTAGACCTTTGTATAAGCTACTCATTACATTTATGTGGACCGAGGAGTGTCAAGCAACCTATGATCTATTGAAGCAAGCCTTGGTGGCAAGTGCTCCAATCTTGTGATGCCAAATCATCTTCCATGTGCATATTAATGCATCGAATGTTGCCATTGGATGCATCCTAGCCAACCAAGTGATTATAAATTGGAATACCCTATTAGTTTCGCAAGCCGTCAATTAAATGAGGCTAAAACTAATTATACCACAACATAGCATGAGGGGTTAGCATGGTTTATGCTACTTAGAAATTTAGGCATTACCTTCTAATAAATTTGTTTTTTACATTGATCAGCAAGCCCTCTTGTACCTTGCTATAACAAACCATTCTCCAGAGGGAGAATCACAAGGTGGTTATTGATTCTTCTTAAATTTGATTTCCCCGTAGTTGTGAGGCTTAGCAAAAAACATGTCATGGTGGATCATCTCTCAAGTGTACCTAATGGTGAAGCACCTATTGGAGTTGATGTACAACCTACTTGATGCTACATTATTCAAGGTCAAAGCTATGCCAAAGTGGAGTGGATATTTTGTAGTAGAAATCATAGCTAAGAAAATAGTCCAATTGGGGTATGGCTGACGCTTTTTAAGGATTCTGCACTCTTTGTCAAAGATTATGATGAGTGCCAATGATGTGCCAAACTACAAAGAAAGGACACGATGCCCTTGCATCCTGTTTAAGTAGACTAACATTTTGAAAAATGGACTCTAGATTATGTTGGACCAATTAGTCCTGTTGCACGATGAACACAAGCAAGATATATCATTGTTGCAACAGATTACGTTACCAAATGGTTGAAGCAAGAGCTTCAAGATAGGAAGTTTCCTATGTAATTGCCAAATTTCTTTATAAGAACATCATAACACGCTTTAGATACCCATTTGAGATAGTGAGTGATCAAGGGAGTCATTTTGACAACGATGTGATCAAATATCTCACTCGCACTCTCACGATCTCACATCGCAAGTCAACGGCCTATTACCCTCAAGCCAATGGTCAAGCAGAGAGCAAAAACAAGGTCTTAATATCTATACTTATTAAGATAGTAGAAGCTCAACGGTATGACTAGAAGATTAAACTCATTGCAGCTTTATGGGCCTATCGCATTGCATATAATGTTGTGATTGGGTACACACCCTTTAAGATGGTTTATGGACTTGAGGCAGCAGTGAATGACTTGGGAGTTCATGGTACCTGGCTTAAGAGTGGCTATAACCAAAAAACTTGGAGGTAATAAGTTAGCTAAACGTTTACTCACTTTGGAATGACTTAAGGAGGAGAGACAACTAGCAGTGCAAACTATGCTAGTTGAGAAAAACAAAAGGAAAAAGTGGTTTGACAAACATGTCAAAGATAAGGAACTTAATGTTGGAGACTCGTACTTATGTACGGGGTCCAAAATGAAAAGAAAAGGCTTAAATATATTTGGAAAGGACCATTCAGGGTATGCGAGATTAGGCCCCAAGGGAAAATACGTGTGGAAACTCTAGATGGAGTTGAAAACGCTTGCTTCTTAAATGGGAGTAAATTCAAAAAATAATATGACCCTCTCACTGAGGAAGCAGTACGTGCTGCCCATGATGAGCAAGCTACAAAAGAATAGGCTGCTCAAAAGAAAATTGAAGCTCAAGAGGAAGGTCGAGCTAGACAAATCAAACTTTGGAAGCGACATAAAGAAAGCTTGAAAACTACACAAGCTTATGTAGGAGAGGTTAACGGAGAAACAGAAGATCATATTGCACCTCTCAAAATGCAAGTTGAATTACCTAGCCCTTATGGTAAAGTGCTTTACAATGCATTTCTTGATATAGGAGCAAGTCACAATTTGCTCTCTTTTAATGCATGAAACCAATTTGGAAAGTCTTAGTTGTTGGTAACTTATCCTTTGAGAGTAAACGGTAACAAGAATACCAAAGTAATAGGCATTCTAAAAACTATCATCTATGGTGCAAACGGGCTCTGGGTGAGTGATTTTTTAATCATGCTTGTCGGGACAATGAAGGAACAAGTCATTCTTGGACGAGCATGGATGAAAATTACCCAATGCATGATAGACTTGGGCTACATGGAGTGTCTCCACTAACTCTATACCCTTACACTCCACGCATATTGAAATTGTGCTACAACACTTATAGCAATAGAATGCCGTAAGAATGAAGCCTCGACATCGGCTTAACCCAAGGCTACTTTCTCCATACCAACCTCAACGTCATAGACTAGGAAGCAAAAAAAAAAACAAAGAATGAGTTCATTGACACTTTACAAAGGCAAAGTTCAAGACTTCAAACTCTCTGACATAGGTAGGAGCATTAAGGAATTCCTTAGAACTGCGTCTGCAACGTTTGCCTAATGGAATCCCACTCCATAGACCAAATTGTAAGTAAATGTTTTTACATTATGTTTATGTAATGTGTTTCATTTCTATAATTATGCTTCTCTTGTATTCGTTTGTATAGATATATATCCTTCAAACTTGTTTGACTAGCAGCCTATAGATAGTATTGTGGGAATCTTCGATGTTTTTCATGCATCTATTAGTGAGCAGCTATACAAAGAAACATCAAGCAGGTCTTTGGCAAAGAGAGGAGTTTTTTTTTATAATGAATTTTACACGGCACCTCATAGTGTTACAGGTTATCGATCTTTGAAAGCATTACCACTGCCTTCATTCGACAGTCTAGAATGACCCATACCAACAGCAAAAACAAGTGAGTACTTTAGATTAAAGATATACCAAGACATGCATAGGTGTATAAAACCAAATGTAGCAAATCGTAAGGTGAAAATCGTTGTCTTTATGCCATTGCATGTTTTTGTCGACTTCTTCTATGACAAGGAGGTAAAAAAACATCGCCAATGTTTATCTGTAAATCAAAGAAATGTTTGGATTTCTTAGGTCAAAATTGGGATGTGAAAGAATTAAATGGGGTTACCTGCAAAATCCATAGGAAATCTATTGTCTGTAAATATATGATTGGCTCCCATAAGTTTATTTTGGCTTTTCATTATATGAGATGGCATTATGTCAATTGAAAACTTGTAGCAATTGATCAGGACAACTTGGAGGATGACATTGAAATCCATTGATGTTATTAGAGGTATGGTTTGAACATGAGCTCTTGACAGTACTCAATATAAGGTCAAAAATCTCACTGCGTCAAGTGAGAATAGACTTGGCAAATGAGGATGACCTACAAGTGCTTGATGATTATGTGTTCAAGTGCAACGACCATAAGGTATGTTATTCAATCTAACCTCGAAAAAGTATTCATTCCAAAACTACGCCATAATCATTATTACTTACATACATTACTTTGATTTTTGGAAATAGGTACCAAGGAGAAAAGAAAGGACCATTCAATGTAAAGACGTTACAAGAAAGCAAGTTTTCATGGTGCAAACGACCATCACATAGAGATAAATGGAGATAAATGTATTTTTGACAGCATATAGTTACGTCAATCATGACAACATTTTGTATTTCTTAGACCAATAGAAACCAAGACAAATATTCTACATTTTCTTATTGCATGTTTAAAACATTGATAGCATGTTCTTATTTTTTCCTATGAAGTGTGCTATTGTGTGTGGGATGATTCTTGCTGTTAGGGCGGTGAGGCTTGTCGTTGAGGGGGTGGTTGCTCTTCGGGACGCTCTTGGGTTGGTTGCTCTTCCGGACGCTCTTGGGGTAGTTGCTCTTCCGGATGCTCTTGGGGTGGTTGCTCTTCTCGAACTAAAGCTTGGTGTCGTTGCTGGGTTGAAGCTTCTAAATTGACGTCTTCAGATTCATCAGATTCTAGAAGATCAACAACAAACCTGTCAACTTATGTTCGGGGTACTGCCATGGCGGTGGTCTTGGTCGCGGCCAGGGGGCACAAACGCAACAGGGATATTAGGTAGTCTGCTATGAATATTGACAATAATATACTCAATGGCCTCTTCCCTAAACAACCCTAAATCCACATCGGAGTATTCTGATAATCGTGGATTCTACAAAAAGCAAAAAAAAAAGACATGTGCCGTCAAAGAATGAGGAAGGAAAGTAAGATATCATTAAAAAAAAGGAGCATGCCTACATTTTCTATGGGCAACAAGAGAACTAAGTGTAGCAGCAACTTTGCGTTGTAGCACACCCTCCAACCACAACTATGGCCATCCCGTTGTCTGGGTGAGACTCTCTATCTCATAGTCCTTCTGTGTTCTAGCAGTGTGTCCTAGGTTATGGCCTCGAGAGGAGTTATTAGCTTTCTAACCAATCTACAAGAAACAATACTGTTGTCAATACTGAAAGTTCTCTAACTACTCTCTCTCTCTCTCTCTCTCTCTCTCTCTCTCTCTCTCTCTCTCTCTCTCTCTCTCTCTCTCTCCAACTCGTTTTTATGATATATAAATAATGAATGTGTGGACTTACTGTCGCACGGTGCCATGGAATTCTTCACCTGAATTGGCCAAGTAACAAGTCTTGGATTCCATATCGTAAAGGATCAAACTCCAGTGTGAACTACAACATGCAATTAGGAGTATCAGAAGTAACATAAAAAATATATAGTAAATTTAGGTCACAATACTAAGACTATAAATGAGATTGCATGTCACTTACTCTTCATTGTATGCCATTAGAATTATTTGAGCTACATCGAAATTTATCAAACTAAACCATGGATATACATCAACCAATGAAGTATGTTGTGCAGTAAGAACCGAGGAAAGAAGGGAATCTACAATATATACACGATTTTGAACATCGAATGGGAGATTTGATATAACCAAGCTACACAAGAAAATTACATTATATTAGTTACTTTGGACAAGCAGCCCACTTTACAATCAAGATGATGAGAAGGACGTAGCAAACCTTAGAATTGCTATGATAATTCTATTGTTGACATCCCTTAAAACATTGGATAAAACATCAATCTCCTCCGCATCGAAAGGGAAAAATTGCATGGTGCCTCGCACCGGAAGTCTAACGTGAAACGGGGGGACAAAATAACTCAAAGCTCTCACATTCGACTTTCGACTTATGCATTTCTCGAATAGTCGCTTTCTTCAACCGCAATTCTTGGAGCTTCTGCATCTTGGCTTGGTCGCCAATCCTTTGTGTAGCCTCTGTCACTTCTGTGATCTTAACTTTTTTCGTCAAAGGCGGGATTTCCAAAATTCCTTTCATTCTCTTGTCACTAAGTAGGACGGGCTCCAGCGTACGATCATATTTAAACTTGAGCAAACGAAGCGAGCTCATGTCTTTCGACATCACAATGATTATGTGTGCATGCGCGGCGTCAAGGACATAGCTATCCTGAAAAAACTCGACAAGCTAGTCTTCCGTAGCCTCTTACAAACATCCTAGGACATAAACCAAAGCTTGTGCGTAATTTTTTAACGAAAAATTTGGTCACCTGAAAGAAATCTGCTACATAAAAATAATCAAGCAAAATACATCGAGGCCAAAGGTGCTACGAATGAGGACAACATACCTAAAGAAAGACTCTTCTAGAGAAAGAACCATTGTATTCTTCACCCCTCTTATCTCTACAAAAAGTGTTGTAATCAGCCTCTAAGGCCATATGCACTCAAACAGAAATTTATAGCCAAAGTTGCTTTTAGTGCCAAAGTAGCCTAGCACAAGGGGAAAGAGAGAAACGGTGAAAAGCCTAAAAATTATACCCAGGGGGAGTGTTGAGAAATGTGGGGATGTAGTACACAAGTTGAAAGATAAGGAGTGAGAGTAGAAGAGCAAGCCTAGTATCAAGCCATGTGGCAAAACCTAGAATTATCCCATATGCATGTAAAGCACAAGCCCGAAAGTTGTACCCAACTCCTATATAAGAAGAACCATTTCAAGCACGTTAATCAAGCACATTCCTCAAGTTTCTCTATGAGCAAGCTATTCTATCTTGCAACCTAATTGACTTGAGTCAAGCTAATTAGCATCATCTTCATGTAACACACATCCACCATAACTATGCATAAGCTAGCACTAGATCCATGCTCAACTTTAACATTGTTGATGTGCTTCATTTTGCCAAACATAACAAAGAACCCGATTTCTATTAATCTTCATGAATGTTATGTGGAGGATTTAAATAACTAGTACAACTTCGTTTTACGAAGGAAAATAGAGTTGGGAGAATATTTGCATGGATATAAGCATGATGCGTGAAGTGAAGACTACAATGTTTGCACATGGTACATGTGTGATAGCATACAATGATATTTGGCATAAAGGCATTGAACATGTCAATATTCAGGTTATAGGTTTGCCAAATTCAAAGTGAACAAAAAATGGGAAATCTATTTTTCTATATATAATTTCCACAATAAAAAGTGTGTGTGTGTGTGTGTCCACGTGCACACACACTTCCCCTCCCTCCCTCCCTCCCTCCCTCCCTCCCTCCCTCCCTCTCTCTCCCTCTCTCTCTCTCTCTCTCTCTCTCTCTCTCTTCCTCTGTCTTCCTTCAATTAAAATCAATGCAAAATAATTTTTTCTTTCAAAATATAGTCCTCTCTCTCTCCCTCTCTCTTCCTTCAATTAAAATCAATGCAAAATATTTTTTTCTTTCAAAATATTGTCCTCTCTCTCTCTCTCTCTCTCTCTCTCTCTCTCTCTCTCTCTCTCTCTCTCTCTCTCTCTCTCTCTCTCTCTCTCTCTCTCTACATCATATACATTCAAAACTTAAAAAATATTATGCATATACATTAAAAATATTAATGCAATTTAAAAAACACTACCCACCCTTCTCTCTCTCTCGCTCTCTCTCTCTCTCTCTCTCTCTTTCCCACCACTCCCTTTTTTCTCTCTATCTCTTTCTCTCCCTCCTTTCTCTCCCTCCTTTCTCTCACTATCCCTCTCTCTCTCCCCCCCCTTACCTTCACCATCTCTTCCTCTCTCTCTCTCTCTCCACATCACATACATTCAAAGCTTAAAAAATATTTTGCATCTACATTAATAAAAACATTAGTGCAATTAAAAAACACACTTCCCTCTCTCTTTCTCTCCCACCAACCCCCCTCTCTCTCTCTATCTCTTTCTCTCCCTCTCCTTTCTCTCACTACCCCTCACTCTCTCTCTCTCTCTATCTATATCTCTCTCTTCCCTTTCCTATTGCCATCTCTCTCTCTCTCTCTCTCTCTCTCTCTCTCTCTCTCTCTCTCTCTCTCTCTCTCTCTCTCTCTCTCTCTCTCTCAAAACGACAGGTCCCAAGGGCATGCATTTTTAAATCCATTCAATATACAATACAACAATACAAAGCAAAAAAAAAAAATACAAAGAAAAAAACTTGGAAGCAAAGGTGGCAGCGGGCATTCGATGGCAGAGATGTCGGGGGCGTTCGATAGCCTGGAGGACAGTGACATGGGGGCCAACAACATGAGGGGCAACGTCAAAGTAGGCAATAGAGGCCAACGGATGGAGGAAGATTGAAATGGGGGGTGCACTAACGTACGTGGCATCATTTTTTTGCCACCCCCTATTAACTCTGCCTTCATCTCCATGCCAACAAATCACAAGGAAGAATTCAAATCCAAAAAGACACCTCAAAAAAGGCTTATTGAAAGCTTGGAGGCAGGAGAAGGCAGAGGCTGCCATGTGGGGCCCTCTTTGGCCACCATGTGGAACCTTCCCTTAGTGGTGGGCAGAGACACCTGTGCTTCGCACGTCTTTTGAAACCTCCAAATTCAAATTCTACTCAAACCTCCTCCTCCCCTTCCCAAACCTCCAAATTTTTGCCACGTGGTAGCGTTGTGAAACTCTTCCTTTATATAATATAGAGACTAGTAGGATGACCCTTGCTTCACACATATAATTCCCAGCTTGATATTTTTTAAATTCCTAGAGTAATAGGAGCCTACTCCTCCTCTAACCTCCAAATTCTTTCCATGTGGCAATGGCAGCTTTCACTACAAGGGATCGGGCTCATACCCGCACTCCTAGCCGCAGAAAATGACTTGTGGAAAAAAAGTAACGAGCTCGTGTATCAACGCGTGTATCATCGCGGCCAGAGACATGCGTGTAAAAGTGCATGTATAGAAGTAGTCAGATGCGCTCATACGAGGGCATATACACGCGTTTATTTAGTTTAGCTACGCTTAGATGCGCTGATATGAGGGCGTATACACGTGTTTTGTTAGTTTAGCTACGCTTATACACACGCATTTCACAAAGTATTCGTGTATATACATGTAATTTTTACAGAGTTGACGCGTCTATACATGCGAACATAGAGCAAAAAAAAAATCGAGAGAGTACTATTTGGTACCTGAATGCTGCTCCAGCATTCCAACACCCAATAGTACTCTCTAGATTTTTTTTGGGGTGCATTGCACCATCCACGAGGAAGATTTAGTGCATTGTCATTACACGATTCAAGAACGACATGAATGCATACATTGTCAATACACGATTCAAGATAGACATGAATGCAATACTATCAATTCACGATTCAATATTACTATCAAAATTTTATGTGTACACATATATACAAGGGGGTCCATATATCGAAGTAGCCCATGGCTTCAGTTACAAAAATATATATACAACCACATCCTCAATATGGAATGTGATACTATAAGTCTGAGTACTACTTAGACCCAGATGATGACCCGCTGCTCCCTCCATGATCAGATGAGCTTACATCGGTATACATGTCCGATGAGTAGTGCTCACGTCGTCCAGCAGGAGTAGTGGCGGTGGGTGGATCATCAGGCAGGATCATCAGCAGGTGCAACAGCAGCTTGTGCTTGTTCAAGTAATATATAGTATATAAGTATATATATATGTAATTCAATAAACCAAAATCATTCGTTTAGAGTTTTCAAGTACCTGTCGACCGTATGGTCTCATGGCCATCTACACGTCCATAATACATCCCTCGGCTTTGAAGAGGGTCCACGTGTCACGTCTGCTATGCCAACGAGCATACCCAGTATCGTGGACTGTGGGCTTCCTCCCCATAAGCCGTCGCTGTATCATAATTAACACAATTTATAAGATTAAAACAATCATAGAATCAATGAATTAAGTAAACAATCAAATAAAGTGGCAAGATACTTATGAACTCTGCCTCCTGTGACTCGACGCCGCCAGATCCAAAATGCGAAGATCCAATGGTCTCCATCTGGATCCGTCGTGCCTCCACATGCTGCCTGCTCTTCACGCCACCCTCTGCTCGTTTCTTTGCCTCCTTCCACTCGCGTTTGTGTGCAGTGTGGCAGCAGGTTTCTCGGCAAGATAGCCACCCAGAGCTACATTTAGCCCATCATCGTACGCGAGTTTCTTAAGGTGAGATCTTTTATCACTTAAGATCTCCCTTATTCGCATCCTTTCCCATACATCCGAGAATGTCGCATGTGGGGGATTGGGGTACCGACTATGTACAGCATCTATCACCTTCCCAACTAATCGGCTATTTTGATCTTTAAATCTAATAAAATAATTTCTGTACAAGTTTGAAACTACCCCACGCATGTACTCCATTACCTCTTTCCCCCTCGCATCCATCACTACCCCGCCCCTATCCGTCACATCATAGCAGATCACTCCCTCCACCTCTCTCACCTCCTCCTCATCCTCATTGTCTCCTCTAACTCTTCTCCCTCTATCTCCTTTCTCACTGTGTGCCCTACTACCTCCCCCACCAAAGCACCCACGGCATCCTCCACTCCCACTCTTCCTACTGCGGCGTTTGATCTCCTCTGCACTGCGGGTGGAGTCACGACTAGGGATTGTCTACGTGATTGTGGCTGTGAGGGAGTACGTGATGGTGGCTATGAGCCCTGATGTGACGGTGCCTGGGAGGGTGTGTGTGAGTGTGTCAGGGATGGGGTATGTCTCCTCGGTGGGCGTGGAAGAGGAGAAGCTGCATGCCGTCTCGCCGGACTCGCAGGCATAGACGGCAGTGGAGTGACATGGATACTCGGGGGCGGGGTATAGATACCAGGCAATCGAGGAGGGGGATGGGCATACATGTACTCTGTAAGCTCAACTGGACCAGGATGGCGCCCAAAATGATTTAGCATCTCCATCATCCAAGTGCCGTACGCCAATGGATCGGATGAACCTAGATCTATGAAGAATCTACAAAAATAAAAGTATATACATGATTTTATCAAAGCACAAATGCAAGCTAGCACATATGATTTTGTGAAGGCAAGCCATATGCAGATGGGATCATCTCTCTGAAGAACCTCGATTACAAGCATGGAACACCATATTGGGGAATATGGGAATTTCCCACAAGTTTGGGACACGTGGTCAAAAGTTTGGATTAACCATAACTTGAACACCACTAATCCAAAATGAGCGCTTTATAGCTCTTTAGATTCCATTTTTCAAGCGCTTTCCAACGATAGGTCATATGATAGGCTTTTGAGAAACTTACAAACATGTTATCCATGTCCCCTTTTTTAAGTATTAAAAAATGGGAATTGGGAAATTCCCAAATTCACTAATATGGTGTTATGGGTGAAACCCGTCCAAAAACGCGTGTATATGCGCGTGAACAGTCTGTGCAAACAGGGTACACGCAGACATACACGCATTCCTACACGCGGCTTATGCAAATTTTTTTTCGAAAATGATCGACCACCGACAAATCTTTCTTATAAAAAAAGCCCTGACTATCACAATCATTCACAAAAGTACTACCAGAGAAGGACGGAGACAATCGCATAAGGAAAAGAGACAATCGCATAAACAAATGGAAGGAAAGAGATAAGACAAAGGACAAACTGACTCACCTCTGAAAAAGTGAGTCTTCTTTTTGGCTGGTTTCCTTCAGCCGTGTCTGCTCCTTGCACCCATGTCTGCTCCTTACACTTGGCTTTAGTGCTCTGTTGGAAGAGGCGGCGATAGGAAAGCTGAGTTTGAAAATGGTTTTTTGGAGAAGGCGGCGGATTATTTTAGGTATAGACAGGTAGTCGCGTGTAGGAGCACGTGTATTTTTGCGTGTATAATAAAACAACCGCATTTATACACGCAATTTTAAGGATGTAGCTGCGTTTATACACTCGATTTTAAGGATGTAGACGCGCTGATACACGTAATTTAAAACAGTGAGACGCGCTGATACACACGATTTTAAGGATATAGACACGCTGATACATGCGATTTAAAACAGTAAAGCTTTTTATACTTTCATTAAAAATTGATTATGATTATGTGTTTGCTCTTTTGTACATAGGATGTCATCAACCTCCTCAAGCAGTTCTGGTGAGGATGAGACAATGCGTCATCGTAATCGCGATGTGTGGTTGGGACAAAGGATAAAGTGTATGTGTAATCGATGTCAAGGATGCATTGTATGAGCGCGTCGAATTACCTTGAATCACATCTCCATGTATGGAGAATGGAATCAAACAGGTTTAGAGGTGAGTAGATGTAAATTGATAGTATTCAAATGACTCATGGTATCCAAATTAAATTAATGAAGTTGTAATATATATACTCTAATTGAAGCAGGATGCAGTACCACACCCTAACATGGTGCCCTACGCGCGGCAAGAGAACGCAAAACGTCGACGAGATGATGCTGGAGCTTCGGAATCTATTGTCAGAGATGAGTGGGAAAGGGATGACAATAGCCCTACACCCCACGAAGTTGTGGAAGAGGAAGTGTTTGATGATATGGTGTGGTATCTTTTTAGGGATGATCCCAAAGGTATGGACAATGATGATATGGAACAAGAGCATCTTTACAAGGCCTCATCGACACCGGTTTTTGAAGGGTGCACATTCTCTATTTTACGTGCTTCACTTGAACTACTCAATATACAAACAGTTTAGGGATGATCCCAAAGGTATGGACAATGATGATATGGAACAAGAGCATCTTTACAAGGCCTCATCGACACCGGTTTTTGAAGGGTGCACATTCTCTATTTTACGTGCTTCACTTGAACTACTCAATATACAAACAGTTTATGGATGGAGCAATGCAAGTCTTGACGCATTATTGAAGTAAGCATTCTAACTTGCAAATTTGAATTAGTGGTTTAGTGTTTAGGGTTTAGGATTTAGGGTTTAGGATTTAGGGTTTAGGGTTTAGGACTAATTGATGATATTGGATGCAGGCTATTATCAAACATGCTTCCAAAGGGGAATAGACTACCCACCTCAAGAGACATAGCGAGGTGCTATGTGACATCTCTTGGAGGATTGGATTATGATCGCATACATGCATGTGTCAATGATTGCATTCTCTTTCGTGGGATGCATAAGGAGGCTCGACCATTCTCACAAGTCAACTACATCTCATTGTGCATTTAGTGGACTAAATTGCTTTATGTGGCACTGTGCATGCACGTTGGATGTTCTTCCTAGAGCGCTTTATGAAGACCTTAAAAGACTTTGTGAGGCAAAGTGCAATGCTCGAACGAAGCATGGCCGAGGGTTGGTTGATACAAGAGTCTCTTGTATATATTTCAAAATTTCTTGGTCAGGTGGACAACTCTTTTCTACGACTATGGAGCAATGAAGAGGACTTGAGGATGACCTCTATTGTGCCTCAAGGAAAAGGACAGAGTAAAGTAATTGACAGAACATTGATTGATGATCTCAATTTCACTTGCATCCTTAATAGTGATGTGATGAGCAGATGGGTTACAAGATAAGCGGACGCAAAGACAAAAAGGAAAGCAGAAAGAGCTCTCTTTCGGAGGCAACATGGCTCTCGTAAGGCGTACACTAAGCATCTAGCAACACTTCCAAATGATATCCATGTTGATTGGTTGCATGAGGAAATGGAGAGAGCAGAGAGTGGCGAGGAGCTGCATATCACGGCGGAAGAATGGGAGTATGCATGAGGATGGATGTCAAATGGCAAATGAACGTGGTGGAAAAAGGGCCTAATGTAACGAAAAACGCCATGCAAGTGGAGCTATGTAACTATTGACTCTACAAAGTTTTGGCAAACAAAGAAAGATAGGCTCGTATTGCCACAACAATGTGAGCAGGTATGCATTTTTTTACTAATGTGTTTCATGTACATATATATCTAAGCTCGCATACCCCTTGACTTTTGATATGCTAATTAATTACTGCAGTATGTGTATTTGAGTAGGTTATCTATCTGCCCAATGGTGCATGACATTAAATGGTGGTACGTCATCCCTATTGCACCACGTTCCCAACAAGTGATGTATAATACATTCACTGATATGGAGCATATGGAGGATGTAACAAGCCGCAATGAAGATGATGTCGAACATGCCAATGAAGATGTTGTGATCGATGATCTGCAAGAAATAAGAGATGATCATGATAATAAGGATGAGCGTGCCATTTCTCATGATCATGAGGATGACCCTACCATTGAGGATGATGGTGATGTTGATGAGAATGATCAGGGCATCGATACCATTATCAATGGACAGAATATCGATAGTGGAATAAATTTAATCGTAGCCTTACAAATTTATCAAGTGGATATTGATGTTGATCGTTTGGCAAGGATGGATCTTATTGAAGATGAGATCGAACCCTAACCAATCCATCACTGTATCGTTCTAAATTGATGACATTTCTATTGTATATGTTATCTTTTAATTATCATCTCATGATTTATTTTTGAATATATTTCATTGTTGTAAATGCATGTAGTGGGATTGTGTAATGATATATACTGTAAGCGTGTATAATTGCGTGTATATACACGCGTTGATACACGCGTTTCTAAAACCAGTATACACGCGAACTTAGATGCCAATATACACGCACTGGTAGACGCGTTTTTGAAACTAATATACACGCGAATTTAGATGCCAATATACACGCGCCCGATACTACTCATATACATGCGCGACCATATACGCGTCCGTAACTTATCGCGTGTATTGAACGCGTGTATGGCAGCAGTGTCTTCTTGTAGTGTTTGTGAAACTCTTCCTTTATATAATATATAGAGACATATAGAGAAGGTCTAAAGTAGATAGTCCTAAGGTCAAATATTTGAAGTTTCAAACATAGAGATAGATAGAGAAGGAAATCTTTGAAGTTTCAAAACAAGTATTGATCACAAACCTTTACTAGCTAAAAACATTTACAGCCCGATGAAAAAGGGATATATTATAAATACAACTTAAATTCATCTTTACTCTTCCCCACTATCTAATTTGGGTCATAACCACGTTCACACACCAAGGGAGACCATTGCTCACCCTCCTGCAAAATGGTTCACACGTGCAAATGAGCCCTGGCATCAATTAATTAGGTAAATAAACTCTAGCCTTCATCTTCATTTTAAATTGTGTGGACATCTCTACCTAAATGTGAATGGCAGAGTTATATGCTATGAAGTGTGTTGCATAGAGGAGGGCATAGGAGGATTGAATGGTTCATACACATGCTTTAGATGTACAACCACACGACACAACTTTCATTTCATGTAGGGATATGTTGTGTTGTGTGTGGATGATATAACAACTCAGCTTGGTTGTACTATAACAACTCAGCTTGGTTGTACTTTCATGTGGAATGCTCTACTTGGTTTAACACTAAATGTTTATGTCCATCAATAAGCCCTAGTTGGTAAGAATTTTGGAAGTACCCCTTTATTGTATGCACGCGTATAAAAGTATGAAAAGATTTGGGGGAAAAAGGACAAGGGAGTGTATAAAAGTAAATGTGGATTCAGTTATGGGAATGAACACTGAGAGTGGGTTTCACCTATTATGGTTGTGCCTAAAAATGGAAAACTTAGAGTGTGTGTCAATCTCAAGAAGGTAAATGTTGCCGCAGGGATCACTACCCTTTGCCTTATTATGAACATGTGCTAGAGCGATTTGTAGGCAAGGAAAGTTATAGCTTTTTAAATAGATAATTAGGCTATGATCAAATTTCCATTACACTTGAGGACTAAGCTAAAACAATATTTGTTTTACAGAAGGTGGGATGTATGCTTATTGTGTTATGCCATTTGGCCTAACCAATGCACCTGCCACATTCCAAAGAGTGACGAACATTGCCTTTAAGGACTTCTTAAGAGGTTTTGTTGAAGCCTTCTTAGATGATTTATGCGTTCATTCATCTTGGAAAGATCATCTAGCATAAATCATTGAACCCTTTCAAATGCCAATTTTAGGTCAAGCATGGATTGATCTTGGGACATATAGCATCCAAAAATGGTATTTCTACAGATGAGGGAAAAATCAAAGTCATTTTGGACTTATCATCGCCCACAAACTACAAGGGAGTTCAAAGATTTATGGATCATGTTGGCTGCTATATCGATGGTTCATATGATTCTATGCTGAGATAGCTAGACCTTTGTATAAGCTACTCATTACATTTATGTGAACCGAGGAGTGTCAAGCAACCTATGATCTATTGAAGCAAGCCTTGGCAAGTGCTCCAATCTTGTGATGCCAAATCATCTTCCATGTGCATATTATTTCATCGAATGTTGCCATTGGATGCATCCTAGCCCAACAAAGTGATTATAAATTGGAATACCCTATTAGTTTCGCAAGCCGTCAATTAAATGAGGCTAAAACTAATTATACCACAACATAGCATGAGGGGTTAGCATGGTTTATGCTACTTAGAAATTTAGGCATTACCTTCTAATAAATTTATTTTTTACATTGATCAGCAAGCCCTCTTGTACCTTGCTATAACAAACCATTCTCCAGAGGGAGAATCACAAGGTGGTTATTGATTCTTCTTAAATTTGATTTCCCCGTAGTTGTGAGGCTTAGCAAAAAACATGTCATGGTGGATCATCTCTCAAGTGTACCTAATGGTGAAGCACCTATTGGAGTTGATGTACAACCTACTTGATGCTACATTATTCAAGGTCAAAGCTATGCCAAAGTGGAGTGGATATTTTGTAGTAGAAATCATAGCTAAGAAAATAGTCCAATTGGGGTATGGCTGACGCTTTTTAAGGATTCTGCACTCTTTGTCAAAGATTATGATGAGTGCCAATGATGTGCCAAACTACAAAGGAAGGACACGATGCCCTTGCATCCTGTTTAAGTAGACTAACATTTTGAAAAATGGACTCTAGATTATGTTGGACCAATTAGTCCTGTTGCACGATGAACACAAGCAAGATATATCATTGTTGCAACAGATTACGTTACCAAATGGTTGAAGCAAGAGCTTCAAGATAGGAAGTTGCCTATGTAATTGCCAAATTTCTTTATAAGAACATCATAACACGCTTTAGATACCCATTTGAGATAGTGAGTGATCAAGGGAGTCATTTTGACAACGATGTGATCAAATATCTCACTCGCACTCTCACGATCTCACATCGCAAGTCAACAGCCTATTACCCTCATGCCAATGGTCAAGCAGAGAGCAAAAACAAGGTCTTAATATCTATACTTATTAAGATAGTAGAAGCTCAATGGAATGACTAGAAGATTAAACTCATTGCAGCTTTATGGGCCTATCGCATTGCATATAAGGTTGTGATTGGGTACACACCCTTTAAGATGGTTTATGGACTTGAGGCAGCAGTGAATGACTTGGGAGTTCATGGTACCCGGCTTAAGAGTGGCTATAACCAAAAAACTTGGAGGTAATAGTTAGCTGAACGTTTTCTCACTTTGGAATGACTTAAGGAGGAGAGACAACTAGCAGTGCAAACTATGCTAGTTGAGAAAAACAAAAGGAAAAAGTGGTTTGACAAACATGTCAAAGATAAGGAACTTAATGTTGGAGACTCGTACTTATGTACGGGGTCCAAAATGAAAAGAAAAGGCTTAAATATATTAGGAAAGGACCATTCAGGGTATGCGAGATTAGGCCCCAAGGGAAAATACGTGTGGAAACTCTAGATGGAGTTGAAAACGCTTGCTTCTTAAATGGGAGTAAATTCAAAAAATAATATGGCCCTCTCATTGAGGAAGCATTACGTGCTGCCCATGATGAGCAAGCTACAAAAGAACAGGCTGCTCAAAAGAAAATTGAAGCTCAAGAGGAAGGTCGAGCTAGACAAATCAAACTTTGGAAGCGACATAAAGAAAGCTTGAAAACTACACAAGCTTATGTAGGAGAGGTTAACGGAGAAACAGAAGATCACATTGCACCTCTCAAAATGCAAGTTGAATTACCTAGCCCTTATGGTAAAGTGCTTTACAATGCATTTCTTGATATAGGAGCAAGTCACAATTTGCTCTCTTTTAATGCATGAAACCAATTTGGAAAGTCTTAGTTGTTGGTAACTTCTCCTTTGAGAGTAAACGGTAACAAGAATACCAAAGTAATAGGCATTCTAAAAACTATCATCTATGGTGCAAACGGGCTCTGGGTGAGTGATTTTTTAATCATGCTTGTCGGGACAATGAAGGAACAAGTCATTCTTGGACGAGCATGGATGAAAATTACCCAATGCATGATAGACTTGGGCTACATGGAGTGTCTCCACTAACTCTATACCCTTACACTCCACGCATATTGAAATTGTGCTACAACACTTACAGCAATAGAATGCCGTAAGAATGAAGCCTCGACATCGGCTTAATCCAAGGCTACTTTCTCCATACCAACCTCAACGTCATTACCAACATCTTCAGCTTCCAACTTTGCATCCACATCTTTCCCGATGCTAAGGATCACCCTAACCGCCCTTGAAACACATCCAACAAGAGATTACCTAGTGAACTACAATAGTCATGAGAATCTTTCCAATAGTTGAACTCATAACCCTCAAGGTCTCCAAGCTCTACAACTCCTTGAGTAGCAATTCCACTGTATCTCCGTGAGCGTTGTCACACCGCCACGTTGCACTACATGTACTCGTCCCTCCTCTCACCTCACATCACTCACACACACTCACTAGCATGCAGTAGAGATAGAGAATAGCAAAAGGATTAGCAAGAGCAAGACTCTATTGCACAATGGGAGAGTATCCTTGTATTATGAGAGATATTCACTTATATACATGGCCATAAGTATTCACACTCGCTTAAACTGTGGGCGGTCGGGCACTTTAGGCTCATAAGAGGCCTAATGCTATTACAATGACTACTCTCATAATATATCCATGAAGTTCATCACTTGCGACTTCATCCTAACTTGCTACTACATGCTCTTGAAGTAGGAATCACCTTAAGTATTCTATCAGACCATTACGGGCACCCATCCAAGTTGTAGATTTGGACACCATTGCTTCATATCTTGAATGTGTGACCTTCTGGTGTATCTACCTTGACTTCTTGATGTAAGATAATGACGATAGCTCTTGTTAACCCTAGGAATGGGTAAACATTTCCCCCTTCCTTATGCCGATAGCATCCTCGTCTCGTGATCGTGTTGTTGAAGACCATTGTGTGGGGAGAATTGACAAGCTTGTAGATGGCTTTGATGTTGAGTGACGTTCAATGGTCGTTGTTCATCTAGAATGAATAAGAAAGGCAAGTTAGTAAATGAAAAGGTTAGTAGTTTATTAGGAAGTCCTAATGGGGTGAGGTTTTTTGCGAATGATTGCATTTTTATATTTTAGTGAGCATGTTTTTTTTTGGCTCACTTTGTTTTTGGCAATCATAAGCAAGGTTACATATAATTTGTGTTAATGGGGAAGCTAAGATATGTTAATAATGGGAGAAGAGAATGAAGGATCTGGAGGAACGTAGACATAATCATCAGAATGAGATTGTGTTTCTCATTTCCTCATTTGATTCATTGAAGCGGCATTCATCATTTGAATATGCCTTTGTGTTAATGGGGAAGCTAAGATATGTTAATAATGGGGGAGAAGAGAATGAAGGATCTGGAGGAACGTAGACATAATCATCAGAATGAGATTGTGTTTCTCATTTCCTCATTTGATTCATTGAAGCTGCATTCATCATTTGAATATGCCTTTGATGAAGTCCTTTTTTTGAGGCAGGATTCTTGTCAAATGTTGTCGAGGCACCCAAATTTTATTGGCACCTTCATAGTAGCCTTGAGCTACAAGTAGCTGCTTCTCCACCCATATTTTAATATTATTAAGATACCTTGATTTATGTTGTCTTGGTGGATTTTTCTTTTTGGTGGAAGTGGAAGGTTTTGGGCCCTCCTTCACATTGGTTAGTGCTGAGGCTACACGTTTGAGACTCATGGGCATTGTTGACGATGAGGTTCGAGTCTCTTGTAGAGTGGCTGTTAATATGTGGAGGCTTCTAAGCATGCAGCCCCCTCTTTTGGCGAGGTTGGTTGATGAAGAGGTGTTTGCTCCGGGGCTTTTCCCTTGAGTTTCTTCTTTGAGATATATGGTTTCGGTTGAGGATCTTCTTTAGGAATAGCGGTTGATTGCGTGGTTTTGGCATTAGACTTTGTTGGTGATGAGGATGGAATGGAAGGTGTAGATGCTTTGTCCGAGTTGGTCATTAATGCAAATGGTAGGTCATTCTATAGAGGGGCTTCTATGGAAGAGGCTTGTAACTTTTTGGGTTTAGCATCATAGAAATCCATTAGGGTTGGATCCTCTTCCGTGCAGTATGGTATTGTCAACTCTGGGTTGTTGACCTCATGATGACCTTGTAACTAGCAAAGCACAATGGTGCTTGGGCAGCAATAGTCTATTTATGTCCCAACATCAAATCTGCTTCTAATACATACTCAACCACAAAAAACTTGTAAGGGGGTTAGTTTCAATATACGTTGTATGTTCAAAGTACGGAATTCTTTCAGGATATGAGCCGTGAGTGTTGGTTGATCTAATGAATCCCATAACTCGAGGGTCATGAGATTCTACTCTCGTGTTAGATAAAGCTGTGCTTGAATTGTGGTAATTTTATTGGAAAGTTCCAATCCAACCATAATTCTTGGGATATTCTCAGTAAGATAGGTTAGAAGTTCCAGCTCCTCCAAGGTCTCTTCCTCCCGTAAGAGCAATTGCACAATGCCTGTTAGAGTGTTTAAGGTAACTATTTGCATGGATTCACCAAGTGAATACAAGTAGTCACATATCGAAGCTCCACCAATACTCAAGGGGATCTAGGGTAACATGGAATCTAAATTCCATATTTTCATCGATTTCTTGAGTAACATAGCTAAAGTAACCTGGAACTTCAATGTTTTGTCCATTGTCTTTAGGGATGATTTTAGGTTGTCCCAATGACACTCAAGTGTCTTAGTATAACTCATGTTTAGCCTTTAAAGGTGCAAGTGCTGACACTATGCTGGCTTCACCATGAGAGAAGAGCAGTCCTCCAAATGAGGATTTGAGAGATTTCTTTAATTTCATAAGGGATTAATCAAATTTCTCAGGTGCTTTTTCAACCGCATAATTTGTGTAATCTGCCTCTAGTGACTCTTCTGTAGAGAGTATGTCTTCCTCTTGAAAGGAAAAGCAATACTCCTCAAGTTCTTGTATTTTTGTTACTTTTTTAGGTTTTGCATTATGAGGTTCAATCACAACTAGTGATCCTGTATATAACACTCAACCATGCTAAGCATGCTCTCCTGAGCTTGCTTTTTACGTTTCGCATATATCATGTGATCATGATTTTCAATTTAGGGTGGTTGGGCAGGTTCTAGTTTCTAGATTGGTTTGGGAAGTGCACTCAATGAAGAGTCAGAACTTGTTTCATCCTCTCTAAGTGACGTACTAGGGCTTGTTTCATCTCTTGACTTTCTATAGATTGTTACGATTTCATTATGTTGGCCCATGGGACGAGAACGAACTTTCTTTTGGGCTTTTATCTTCTTTGTCATACATGTGGGTATTGTGGTTTGTGTGGTAGCCATTGAGGTGGATGCTTTTGCATCATGTGTAGCTTTTGGCTCTTTTGGGTTTATGTTCTCCATATTTTTCCCTGTCCTTTATTTCAACCTTGGTTTTGATAGTTTATTGCCCCTTATTTCTCTTGGGTTTAGAAGGTTTTGCTTTCTCTTTTGGAATCTTCTTTAAATCATGTTCTTCTACCCATTTCAAAGTATTATCTTTTGCATTCTTTTTTACTATTTCTCGTGCCTTAGCTTGTTAGCGTGTAAGCACATTCAAGGGTGTTACCATATTATAGTAGTGATGTGTGTGAACACACTTAGGACCGCCGGGGCACTTTTTCCCTCACTAGGAGGTTTTTTCCCCCGTGCATTGTATATACGCCCATTATCTTCTAGGGCTTGTTATCTTTCATTTTTGGCACTCATAATACACTACTGTGTTGTGCTCAAGCTTCCTCATCTTCTTGAAGTTGTGTGTGCATTCCTGCAACCCTAATTCCAACAATTGGTATCAGAGCAGGCTTCCTCCTCCCGGGCAGCATCACCGGCACCTGCCGCTTCATCTCCTCCGATTGCGACGAGGTTTCAGAATTTTGATCTGAAGTCATTTCGCCCTCCGTTTTTGCATTCCAAGTACTGCGCAGGCAAAATCGTCCTACTGTGCAGATTTTCTGTCAAGATTGAAATCTGCAGGACAGGTGCCCATTCGTCTGTTTTGGGCTGTGCTGCATAGCACAGGTCGATTTTATACAGGTTTACCTCTTACAGACAGCATTTACATCTAGTAGTACAGTCATTGGCCATGGCTGACAACAATGATGTATTCCGCATGTTGGCTGCTGAGGATAAGTTGGATGGCACCAACTATCCATTGTGGGCATATATGATGCGACATGTATTGGTAGCAAAGGGGTTATGGAACATTGTGCAGGGTATTGATGCACGTCCTATTGTGGCTGGGAATGCTGCAAACACATCAGAAACAGGTACTGTTGATGATGGTGCAGGCACAAGTGCTGTAGCAACTGTTCGAGAACCACCACTTTCAGCAGAGCAGATTCGTTGGGATGGTAGAGATGCGCAGGCTCATGCCTTGATTGCGCTGTCTGTCAAACGTACCATTATCCCACATATTCGCTCCTGCAGGACTTCTAAGGATGCTTGGGATGTACTTGCCACATTGTATCAGGCAAGAAATGAGGCTCGTGTTGCTTACCTCCGAAAACAGTTGGAGAGTGAGCATATGAACGAAGGTGATTCTATGGATAGCTTTTTGACAAAGATCAAGGATTTCAAAGAGCAGCTCATTTCTGCAGATGAAATCCTGTCAGACAGTTCGCTTGTGCAGACTGTTTTGAATGGTCTACCAGATTCTTATCAGGGTTTTGCTTCCACTCTTCGCTTGATGATGAAAGGCAATCCCAATGCCTTATCATTTGAGGAGTTAGTTTCTGTTTTGCTGCAACAAGACCAGTCAAGGCAAAACAGGAATATTATGCGTGTCGCAGATCAAGCTTTCGTTGCTAGTCAGAGAAGCGGGAAAGGTAAAGCTGGCTTTTCTTCTAGTAAGCAGAAATCTGCAAATGCTGCGCAACCAAAGAAGGAAGACAAAGATGAGAAGAAGGGTGACAAACAGAAGACATTTTGCAAGTACTGTAAGGGAAATGATCATGTCATCAAAGCGTGTCCTAAGCTGGCTGCGAAAGAGGCTAAGAAGAAAGAGGCTGGTATGGCTGTTGCAGATGCCTCTCCTTCTAACAATGAATCTGCTAATGTTGTTCAAGATACAGAATGGGCATTCAATGCGCAGTGCAGTTATGACCCATCTTTGCATGACACATGTATGTCTGCAGTAGATTCAGATGTATGGTACTTTGACAGTGGTGCCACTAAGCATATCACCTCGCAGCGCAGTTTATTCACTTTCCTTGAGTCTGCTCCCACAGGGAATACTGTCACTTGTGCCAATAACTCCTCTTATCCCGTTAAAGGAGTTGGACAGATTGTGCTGAATGTTGCAAATTGCAACACCTTTACACTTTTTGATGCATTGTATGTGCCAGGGATCAAAAAGAATCTGCTGTCAGTCTCCGCATTTGCCAAAACAGGTTTGGTTGTAAAATTTGTGGATGACAGATGTACTGTTCATGATCTCTCTTGTGGTGACATCATTGTAGCATCTGGTTCACTATGTCGAGGGCTGTATAAGCTCAATATGGATGGCAAATGTGTAGAGGATTCAGCATGTGCTATTATGGATACGCAGGCTATTTCAAATGCAAAACTGTGGCATGCACGTTTTGGTCATCTGAATTTTGCAAGTTTGCTGCGCCTGCAGAAATCTGAAATGGTGTCTTCTTTGCCTAAGCTTGAGGCACCTGTCAAGCATGTTTGTGAGGGCTGCATATTGGGTAAAATGCAGCGTGCTTCCTTTCCCAAAGATGGATCAGTGAGAGCTGAACGCAGATTGCAGCTTGTTCACAGTGATGTTTGTGGTCCCATGCAAACTCCATCATTTGGAAACTACCTTTACTTCGTGACTTTCATTGATGATTTTACCAGGCATGCATGGGTATATCCTTTGAAGGCAAAGTCCGAAGTGTTTTTGTGCTTCAAACAGTTTTTGGTTATGGCTGAAAATGTGTCAGAAAGTAAGATGGGCACCCTCCGTTCAGATCGAGGGGGGGAGTATATGTCTTCAGAATTTAATGCATTTCTGGCTGAGCGTGGGATAAAACACCAATGTACAGTGCCGTATACACCACAGCAAAATGGTGTGGCTGAGAGAAAAAACAGGTCTCTCATGGAAATGGCAAGATGTATGGTTAAGAGTCAAAGTCTACCACATGGTTTTTGGCTTGAGGCTGTCATGTGTGCCACTTATGTACTAAACAGGTGTCCCACCAAAGCATTACAGGTTGTCACTCCATATGAGGCTTGGCATAGCCGCAAGCCATCTGTTGGCCATTTACGTGTTTTTGGTTGCCTGGCATATGCATTAGTGCCTGTGCAACATCGCAGAAAATTGGATGACAAAGCTGTCAAATGTATTTTTGTTGGATATAGTGCTGAGAGCAAAGGCTATCGTTTGTATCATCCACAGACAAAGCGCATTTTGGTTAGCCGTGATGTTGTATTTGTGGAAGATGCAGTTCAGCCCTTGGTTTCATGTACTAAGGAGACAGATATCAGCTCACGTGATGTCTATGATACATTGTTGCCTCTTTTCAGTGGTGCACAGTCAAGTGCAATACCTCATGAGGCAGTTTTTCAGCCTATGCAGGTTTTAAATGATGGCACAGATCAGCCTATATCTGATGCAGATGTGCATGATGCACTTGAGGATGAGAGACAAGAGATTGAGGGCTCTAGGAACATGCCTAGATGGCTGGTGCAGACTTTGCGTGACAGCAAGTTGGATGCCCCTTTGTCTAGTCGCACTCGTTCTGGCTCTCATGGTGCCTCTTATGCGTCAGATTGTTATGCATTGGCTGTTTCTAGTATGTGCGATGAAAGTGAGCCTGTTTCATTTGATGAGGCACAAAGTTCAGAAAATTGGATGGCTGCTATGCAAGCAGAATACGATGCTATTATGAAGAATAGTACATGGTCTTTATGTGACTTGCCCCCTGGCAAGAAGGCCATTGGCACTAAGTGGGTATACAAATTGAAGCGTAAGCCTGATGGCACAGTGGATCGCCATAAGGCTAGGCTTGTTGCAAAAGGTTATGCTCAAGAGAAGGGCATTGATTTTGATGAGACTTTTGCTCCCACATGTCGTATGACCACTGTTCGTAGCATCTGTGCATTAGCAGCTCATAATGGTTGGAATGTACATCAGCTGGACATAAAGACTGCGTTCTTAAATGGAGATTTGCATGAGGAGGTGTATGTATCGCAGCCTCGTGGTTTTGTTCAAAGAGGGCAGGAAAACAAAGTGTGCAGGTTAAAAAAGGCTTTATATGGTTTAAAGCAAGCTCCACGAGCTTGGTATGAAAAAATACATGCTTATTTGACTGCACATGGGTTTCAAAATAGTCCAACAGAAAGCACTTTGTATGTTAAACGTGTGGATGGTGTACATCTAATCATTGCTCTCTATGTCGATGACATGCTGCTCACAGGACCAAATGAGAGTCATATTGCTGATTTTAAGGCTGATTTGAATGCCTCTTTTGAGATGTCAGATTTGGGGCATTTGCATCATTATTTGGGGATACAATTTAAGCAGTGTGATGGAGGTATTGCTTTGTGTCAAACAAAGTATATTGAAACATTGTTGCGAAGATTTGGCCTTGAAGACTGCAAGCCTATTGCTACTCCAATGGAGACAGGTTTGAAGTTGAGTCTTCATGATGCTGGAGATCACTTTGATGTCACACTCTATCAGACAGCTGTTGGTTGCCTCATTTATGTATGCATTACGAGGCCAGACATTCAGTTTGCAGTCTCACAGGTGAGCAGATTTATGCATAGCCCAGGCATTAAGCATTGGCAGGCAGTGAAGCGTATCTTTCGCTATTTGAGTGGTACTCGGCATCTTGGGTTGTTTTATCCCAAGGGGGGATCATTGCCGCCAGATTTACATGTTTTTTCAGATTCTGACTGGGCTGGTTGTTATGACACACGCGTGTCCACGAGTGGTTTTTGCTTCATGCTTGGAAGCTCATGCATATCATGGTTGAGCAAGAAGCAGCCTACTGTGGCCACTTCTAGTTGTGAAGCTGAGTACAGGGCAGCTTTCACAGCTACGGTTGAGTGTGTGTGGCTCAGACGCCTTATGGCTGATTTGGGTGTTGGGCAGCCATCTGCCACCACCATCTTCACTGACAGTCAGAGCGCATTGGCAGTTGCGCGGAACCCAGTGTTCCATGCTCGTACGAAGCACATTGAGGTGCACTACCATTATGTCAGGGAGAGACTCTCTGCAGGAGAGATCAGTTTGGCTTATGTGCCAACACAGGATAACCTTGCAGACCTTTTCACAAAGGCTCTGCCTCGTGAGAAGTTCGAAGCTTTTCGCAAAGCTTTGGGCTTACTCCCTTTTGTGGATTCGTCCACATAGCTAGACACTTCCCTATACATGAGTGCTAGCTCTTGTTCACCGCATCACTCCAGGAGGGATTTGTTACCATATTATAGTAGTGATGTGTGTGAACACACTTAGGACCGCCGGGGCACTTTTTCCCTCACTAGGAGGTTTTTTCCCCCGTGCATTGTATATACGCCCATTATCTTCTAGGGCTTGTTATCTTTCATTTTTGGCACTCATAATACACTACTGTGTTGTGCTCAAGCTTCCTCATCTTCTTGAAGTTGTGTGTGCATTCCTGCAACCCTAATTCCAACAAAGGGTACCGTGGACAATTTCCCATTTTGTAAACTTAAGATGTTAAGAGTTGTATTTTGTGAGACAGGTTGCAGTGAAGCAACTCACCTTGGGCAATCTTGGAATAGGTGATCGATGCCACATCATTCAAATATGGGTTGCAAGGTGTCAGCGATTGTGGGCATGGAAGTATTCCAAACTGTGCAATCTGCCACCTTGTGTTGTCCACAAGACAATAGAAACATTGAAGTGTTTGCTTAACTGCTTCCTGAGTAATTTCTACCCTTTGGACTGTTTTTGTTTGTTGGTGCACAGGAGATGGAGGTTTTGAGTTAATTGTAGATGAATTGGGACATTGGGATGTGTTGTGACCAAGGATTTTGCAATATATGCAATACAGAAAAAAAGGTGCCTTGTACGCACAATGGGGATTAGGATGGTCATAGTGATTGCACACTGAACACAAGGCATTTCACTCATCACTTGAGAGGCATTAAGGATGTTTAGTTTTAAACGATTTCATCCTCTCTTAAAGATGTCGGTTGTAAGCTTTTAAGCAAGGCTGCATAGAATTCAAGGAATAACAATTTCAAGATCAATTTTTCTTTAGCCATTGCTTCACTTGGTTTAGATGAGGAACATTTCGTTTCATGGTCATCTTCCATCATGTTGTCATCTAAACGTATTGCTTCTTTACAACATTGATCGAATGTTTCTAGATTGGATACAATGATCAAGTTGTGTAAGCTATTATTCTTTAAGCCCATCATGAAACATCTCTTCAATTAAGAATCGTTTAATTTTCCCATGACTCACATTGTGAGTCCAAGAGTTTTATCTGAAGGATAAAGTCTCTAATGGTTTTGTTTTGTTTACGCTCAATTGAATAGAATTCTTTTGCTGCACTTCACTGATCACCTTATCTTGAAAAACTGTGGATAAAGGCTACTTTCAAGGTTTTGAAGTTTGTCTTGATCCCAGGCATCAATGTGATGAACCATCGGCTAGCTTTTTCCACTAAGCATAAGTTCAATGCATGTACCTTGGTGAGGTAGTTTGGATTTACAAAGGCTTTGCATCATCGTTGTTCAAACATTTGTATGAATTGAACACAATCAGTCGTTCCATCATATTTACCCATGATTTTGGAAATCTGTACGAACGTATTTTTGTATGAGTCACTGAGGCCATGTGTGAGTGCTCTTGTGGGTAGGGACTCACTTAGTCCTTGGGTAGTTCCCCTTCCTAGACTAGTCAATATGTCCAAGGTGTGGGCATCCAAGGGTTGAAAAGGTTTAGTACCTATAGGATTTGTGGAATGTTAGGTAAGGAATCAAGTCCCAATGGAATTGATGTGACAGGGGGGGTGTAAAACCCGATGACACGCTTGTTGTTGGCATGGCAAATGGTATTGAGAGGTGCATTTGTGGCATGGATCTCAATGGCTCAAATATGTTAGCCATTGGGTTCAGTGAGAGTGTCGGCCCATATAGTCCCTCTATCGTTGCCATGTCTGATGCTGCCAATTGCTCCTTAATGATCAAGCACGTGTGTTTTTTTTCTTTTTTGAGTCTAGTGGGAAATTTAAATTTCCTTGTTTGGGGGAGATATTTTTTGAATTTTAAATTAGGGAGATATTGGCATGGGAGATATTGGCATTTTCCCAAAAAGGCAAGTGGGAATCAAAGAAGTCAACCCTTTTATTACACCCCCTTACATCCTTCATAAATGACCCCTAAAATGGACAATTTGACAACTCATTGGCATCTTCTCATTCAATGCTCATTAGCCTTAATGAGTTATGTAAAAAGTGATTAGAAATTAATCAAAGATTAATTCTTTCACTAATCTTTTCCTCTTTTAAACTAATCAAGGGCTCTAATTAACCACTAATGAATTAATTCGTACCATTGAGTACACCATTAGATAGAGCATGGAATTGCTAAGCTATGTGCATCAACTAATGTATAAATTATAATATAATTAGAGATTAATTAATGTCTCTTCTATTTATGCAAAATTATTGAGCAAAAGAGAGCCAATTTCTTCCAATTGATGCACTTAGATGTTTTGATGTTTTTAGATGCTCCCAACACACTCAAGAACACTAATTTCAACCTCTTACATGAACAGTTTTGACTCTAAAAAGCACATCTTCTAAATTTTTTACCTCTTGAATTGGATTAATCACCCTTAATGACAAAAACCAATCGATTAAGAAAGATTAGTCATTTTCAAAGGTTTTTTTTATGTTTTTGAGAACTTTTTTCAACGATTAAGCTACTCCTAATGCTTGCTAACACTCTAATGCATACAAATCAAACAAAACACATATAAATCAAACAAAAATTAACAATTTTAGCTCTATGTTTAACTTTAAAGAGAGCTAAAAATTATCAAAATTTACATTCTATTGCATTGTTTGATACAATGGATGCAAACTAAGCCTAATACACTCTATGTGCATTGTTTGATACAATGGATGCAAACTAAGCCTAATACACTCTATGTGCAAGCCCTAGGAACAATAAAAACCACATTAATAATAACAAAAACAACAAATTAAGCTAAAAATTAAGTACAAAAAAGAGAGCTATTTCTTATAAAATCACACACAAATCTCCATCAAATCTACATCTTTTTCATGGGAAACCATTAATCAAGACAATGGGCAATGGGTAATGTGTAGATTAGAGAAAAATGATGGAAAAAGCCAAGGGATGGCTCCTCGGTAGCAGTGCCAAAAATATTAAGGCTCACCCTAACCCCACTTGAAACACATCCAACAAGATATTATCTAGTGAACCAAAACTGTCGTAAGAATCTTTCGAATGGCCGAGCTCGTAACCCTCGAGGTCTCCAATCTCTACAACTCCTTGAGAAGCAATTCCACCTCGCGATCATTGTCACACCTCCGCATTGCACTACGTGTACTCGTCCCTCCTCTCACCTCACATCACTCACACACACTCACTAGCATGCATTAGAGATAAAGATTAGCAAGAGAAAGAATCTATTGCACAATGGGAGAGTATCCTTATATTATGACAGATATTCACTTATATACATGGCCATAAGTGTTCACACTCACTTAAACTCTGGGGCCGACCGACCACTTTAGGCTCATAAGACGCCTAATGCTATTACAATGACTACTCTCATAATATATCCATGAAGTACATCACTTGGAACTTCATCCTAACTTGCTACCACACGCTGTTGAAACGGGAATCGCCTTAAGTATTCCATCGGACCATTATGAGCGCCCATCCAAGTTGTAGATTTGGACACCATTGCTTCATATCTTGAATGTATTTCCTTCTAGTGTATCTACCTTGACTCCTTGATGTAAGATAATGACGGTAGCTCTTGTTAACCCTAGGAATGGGTTAACACCCGAAGAGGGACCAATGCCCAACAACAAGGAAACAAGACAAGAAGCCTCAACCTACCTTCAAATGGGTTCCCAAGGCTACTCAACCTACTCCACATTGAAAACAAATGGACCAAAAGCCTAGAAAAAGACATCGCTCAAAGAAAGCCAACCCTAAGGTTACTTCAAGATGGGTTCCCACTCATCTTCTTCAAGCTCAAGGCTTCTATGAAGGTAGCAATTGGATTTGGGTTCTAAAGCACACCTTAGTCATGTGCAAGCCTCACTAGCAACTCGTAAATCCATCCACCCAAAATCAGATAAGGGAAAGAAGGTCATGATTGAACCCTTACCATCCCACCCTTAAAAAGTCTGGATTCCCAAACACATTCAAACATTGGAATCTACCTTGGAAAGGCGGGAAACAGAGGATGCTTCCACTTCAGCAACTTGTGCTTCACTAAGAGAAGCTTCATATTCTGAGGATGAAATCTGCATCAGGAAGGGGGTCATGTTAAACCTCATTAGACACATCTCCAGCATCGATGCCATCCATTGGAAACCGTCACTTCATATAGTCATTGGCATTAAAAATGCTAATATTGTATATTTTACGTGTGTGATCACCGCTTATCTATGAAAGGCATGCCACGAGATTAATTATTGAGATTTCATGCTTAGATTAAGTGTTTGTACAAACCTAGGTGGCCTTGGATAGCCAAGGACCTATATTTTAAGTATGGCTGGCCAAGGCATGAATGCTTGGGGCCAAGATCAGGGTCAATTTGTAATTCTTACCATTCATTCTCTTATGCAAATAATAGAGTGCTCTTCTTCTCCATTCTCTTGCTTCTTGCCTAATCCAATTAGATCTATTATATGCTCATTATGTATGGGTGATTGTATGTGAGGGAGAGAGATCGAGTGAGAGCAGGGTGGTCAAGCTTCCATTGGAGTGTGGCGGACAATTGTGGAGTGGAGCTCTCGGGTGCTCTGCAATGACAGTAACAAGAATCCTAGTAAACCAACATTCAACAAGGTGAGTGACACACCCTCATTTACATTTTATATCTTAGGCCATGGAAAATTGGCTTCCCAGTTGAGCTAAAAATGTGAGGTTTGCAAGTTGTTGTGGATGTATGTTTGTGTGATTATTTTCTATATAGTTATAGTATAACGGATTTATAGTACCACTATGTTGGAGATTTTAAGTCAAGAACTATTTGGTAAGGTACTGCAGGTAAAGATGTCTAGCAGCTTGTTATAAATTATGAGTGAGAAGCTAGACAACAATAATAATTTCCAAGCTTGGAAATTCAAGTTAACCAATTTCCTTATGGGAAAAGGATATTAGTGATGAAAAGGAGTTAGAGGTTGTTGAAGGAAATCCCACCCCCACAACATGTGTATGCATATAAAGCATGGCATGAAAGGGCCAAAAAGGTGTTATACGGGTTGTCTATCACTGTGTGACAAACTATATGATTGTGCATATATAGGATGCAAAAATGTCTAAGGAGGCATGGGACACCCTAGTAAATATGTACAGTATAAACGCTTAAGCTCAAAAGATGTAGCTAAAGTAAGAGCTATATAATGTGACTAGAGAAGCACTGAATATAAATGATTACTCGAGACTTGTAGATCCCTTGCTTTTATTAGATCACTGATAAATGACAATGATATGGTCTTAACGAGGAATATAATCAATTTTAGACCTCCATTAGAGTTCGAGATAACTTTCTTGATTTTAAAGAGTTAATTAACATGCATGAGATGAAGGAAACTATGTTTAGATTTTCCTTTGAAAGTTAACATGCATGAGGTGAACATAGTCATGTTTGCACATGACATAGATATTGACATATGGTATAAGCGCATTGGTCATATGAATATATAGCCGTTGATTGAAGTCTATATAGACCCAAAATATTGTTGCAAGTTTGTCGAAGTTTAAGTTTGATGGTATGCATGAAGCAAGCTAGCTTAGTAAGTAGGCTAAACATGCTTTTCCACATAAAAGGCACGTGAGTCTAAGGCCATTGGATGCTATACATTATGATATGTGGGGACACCACCAAGACTACAACAATTACAAGTTATAGGTACTATGTTATATTCATTGTTGATGATCACACTAGGAAAGTATGGGTTTACTTCATGAAGATGAAAAGTGAGATGTTTGCTCACTTTCAAAGATTTAAAGCCTTAGTTGAGAAGGAAAATCTTATGTCGGAGAAAAGTGAGATGTTTACTCACTTTCAAATATTTAAAGCCTTGGTTGAGAAGGAAAAATGTATGTAGGAGAAAAGTGAGACGTTTGCTCACTAAGATCAGATGGTGGGGGAGAATATTTCTCCAATGAGTTCAGTGATTTCTTAAGAAAGCAAAGACTCAAGAGATAATTCACATGTAGGTACACTCTGTAAAGATGGTGTTGTAAAAAGAAAAGCAGGTACACTATAGAAGTTGCTCGTGCTTTAATGTCTAAAAAGGATACGTCGACTATTTTTGTGTTGAAGTAGTAGAAACTACTATTTATATTATGAATAGGATATGTAGCTGTTCATGGCATGGTGCCTGAACAAAAGTTTATAGGCATAAATCGAGATATGTCTTGCTTGAAAGTGTTTGGATGTATTTCATATGTTTATGTTCCTGTTATGAAGTGAGAACTAAGTTAGTTCCAAAGGCAGAGAAATGCATCTTCATTGGTGATGCTTTGGGAGTAGAAAGATTACAGATGTTAGAACCCTACCACTCATGAGATGCAAGTAAGTAGAGATGTTTTCTTTGATGAGATGAGTAGCTAGTACACTAGAGAAGGCAGATGAAGATGTAGATGTAAATAAGCAAAGATGTTTTCTTTGATGAGATGAGTAGCTTATATACACCAATGAAGGCAACTGAAAATGTAGATGTAAGAAGTAATGATGATATCCCACATGTAGAGCAGCAATCCAAGTGGACTTGGCCAAGTAGGCTAAGGATAGATGCAAGGAATGTAATATAGATGCATCATCTCATGGTACTATAGATGATAGTACACAAAAAAGGTAGATCAAGATTTTGTGTATAGTTTGGTCACTCTTATGTGGATGGTGACTCTAGTACTTTTTCAAGTAGAGCCTTGATGAGAAGCTTGGCATTCTACTAGTGGTTACTCCTAGTGCACAAAGAACCAGGGTTGTTCTGAGGACACCCAGTAGCGATCTAGGTGTAATATGTCTACATGGGTTAGATACCTTATTGATAAGTTGAGATATGATAGATATACATCCCATCACCATGCTTAGATGATTAAAGTAATACAAGAGATAGAACCCACTTGTTTTTTAGTAGGCACTTGGAAATTAGAAATGGAAAGATGCCATGGATGAGGAGATGGCAGCATTGGATACAAATGTGACATGGGAATTAGTTCCTTTAACTAAGGATAAAAATGAAATTAGATGTTTAAGGTCTAACATAACTTAGATGGATCTATGAACATGTATAAGGTAAGACTGGTGGCCAAGGGTTATGCATAGATATACGGAATTGACTATGAAGAAACATTTAGTCTGGTTATGAGAATGGCAATTGTGAGAGTTATCATTGCAATGGCAGTGAAGGGTTGGTCTTTACATCAGGTGGATGTGAAAAATGCATTCTTGTATGGTGATTTATAAGAATAAGTTTACATAGTGCATCCACCAAGTTATGAGAACAATGCATATCCAAATTTTGTGTACAAGTTATGAAAAGCCTTGTATGGTGGCTTGAAGTAGGCTCCCAAAGCATGGTCAAACTAGATAGAGAGACCATAATTTTTTTAAATCATTTTTCATCGTCGCAGACTTCTGCTTCAAAAGCATCCTAACATCATATATGTCACTATCACTATCACCAGTGGTAATCAAGTCATCTATATAAATGACTAACAGCATGATCCATGTATCTGTCTTTTTCACATATAGTGAAAAATTTACATTGAATATCTAAAATCCAATGGTAATAAAAGATGCTCTATGATCTTGTTTGACCATGCTCTAGAGACTGCTTCAAGCCATATAAGGATTTATGTTACCTACACACAAAATATAGATGTGCATCATAACTTAGTGCTTGTGTCATGTAAACTTCTTCTTGCAAATCACCATATAAGAGCACATTCTTTACATAACATCTCTTTAAAAATTGGCCATTCTCACAACCAAGAGCTGATGTCTCCTCATAGTCAATGCCATATGTATGTGCATAATCCTTGGTATAACTAATCTTACTTTATACCTGTTCACACATATCCATTTGACTTATGCTTGACCTTGTACACCCACTTACATCCAATTCCCTTATTATCCTTAGGAAAAGGTACTAATTCCTATGTCACATTTATATCCAATTCTGGCATCTCCTCATCCATGGCATCTTCCCATTTCTGATTTCCAAGTTCTTGTTCAAAATAAGTGGTTTATATCTCTTGTATCTCTTTAACCATGTAAGCATAGTGATGGACTATATTTCCATCATATCTTAACCCATCAACATAGGGTCTCTAACTTGAGTAGACCTACCTACACTTGGATCCCTACCAAAAATAGCCATGGTTCTCCATACACTAGGAGTAAACACTAACAAAATGCCAATCTTCTCATCAAGGCTTTTCTCGAAACCACTAGAGTCACCATCCACATAAGTGGCCTATTGACAAATCAAGCATAGAAGGTTGATCTACTTTTCCTTCCCTTTGCGTGTGATACGTGTACCAACACCTATAGTACCATGAGATAATGTATCTACATTCCTTGCATGTGTCATTAACTTGCTTGACCATGGACTAACACATGGATCTACTGCTAGAGGACTAGGTGCACTAGATACTTGTGATTATTGCTCTACATGTGGGACATCATCACCACTTCTTATATATGTATCTTTAGTTACCTTCAATGGTGCATACCAACTACTCATCTTATCAAAGAGGACTCTTTACTTGCCTCAACCTACCTAACCATGGACTAACACATGAAACCATTGTTAGAGGACTGTCCAGGTCCACTAGACACCTATGATTGTTGCTCTACATGTGGGACAACATCATTACTTCTTACATTTACATCTTCAATTTCCTTCACTAGTGCATACTAGCTACTTATCTCATCAAAGACAACATCTCTACTTACTTCTCATGAGTGGTGGGATTATAACATCTATAACATTTCTTATCTAAAGTATAACCAATGAAGATGCATTTATCTACCTTTGGATCCAACTTCGTTCTCACTTCATTAGGAACATACACATATGCAATGCACCTAAACACAAGTGGTAGGGTTATAGCATCTATAACCTTTTTGCTCTAAAGTATAACCAATGAATATGAATTTCTCTACCTTTGTATCCAATTTCATTCTTACTTCATAAGTCTCATTGGACCTTTCAAAGCCATCTATGTCTTTCTCAAATTTAATAAAGTACATTTCTAAGGCTTACTATAGAACAACATGGTGATAACCCAAAACATGCTACTCAAATATTTGTCACTTCTTAAGTCATACAATTCTTCTAAGTTTCACGGGGTTTTGCTGTAAGGAAACTCTTTAGACATCATGACTAACAATGGGGTAAAAGAAGAGAATATGCTATGATTGTTGAAATATTTCTAGCTTTAGGTTAAGGTTTGTTGCTACTTGACCTTGCTTTAAATAGAAAATTGTACTTAAACCTTGCCTATATGCATCCCTCGCTAGAAAATGGGGCATTATTTGAACCGTGGCATAGAAAAAAGGCTCATGCAAACCCATAGCCCAATTTCAGCTTGGTGAGTTTTGGGTGTTTTGTTAAAGATTTGGGTTGAAATAAAGCTTCAAAATCTGGAGTTGTTTTGATTACATATGTATTGTTGGATCTTGGCTTGGATCACATGGATGTGATGACTTTGAGAATAATTTTATTCAAATTGAATGATGCATTGGCTTCTAAATTTGATCACCTTTCTCCACATCCATAATACAAACACTAGTCTGCACCTTTCTATTCAGTGATGTGTCGATTTCTAAATTAAATCACCTTTCTCCACATCCATAAGCTAGTCCCCTAGAGCAAGCCCACCCACCAAACTCTCCAAATGAAAACCTTTCCTTGATATGAGATCTTGGAATGCTAGCTCCTCATCAATGCATCTTTCCACCAATTTGTACTATGATGTAGTTTCCAAACTTTGTTAGCTTTCATTGAAACCCAGCTCTTATCTTTCGCCAACATATGAAAAATCACATTCACCAACGGGTAGTGATATCCTGTGGTTTCTTGAACATCCAATCTTCCCATGGATACAAGGAATTTAAATCCAGAATGCTACCAAAAGAACTAATTTTCTCATGAAGCAATTCCCATAAGCCACCATACCCTCTAGGCACTTGAAACAAATGCCAAAGACGGAGAAAAGAAGAAAGGTGAGTCTGATTGATTTGTAGAAGTTCTATTGAGAGGGAGATGCCATCGAGTATGAGCCAGGACTTCTTGCCAAGATGCAATAAGGTGAGAAAGTAGAGGAGAGTTTGACATTGTTATGTTCTGAGATCCATTGACAATATCCCACCACGAAGTAATAATGTGAGTGTTACCATTCCTAATTCTAACCCTCTCAATAAAATTCTTTGCCATTGCCACCCATGGCTCCTGGAGTAAGCATAAATCATGAAACAAAGACCAACGACGGGCCATGAGGTGCAACCAAACATCCAACAAAGCAATACCCCCCATCCTTTTTGGAGTAGTAACACGATCCCAAGAAATCCATGTTTGCCCACACTGATTTCCCTTCTTCTTCCAAATCATAAATTAAAGAGGCTGCATAAGTTGAGAAAGAGACTTCCTAGACCAAGGTTGCAAAGGAAAAAAATATGATACCATATTGATCATGATCACCTGTGCCACCTTTAAGCGAACATGTAATGGCCAACCGTGAGATTTCCAATACACATACTTGTCCTCAATCCTACCTGACATCCAATCCAACAAGGCTATTTGAGGAATATCAACCCCATTGGGATAGCCCAAGTGTCTAAAAATATTACCACGAGAGATGATTTTACCCTGCTAGCCTAATTAGCCAAATCCACCTCTATGTAGCTAAGACGGGCTGATTTGTGCATATTAATACATCACCCTGAAGTGATAGCAAATAACTTCCATGCTTCCATAATTTTATCAATATTTTATTTTTTTAGCCCGAAGAAACATGAACGTGTCATCTACAAAAGCCTAACCAACAAACTACTCTTTGCTAGGCAGTCTCAAACCAACAATCTCTCGATTGCCGAAAAGGGGGAGAATATCTACAAAAGGGGTATGTCCTGCCCACGTGAGAAAAGGGGAAGAAGATTTCCTTGAGTATGTAGGTTTGTTCAAACTAGGGCGACGGAATAGGGAGACATCTTAGGAGATGAAAAAAGGTTGGTCTATAATCCACGTCACTAATTTCTTCCGAGGGCATGGGGGGGAACACTTATGGTCCAAAGGGGTAAACTAGTTTTTTTGTTTTTGTTTTTCGAGCTTGGTTTAGAGGCGGCTAAAGCCATCCCTGGGCTCGAACAGAGAAACGCTTTTGTGCAACTGACATCTCATGGTGGGATGTATATTCACTTCGGCGATGTGAACTAGGGCTTAGTCACACGCAAGTGCCCCTTAATTTCTCATTTCTCATTTCTCAGTTGGTGAGCTTTTTATTTTATTTTTCTAAAAGAAGGGCAAAAAGGGGGGTGTCTGGGTTTTTGGCCTTCTTTTCTGAGATTCGTCCTTTTCTTGCATCTCGGAAGCCAAATCCTAAGCAGACCCACCTGCGCGGAGGGCTAGCTTCATTTGGGTGAGTACCTTTCTCCTGTGTATGCTCACCTGCCTTTTTCTTCCTTTTGTTTTGTTTTTAACAGCTTCCTGCTTTCACTGTCAGGTTGATTTCTGTTTAAAACCTTGATCTGCGATTATATAATTAGTTAGATCCTGATAGATCATTAGGGTTTTTCTTATTTAAATATCAAGTGCTAGTCGTTTGATTTACCTGTTAATTGGAACCTACCATGTTGTTAATCTGAGCTTAATCGTAGGTTAAGATCTAGAAAATCCTGTAAAATGGAGGCGGCAGATGCTCTTTCCCGAATCGGGCTTGCAGGCTTGGCTGTGATGGGCCAAAATCTGGCTCTCAATGTTGCCGAGAAGGGCTTTCCCATCTCTGTATACAACAGATCCAGCAACAAAGTAGATGACACAGTGGAAAGGGCTAAGGATGAAGGGAACCTCCCACTCAAAGGCTTCCATGAAGCCAAGGATTTTGTACTCTCCATACAAAAACCCAGATCAGTCATTATCCTTGTCAAGGCTGGTTCCCCCGTGGATCAAACCATAGCCACACTATCCAATTTCATGGAGCCTGGAGATTGCATCGTGGACGGCGGCAACGAGTGGTACGAGAATACCGAAAGACGAGCACGGCAAGTCGCAGAAAAGGGACTTCTTTACCTTGGCATGGGGGTCTCTGGAGGTGAAGAGGGTGCCAGATACGGACCTTCCCTCATGCCCGGAGGCACCCTTGAGGCTTACAAGTACATTGAGGATGTTGTCATCAAAGTAGCTGCCCAGGTCAATGATGGGCCCTGTGTCACCTACGTTGGGAATGGCGGGGCTGGAAACTTTGTGAAGATGGTACACAACGGCATCGAGTATGGTGACATGCAGCTAATCTCGGAGGCATATGATGTGCTCAAGTGTGTTGGGGGCTTGACCAACCAGGAAATCCATGAGACATTTGCAGAGTGGAACAGAGGGGAGCTTGAAAGCTTTCTTGTTGAGATCACAGCAGACATATTTGCAGTGAAAGATGATCTCGCCGATGGGGAGCTTGTTGACAAGATCCTGGACAAGACTGGGATGAAGGGCACTGGCAAGTGGACGGTCCAGCAGGCAGCAGAGCTGTCCATAGCAGCACCCACCATCGCAGCATCACTGGATTCCCGGTTCCTGAGTGGGCTTAAAGAAGAAAGAGAGGTTGCTGCCAATATTTTCAAAGAACATGGGCTTAGTGATGTTTTGGGATCCAAGAGTGTGGACAAGAAGCAGCTTGTTGATGATGTGAGGAAGGCCCTTTATGCTTCCAAGATTTGTAGCTATGCCCAAGGCATGAATCTCCTTAGGGCAAAGAGCATAGAGAAAGACTGGAACCTAAACCTCGGTGAACTTGCTCGCATTTGGAAGGGTGGATGCATCATAAGGGCAGTATTTCTGGACCGAATCAAGAAGGCCTATGACAGAAACCCCCAACTGGCCAGTCTCCTCGTGGACCCTGAGTTTGCCAAGGAGATGGTTGAAAGGCAAGCAGCATGGAGAAGAGTGGTGGGTCTTGCCATTGAAATGGGCATAAGCACCCCAGGCATGAGTGCAAGTCTTGCTTATTTCGACACTTACAGGCGAGCTAGGCTCCCAGCCAATCTAGTGCAGGCGCAGCGTGACTACTTTGGGGCACACACCTATGAACGGGTTGACAGAGCAGGTGCCTATCATACTGAATGGGCCAAGATGGCCAGGAAATCCAAAACCGGTTCCAAGTCTTTTGTGTAAGTTAGAACAGGTAGCAACCATTCTTCCCTTTCCGTAGAAATGCTGCAGTGTTTTCTTAGGTTGTCACACGGGACAATAGTGAAGTTTTTTTGGGTTTGCAGCATTGCTCACATTTTGGAAGGGAACCTATTAATCTCTTTCACAATTTCGTAGCTGAATAAGTAATTGAGAGCTTCTTGAGTTTCTAGGCAATGGTGGGGCTTGCAGTGTACAACAACCCCCACCGCCTTGCGGCCAAAAAAAAAGGAAAGAAAAGAAAAGAAGCTTTGGAAGGGAGTTTTAAAGGACCACCCCTCATTTTGGCAAGTTTCTTGAAGCTTTTAGGTTTTCTTTTTGAACTATTCTTGAATTGAACTTTCATAAAGAAATGGGAGTTTCTGAAGCTCTAGCTATGATTTCTCAATATCGATAATGGAGTCATTTGTTTCGGATTGACTGCACCAGGCCTTGATGGTAAGATCTGAAGTATGAAAGGGCCATTCAAGCTTTTTGTTTATGATGTTCTTCTCATCTTGTAGTTTTAAGAGATTATTTTGTTATTTTTCTGCATCATTAGTAAAGTAATTTCCTCATGATCGTCAATCAATCTAGCAGTGGTCCTTGCGTTACTTTTAGCTTTGACATATTTTTGTTATTATGTTTCAATTTTTAATAATTGCCACTGTCCTTGATGGCATGCATATTGACTTCCCTAATTTGTTTGAGCCTGCATTACAAGGTGCCCGTTTTGTTGTTACCATTTGTCATGTACAACATGGAGAGTTTCCATGTCATGTAAGGGTACAATGCCATTACATTTAGTCCCTGTCCAAGTCTGGGGACCTAGCCAGGGGAGGCTGCCAACCCAATCTCTATGGGCACACAAGGTTCTTGTGTATGCCAGGGGGAGGATTTAAGAGGGAATGTGTTATTCATGCCCAACATGATTTTAGTGTGATTATAGTTAGTAAGTCTGTTTTTTGCAACCTCTAGGAGATGGGGAGTCATCATGTGCACCATGATGTGTTTTGCAATACTGAGAAAAGGAATCATTGTGGAGTAGTAAGTCAAGAGCTTAACGCATGGGCAATATTATAGCTAAGTTATGTATGTGACTGGGCCCTCTTTGCTTGCCAGACAAGCATATTTTTAACTAGCTACAACTTTAAGTCATATTGATCATTTTAAGCATGTGTGTGTGGTAGCATATTTTCATGCATGAGCCGAAAAGAGGATCTTTTCTAAGTGTATTTTTCTTGAGCATTTATGATATTCTCAATGCTTTGGAAAGTTTCTAGCACATGGAGTTTCAAGTCTGTTTAATAATGGCAATATTATCTGCCATGCATCTCCAAAGGTGGCTTCACCTTATGACATTTTGTTATGAACAGTCTAATTGTATGGACTCTTATCTATCATTACCTTGGTCAGGTATAACATTAAAGGACAAGATCCCAATGGAAGACCTTGCTTATTCAAAGTAATGGAATCATTCATGACACTCTACATACCCATGTACGTCCTTTTTTTGCTCGAACAGATCCACACGTGTTCGGGATATTCAATGGCCGCTTGGAGGTGATTGGAGCTTGTGGCCATGGCCCCGATACCAGCAGGGGGTCAGCAGGGATTGAACTTGGAATGCCCCATTCAAGTTCTGAATCCACACACCATTGGGCTACACGCCCATTGGCATACCTATGTGGGGTCTTACCAAGTCAAAAGATTATTCGTGACACTCAGAGTTTGTCATCTTACACTCCTCTATAAATGGAGGTCATTATTGCTTTGTTTGATTTTCCTCGTGACCTTCGGATAGGGTGGGAAGGGATCTAATAATTCATGCAAGGCCCACTTACTATTACAAAATATCAGATCAGATTATGCTACTAGGCTTTGTACACATTATGTTTTGAGATAAATTGTTAAGGGGAATTAGCTTTAAAAGGGTTAGGGAGTGTGAAGCGGCACATAAGACCACAAATCACAAGAAAGTTAAGATTGATCTCAAATTGAACATCAAAATTTGAAAACAACCGTGGACGTGCTTTAGAGCTGTTAAGTACCGGATCTTCAAATGCTAATACATAGAACTTTGTCAAGGCAAAAGACCAGTCCATCTCCTGGAGCCACTTCACAAATAGTTGGTGATGCAGTGATGGGAACTCCAATGTTTACAAACAGGATAAAGTTCAAGGGGGAGAAGAAGACCATTCGAGCAAAGAGACCTCTTCACTAAGGAGAAGAGGAAAAATGCTGCTAATTGTAGTCATAGACTAAAATTTATCCCTGTGGGTGGACTCTGTAAAGGCAAAGGATGCAACATTTGATAGACTTGGAGCATGATACAGATAAACAACTAGTAGAAATGGAAAAAGAAATTCATGATCCAAAGTGGGCTATTTCCTGGAGCACCTCCAACATAACCAAAATCTGCGTTTGCCATCTCTCCAGGTCCATTAACTAAGCAACCCATTATGGCAATCTGCATCCACAAAATGAGTTTCAAAAAAGTCTTCCTCAAACTACTAAGGTATTCACAAGTGAAAAGTGGGGTGCAAGAGCTCACCGAAACACCAGGTAAATGTGATGTTTTCTCTCTGATTTTTGCACTTATTTCTTGCAGATCAAAGAGGGTCCGGCCACATGACGGACGCCCAAGTGCTCTCTCTCTCTCTCTCTCTCTCTCTCTCTCTCTCTCTCTCTCTCTCTCTCTCTCTTCCCCAACACACACACACACATACAAGAATGCATTTAGGCTGTCCTTGAGCCGTGACATTTGTCTTACATTTTCACACAATAAAGTGCAAATATTGAATCTGTTAAAATATAGTATCTCATGTGGATTCAGTCGTATCTAAGTGAGTCGGCCATTTCCATTTAGAGGGTATATATACCCATGCCCAACCATTGTAAAATCCAACCTATTCATTGCTAATACATATCAAAGCTGTTCGCCAACCTCTCTCTCTCTCTCTCTCTCTCTCTCTCTCTCTCTCTCTCTCTCTCTGCGTCAACTTCTCTCTACGTGTGTGTATTCTGCTGCACTAACTCTGACATGGTATCAGAGCTTTTGGCTCAATGATCCTCAAGCGCAGGTAGGAGCAGTTGAGAACAAGAGCTGCGTTTTTTTGGCTTGCGTGCTGTATTGGCGGCGATCGTGAAAGGCAGTGTGTGCTGCTGGCTGTGCTTCTGCCTCGCTGTCTACAGACAGCTACTCGTGTGTGCTGTGCTTCGGCTTTGCTGCAGACAAGGCGAGGAGGGGCTGGGGCAGCACTGAGAACACAATGGCCGGCGGCGTGGTCGACGGCGTCTGCTTGAAGCTGGCTTCGGGTGACACGTGGGTGCTTACGTTGGGCACTCGCTGGTCCGGATGAGTGTGAGGAGCAAGGCGGCCAAGAAACACCGTTTTGCAGAATCTCTCACCAAGGAAATTTCCCCTGCCATTCAGACTTTAAAGACTGCCAAGGAAATGTGGTCAAAGCTTGCAGGAATGTTTGATCGAGACTCAACAATGCGAGCAGTAACCCTTCTCGGCCAGTTGTTTTCCATCAAGTTTGAAACCGGGACCTCTATGCAGTCACTTCTAATGAAGGCAAAGGTTATCCATGATCAGTTATCGGCTATGAATAGTGCATTAACTAGTACCCAGTTAGCTGCCTTGGTTCTTACGAAGTTGCCTGAGGAGTACGAGATGGTCTCGAGGGCATTACGCTTACAAGTCACGAAGGAAAAGCTGGAATTTGATGATCTCAGCTCTTTTCTCATTGAGGAGGAAGCAGTGCTCATTTCCCAAGGCAAGATTTGGGTTCCGAAGGATGTAGAATCGGCACATGCTGCATCGGAATCCAATAAGAAGTCTAGGAGCCGTTGTTATAAGTGCGGAAAGCGAGGGCATTTGGCTCGGGATTGCAAATCCAAAGCTAAAGCTCAAGGCTCGACGAATGACAAAGGCAAAGGCAAAGCTGACGAGGATGACAGTGACAGTGATTCTAAGAGGGATGCTACGGCGTCTGCCGGTGTGGCGAGGACTTATACTCCAGCATTCTAGCTTGGTGGATGGATGCTACCACGTGCTTCAACCAGAGAGAGGCATGTGAGTGGCAGAGAGGGGCAGTCTGTGCTCCCGTTTTTTTTGGTGATTTGGACCCGTGTGTTGGAGTTCAAGGCACATGCATCTGGCATGGAACAGCTTGACAAATCTATGGACGTGATGTGTTCGTAGTTCATTGGTAGTAGACTATGGATGGGATGAGTTCCTAGTTCATTGTCAGAGAATTTTGGGCGTCATGTGTCGACAGTTCTCAAGGTTCAGAGGATTTTTTTTTAACGTGATGTGTTCGCAGTTCAACGAATGGGGGATCATGGATGTGGAGTTGTCTGCAATTCATTATTCTATGTGGCAGCTGAAGCTCAAGATGGCATTCCTTGAGGAGACAGGTTGTTTGGTGCATTTTCCGAGGTGTATTCAGTATCCGGCCAGTACTGAGGTGTCCATGGTTGCATCTACATCGACTTGGTTTCTTTTCTATGTCCACTATGAGCTACAGAGAGGGTGTTAAAATATAGTATCTCATGTGGATTCAGTCGTATCTAAGTGAGTCGGCCATTTCCATTTAGAGGGTATATATACCCATGCCCAACCATTGTAAAATCCAACCTATTCATTGCTAATACATATCAAAGCTGTTCGCCAACCTCTCTCTCTCTCTCTCTCTCTCTCTCTCTCTCTCTCTCTCTCTGCGTCAACTTCTCTCTACGTGTGTGTATTATGCTGCACTAACTCTGACAGAATCCCCCCACACACACACACAAAAAAAAAGGCCCTAAGTTGACTTCGACCACAAAAGGCACACCACTTTCTGATTTCTCAAAGGCATGATGCCAACAAAGACATAGTGCCAAGAAAAGAACACTCAGTAATCTACCCTTGATTTTCAATGATTGATTACCCAAACTTTATGCACATGTAACATATGTGCACATGTAACATATGTACTCACATTTGAAGGATTTTGAGTATCCAAACTTCAACACTTCAAAAAAAAAAAAGCATAGACATTCTTCCACTTAGGCTCAAGGCCTTGACATGTTGGCTCTACTTCGAGGGCATCAAAGATGAGGAGAAAAGACATATATCAACAAAAAAAACTACACACACAATGCAAAAGAAGAGGGATCCAAGATCTAAAAGGAGAGAGAAAATCATGCATGTGGGCTCTATTCTTATATGATGTGACCTTAATTAGGCACACATATATGCATAGGAAAGGGAGCTTGATATATGGTAAGAATTGAACATTTTTGGTAGGTTTTCTCTTCATATATGATGTGACCTTAATTAGGCACACATATATGCATAGGAAAGGGAGCTTCATATATGGTAAGAATTGAACATTTTTGGTAGGTTTTCTCTTTAAAAATTTATAGTGGAAAAGATGAGCATACAAATTCCTCTCCTCTTCTAAGTGGTTGGTTTCAAACCAATAGGCACCATAGCTTTAAGGTTTTTAATCATAGGGCTACCTATTTGCTTTAAGGTCTTAAACTAATATGCTGCCTCGAGCTCATTTCCTTGGCCTTTTAGATAATTTAAGAAATCAATTGCAAGGTCATTAAGAAGTATTAATAACTTACAGATATATGAGTATATGAATATGAATACATGAAAAGGTCTCTATATAGATATATATATATAGCATAAATAAATATGAGAGTATGTGTGTGTACGTGTGTATAAACATGCATTCTATGAGTATGCTAGTGTTAAAGAGAGACTAAAAATATGAGACAATTATTATAAGTAAATGTATTAAAAATTTTAGTGTTAAAGGGGTGTGCACGCGCACGTGTGTGTGTGTGTGTGTGTGTGTGTGTGTGTGTGTGTGTGTGTGTGTGAGAGAGAGAGAGGAGAGAGAGAGTTTGAATGATTTGAGAATGGTTTTAGCAAATTTCTTAATTGGGTGGTTACATTGTGAGAGAATATGATTGGCAAGAAGGTTCTCGAGTGTGTGGAGTAGATGAGACTATGAGATATGAGGCTATTAAACCTTGTATTTCATATGAGAAATTTTTGTGACCAATATTTTTTTATACCTTATTTCATTTCCACATAACTCCTTCATTTCCATAACTCCTATCTAAGTTCTTTTCCATGAACCCATTACATCCTCCTTCAAGCCTTCCACTTCCCCAAATCCCACAATGTTTACAAACATGGTATCAAAGCCTCCTCCTATTTTTTGCTCAAGCTTGGTTTCTTCCCTTCAGCACTAAAGCAAAGGTGCCTATTTTCCTTAGCCTTTTGACCTGTCATATGATAGTAGCATCAACATTTCAAGCAACAACTTGTGCCATTTTTCCATGTAGTTACCCTCCTTTGCACATGTCTAAGTAACACAAAACATTTCTTGATAGTCCTATAGTGATGCCTAGATTCTCCACAGGAGATCTCATCCATTCAAGTTCTATTCCTACTTGCAACTCATTGCCTCTCTAGTAGAACCACCCGTTCATGCACTCATCAAGACTCTCCAAGCACAGCAAGTAGATCTTCTTTCATCATGATGTTTGTTTGAGTGTTGTTTGGAGTCTTCTTCTTGCTCCAACAATCTTTCTCTATGTAGCTTGCAGTTCACTCTAGCTATTGGTCCTTTGGTGAAGAATGCCTTCTCCTCATAGTGTGATGAAAATCTGCCTACTCTGACTTTGAGACTGTTTTCTTCTTTGATCAAGGCTCCTTCAATGTCGATGAAGGTTGCATAGGTAGGTACCCACCACAACGGGCTAAATGCTTCCAAGTTCATCCTCTTGAGAAGGATTGCTATGGTGTCCTCCTCTTCCATTGGAGACCCAACACATGCAAGTTGTTACATAACACTTTTCATTTCATTTAGATGTGCTTGGAATGACTCGTTTTCTTTGATACCCAACCCAAAATTTTGAATTTTTAGACTTATTTTGAAATTCTTTTGTTTGGCACCACATAGCTTCTCTAGTTCACCCCATGCTCCTTTAGAGTTATCTTCTGATGCAATATGATGGATGAAACTATCACCTAGCCCTAATGCAATGATGGCTAGAGCTCTCTCATCTCTTTCTAGCCAAAATATTTATCCTCCCTTCTAATCCTAGATGTTTCTCCCTTCCACTTACTATCCCCCTATCATTAGAACAAACTTAAGTTTTCCTTGCCATGTATGGAAACCTTCACCATAAAATTTATATACCATGAGTAGATTTGACATGGTTTCCTTATGGGGATGAGAATATCTTTGCAATGGGGTTACCGAAAGCCAATGTCTAGTCCATAATTAAAGTCGCAATATGCATTTGATGTGATTAATACTTCCCAAAGTCAAAAATTGTAAACTGGAAAATACCTTGATTTGGGAGAGTGATTTGGAGTCCTAAACCAAGGGGCAAGTTGATTTTGATGATGCAAAATTGTTTAGCATCACCCCAATGGTAAAGTAGAAGCCTTAATGGCTATGAAAACTGACTATAACTCTTACAATAGGTAAATTTATAGAGCAGAGAATGTCTTGACAATTAAAGCTTCAATGATTGTTATTTGTGCTCAACAAATCCATGTACACGTCCTCTACGCCATATGTATTGATCCCATGAGCCAAAAACTTGAGAGAATGATGAAAAAAAATATGATTTTACCCTCCTACTGGCTGGAATTTTGCCACCTAATGCTAGGCACTTTTGAAGCTCTTGATTTAATCAACAATGCTCTCCTTTGCTGCCTCGTAGCCCTTTGAGTTATTGTACCACCTCCAAAGTATGCCTTCTTAAAG